>NW_027287428.1:0-687500 GCF_022747635.1 Hetaerina americana | reverse complement strand
TGATTTATTTCCCTCTTTTGGCCATGTCTCTTCTGATGACATCAAAGAAGCACGATTACAAGGAAGAAATCGGTGCATAAAATATTTGTGTGATTCGAATCCATCGAATCTTCGAGTCCTCATTGAATCCCCTTTGAAAAATCCAATCAAATAATGATTTTGGAGCCCTTGGAAGCCAGTGCTAGAGATCGATGCTGAAGTTCATGTGGGCAGAAGAGTTGGAAATGGGTAGATCTACGGGAAAATAGCTGGGGAAAATTTAATATGAAGTGGTAAACACCAAAATTTCAAATTGATTAGGCACAACCTTAGACTCAACGAATTTGCTCTGAACATTTGTCGGTTAGAAAAGGAACGAGAGGAAAAAAATCTCACGAGTAACAAACAGTAGATAAAACACGAGAGAACTTCTTGAATACCATACGCCGGGGAAACCTGAGATTCTTCAGTAGATAAATAATTTGGCCAAAGAAATAGGGAAAGGTCATCAGAGTATGGAGAAGTGCGGAGTGTTCGATAAGGAAAAATGGAAGAGTGCATTATACTAGTCTTCGGGTTAAAATTAGGAAATGTTTTCCTTGGCATAAGATGTGTGGAGGAGATTCCCTGATACTGCAGTTCTCTCATAATAGCGAGCACACTTCCCTTAGAGACCGTGGCTAAAAGTAAGTTTAACTGAGGGGTATCGACGCAAGTTTTTATTATGATCCAATGAATTAGAAAAGACATGTGGAAGAATGGAGGGTTACAGCTCCAATTCAATTATAACACATGAAGGGAAAATGTTGACTATATTCATATTGAAAAAATAGTGAGCAGAGGACAACTATTACGTCATAAAGGGTGCGTTCCAAAAGTAATGCAATTATTTTTTTTTTAAAGTAATTTATTGAACAGATTTGCACAAATACTTAAAAATCCTTCAAAGTACTGTCCTTGGGCCTCTACACATTTTTTCCAGCGACTCTACCATGACCGGTGCGTGCCCTGGACAGGGACCTCTTGCAGGGTATTCGTCATGGCTGATTGGATCTATTCTATGGACGAAAAACGGGTTCCTTTCTGAGATGCCTCAATCCGAGGGAACAAAAAAGGGCAGCGTTGGCATCTGGAATTTGGCCAAGAACTCGCGGACTGGTAGCGCCTGGTGGCAAACACCTTGGGCACGAGCTTGGCGCAACCTTTCTTCATCGCTAAATCTTCAGAACAGTAGAAGTGCAGTAAACCTGTATGTTGCCGCTACCCTTGACGCATGGCATAGAGCATGGTATACGATGTAGGAACGTAATTGACTGTGAATTGACTGCCTTCTCATCTTACCTGGGTATAATGGGCGCATTATATCTGCCATACTCGCCCATGCATAAATAAAAGCTATGTAAATTAGGATTTGATTTGAACTGCGAAAAAAATACCCGAAAGCACGTAAGTTGACACACACTACTATCTTTGGGTTTGATTCCGAATAATTGGTATTTACGATATTTTCAGGTTTAACTTCGTGGAAATTCTTTTTGAAGTAATTGCTTGATTTGATATTTAGTACATATAATGCGAGTGATATTGATTGGACCTAGTGCACCTATAAATGTGAAGTTTTAGATTTGAAGTTGGCATGGTGGTGGTTGGCATGGTGGAATGAAAAGAGTACCACCCTTTGTAATAATCATCTCAACCATCGCGGTCTCCCCTACTTGCTTCCTAAGCTTTAAAACGGCTCCATGGTGATGATTGATGAAATTTTGCACTGCACCTAACATTGATGTAAAGCATATAATCGAGAGAAATCCTTTTGAAGTACGCAAGTTTCCACTCGAGAGAGGTCTCATCTTGAAAAACCCTCTGGTTGACAAATATTCCCAAGCCCTTTCTTCCGAAGCCACCCGAATCGATCAATTTCCGGCGCATCCTGCCCTTTCTTCTTCCCATCTTTCCTCTGCCGCCTTCATCCGTCTTACTTCCCACGCTGTCGTCAACCCATCAGTATTTCTCACTCTCCATGTTTTGCTCCTTTCACATATCTCCTGCCTGGGTCACACCGGCATTTCTTTCGTAGCACCTATGGGACTTGGGATTTGGAACAGTAGGGTCGAATTTGCTTTTACCTCTTCACAACTTAGATCATCTCCTTCATTTACCTGCTCGTGTAGTTTGCTTACTTCATTCCAGGTTATTTTGCAAAAATCATGTTTTCCTTTTTGTGGAAAACAGTACATTCAAATAAAAAATAAAAATACAGAATACAATACCAATACAAAATTTGAGACGGATTTCAGCCAACAGTAAGTTACATTAGTGTGACGCACGCAATTTATCCCCGAGAGAAATCTCTTGTTCGACAAAACATTTTTTATAGGGTAAATGCAGAAAATATTCTGCGAAATTAATTTTTTTTCGTTGAAGTGATTTGGGTTAGACACAGTAATTTATCTCTATTAATTTTAAAAGCTGGTACGGTTGAATCGTGGCATCGTATGACACCTCGATTTCCTCCAGGGCAAAATCCGCTCCCGCAATCCGTCTTAAATTAAAAACGCAAGGTGAACTATGTTTTTCCCTAGTAACCTTACTCATCGACCATGTATCATTTTTCTGTGTTTTTTGAACAAAACATCAACCGAATCGATGTAATGACGTAATATAAATTCTTACTCCCTCTAATGGAACTTGTTTCATGTCTACATTTACAAGATATGAACAAATTCTAATACCCTCTAATGGAGTTTCAGAGTTATTTCAGAGTTTTGAAGGACGCCTCGATAGCTTAATTGACTAAAGCACTCGACCGGACATTGAGGGATCCGGGTTCGAATCCCGGTCAAGGTGAAGGAATTTTAAACTCTGAGATTGTTGCATTGAAACGTACGTTAGCGGATGACTCCGTCAAAAGTTACTGTTGCGGCATCTCCTGCAGTTTCTTTGGAACTTGATATACTCGTATGTCTAAATATACATGATGAGAACAGTTTTTAGCATTATTATAATAAACTCTCGTTGACGTTTCAAAGGGAAAATATAATTTCGTCAATTATTAGAGAATTAAAAATAATAAAAACATGGAAAGGTATTGAAAACTTCACAAAATAATGAATCAAATTCAAACGGGTTTGAATTACAACCATTACCCTTTTGAGATTTTTACTACTCAATCTTTGTTTTGTTTAAAGGATACTTCCTCTTTAAAATCGCTAGTGGGCTGACTTTGTTATGTCAAAGAATTAATTAATGTGTTTTTGCTTGGATCTAATGGTTAACAATTCGATTGATATGATTTTAGGAGGTACAGAACTAAGAACAAATCATGAACCTTTTGGTATGCAACCCACTGTACGGATTTTCCCTATCTCGCTCTGACAGAGAATCGCCATTTTCCAATGAATTCTAAATTTTATTGTACTGGTAGAAAAACTTTGTCTTTCAGTTTTTTTGTTACTTTATTTAATATTTGTTGTTTAAATGTATTTCGTTTTCCCTCAACCTATGACTCCTGACATCCAAAAATTGGAACTCGGCTTAATTAAAAAAAATTAAGTTTTCTAAAATGGAAGAGAGGGCTCACTTTGTTAAACAAACTTCGCTAGTTAGACCACTGCAGATGTAATACAAGAAATTAATAATGGAGAGGCTGCAGAATTATTAATCAGTTCCAGTTGAGAGAGTAATTTCCTGCGAGAAGTTGCTTTGCCACTCCGTATTCCTCATTTGCGTCATTTATCCTTCTCATAAATTCACCTTCATCTGAATGTTTTTCTTGCGAATGCCCTTAAGATACATAGATGAAGAACTTAATAATCATCGCCTCAGAGACAGCCTATTAGATGCGGCTTCTAAAGTAAAAGGTAATAAGCGTAAAACAATAGTTCTACGCTTAAATTTTTTACAATAGTTTCCGTTGAGCGTTGAGTAAAAAAGACTACGGAATGCGCCATTTCTATGACTCATTAAACCAGAATTTTCTAGCTGTGCTCTTTTTATGTGCTCTTATATTGTTTGTTGATGTTCAAGTTATATATATATATATATATATATAGATGCAGTATGTGTGTGTATATATATATATACATATATATATATGTATATATATATACATATATACATATATATATATATATATATATATATATATATATATATATATATATATATATATATATATAGTCAGTTCTGTCCCTCTCTTCCTTGATAAAGGTGGTCACGACCACCGAAAATTCGAAAAATAGTGAGTCTCTTTTTAGTGTGTTTCTGTGTGTTTTTGTCTGTGTCCACTAGTGCTAAGTGTTATACATTATATATATATATATATATATATATATATATATATATATATATATATATATATATATAGATATATATAGATATATATAAAGTGAATAAACCTGCGAAAATACACAGTTATAAATACGTTGCGAAAACTCGTGAGAAACTCATAAAAATACGCTACATCAAAATGTTTCCCCATGTTAACTACAATTTTCACTTAAACTATTTATGTTGTCTCAACTCTGTTGAGATTTGCAAGCGCGTCTCTCTCACATGTGGTGTCCAGAGTGCCGAATTATGACACGCACTTCGTAACAAGAGGATGGGAAAGAGTGTACGTGGGTATATAAGGGTTTTTGGAAGAGATGAGCGCCCGGCAGCCCGCTTGTTTTAACGCAGAATAGAAGTTTTTCTTCTCTTTTGAGTAATTTTTTCTTCTTTCCTTAAGTAAAGCTTCTAAACCTCAGCCCTCAGTTCGCGCATGTTTGTTCTTTTGGTTATAATATTATTTGCTGTTCAAATTCACATGGTCCACGGGCTTCTCTTGAAAGCCGGGTATAAATAAATAAACAGTGAACAAAAAAGCGTCTGCGGATGGGAAAGCAGGCCAAAAAAAGGGAAGGGGAAACGGTTGCGGATGAAGACAGATGCGGGAGTCGAGACAGAGGAGAAGAAGCCGGAGCTCTTAAGAGTCCACTCCGAACCGCAGTAAATCCTTCTTCACTTCTAATTTCCCGTATAGTGATAGATGATATTTGGTAAAATGTCGATGTTCTTCGATGTTTAAAAAGGATTATAGATCTTGATGATAAATGTGAGAGAATAAAGGCTTGTATTTGATGCAAGAACCATCATGTTAAACAACTCTTTTCAATTAAATTCTTGTATGACAGCAAAAAATACGAGGATTTTATATATCCTGAGAAGAAAGGTTATATACTGCAGTGAAATTAAGGGACAAAATTGAGAGTAAATTTTAAATTAAGCTCATTCAGATTCCTTGTATTTTTGGTGTTATTTTAATAAATGATAGGGCTCTATAATTAAAATTACACCATGGGTTTGATTCGTCAGCTTCTCACCCTTATTTTTTAGGAATGAAGTTATTCATTATTTTCAAATTTTAAAATCTGGATAAATCATCACCCAGAATTAAACTATTGCTCTTTCTATGATCTAAATAAGGGCATTATAAATGATCGGTTTTCCGAGTATCAAAATCGAAAAAATATTGAATATACGATGCTTATATTAATGTTTTGCCCGAGAATTGATTACCGTAGCTAAATAGTGATGAGGAATATAGTTTCGATACTTCCATAATCTGTGCCACAACTATCTCTTCTTTGCATTCTATTTTAATCCTCTCACCATCATAATAGTGCCTCTCATTAAAACCTCGTACCTCTTTCCAAATGATGGGTCTTATCCTTCTCCTTACAGACTGGTTTTCTATTTTTCCTCCATTGTGCTATTTACATACTCATTTAGGTTTGCGTAATGTTTAAATCAAGAGCAGAAAATGGAGATTGAAAATTATGAATAGTAGTATGAACCTAAAATTGCGAACGTGACCATGTGTTCAATAACACAGTTTAAAAGTCATGAAATGCGTGGTATGAGTTTTAGATTTTTGAGCGTTTAATTAGTTGAATCAGAAAGGCGACCATGCAGTATTAGTGTATCCAGGCGAAGTGAAATTTATTGTGGTCACTTAATAAAAAAGCCTCTGAAATATTGGACGCGTACTGTGGCCGGTCGACAAATAAACAGACTTGCGAGCGCTAGCCCATCACCCTCTGCTAATCTCTATTCGGCCAATAATTTCAAGTAGCTGTGTTTATACAGGTAAATCATGGAATAAATGCTTTACTTTTACTAGCTAACGATGAGTGAAATGTTTCAGTTGATGTCCAAAGAAAACGCTGGTTTCAAAACCAACCCTCAAGGGGTTAAATGTTGAACTGTAGCTTTTTTTCCATTATATCCCCTGATCTTTTTCGGATACTTAAGCGGTGGTGCTACCTACATAGAACACTTCTCATCACGGTGGTGTGGATAACACCAGGTAGATTGTTCCTCATGACTCCGATCCACCTTATGTGTTCCAAGATAGGCGTCTCTTCCCTTTGCAAACCAAAAAGAAGGCGACGGCTGAAAAATATCTTATTGCCTGAAAACCACAATGCCAAGACCTTATTGATGTATCCACTTACCCAATTGCTAATTTACATTCTCGCGTTAATCGGAAACTAGAGTAAGTAATTTACCGATTCCTTTGTACGAAATACGATATCTAGTAATTAATCAGCGAGCGTTAAGTTGAGCTGGACTGGATTATTTTTTCAAGAATATTTGCGCTTTATTTTCCTGAAAATATATCCTTTGTAATTTACTTTTCTGATGCTTCAGTTGGGAAGTTAGGGAATATCTGCTCTGTCCGATTCTTCAAAAGCGATTGGCACAACAACGTCGGTGAATTTCTCGTTTAATCAATTCAGTGCTTTTCGGTCTCTTGTGGGCATTTGCGGGCAAGGCAAGTACGACATAGAAACTAAAGTGTGTTGCGATGGAAGGGACGCTCTCCGACCGAAATTAAGCCGTAGTTACTGGGCTACCTTACGCTCGCTCTATCTCCGAGGGATGGCGTCGCCAACACTCTTCGCTCCCTCACCTTCCCCCTCCCTTATTCCCGGTAGGTCTCGACTGCTCCCTAACGAAGCCGTTTGTCTGTCTGTCCTTCCGCCCGTGTCTCCCATTTCCCTTCCACCGCTCCAAACACGGCTCTCTCCGCGCTCTACTTATTCCATTGCCTTCTCCTCAGCCACCCAGAGCACTCCTAAGCGAGCGTATCCATTCTCATCACAGACCCCCAACTTGGTTTTCCTGCTTGGCTGTCTCCTACATCTCCGCAATTTCCAGAACCATCTTTTACTTCGCCGCCGTCATTCTCTGCTTACTCTCTTGGCAGATATTCGCGCGCGGTTTCACTTATTTCCTCTCAATCCCAATATTATTAATTATGTTTTATCTTTTTATATTATTATTAAAATTGAATTAAAATGTTAAAATTTTTCATTCTTCCTCAATTTTAGAATTTGCCATGGGACTTTTTACTTCAAGGTTTCTTACGCGTATTTACTTAAAGTGCGCTGGAAATTATGAAGGAACGTCCTCGCCCATATAATCTTATGCACTCAATTGGATTTTGTTCGCTACTCTTTTGTAATCAGGCGTATCGTTGTCCTCACTTCAATTTATCCCTCAAAGATGTATTCAAGTAAGAGGTTTTGGGGGTCGATATGACTCACTGATAAGGAAATGTACGTGATTCTTTTCGGGGATGGAGTGTTCATTAATATCTCGCACTCTTATTAAATGAAGAGCGGTGGGAAAATACATTGTGCCCTTCATTTGATTAACATGAACTTCCACAAATTTGAGCCAAAAACCATCGAATACATCTCTCGCTCTATTATTTACTTGCTAAACTACGATTTACATATGTAAATGTATATCAATGTACACGCATGACTGTTTCTTCATTTCCTGGGGAAGGCGTAAGTGCCGCTTGAACAAATAGTTTGCACGTATTACAGTCAATGTCCTGCGTAATTTTTATCGGGTATGCAGAGATCCTGCGGTCTTGAGCTGTTAACGAACAACTTGTTCTTGAACGTGGGTGTAATGTGGAAGAACAATAATAGCATTTGCGGATCCTGGCTGACAACGTAAAGGATTCCACTCATCTTCCATCTCTACGAGGAAATGTGATTTTAAATGATCTGAAAGTTTACTTAGGATGAAATAAGTCATCAGGAGGCTGTCATTTATTGTCTAAGTGTATAGAATATGATTCACCATTCACCGCAGCGAAAATACATAATGTTGCATTCTTATTATTACATCCAGAGAAATGACTGGGAAAGTGTTCTGATCAAATTGTCTAGATTCAATTGACAATCAAGTCTGGCAATCGCTTTGCCTCATCGTCATTGCTATTTGCCTCTTAGCGATTGCTTTATCTCATTTTCCCCGTGATGCCTCTGCCTGCAGGGTTTGTGAAATCAGAGAATAACTGATTGGGTCTTTGTTGTCTATGGTGATTATCTTTTCTCACCTTAAGTATCCTTTGAAGGCAATTTCTTTTCCGTTATAAATTTGTCTTTTCCTTTCCCCCTTATAAAGGATTTTAGGGTATAGGATAATCACATAAAACTACTTCGGTCATCTACTAAGTTGGCCTCTGCTTTATTAATTTAGTGTCAATGTTTTAATACTTAGAACGCTGTAAAAATTAAATAGGTTAGTAGTTAGAGTAGTTGCTGATTCCAGAAAAAAAACTTCAGCTACCACCATCATAATATGTTCGTCATCATTTTTTATGAGAGATCCAAGGGGATCGAGTTGGTGCGGTTGCTATCGTACTGGCTTCCCGCCCAGAAGGCCCGGGTTCGAGTCCCGGCGCTGTTGAATATTTATCAGTGGCATCTCGATCCCTACTAGAGGTGCTTTGTGGAGAGCACTTTGAGTGAGTTCGCCGTCCGTCGGATGGGATTTTAAACTGCGGACCCCTTGGCGCCTTTCCTAGAGAGTAGGCTAATGCTGACACTGGGTTTCTCTCCACCCTTTTATCCTTTCCTGTCCATTCTAATGGCACAAATGACCTCAGCTGTCGGTCGCCTCCCCTAAATACTTCTACTACTAAGAGATCCAAATAACTCAAAGATTACAGGACTGTATTTCACTCGTTTTCTCTCTTGCTTCATGAATTGAGGATCGGAGGAATAATCTTGTTGTTTTACTCCCCCGGTATCTCACCGACAATAGCATATTCAGAGCGGCATTTTTATGCTAAGTTCGTGTACTCTTTTCTGTATAACGAAGTGATTTGATTTTTGTTGCTGGTCTCACGCATAAAAATGAACTATCCCCATATATGATGAACAGGTGGCTTTGATTGGCTCACTGGCACAGGAGTATAGCATTAAAAAACCTTTATAAACTTACGGTACTCTTTATCTTAAGTATACATGCTCGAAATACACTATTGAAAAGTTACAAACACTAGTTATATTTGAGCGGATCCCAGTTTCGTGAAACGCCAGCCTCACTCCTGGGTTACATTCTGACCGCACAGAGAATTTCTTCCCCTTCATCCCCGAAAAGCGACTTAGACTCAAAGCAATAATAAACTTGGATCGTCCATTCATTTCCTTTTGTCTCCATTCTTCCGTTCCCTCCCTCCATTGTCCAAATAAGTCCGGGTCTTCTCTTCTTCCTTTACACGTCTCTCTCCCTCTTTCTGTCCCGCCGCTAATTGCGCCCGGCGTCCCCCGCCGACCATCCCCCACGCCTTGCACCGCATCCCGCTCCGAACCCTTCGCCCCTTCTAAAAAAACACTAATCCTTTCCCTTTCACGTTGCGTGGGCGTGACCAACGGTGTTCGCCGCCTTTTGTGCCGGCGGAAGGAAAAATATTACCCCGAGCCCGGGTGTAAAGAACGAAAAGACCCTCCCTTCCCCTACCCCATTTCAACGCTTCCCCCGACCCGCCCTGATGTGACCGCAGCCGTGTGTATTTTAGCGCACGCTTTGTTTCGGCCTCCGGAATGACAATGCTTGTGTTCGTCTCATCAATGATTTCGGTCTCTCTGACCCTTCGTGGAGATCATAGTTTTTCTTCTTCCTCCTCGAGGCCGCCGCCACAACCGCACGTTCGCCTACCCTCTCCTCACGACACCACGCCATTGATTTCCCAGCCACTTTTTTTCTCATTCTCTTTTGGGGTCTTTTCTATGGTCCCGCAAGGGCATAGTGTTCCCTCATGCTTTTGCACGATCGGCCAAAGTGGTCTGCGTTTCTTTAATCATCAAGGGTCGTTGGTGATTTGGTGTTGATTTTTTTGCGACTCTCCTCTTTCCCTTCTTTGCCATCACTAGTCTAAACTTTTTTGTGACAATAATGTTTTTCCATAATTGATGCCATTCGCTACGAATGTTCTTAAAGTCTATTTTTTCAGTTTTTTCTTCTATCTACTCCTTCAAAAGTGTGAGGATTCTAAAAATATTTGCGGTTAAATGACTCATTTGTTTGAAAAAGAATCCTCTGTTCCTCAAATCATATTAAATTGTTCCATGAATGATGCATTTGTAACTTTAACATTCCAATTCCTGTGTCCACTGATCCTTGCAAAGCACGACAATGGCTTAATTCGCTTGCAAACTTTCCTTAGCTTCTCAGTCTTGTTGAAATGATCATATGGAATACTCCACGACACTAATTATAAATTTAAGAGACATTCGAAGTATCTAGTCCTGCCATAAAAATTGCGGACACCGTTCTCTAGAATGTAGGTGGGAGAAGTACCTTTGACCTATCAGCATTGAAAAATTTAGTTACTGCACAATAATATGAGCCCTTAAACATTAAGTGCAGCAGGGCATCCTCATTTATTTTGTCACCGGTAGCACTTTTTTATCATTTAAATTGTGGATTGCGTTGAGCAATTCGTCGAATAAATTTGATAGGTAAATTCAATTGCTATTTTACTATTGTTGATTAATTCAAATAGTTTAGTGATTGACGAAAAGATTCCTCAAGCGGGTTGCCGGTTGAATGTATTCACCCTCACGATAGACTAGGCATGTTTTGTGTGTGTCCCAGATAATGTGTTTTTTGCATTTTCAGTACAGACGGATATACTTTTAAAATATAAAATTACAAATGGTAGATAGAGACATATGTAATTTGATTGAGTGGGAGACAAAATGGAGAACCAGATTTGGGCTGCCATAATAATGCTAATTGATTTGAAGTGCGGTTATTGCTTGTGCTGATGGGAAATAGGGGCTGGCGATAATGTATGGGGTCCTGGCACCATGTGGCAACTGTGCGGCAGGTGTTCCGATTCTCACTCAATGAAAATTTGTTTATAAGATTTTCATTACTCGTTATGGTTACGATTGTTTGGAAACAAATGCTTCCCTAAATTATCGTAGCTGTCCATGTGGGATGGATATTCATGAATTTTGTTTTTAATGAATACGTTTTTTATCATAGTTAAAAATATGCTCTGAATATTTGGGAAGTTTCTTTTTTCTCGTTCTGCTGAATTTTCTTTCAATGGGAATGAGATATTGACCCTTGTGGAAGCCGTACAATTGTATGGTACTGAGAATTTCGAATACAGATTTTCCTTAACTGTAGTATTTATTTCCCTGAAAAAATGTTTTGCTCGTGTCAGATATATTCATTTCAATGCACTAAACATAAGCCGGGATGGATTTAAAGTATCAAAATAGTCAACAGCAGTGGCAACTATGGCTTTGAAATTATTTAAGCGCATTGGATGGAATATGTAAGTATTAGCCACCGCGAGAGAACAGATTGAATCATTACAACTATACACAGTTTTTTCAGTACATTTTCAATAGGTAATTAACATAAAAGTTATACTTTTTAGATAATTTGGGATCAAATGGCGTGAATTATATGCAGCGGTAGTGGAATATAATATTTATACTGGAAGCATATTAATGACATACTGGATCTTCTGTTTCCTGAAAACTGCGACACCAGGCGGCTATTTTACGTTCTTGCTGATGATTAGTCTTTTTGGATGTGGATATACCTTCCAACATCGTTTAATACAAGGGATTTGGCGACTGGTATGATATGTATTACTATCGGTTATCTCTTGGCGGATAATTAATTATGCAAGAAGTTGCCGATGATTGGAATTTTGGTATCGAAGTTCCAAATTTCTACCTTTAAGATTAATATGAAACACGAAATCATTGATCCTGCTGTGTTAGCATGCTGGGAATTCTGAAGCTTACTGAGATCCAAATACAGTAGAACACAATTACACCTAAATATACAAATATATTACTACTTTCACAGCATTACACTGAATAATAAAAAACAAAAAATGACTACATAATAACATTTTTCTACAAATTTTAAAATTATGTGGGTCGCGGTAGTCCAGGGAGTAGAGCGTTTGTCTGCTGACCGGAGGGCCCGGGGTTCAATTCCTGGGCAAGGCACTGTGGGCACCTGCAGCTCCACTCAAGCCATGTGACTTTTCGGGTACCAGATATTCCTGGGATACCATAACCGGCACCGAGAAAGGAACTGGCGCCCTTAGCCTGATGTGTGAATTTCACACGCCGTATAGGGCTTAGTACTGGGTGAACTCTACCATCACCTACCAAACCGACCTTCGGGTTGATTACTGTGTTTATTGTTTTTTTTAATGGTACAGAGCGAGGAGTGTTCAAACCAAAAGGCAAGGCTGACGTTAGTAAATTGTTAGAGTTGATCATTTTTTGTGTCGTAGTTAAATATGCCAGAAAAAGGAATTAGAAAGGTTTTATTTGAAATATTTGGATGACGATGGTTGATTATCTAGGCAAGGTAATTTCGGGTAATTAAGTTTCTCGCGTTCTTATATTTGTTCGAATTCTTGTAATTCCAACTCAAAATTTTATTATTGTTCGTGTTTTAACTATGCACACACAGCAAATCATAAATCGGCTCAGTTTCCCCTGGATTTCTCTGATACTTGAAGAACATCAGTAACTCAAAGCACCACGGATGGGGTTTACACACTTGTTCATCTCCAGCACCAGTTTAAGGGAGGCCGTCAAATCCCGTGTCCTACGAACTGCTTCGGTGAATTACACTTCTCTGATCCTGCTTTCTTCGTTGATGTTGGCTCCACGTCTTGGAATTTTGAACGAGGTTATTGTATAACTTTGCTCTTAACAGTCTATGTGTATATGACTGCAATTAAATTTTCCGCAGACGAGGGAACCACCTTATAACTTTAATTTCCTCCACAAATTTCGTTTATGCGAGTTACACGTCAACCTTGTTGGTGAGTCCATGCAGCTCATAAATCAGCACTGATTTTACATTCCAACAACATGAAAAGTACCTCTCATAACTAGGGAACCCGGAGAGTTGTGGAGTGTATATAGCTGACGCATGCGCAGTGGTACATACTACGTTGGCGCAAAGGTTAATGTAGAGTTATTTTACAAGAATCCAACCTCTCAATCTGCCGCCTTGGCGGGTCTACACGCCACGTGCAGAAAGCTGTCTGTAAACGCCACAACGCTTAACGATATATTTTATGGAACGACTTCGAACTGGAATAGAAATACGATTGCTAGTATTACTCAGTGGCATTTTTCTCTATTAGACTCACAATATTTCACATTAGTAAGCTCCTGTTTAGAATACACGATGAGTATTGGGAGACAAGTTGAACTAAGGAATACAATGGAGCTTAAAACAAATAAGCTAGGGTTGTTATGTGAAATCAAATGTTTTCTAAATTTGTCATGAAAACAAAATTAAACGTGAAAAGTTTCCTGGGAAAACTGAAATGGGAACCCATTAAAAACGGAGAAACTAAACTAAAGCTTTTAGAAAGGCACTGTACTATTGAGAAAACTTGAAACATCGAGGTAATTATCTAGGCCTCATATTACTTTGGCGGTTCGAACCGCTTGAATAAAATAATAGGAATAGACTCCAGCCAGCGGTAACACATTTTTGTTTTCCTTCGCTCACGATATTTATGATGAAGACGAAAAAAAGGTTCAAGTACCCCCGCGCAATGATAAAAGAGAATAATTGTACGAAACTTCTTTTAAAACCTCCCTAAGTACGAGTGTGGGCTGAAAAGTTTCCGGCCTATCAAAGATACAAGACATTTTTTCTGAAATTTTCTGAGGTCGGAAACTTTTCAGACCACCCTCGTAATCCAAATTTTCTATTTAGAGCCCAAATATTAACTAAAATCACATGATAAAGAATGGGGTCATAAAACCCCCCCTGCTATATAGTGGCTTGTAAGACGTCAAGTGGGTTTAGTTGTAACCGCGTATACTGGGCGAACTTAAATCACGTATACGCCAGACCAAGCGGTCCAGCGAGAGTTGGCTGTTGATATTCGGATATCAAGTGATTGTATTACCATTCTGCCTAGACTCGTGGGGAAAGCCCTGATGAGTCTATTCAGAGGATCCTTCTCTATGTCTTCACTCCTATACAAGTGCGAAAATTAATTTTGTGCTCTCGTATCATTCTGAAAAAATGTCTTATCTGTTACACAATAACTAGGCCAGTTGAATTATGTTAATGGAGCTCTGCGAGCAAAAATTGCGCTTGAAAATGTGGCGTTTTCATACTGTTCTTGGCTCTGTAATTTTCGTCTTCTACACGAAAATAGAAAAACGATATCGGAGAAGTGTTAAGGACGTGGACTTTTGCATGAGCAGGAGCTACGGGTATGAGTAGAAGTTTTTGAATGAGCAGGGTATTAATGTAATAGCAAGCGCCTGAGGAAAAAAACTGGAGCATGAAAAATTCTGACAAAGGCAGAGTATGTGATGTAATTAACTTGCAAAAGAAAGTCTCTCATGTTGAAGAAAATGTTGGAATGAATGGTTAGAATCTCTCCCCGCGAATTATACAAGGGGCATCATAGATTCTCGTATACTCCGATTGACTCTTAAATAATTTTGGATATGTGAGTTGAAACATTGTTACGATATAGTTGAAAACAGTATTATTCTCTTTTATGTTTTTAAAATTCTATATTGTAATTGTCTAATTTCTGTTTACGCACGGCATTTAATAATTAATTTGAAATTCGTTAATGCGATAATACTACAATAGGGTCGTTCGTATTTTGAATTACATATTGATTCATAACATTTCCCATCATATTCTAATATTTTTCCGCAATAGATTATTAAACCATGATAAGTTGTAATTCATACGCATCAGTTTCGAAAGACTTCTTAAGTTTCTCATGATAGTTACATTCACTAATGACTTTATCGTGGTAATTAAAAGCTAACTATGAAAGGTTAGAAAAAAATGTTATCCTCTCCTTATACATTCATTCACTGTTATGAGAAAAAAGTTAACGAATGAGGAATGTATATTGCCATGTCTCATTTCAAAATACATTTCTTTTCTGAGATTACTTCTTTAACGTTAATTGGCATTTTGGCCATCTTAGATATATTTTTCCTTGCTTTTCTTAAAACCACTACAAAAATCTCAATCTACTGCTGTAATGGTAATCGGGATAGCATTCCTTTAATATTAGGAGTAGAAGAACTGGTATTGGGATTATCTAACTCGTCGAAATTCCTTTAAGTGCCGTTAAAAAACATCAATTTAAGATATGCAGCTAGATTATATTCATGAATGCGATGGTATTTTTCAAAGGAAGTTTGGTATTTTCAATTAATAATGTCGTTACATTAATTCGATATGGATGTACATTTATTGTTTGCGCCGAAACCCGTCGAGACCTGCCCTTTCCGTTCAGATGAACTCTCGCGCTTCCTCAGGCGTCGCGTTCTTTGTGAATTAGGTCAGCATTAAATAATCATCATGAAGACGGCCTAGCGCAGAGCACCCACTTATAGGATGCGGAAGGGAATATAACCCATTCATTTCGAGCACTCCAAAAGAATTCATTTCTTTCCAAGAATAATCCAGGTTCTGTCATATGTCAGATGACATTTTGTGTTTCTATTTTTAAGTATTTATGGTGAATAACTTCTAATTTATTTCCCTCCGTCGGGAGAATACCTTTTAGCATTAGTCTCGCGTACTAGGAAATTATCCCAAAATGAGTGGCTTTGTTTTTTATGCTCGGGAACTTACGAACTACGACACTTACGAACCGCGATTTATCATATAATATTAATTGCCAACCTAAATGGTTATGTATATCTTGAAAACCTTCTACTTTTTAATTGTTATTCCTGTTTATTTCATTTATGCTAGTTCATATGTACATTTTTACATGGACATGTCCCGGACATGTCGCGAAATCGATTTTTCATCTCATCTGGTCAGTTTTGTATTTATTTGCTTGAACAATTCTGCAGCGTATGGTGTGGATTATTTCAAAGTTATCGCATTATTAAATGTACTCAGAAATATTCCTGATTAAGGAAATGCTTCTCGATAGTGGAGTACAATTCATGTGCATCAAACGTAGGAAAGGGAAAATAAAAGCCGTATTTCATTTTAACATTGCATTTGCAATTAAAAGCTATACTCTGTCCATTTAACTTACGCCTTTGTCGTGCAAATGCCATTTGTACTGATAAAATGAATGCGAAATACGGAAATTGGGATTTTTATGGGATGCTTACGAAAACGATATAGACCTTCTTTATGTTTGTATGAAGATTACAAGGCCTGTGGAGGAGGACTGTATGACGGGGTTTAGATTAATTCCAAGGCGCCCTTGCCACTCGCAATTCAAATTCTGCAAGAGACAGTTCACTCCGACTCTACTCAAACGGAACTCAGATTATGCAAGCAACAGTCCAGTGCGGCGATGTGGAACAGTGTGCATTTATACGGATGACTAACTCTTGAATTCAAGCAAATTAGGCGTGAATGGCATGCTCTTCATTGATTCAGGCTTATTCTCATGACGAGTCTGATATCTGATAATTAATTTCATTTTAATGGTTTTTAGAGGCTAGCAATTGCTGTTTTCTCTACGGCTCACTTACATTAATTTTCCTCACAATTTTGCCATGAAATCAGTGGTCCGCGTCGTACATTATTCCTATGGCGTTAAAAATTTCCCGATCCCCACTAATCAAGATATGGCCGAAAGCCAAATCCCCTCCTTTGTAACGAATTTATGAGAGGGTAGAAGAAAATGAAAGATGATACGGCCTGACAGTCTCCTGAGACGAGCTTAATGCAGTCCTATTTACCAGTAATGATACTCTTGTTCTGGTATAATGCATGTGAAACCCATTTTGCAGTGTCCAGCCCGCAAAGGGGGGAATATGAATTTTTTTCGATGATTAATTCTCATTCATTGTTCGAGTTTCTTTCACTTCTAGGGTCCCGTAATGTGGATTAAAGTAGGTAATAGGAGTATTTAATTTCATTTACCAGTCTTCTTTGTGTGAATGGCAGGAGAATTATGAAATTAACTTAGAGCGTTGCCGGAAAGAGCCGTTAGGGAAATAGCTGCGGGGATACTCTTATTCCTCCACATCTCGCCCTTCCGATTCTACCTCTTGGAAATTCTCCCCTTTAAATACCTTTCAAGACCTGGGGAGGGTGGGAAGGAGTGGTGGGAAAGGGAAGCGAGAACGGGGCAAGGTCCCTTTGAACTTGACCAGCGAATCAGCTTCGAATTCCGGAGAGAGCGTTTGTCTCTTGAATAATAAAAACCCGCGGTATGTGTATTTGCTTTCGCCCCAGCGCCCGGAGTGGTAAACAATCGTTTGATGCCAAGGAGACTCGGGGCGACTTATTAATTTAATAACAAGAACTGCCGTGGGGCGTGTTTGTATGCGCGCTGCGTCGCTGCATCGCGCGGTCTTCGATGCGGTGAGCCCTATGTCGCATACCGCATAGCAATCAAGGCCAATCAGCCACTCATTTAAATATCGTCCCTAATTTTCCTCGGATTTTCTCCCGGACTTCCTTCTCCTAGACTCTCTTCCCTACCACCTCCCCCCTCCCTACTGCTGAAATTCCCCCGGGAAAAACCATGGAGGAATCGGTTTGCTCATCGTTTCCCATCCCCTCCCTCTCCCACTCCACCCCTCTTTACCCTCGTGGAGCACGGAGGGAGAAAATGATATATGAGGAATAATAATTGCGGGAATATATTAGGAATAGCTCCCCGAGCAGCACTCAAAACACCAGCCTGCGACGACATGTGAAGCCAACCGCATCCAAGTTGAGAAGCGTTAACCTCCGAACACTCGTGTGCATAAATAAGGCTTCATTAGTATTGTTTTGTTCCGCGAACGACGCTGCTTGCTGAATTTTCCACTGAAAAATAATTGTCTGTGGGTTTGTTTTCAAGTAAAAAAATTTGTTAGTTAAACTTTATTGATGACATAAGTAAACTACTTTTATATACTTTGCCACAGCGATAGAAGAGCCGAATGAGTTTTCGTGAGCTATTGTAATATCGCGAGACATTTTCTGAATATTGTTAGAGAGAGCGTGCAGCGTTTATTCTCCTTAAATTTATTTGTCAAAACTCTTTAAATTGGGAGCTGCAACATTAAAAAAGAAACTCAAATCAGTGAGAGTTCATCGTAATTACTCATTTGCGATTTGACCATAATAATAAAAGTGTAAGCAAAAATTATTTTTTACGAAGCAGGTATCATTGCGTCCAGCAAGTTGCTGGCATAGGAAAGGAAGTAAGTTAGTTTTTAATACCAAGTTTTTAATAATGTAATTTTTAAATACAGATTTGCTTAGAGTTGTAATCTGGTTTCCTCCCGGAATATGTTCGAGATAGAAGAGCAAACGCGAATGGATAATCTGAGTAGGCTAAGTACGTATATCTTAAGGAGTTCGTCCGTGGCATGGCTTCCGCAGCGTGTGGCATGGATTCATGACTTCCGGATTTCCACTGCGTGCGTTGTTTTTCGTGTACAGCAGTTTCACTGGAATTCCAGCTGGCGTCTTCAGGTCGATGTGAAGACGTCAAGACGCCGGCTGGAATGCCGCCGACACTCTTGTCCACAGAAAGTAAAAGACAAGGGGGTGAAATACCTTAAGCCATGGAACCCTGTCACCTTAAGAGTTGCCAACCATGTCATTCTAAGTCAATAGCTACTGTTTAGTAATGGAGGAATTCGCATGTTATCTCTCAGGAACTCGGGAAGGAATATCCATAAAGAAATCGTTGAGGATGAAATATTAGACTAGCGCAACTAGACTAACCTGTCCATTTTTATTTCTCGGTGAAATATTATTTATGTTGAGCATTCCCTCATTGGTCTCGAGCAGGGTGGTGGCAAAAGAATCTCCACATTAAACGTGAAAGAGACATATATGATTATATTAATGACGATTCTGGCCCAAATACATTGAGTTAGCTTTCAAACCACCTTCCGGGCTACCATGCGAATGTCTAAGGTCATTTACAATTAATACGTAGTTATACTCCAATTCAGAGCGCTTGGCCTCCGAGGTCATCCGTGACCTTGCAATGAGCTGCTGTTTTGGGTGAGGCAGACGCTAGAGGAAGGAGGATTTGATAACAAAATCAAGAAACGGCGTCAATATGCTTTTAAAGAAATCCGTTTCTTTTTCTTCAGTAAAACTACAGTATCTGTTGCATCTAGTGGTAGTGATGCTAATTGTATTATATGCCATGCATAGAACAATGATTTATATAGGGTCGTGGGATGGGGAAGATTTGGATCATTTGATTAGAGAAGGTTGACAATATGACGACACCTTTCCAATATGTGCTTTATGTTAATTAAATGTTTTCAGCGTGGAAATCAGTTAGAAATGGAGAACAAAGTGATTGCAAATCGCATTTATCATCTGTCATTTGTCTTTACTGCATCCAAATGCACGGTGCTACGTTCATCTCTTCCTAATCTTGTTTCTTTCGATGTGGCCTCTATGGTTCTCGCTTGATTCTATTGGAGAAGGAAGTTAGGTCTGAGAAGTTTGAAAATGATAGTTTGAAGAATGGAGAAGAGCATGGTGGGTTGATGAGAATGTCAGAGGATAGGGGCTAATAGAAGGAAGATACGAGGGTCATCCGGAAAGTAGTACCCGTTCGTGAAATAAAGACACAAAAGTAAATATTAACAAACATAAAAAATTTTATTTGAAAGAGGATACTTTAAACTACTTCTCAACATAATCTCCAAGCAAATTAAGGCATTTGTCATAACGTGTGACAAGTTTCTGTATTCCTGCTGCATAGTCCTTCGCCGCCAGCTCATTGAGATACGCGAGGGACCCATCTTGCACAAATTTTTGCATAATGCAGATGGTGTTTAACAATTTCATGAACAATTGTTCGAGAAACATTGGGAAAATGCTCACAGATGTCATCAATTGTGACGCGCCGATCGTTCCTCACGAATTCGTCAACTGAGCTCACCAGTTGGTCTGTAATGACAGACGGTCTCCCCGAACGCTCATCGTCGTGTGTGTTCCCCCTCCCCATGTTGAAGTTGCGACACCACCGCCGAACAGACGACTCGTCCATTACATTGTCTCCATACACCTCCTTTAATTGGCGATGAATATCACATGGGCGAACGTTTCTTGCATTGAGGAATTTAATCACTGCCCTCACTTCACAACTGGCGGCGTTCTCAATTTTTTTAAACATTGTAAACAATCACAGAAACAACACAGGCAATGCTAGCGTCACGCAACTTGGCTCAGAGAAGGCAGACAAGCCACTGAAGCTATCTGACCTCGTCCAACGGCTACTCGCGTCGTCAGCACTTCATGCGGCACGAACGGGTACTACTTTCCGGATGACCCTCGTACGTGGGACTTCCGCAAGTAGATTACCGATGATTATGATGATGATACTATTCGTACTAGTCATTTTATCTATAGCACGTTTCCAATTAAAATACGTCGTGAAAGCATTATAGATATTTATTTATTTATGTAAACACTGCAAGCCACCGCCATCCTTATCATCCCTTATATTTTTCATCTTTGCTTGACATAGCCTTTGACGTCGTAATGCCTTTCTAACATCCGCGTTGTACCATCTGGGTTCCGTATTATCTTTTATTATAGATTCGAGGACTGCAGGGCTTTTTTGAATTAAAGTGTAGGTCAGCCTGTAGGTCAATTAGTGGGTCTCTAAAGTCTTCTCTGTCAAATTATGTAGCTTTAAATGAAGTGAGGTAAAGTGCTAGCAATAGTTCATTTAACACCAATCAGATGGCATCAGACGGAAAATTTTATAAGGGTTTCAATATTAATAAGAAGACGATCTTTGTTAAAAATTCAAAAAACCGTAATGTCAAGGGAGCATTATCTGTATTGCTGGTAAATTGCCTAAGTTTAAAAAATAAAGTCGCGGGATATCATCACCTTATTCAAAGCACAGGCGCAAATATAATTGCTCGGACAGAAGGCTGGTTGTCCACTGATATTGTTGACGGTGAAATTTTCCCGATATTATACTTTTCGATTAACAGGAATGACAGAACAAATAGAATCGGGGGTGGTGTCTTTATTGCAGTTAAAAGTCCTAACCACGCTACCTAACCATACTTCGAGAGCACTTTGAGTGAGTACGCCGTCCGTCGGATGGCACGTTAAACTGCGGACTCCTTTGGTGCCTTTCGATAAGAGAAGGCTAATGCCCACGCCGGGTTTCCCTCTACCCTTTCTCCTATCCCATCCATCCCAAACGACGCAAATGACCTTAGCTGTAGTCTGCCTCCCCTAAAATCACTTCTACGATTGAAAGGAACTAGTTGTGGGTTTCCATTTCTGGCACCTAACCGAGAAACTAATTTGATAAAGAAAATATGCGATAGCTATTAAATTATATGTGGACATTAAATCCTCATGGAGAAAGGTTTTGTAGGTCCCACTCCCTTCATTTTTGAAATCGCGCACTCATCGTGGTGTAAATTGGGTTGTTAAAGTTGGTTGGCACCCGATGTGATTCATCCTTCCCTTCCTCACCTCACTATGTGCCAAGCGTAGGAAAACAGGCCTATTCTCGCGGTCGTAAAGAGGTCACTTTTCCATAGCGGTGAAAACAAAGGGTTTCACGCTCCTTTTCTGCTTCCTCCCCGAATCGCATCTGTCTTCCCCGACGCAGGCGATTTTCATTTCATGCGTAATATTCTATTCCATGCCTTGATCGACTTCAATACCGGGTCAGATGAAGGGAAGGCGAGGGGAAAGAAATCATCAAGCAATCGGGACGACACAACTTTCGGAAAAAATAATCGTCATAATTATTTCTTTTGACCCAACGGCTGCGAAATGAATTGTAGTTCTTGCGTGATCCGAAGCCGTGAAAGAAGGAAGAAAAACTCCGAGATGAGGATTCGGAACAAAGGATTTCTTTCTCTGGGAAAGGTGAGGGAGAAATTGAAGCAAGGTGGAGAAAGGAATTCTACAGGTATTCTTTTCTGTACACCTTGTTCTCCTCGGGATTCCAATTAGGAGCAGAAGACCTGGTGAGCGATTTCTTGGCGCTCAGTAGAGCTCATGAGGCGGATGATACTTTGGGGATTATGATCCTTACTATGATGTTTGCATCACTGCAGTTTAAAAATGGTCATGCGGCTGGAATATTACCAAAAAGTAGATTTCTGGCGCGAGGTGGTTCAGTATCCTTGTTTTTTTTCATTTTTATGGCAATCTTCGAGGATTCCTCGAAATCTCAAACTAGATCAAGCTAATCTCCTCGGGGAAATATTCGAAACATGATCTTTCTCTTTGATTTTCCTTTGATATGACAATATTTTTCGTTCAAGTTTTCCGTTGAACTCTTCTTAAGACGCCATATAGTTCACTCTTCAATGTTCAAAACTTTGGGATTGAAAACTTTGTTACCTACCCTCTCAACTAATTACTTTCTCTCCAAAGGTGATGCCACTTCGATTAATCTTCAATTAATCAAACTCTCTTCGGCTCCTCCGCTCTGTGTCGCTTATCATTGTGCTACAATACGCATCTCAATATTTTTTCCTCAAACTTATTCACTTGCTTTTCACAAACGCTCATTTATATCTTTCTTCAATATTTTGTGGCGTTGTTCAAGTGTTGCTACTTTGAAAAACACAGAAATAAATTTATTTAAAATTGAGAGGCAATTATATGATAAATTTCTAATGTTGCAGTTATGTGAAATCAATTAATGTTTATTTCAGTATTAGTTAACAATGCCCATTTGCGACTAATCATCCTTGTCCCTCAAAACTATAGGCTTGTTTGGCGGCGCAAATTTGTTAGAATTCACTGTTATCATAGAAAAGATTCCTTGTGTGTGCAGTATGTTTTGTCAAAAAAATTAATTACATACTGTACACGTTAGTTCATCATTGGATTGGATTGCTCGGTAAAATAATGAAAACAGTTTGCGAAAGTTTTAGGATAAAAAAATGAAAGAATACAAAATATTATAGATTTAACAATGAGGTGAAGTAAATATTGCTCATTTAGTTTCCATAATATTATCAATATATTTATAACTTATAACACGCGAGTCCTGTCCTTGCAATAGATTACAAAATACCTATGGAGCACGCATTGAATAGAAAAACGTAAAAATTAGTAGCGAATGCTTGGTTTAGGCACCACAAGAGCATAGTTATACATGGAAAATTCCAAGGCCTCCGAAAGGTACCAGTTACACTATACTATGGCTAGGCACAGAATTAGGAACAGCGTGATTAATTTACAATTTCCCGGGAGCGAAGCGGGTTTGGATCACAATTTAGTAATTACGAAGTGTAGCATTTGATGCGAAAAGATAATGCAGGGAAGACGGTTTAGGAAATGGAACATAGAAGCATTAGCCTGATTGACACGGTATGAGTATCAGCCGGCGCTAGAGAAGGTCATGATTGAGGAAAAAGAGCTAGTTCCTATAGAGAAAAAATTGGAGCTCAAAAAAAAAGATATATCGTAGGCCACAAAAGAAACTGTAGGAATACTCAATAGGTAAAATACGATATTGTACAAGGAAGGTATGGATAACGGACGAGATGATTAGAAAGGAAGACTAGAGGGGAAAATGGAAAAATATAAACACCCGAGTTAGGTAGAAGGAAGTATAGAGAGTTCATTAATAAAATGAGACGCAAAATATATGGCGAAAGAAGCGTGGCGGAAAACGCAGTGCGAAAATATTGAAGGCTTACAGAGAAAGGGTAAAATTGGTGTGTTATACAGGAAGGTGGTGGAAGCACTGCCAGGAAATAAAAAGGGAAAATCATTGCAAATAATCAAATATAAGTCAGGAAAAGAATTAGTGGAACCAGTAAAGATCCTAGGGAGACAAAAGGAATATATAGAAGGTATGGTAAAGGAATAGACTTAGTTGAGGATAGCTTACGTCCAGACTTACTAGATGATGAGATAGGAAGGGTATTGAATGAATTGTAATCAAATATGACCGTAATGGTGGGCAGCATTCCCACGGAATAATATATAAGTTTAAAAAAGGTGGGAGGAAGAGTTTATATGGAATAATTCGTAGCATTTATGAGGGAGGGATTTGGCCGAAAGACTGTCAGATCAGTTTTATATTCTCTCCCAAAAAAAAGGGAAAGAAGACGTTATGTGAGGAAAACAGAACGGTGAGCTTGATTTCGCTCACAGCTACAGTGGTTCTCAGAATCATCAATTAGAGTATGTAGAGCAGGGGAAATCATACTTCGGATATAGCTTGAGTTCAGAAATGGGAGAGACACGAGTGATGCAGTAACGAGGTCACTAATAAAATGGAACAAAGAATAAAATCAGTATGTATTTACCTCTTTCATCGATTTCGGAAAGGCGTTGGTTAGATGGAACTGGGGAAAACGAATGATTTTTTTGAGAAAATATGAGTAAATTGGATATAAGACTTATCTAAGCAAAGTCTGTCTCATACTGACCAGGTTCAAGTGTGAGATGGATAGTCCGGATGTGCAGTGTTAGGGAGAGGAGTAAGACAGTACTATTCATTATCACCTCCGCTGTTTCCCTTAAATTTGAAGGAAATGATTGAAGAAGTATGAGAATAGCTGGAGGTAATAATGAAAGTCGGTGGGGAATGCGAAAAATTAGATTTTTAAATGACCAAGTATCAGTCTGTCAGTCAGGCAAGAGGTTGCCAACACTGCTGAGTACATTGGACAATCTGTACTTTACAGGGTCGCACCCAAAAGTGGTAGGACTGATTTTCTCTGGCGCGAACGGAGCGGTGGAGGGGAGTCTGCCTGGCAGGGTGAGGTGGAGGGGGCTCTTAGCAACAGACCGACACCAACCTCAGTCGCCTGCGGGCTGCTGTTGAGTGAGGACACTGTTTTTAGTGAAGCAGGTTTTTTGTCCGCGTCGAAAAACAAAATGAATCTGAATTTAGAGCAACGTTATTCCGTGAAGTTTTGTGCGAAACTCGGGAAGATGGCAACTGAGACCCTCGATATGATCAAGCAGGCTTATGGGGACATTGCCTTAAGCCGCTCCACAGTATTTGAGTGGCACAAGTTGTTTAAAGATGGTAGGGAGCTCGTTGAAGACGACCATCGCTCCGGACGGCCGTCGACGGCAAGAACCGACACGAATGTGGACAGAGTGAGGACACTGCTGAGCACAGACCGACGCTTAACCAGTGAAGAAATTGCAGAGCAGTTGGGTCTGTCTGCATCCAACGTCCAACGCATTATTTCGCAGGATTTGGCCATGCGCAAGGTGTGGGTGCTTCATAATGACAACGCGCCGTGCCATGGCGCGCTCGTCGTCAGACAGCTCCTTGCCAAATGCGGCGTTGCCACGGACTTCTTCTTCCCCCTAATGAAAAGACAGCTCTAGGGACGACGTTTTGACTCGATAAAGGCCGTTCAAGAGGCTTCGACGAGGGTCATCAACGGCATCCCCAAAGAAAATTTCCAGCGGGCGTACGGGGAATGGGAGCAACGTTATACTAAGTGTGTAGCAGCTCAAGGAACAAACTTTGAAGATTATTAAGTCGATGTAAGTATATAGTCAATAAAATTCTTGTAAAAAAATCAGTCCTACCACTTTTGGGTGCGACCCTGTATGTATGGGAAGAGAATAAATGTAAATTAAATGTTATGCGGTTTTCAGGAAAGAGAAAGGCTAAAGTAACCGTTAAAATGTGAAGACAAAAACTGGAACTTGTGGAATAGTTTACCTATCTCGGAAGTGTTTTTGAACAAAACGGGAAACGTAGTGGGGAGGTAAGAAACAGAATTACATTAGGAAAAGAGGCTTTCACTAGGAGGAGGGAATTTATAATGTGGACGTCGCGTGAAGATGTTAAGAGAAGGCTTGTTGAAACTTTGATATGGAGCGTGGTTCTGTACGGCGCGGAAACAAATAGGGACAGAAAGCTGGTTATGAAGTGGTCTTGTCGACAGTGAAATTTTCCCAAAATCCTTTTCCATTTACAGAAATGATAGAACAAATAGAATCGGGGGCCGTGTCTTAATTACAGTAAAAATTGTTGCGTCAGCAGGGCTGAGGTACCGGGTAATGGTTTTGAAAGCGTTTGGTGCTCAATTAAAAGTCCTTGATCCAAAAGAATTTATGTATGCGCATTTTACAGACCACCAGTCGACAAAGACAATTCAATACTAGAACTGGATCAGCGAAGCAAAGGTTTCCTATCCCAACATAATGATCGCGACGTTATAATCGGTGGAGATTTCAATGTCCCATCTATTGACTGGAGCAGATATAGTTTTGAAACGGGCGGTAAAGACAAAGATATCTGCGAAATGTTATTGAATTCTTTTACGTTCAACTCATTCAATCAACTTGTCCCTTCACCAAATACGAGCGATAATATTCTTAATGTGTTAGCGACGAATATTCCCGAAAAAGTCTTAACTATAGATACCATAAAAGGAGTTAGTGACCACAGGCAGTTAATGCTAAGTTTTCGCTTCATGGGGTTCGAAATAAGAAGCCCAAAGGAAAACTTACTCTTTTAGAGAAGGGAACTACAATGGCCGAAAGTGTGTGCTACAGAATCGATTTGCAAGTCTTAAGACAGATAGTAATCACTGAACACTGAGGATACGTGGGATCACTTCCTTGAGATCACGCGCTCAGCAGTCAACAATTTCATTCCCAGTAAATTTATAAAATACAACACGGATCATAGGTTGTACTACGTGGATCTTAGAGAGGCATTACGACGTCAAAGGTCCAGTTGAAAATTATTAGGGATGATATCTCTTGGGGCAAAAAGAATGAGATCACTTATGATCATAAGATATCTAGAGCCAAAATGATTTTCGAAAAGCGTTAGGAAATTCAGAGGAAAAAGTTAGCGGAAAATTTGCAAGAGAATTCAAAAGCATTAAGGTCAGGCGTAGGAGAAGTTCAGGGAAATAAATCCACTGTTAATTCACTCAAAAATGATAAGGGTGAAAGAGTAACCAGCAGTTTGAAAATGGCTAGCTGATTAAATTCATTCTTTCAAAGCGTCTTAACTAATATCTCACGAAAGGCCCACGATAGCTTACCAAATCGTGCGGGTCTGCCGATGACCAAAATTGAAATCTAATATAATGGAATAGAACGTTTGCTGAAAAATATTGAGTCTAAAAATCCTAATGGTCCAATGAAATACCCGCTCGTATATTTAAGGATCTAGCTTCGAAAATTGTGCCAGTCTAGCGAGGTCGCTAGTAGATCACAAGGTTCCCAGAGATAGGAAAACGGCTAACGTAACACCAATATTTAAAAACATAGACAAGGAGGAAACGAGTAATTACAGACCTATTTCTCTCACATTTATTTAGTACAAGGTTGTGGAACATATGTGTAGTTACTGGTTCGATCGTGAGACACCTCAATCAGTAGTCATTAAAAAAAATCAGCACGATTTCCAAAAAGGTAGATCCTGCGATACACAACTTGAGCTTTTTGTTCATGATATTCTTATTTCGGGAGAGAGCAATGCTCCAGTGGACGCGATTTTTCTAGATTTTTAGAAATTCTTCGGCAAATAGTACTTCATAGTAAACCTTTCGCAAAGCTAGAACCATTTGGTATAGATAAAAATATCCGGGGTTGCATTAAAGGCTTTTTGATTGGTCGGCTTCAAAGAGTAGTGATGTATGGAGTTGGCTCAAATTCAGTAGATGGTACTTCAGGTGTTCCCCAGGGAAGTTTCACTGGACCTCTTTTATTCCTACTTAACGTAAATGACAGTGACTCCGTAGTTACTAGTAAGATACGTTTATTTTCCGACGATGCAGTGGTTTACCATATTATCGGGTACTGTATAGTATCCGCCGTCACTTTGTGGAAACGATTCATAATGAATAAGAAATACTTAGTTTTTCCACACAAACTTTATTTTTACGACCGGGTTTCGACGAGGATCGTCATCATCAGGTGACCTGATGATGACGATCCTCGTCGAAACCCGGTCGTAAAAATAAAGTTTGTGTGGAAAAACTAAGTATTTCTTATTCATTCTTATTCATCATATTATCGGGATCCTGAGGACACAGCAGCTTCCTCAAATGACCTTAATGTTATAAAACGCTGGTGCGACACTTGGCAATGCGAATTAAACTTGAAAAATGTGTATCCCTAAATTTTGGGAAAAAGACCGATTCCCACCCGAACGCCTACTGTAATGGGAACACCGAAATGAAATGTCTAGATTCAATTAAATACAGGCCTGTACCTAGGCGTTACCCTCACCCACGATCTCTCCTGGGTGAAACACACCTTGGGAATATGTGGATTAGCTATCACAAAATTAGGATTTATTAGAAGAGTACTGGGTAAATGTGATGAAAAGGTCAAAGAGAAATGTTATCTGTCGTTATTTAGGCCTAATTTGAAATATGCTGCTGGTATATGGGATCCTCACGAAGTTGGATTAATTGCCGGATCGGATCGCGTGCTGCCTAGTGGAGCTAGATTTTTAAAACTTTGGTATGATAAACTTAGTAGCGTGTTCAAAATATTAGAGAAGCTAGGCTGGGAATCACTGACGGAGCGAAGGCTAAATAACAGCTTGAAGCTCTTGTATAATTTGGAAAGTCTCTTTAGTAGTGACGTTTGGAATGCATTATTACCGCCATCATACTACGGTAGGATAGATCATGCTAATAAAATTAGATATATTAGGCACAAAATAGATAGAATTATGATGTAATTTTTTCCATGAACCATAGGGGATCATAATAACATTGTTCAACCGCGGTAGAGTCATGTTCGGGTAAAATTATTCTGGCGGGTATTTACCCCCTGCCACACACCCTGGCGGTGGCTTGCCAGGTATATATAAATAAATAAAAAATAAATACCATAAAAACCTTTCTGTCACCCAGGCGTCATCTGGTGAGTGAGGCAACCTTTATCGATTCCACCTGCGCAATGAGCAGGGTTGTCATAATTAAAAATGGAATATTGAGATGTGGTGTTCCATCAGTTATTTTCTTAGAAAAAAGCTCTTAGAAAAGCATTGTACGAGAACGGAATGCGAGAAAAACTCTCATGTAGCAGCGTTTCATAATCTTTCAGCCTATTAAAACTTTTTTTTTAAGAAAAATATTTTGCTTTCATAAAATTTTAGTTTAACATCTTAAAATGATTATAATCGTGGCGTGTGATTTATACGTAGGATTTACGCTTATAGTTTTACCTTTGGATTTTAGCCAGTGGGACTTCAAGCTATACATACTTGTAGGTATTAAAAACAGTTGATTAAGTTCTCTTCACGAGAATTTCCTGTGCATAATTTTCTACTAGTTACGTTTAGGGTTGGTCTACTCTCTGGAAACGGTTGCATTCCATGGATTTCTCCCTGGCTACGTGCCAGGACACCCTTAGGGTTGTCAGCCTAAGTCAACATTTTCATTGTAAGTTAGCATGCATGTTCATTCTCTCAAGACTTTTTATTTAGCGAGCAGTATGAGTGAAAATGGGGCGTCAAACGTGATGACGAATGTCTAGTAGGGGAATCTCCTAATGGGTTCTAGTAAAAAAAATTGCTTGTATCACTCGCGCAAATGTTCTCGAGAGGGTTTTTTATATCCCCTTTCTGACTATCTTCTCTCCTAAGCCGGTCCATTCCGATTCACGACAACATTCCCCCTGAACGTTGACGCTGACCATCCTTTGACTTACTTCTCGGCGTCGCAGTTTTTCAAACCGCAGTCACTCTCCAGCCGCGCTCGGCGACGAACCATGTGCAGAACAATGGAGCATCAACCTGCGCTCTTTCACTTTCTTCCGTGCCGCTGTGAGGCGTGGGTGCGCTTTTGCTCACTGTGTGTTTTTTTTGCGCCTCATCGCTCCCTTTCTCTTCGATATTACAAATAGATAAACAGGAGCGAAGCCAAGATTTTTATTTTCGTTGTGTGTGGCTTGAAAAAATCTCGTTGAGTGTCGGAGAGGTGCTCTTTGAAAGCATGAGCACTCGCAGTATTTTTGGCTCAGGTTGCTTGGCAGGAGGAAAAAAGGTAGCAGCACCCTACGTGATTTGGAAAGTTGAAAACGTCGCGAAAAGAATCCTTAACTGATGGTAACGAGTACGCATTCAATAACTCATGTCATTGGAATTTATTTTAAGTATTTGCATTCTTCATCTCTACGTGGTTGCTAGTTAATGTACGTATTAACTTAGAAAGTATGTATTCCTTGCGCTGATACATTGAGGGTACATACGAGGGTCATCCGGAAAGTAGTACCCGTTCGTGCCGCATGAAGTGCTGACGACGCGAGTAGCCGCTGGACGAGGTCAGATAGCTTCAGTGGCTTGTCTGCCTTCTCTGAGCCAAGTTGCGTGACGCTAGCATTGCCTGTGTTGTTTCTGTGATTGTTTACAATGTTTAAAAAAATTGAGAACGCCGCCAGTTGTGAAGTGAGGGCAGTGATTAAATTCCTCAATGCAAGAAACGTTCGCCCATGTGATATTCATCGCCAATTAAAGGAGGTGTATGGAGACAATGTAATGGACGAGTCGTCTGTTCGGCGGTGGTGTCGCAACTTCAACATGGGGAGGGGGAACACACACGACGATGAGCGTTCGGGGAGACCGTCTGTCATTACAGACCAACTGGTGAGCTCAGTTGACGAATTCGTGAGGAACGATCGGCGCGTCACAATTGATGACATCTGTGAGCATTTTCCCAATGTTTCTCGAACAATTGTTCATGAAATTGTTAAACACCATCTGCATTATGCAAAAATTTGTGCAAGATGGGTCCCTCGCGTATCTCAATGAGCTGGCGGCGAAGGACTATGCAGCAGGAATACAGAAACTTGTCACACGTTATGACAAATGCCTTAATTTGCTTGGAGATTATGTTGAGAAGTAGTTTAAAGTATCCTCTTTCAAATAAAATTTTTTATGTTTGTTAATATTTACTTTTGTGTCTTTATTTCACGAACGGGTACTACTTTCCGGATGACCCTCGTATATTGCTAGTTACTAGAAAGAAACGTTGAGTGCAACCAGGATGTATGTGTGTGCTTCGTGGATTTTGACATAGCGTTCATCAAAATAAACTGGGCTAAACATATGGGTATGTTGCAGGTGATGGGCGCTAATTAGTGGGATAGCCAAATTATCTAACCTACATATGTATCTGACTGCACAGGTACAGAAAGTGAATGGAGAGTCGGGATGGGCAGTACTAAGCTGGAAGGTAAGACAGAGACGTCTATTATCACTAGTTATTTTTGTATGAGAAGAAAATGCTAACGGGGGATAAAGGAAGGGCTGGAGGCAGGGGTGAAAGTAGGTGGGCAATTCTACAAATTCATTAGATCTGCGGATGATAAATTTCTAGCTAGCCAGTTTCAGAATCAGTTGTTAGGTATAGGATGAGAATTAATCAAAATAAAATGAAAGTATTGAGATCCTCCAGATGTAGGAAGACTAAAATAAACATTGAATTTCGGGTACTTAAACCAGAACAGAGGAATTCGCCTTTTTACGCGAGTGTGTTGTGTGTCGCCTAAATTGAACAATTTATGCTTTAAAAATAGTTATTTATTTACCATCTTAACGTTATTTCAGTGCTATTCGATATTCAATTTGTTTTAAATTTAGAGACACCACGATTGGAAACGATAGGAAATGTGGCCTTATTGTTCCACTTTATGTATTTTTTATGTTGCTCCGTTAATATTATTCTTATGATTGAGTCAGTTATGTTATCGCATTCATGATATAAATGGGAGCTTGACATACATGTTGAAAAAACCATGAACACAGTAATCAACCCAAAGGTCGGTTTAGTAGGTTTCTGAAGAGATCACCCAATACTAAGCTCAACGGTAATGCGGAAATCGGGGTGGGGGCCAGTCTTTTCCCTGTACCGTCTGTGGTTTTCCAGGAAGTTCTGGTACCCGAAAAATCACCAAGGTCGGGTGAAGCTGACGGTGCTTGGAAAGGTGCACCCAGGAATCTACCCCGGGCCTCCGGGTTCAGTAGTTCAACGTTCTAGCACTGAACTATCACGTCCCAGTTGTATTTTATGCAACTTATTAATATTTTGCTACTTGGGAGCATTTTACGAGCTTAGCATAAAGTATTACTTCCTAATGAAAGCATTGTTATAAATTGGTGATGATGGTTACGGCAGTGTACAAGGGATGTTCAATTAAGAGTGATCTTATTTTTTTAATTACCGCAATTTATACGGCAAACATTTGAGGGTAACCTACATTGTTACCTTAAACGCAATGCGTAAGTTCATTCATGTGTCATTAATTTAACTTCATTATCAGCGGCAGCCATTTCAAGTTAAAACCTGTTCAGGTCGCCTTTGGCAACGATGCAGGTAACACGTGACGAGCAATTAGGTGCATTATTATGCTTTCACCTGAAAAAATCGTTAGAAGAGGCCTATATAATGCTAATTTAGGCTTTTGGAGAGTATATTTTCCTCTATAGCACAGAAAGGAGATGGTTTAAAATGTAAAAAGAGGTGTGGTAATTAATTTCAAAGGAAGGTGGTCGCATAGCTACAATCAATGCAATTGAGGCATTGAAAACCCACCACTGTACGTAAACCCCACTGCTCCCGTTGAGAGAGAATTACATCGAATAATATTGAGAGCACTATCAGAAAGATTGAAAGTTTTATTGGATCCCAGCCATGTAGTGGTGACAGAAAAATCTCCAATGAGACGCGCTTATGCACGGTGGGCTCTCCAAGACAACACACACCAAAACAACAGGACGTTCACGTGAAGGTTTGCTCGCATTTGATGCTATTAGAAGATGAGGGGTTTATTTTAAAGGTTACCACTGCAGATAAAACTTGGCTGCATCATTTTGATCCTGAGAGCAAACAGCAAAGCTGTGTGTGGAAATCTCTGGCGTCATCTACACCATTAAAAGCCAAATAGTGGACTTCTGTTGGGAAAGTTATCATTTTCAGTATTCAGGAAATGGCGTGTCACCATGTCATCCCAGCATACACATCTGTAAATAAATCATACTCAAGTGTATTCCTTAAATTTATTTAAGACCATATCATTTGCAAAAGGTCTCCTTTTAAAGAAATAGGCTGGATGCTGCACAATGACTAATGCAAAAACGCACATCGTAAATAAAATCACTGCATTACCTCGCGAAAGTAAATGCGAAGTTTGTCCATCATCCTTCCTGTACTCCATATCTAGCCCCTTGTGGCCTTTTCCTGTTCTCCAGTGTGAAGGAGTACCGTTGTAGAAAGCGTTAATAATCACAAGAAGTAGGCATAGGCGAACTGAACATATTCCACCTGCAAACGTAATCATTTTCAGTTAGTGTCTCTTAATTTTAAAAATATTGAATTGAAAAACTCCATGGAATTGAAGTTAATTTACCAATGTTGAAACCATCCATGTTCGAATTGAAAACCTATTCACGTAAGATTTTGGTTTCGGGACCACTTGTGTGTCCAAGGAATATGAATATATAAATAATTTGAATAACTTTCATGTCTCAAGTTTCAAGAGTTGCAAACGTAAGACATACCCAGATGGTTACCAAAATTTATCTTTTCTACATATCGATCAAAATTTCATATATTTAAAACAATCATATCAATTCCGAATGAATAATAACGCAAACTTTAATGTCAATCTCGAATAGACTTGGAATAGTTAGGTTTTAAGTAGAGCGCGATCTTTCCGTCTGACTCTTTCTGTTTACGTGTAGCTACAACGATCAAGAGTCAGCTAAACAAACCATCATTTAGAATGATCGCGAAACAACTTGAAGAGCTTTATCTGAAGTCAACTTTGATTGCTCCGTTAGTTCACGACGTACCACCAGATTCAATCCATGATCTACTCACTCAAAAAAGTGGCGATCGTGACTGTTTAATAAGCAAGCCCCAAAGAGCAGCGGATTAAGATGATTATTGTGTCATCGGTTATATCGTCATGTATTTATTGGATGTGCAGATGGATAGATTTTCCAAGACAGTGGTGTTGACTCCTTTCACTTAAACTATATTCACCAATTAGGCCGCTTCAAATTGAAGGTAACTTTTTAAGATCGTAACGCTGCATTGCCAAATAAAAATGGATTACCTATTTATTTACTTAATTATTAAAATGAATGATTTAAGCATTCAGCGCCCAGCAACAGTGTTGAGCAGTGATATGATACCGGTGGAATTAAGTAGTGCAAGTTCAAATATTATAGCTAATTATGATTTATTTGCTGGTTTTTGAGAAATATTGCAATTGGTATTTTGTGAGACGACAGCATAAAATAAGTGGCATGATATCAAATAATATTTTAATTGAATTTACTTGGATTTGTCCTCTTTGGTTTTTAAGGCTCAATAAAAAAATCTAACAAAAAAGTATAACAGCTGCAATTCTTATATAAATATATCACCTGCTGACAATCCCAAAGATTGTTTGCGGGACCTCGTAGTAGTAGTATTTAGGTAAGCCGACCGACAGCTTAGGTATTTTGCGCCATTAGGGATGGACAGGGAAGGATGAAGGGTGGAGAGAAACCTGGCGTCGGCATTAGCCGACTCGTAACGAAAGGCGCTAAAGGGTTGGCACCTTAACGCCCTATCCGACGGACGGCGCACTCACTCAAAGCGCCATCCGCAAAGCATCCATTAGGGATGGACAGGAAAGGATGAAGGGTGGAGAGAAACCTGGCGTCGGCATTAGCCGACTCGTAACGAAAGGCGCCAAGGGGTTGGCAGCTTAACGCCCCATCCGACGGACGGCGCATTCTCTCAAAGCGCCATCCACAAAGCACCTCAAGTAAGGATCGAGATGCCGCTGAAAAATATTCGATGCTGACGGGATTCGAACCCGGGCCCTCTGGGAGGGGAGCCAGGGCGATAGCCACCGAACCGTCTCGATCCCCGGCGGGACATCGCATATTGCTGAATACGTCATCTTATGATAAGCCGTTGAGAACTGGGTAATTACTCGAAAAATATGTTAATAGCCCATTCACATAAAAATGATCCGTACGATCGCACATGAAAAAGAAACTTGTTAATTTGAGTGTACTCAGAAAGAGGCAGTTAAGCATCCATGCATTTAATACCTAAACAAATAATATTAACGAAAACTCTTTTTATCATACGCAAATGAGTATCTTCCAAGGTGATAAGAATATGATCAAACTTTAGTAGAGAGGGCATCACCTTGAGAATTTGGTACTGTGTTCAGAAAGCTATACTTTATGGATTAAAAAATACATACAAAAGTTTTTGATTCGTTAAGCATTATTATGAATGAATGGCAAGCGTGTAATGTTTACTGAAATACTTATGATAAAAACCTTTAGAGGCACGCAGATTAAATTCACGGCTTAACCTGCTGGAAAATACAAGTCCTACATGTTTAATTCTGGCATCATGGTGATAATTGTTGAAGGGAATTCGTATGTTGGACAAATAGAAATTTCGATGACCAACCATTGGCAATCGAAACCTAGTCTATCTAATATTATGATGATAATTCCAACTCCATGCTATATTTATTCGGAAGACCACAATGAGACGTAAGTTGGGGAAAATGACAGTCGCAAAAATCGGATTAAGGAATTCCCATACAAACGCGCCAGTCACAACGTCACGCGCAAAGTCACAACGGTAAAAAATAGGTGCTAGCATTTAATATGATGCCATAAAATAAAATATGACCTATTTAAACTCGCACTAGATTTCATAATCAAATGGCGACTTTACCCAATGGCCGGCGACGTAACACCCCCTGCCACATGCCTCCGTGGCCACTTGCAATTTGTTTTATAGATACATATCATCGTTAAACGCTGAATGGCCGAGGGAAGCACTAAAGTTCACTCTTCAAAGTGCTTCACTGAGAGCAGTAAGGGTCACATGCTGTAATTATGATTTGATTTTTCCTCAGTCGTCATATTCTGATTGCTATCAGGCTAGGAGAAAAAATTATCGTGTGACGTTGTGTCCGAATAAATATGACGCAAACGCGACCCCTGGCTCTTTCATTGCTCGCAGTCCACTCTGGTGCATCTCTTGATAGGCCATCTGACCATCCCTCCACATTTCCCTCTTCCCTTGCCCTCAACCTTCTCTCCCTTTTCATTTCCCTCCCTTTCACTCCCTCCCTCTAACCCTCGTGACCCTCTCGTTCTCGTCATCCCCTCCCTCTTGGTCCCCCTTTCTCGTCGGTGCCCCAATTCCACGCCCAGTGTCACGAGTGTCGAGGAAATGAGGCCCTCGGGAAAGCGCGGGGAATAAAAGGGCGGCCTTTTAAAAGTTATGCGGCAGGATAGGGGGGCGAAATGGAGGACGAAGAGTTGATAGCAGGGAAAATGCACACGAGCTTAATAAAAGTGAAGGTGCAGTTAAAGTTCCCGAAAGATGGATGAACTCCTTAAAACCCTGGCTTTTTTAGGATGTCGTACGACTTCGGTAATTTGCATTCAGTCTCTTGTCTGCCGTCGTAATATAAAGCGGCAAAAACTTTCAGTTATTGACAAAATAAGTCAAATTCTCAATTTATATCAAAATTTGAAGCTTAAGATAGTAAAAAAAATCAAACAAAAAATTAACTAAATTAGGAAGTTCCACTAATTCATTTCTATAGAATTTGTAACAGAGCGGGGGCCAAATCCTCTGTAAAGCTTAACCAGTCAACTATACCACTCAACCAGCAATAATCAATAAACTGACACAAAAACAATACTGTTGCAATTGTTTTCAATCCTTTTAGGTTTCAATGCAAATTTCAGAATGTAAAAATCATTCGCCTTGACCGGGATCGCCTTTTAGGTTGTTGATTTAGTCACCGTTACTTTAGCACCGTTTCCATTAATCGACGAGAACCATCAAATAATTGTAAATGCGTGCATTTAACTTCTATTAATTCATTAATAATTCCTTTTACGAGGATTAGAGAGATGATATTTTCGAGACTGCGAGAACAAAAAAAATAATGTTACACATGACCATGGAAATTTGGGTTCCTCTTCAGAAGTCCTCAATTATGTGTTAAATTATCCTATACAGTTGCGTAAACAGCTAGGCGATTAATTAAAGGAAATATTATTCAGCGCAAATTTCTGAGCGGGTTTTCCAAGTATCGAATGATATTCAGCAGTTAGGGCGGAATATTGCTTTGCTGAAAGGAAACAACATACAGGGTTCGTCCGGAAAATAAGTGTACTGAGCTCAGAAAAAAAATTTATTACACTTTTACATATCTTAAGCTAATATTCCTCAAAATAGGACCCTTGTGAGTCAATACACTTGTTCCAGCGGCGTTCCCATTCCTGGAACGCTCCCGCGAAGGCATCATCGGGAACCTCTCGAAGACACGTCGTCACGGCCTCTTTGACGGCGTCCAAAGTCCCGTATCGCGTTCCTTTCAAACTCCTCTTTATCTTCGGGAACAGAAAGAAGTCCGGTGGTGCCAAGTCCGGGCTGTAGGGCGGGTGCGGCAGCGTTGCCACGCCGTGCTTGGCCAAGAAGTCCGATACGACAAGCGCGGTGTGAGACGGCGCAGTGTCGTGATGCAGCCGCCAGATGTTTTTGATCGCTGGCCGGACGCGGGCGACTCGTGCACTATTGTTTTTGGCACATTAAACTGCTCTGCTATCATCCGAACACTAAGACGACGATCAGAGTTCAGTACATCGCGAACTTTTCGCACATTTTCGTCGGCGAGTGTCGTTGATGGGCGTCCAGGTCGTGGTTCGTCGTCGACCTCTTCTCTGCCCTCCACGAACCACTCCATCTTGTGCCACCGAAAGATCATGTTTCTGGACATGGCTGACTCCCCGTAAGCCTGGTTAATCATACCGACAGTTTCGGTAGATGATTTCCCAAGCTTTACCGCAAATTTGATGGAATAACGCTGCTTCGGCATCGCGTTCCGTGACGTGGGTCGAGCGTGGAGGTTCGCGTTAACAGAGCTCCTCACTACACCACAGCTCAGAGCCGACTGCCTTTTTCAGCGTCGCTTGCCAACATACCCCCCTCCAATCGCAGTCCGTCAGAGCGGTGCTGGGCGCGCCTGGAGCGGCGGGGAAAAATCAGTACACTTATTTTCCGGACGAACCCTGTATTTTGAAACCGCTAAAATTAAACTCAACTTACCAATATTGAAACAACCAATGATCAAATTCAAAGCCTCGTCACTCAGTACTTTGGTTTAGTGATAGCATGGGATTTGAGATCACTTATTGTGTGATAAAGAATTTTTGTAGAGATGAATACCTTTAATAATTTTCATGTTCCAAATCTCAAGGGCCGAAAGTGCAAGAAATACTCGTACGGATAACATTGTCCTCGTATTTGCCTCAATTGAGCGACGTAAAAAGTATGTTAAACAAATACCCCCTTACGATTACATAATAAGACAATGACGATCACGACTCGACATGGAAAAATCTGGTTTGATATCATTCGTGACTGTTTTGCCTACTTAAATACTCCACACACTGCTGCAAAAATCAATACCCAACTACTAAAACCATCATTCAGAATCGATCTCGAAACGACAGGAGGAGCTGTAATTAAAGTGAGCTTTGTTTGATGCGATATTTCACGAGGTATAACCATCTTCAATCAATGATCTACAGATTAAATAAAATGATGATCGTGATTCAGCTCAGAGAAACGAAGGACTAAAGTAGTTTACTGGCGTTTGCACCCCTTCCACCTTAACATACGACGGACAATGTTTTCCAGGTCACAGAAGATTATGTTTCTTAACTCAATCTGCCTTCCTAATTTGTCCCATTTTGATATATTTAGATTCGCAACAACTTGATGACAATCAAACCTCAAACCTATTAGTGTGATCTGTCTTATCTACGAGCGAGGTTGTCAGCACTTATTGTACGTTTTATTTTATTACATTCTTCAAATTCGTTCTGCAAAATTCATTAAAATTGACAAAAATTCATTTAGATTTCGAAAGGATTAATTTTAAGCGAAACGTTTCTCAAATAACTGCCGTAATAATTGCGTATGCCCAGTTATCGAGTGGTAAACAGTGGCTATTCAGTCTTGTAACTGTAAACACCGTCGTGATTTTTGAAGCTCATGGATTATCCGTGAATTTTTTTCAAACCTGCAATTTAACTGTTCCTTCGTCCCTCGATTCTAATATCTCCCTCACCATCTTGTTTCAAATTTATGAGAAATTTGTTTTGTTTCATCCTCCTTATCCGTCGTGGCACAGTCTACTGACGGTTTTAGAATGACATGAATATAAATTATGCTTGTTTAAATATTCTGTCGTATTATACTAATAAGCGACATTTAGCCACTGTCAGTACATGAAGTCCGTAGTGTTGGCGTTCACCTACATGTATATGAAGCCTCTATCTTACCTTTTCTTCATTTTATATCCCCTTGTAACGGCTATAATCGGGTTCGAAAGTAATAACTCTAATAAAAAAAGATACCTGTTGTGATGGAATACAACATTACTACAGATCTTGTTAATCCACAAAATTTTCAAGATATTTTGTTATTTCTCTAGTAATGACTAGCACGCCTCAACCATGGACCGTATTGTATTAATCTTTTTGCATCTCATGGAAAGGTAAGATGAAGATATTTAGCTCTATCGCCTGCTGAAACTCCCAAAAAAATTTGGCGATGCAGAAATATTTTATTTGGAGTAGAATTAATTGCTCATGACCCTACAAATCTCCACCAATAATAAGGCTTTGTGTCTTCCTGCCTTATGATAACAGTGATGTTTTCGCGGGTATTCCATTATATCTAATTCGTAATTTTCCGTAATGTTCAATGTTGTCCTATTTTGAAAATGCGTGGAAAATTCTTTAACTTCTCTATAGAATATGTTTTGGCTCTAAACTTTTTAGTCATATTTGTGTTAATCTAAGGGTCGGTTTCGTTTCCGTGATGGCATTAGATGTTTCTCCATCATTAAAACCTTAATTGATTCGGTTACAGTTTCTTTTGCATCCGTGGAAACAAAAGCAACTGTTAGTATAGTATTCCAAAGATTCTAAATAAACAAAATGGAGTTTTTCTGGGAAGGAATTTTCTATCGATGGAATGTCGCTGATTACCTGACTTATCGATTAACCTGTGACGACTCTAACCGTTCGCTACATTGCTTACATTTTTGCAAAATTGATGGTAAGCGTGGTAACTTTGTGGAATTTTAGGTTGAAGGAATGAAAGGAACCTCATATACGAACCTCATATTTGTCAAAGAACCCGTCTTTCTTTCACATGATATATTTGGGAGAAAAAGTCAAGATAGTGGCCCGAATGAAAAGACAAAGCCTTAACTAAAATGCCACGCGATCGAAAAAAACTGATCACAGAGCTCACGTCTTACGAAGAGCCAAAATTGAGATCAGATTTGGTAGATCGAGAAAAATGAGAGATTTGGTGCAATCTGCAGGAAGCGTTATCCCATCTCTTTTAACAAGAGGCGTAAATGAATTTCAGAATACCTGTGGCTGAAGCTAAATAGGAAATATCAAATGACCAATTAAGATTAGGTCGAGGAAGTATAAAACGCGACTGAGGCAAGGCTTTGAATGAATTGAGCTGTCGGAGAGTACTTCATGTCGAAACCGGGACAAAATAGGCTTCGATGAGGCTAAAGTTGTGCCAAAAGTTGGATCATACTCGTATTACCCCGGTTTAGTCAGAGAAGTAATGGAAGTAGCCAAAGACTTTGTAATTATAATAGGCAAGATGGTAATCGACTCAGCTCTGTGTGAAGAAGAATTGAACGAGGAGGTCTTGCCCTAAATATCGATAAGTAGTAATTGCTTGATATTATTGATATTTAAAACATGGGGAAAAATGGCTAATGACCTCCCAAGCGAAGCTTATGCTAGTTCGACAAATAAAAGCAACTTTTCAGTCAGCTTCTCACGATGTTCATGGTAGCTAGAACGAAAGGTCGAGTCTTTAGAAAATATGGTCAATGCGCAGCAGGAACTTATGAAAAAAAGTGGAAAACCAATCCGTCCTTTATTGAAGCCCTGGTATATGCAGCAATTATGACTTCAATGTCTACAAAGGAATTATGTTTGAATGGAGTCCCAATATTGTCTTTTTTCACCTATTTTCATCTGTTATTGAGAATCTTCTTGCGTGAAATAATTACTTCTTCTGCTAATAGGAGTGCTTCAATGGCTCCACCTAATTTCTGAACACATTTTCAGGAGTCAGAGGCTGACTCAATTACCAGTATTACTCCGGTTGACCTAATCTTATTCCAATACCGTCGTTTAATCAGTCCTATCCCGCCTGCAACTCCTCGTGGGAAGTTGTGAAAAATATCCACTTCCCCTTCTTCATTTCAAAATATTGTCCATGAAGCTTACGTTCCAAAGTGCGTTTATTTTTTAAGTTTGCCCTCAACAACCAGAAAATACTGTTGTGGAATTCACGGCTGATGAGTCATTCTGGTGTTTTTGTATAATTTTTAAGCGAGCTCATTCGTTAAATTTGTCAAGAGTTTTGCAATGAAAACAACAGCAAACTAATTCAAAAAATGAACTGAGTAACACTTGTTTGAACTTTTTATGGATAAACAATATGGTAAACTTACTTAACGTAGTTGTAGAAAGCTTCGTTACGTATGTTACACTTTTAAATCAAACAATTTGACCAGGAAATTACTATTCCGTTCATGAAACTAGTTTTGCAAGTTTTTTCACTCCTGGAAAATAGCGAAAAATTACTTCAACCATTAGACTTAAAACAAATATTTTTCAGGTTTTTTATTTACGTTCATTTATATTATTGGTACAAGTTTACATTTTAATTTTAATTTTGAATGAGCACAGACAACATCGCTATATTTCTTAGCTTGGTCTAACAAGACACCCCCAGTACCACATATTACACCCTTCTTCGATTCCAAATATAATCTCCCCTCTTTCTCGGAGAGGTAACCCTTTCTACACCCACACCATATCTAGTACCAGTTGGTTTGTTTTCTTCTCCGTCGGTTTTACCTTTCCAATAGCACACGCACCTATTAACTTAATTCAATGACAATATTTCCGCGCCGTATGAAACCACACTCCTTATCAAAGCATTTGCTAGTCTTTTCTAAAAATCCTCCCACTACGTCTGACATAGTAAATTCCCTCCTCATGGTGAAAGCTTCTTTCCTTAACACAATTCTTCTATTAACTTCCCTACTACTTTACCTATCTAGTCATTGGTATGGACCAAGATAATCAAACTTTTCCACCTGATCAACCTTATGAGCGCTTACTATAAAGTTTAAATTAGCTCTTCTCTTTTTCATAAACTGCATAACCAATGTTTTGTTTACATTTATTCTTATACCATATCTATCGCACAGATGTTATGCATTCCCCACCAACTTTAATTCCTATATCCCATGACTTCCCATGCCTCCTTCAACATTTCTTCCACATTTACATGGAAAAGATCGGGAAATAATGGACACCCCTGCCTCCCCTCTTCCTAACTCTCCACATCCTATCTCATCACTCACCTCTTGCTTCTGAGAATCTTTAGACAGGCACAGGTTTCGCCTAATGTGCCTATCCCTCCAATCTATTCATTTTTTGTGCGAAACATTTATTTATTTCACGCAATTTGATCTATCGAATATGTTCACCAAATATATGAAACGAACAAATTTTTTCTAAATTTTCCTTTCTATTAGTGACCTCATTATTGCATGGCAGCACTTCTACCTCTCTCCTTCCTTAATCCATATTGATTATTCCTTAAGTAATCATTTGTTCTTCTATCAATCCTCTTATTGATAACTCTAAGTACAATATGAAGCTTTCTCTGGAGTCCTAATATATAACTCCCTTTCTTTTTTTGGAATGGGAACAAACAATGATCTGATGAAATCTTACGGCCTCAATCATCTCTCATAAATGCTAATAATTATTCCATAAAAACTCTTATTTCCGCGTGTTATAAACCCTTTAAGTAGATCCGCGGGGACGTTGCCTATCCCCGCGGTCTTATTTGTTGTAAATTCCTTAAATGTCCTTACTATCTCGTATTAGGTATGCGTGCGCCTAAGCTATCCCCATCTACGCCATATTCCCTGTGCATTAATAAAATTGTTGACTCTATATCTTAACCGTATGGACCTTCGATGTATTCTTTCCAATTCTGTTGAATCTTCCCAAATTCTCTTCTTACTTCTTGATAGTGCTCTCAGCTTTCTGTACAGCGCACTCATTCCTCTCATCCGTAGTAAACCCCGCATTGCGCCTTCACTACGCTTATTTTGCCCAATAGGGTTTCATGCCTTAGTTTATTATTTATCTGTTTTTACTTCCTTCTACCCGAGCCTGAGTTTACATTTTTCCATTTGCTTCTCTCTTTTATCATTCTAATTACCTCGTCGGTAATTCATGCTTTTCCTTTTCCTTTTTATTGTCCTTATGATTTGTTTGCAACTTTCCATATCCCTTCGGTAGTATGTTTCACTTTTTCTTCTTCTGTACCCACATCTCTGTCTTCGGTCATAATTTTTTCTACTGCCTCCTGGAACTTCTTCCTTTTTGTTCCGGTCAGTTGTTCTACGTTCCACTAGCTCAGCCGTCTTCCCTGTTTTATCGTCTTGAATCGAACGTTACACTTCATTAGTGCTAAATTATGATCTGAAATCGCATATCGCTCCTGGGAAGCTATGCGACTTTATTACGCTGTTACAAAATATATGCCTAACCGTAATATTGTGCAACTGATATCTCTCTGAATCCCCAAGAATTTTATATCTATAATTATTGAGGTGTTTAAAGTGAAGAGTTTGTTATAATTAAACTGTGTCTCCTGCAGAACTCTGTTCCTTTATCTCTGCGGTCATTCCTTGTAACTAAACCGTAGTCTCAAAAAAGCCTCAATTCCATCTCTCCCTTCCGCTACTATCGCATTCCAAAAGCTATTAAATTTTCCTTCCAGTAGCACCAACCATTATTTCTAATTGACCTTATACCTTACCTATTACTTCCACCATTGGCTGCGTACTGATATGTAGACCTGAATAATGACCAATTTAATTGATTCAGCTTTTAATTCTACTGACAATATTCTATCAGTCGCTCTTTGTTTTTACGAGTCTTCCTATGTTTTTGTTCAGTACTACTGCCACCCCTAGCTGACGCTCTTCCCTTTATCGTATTCTATAATTACAGTACGTCTATTACTCCATAATTGCTCCCATTTTTCCCGTCTTCCTTTCTCACCTCGAAAAGCCCTAAAATGTCTGCATTTCCTCACTGCATCTCTCGCTTTATATTTTCTAATTTCCCTCTCGTCAAAATCGTCGTAACATTCCAAATTCCCATTTTAATTGGTTCGGTACTCTACCCATTTACCACTGTCCATTCTGCTTTGCAAGTATTTCGTGGGATGATGTTCATGTCCGGCAGCTGGAGAGGCAAGGTTTCTTTGCCTCTGCCGTTGTCGTGCACAACACACGACCTCTTGGGCCGAATCCCGTTGAGGCAATCATATAATCATGCCTTGTAGAATTCCACAGTGGAACGTTTGACTCCTGGGATGTGCTACCATTTGTGTCTTTGAGTGCCTGAGGCCATCCTTTTGAAGTACCAGTTGAACCAATTCTGGAAAGAGAAACTATTTTAAATTTAAGGAGGTAGTGTTTCAACATTAGATAAAACGAATTAGATTATCATGGAAGTATTTTGGATAGGTTTTATTTTTTCAAATAAAATTATTGTTTTGTAGTTGAATAAGTGAGTTTTTTACGAGGGTCTAGTTGTATCTGTATATTTTCCCTCAATCAGATGGTATTTATTATTTATTATTACATAAAACTCTTTATGATCAATCTGAGTATGTCAAATAATTACTGGATTCGATTAAGCCATAAAAGGCTAATCAGAATCCGGAAAAATTATTCAAGTTGACTGTAAAACCGTTTAACCACCTTTATAATATTAATAAGCAAAATTTTACTAGAAACATTTTTTTGCCCAATGGAAAATATACATATTTTTTGTTAGAATCATACTTTCATGTTTTGCACTTCACTGGCAGTTGTTTAAATGCTATCCGTCCCCGAACTTCCAGTCGATTTCCTCCTCGGTTGTCTGTATTCGCCTAGGCACAAACCAAGCGATTGATTCTCCTCTCGATGCGTCATTCGTTTCGTTTTCGATTCGACGAAATCGAAAAGTTGGAATGAAAGAAATGCCATTGGTTCCGAATGGATACCATTAATAAGTTTCGTGTGGAGAGTCTCATGCGAGGGGAGCTGCTTTTTCCGTCCTGCCGCAAAAAGCCTGATGATCCTGCCATATGAGATGGATCGAAGGAGGGAAGGACGAGTGGAGGCGTAGACAAGAGGAGAGGCGGGGAGGCGTGCGACGGACCGTGGGGGCCGCCGCCTCGTGCGGTCGAAATGGCGCGCGCGAGGGAGGTTGGAAAAGCGCAAAAGGCGGGGGCGGGAAGGAGGGGGGGGGTGATGGCGGAAGCGGGTTTGGGGGGGGGAGGGGGAGACGATTCACTCCACGTGCAGAGAAACCCTTTCGCCAACAAGTATCCCATCGCTCACCCACTGTCCCACACTCCACCTACATTAAAGCCTCCATTCCCTCATCCCCATGCTTTCTCTCCGCGTCCCTCCCACCCTATTTCTCTCAGCACCCCCTCTCTCCACATCCAGCACCCCCTACCCTCTCTCTATCTCCCCATCCCCCTCCCTCCATCCCCTGGCGTCCTCCATTGTTGCGAAAATGACCCGGATTCGCGTGCTCCTTCAGTCGTCCCATGTTAACCAAACGATTCCTCAGCTCCCATCTCATTATCCCGCTTCTAATTTTCCTCCGTTCCCTTCGAGGGGGGTGGAGGATAAGGATGTGGGAGCGAAAACGGAGAGGAGTGGGTTCATACGTAGGGTGAGGCGTACATGCATTCGTGAATGCATCTTTCTTTTGCATACCAATGTTTTTATTCTCGTATGTTTTTTTTAACTTTTCTATATATTTTGGGGCACATTTTTTTTTAGATCCTTAGCTTCTGGTTTGGAGACGAGGAAGGGGATCGGTGGCGCTGGCTTGCGGTTTGGTAGAGTGGCAAGGGGGTAGTGGCAATGAGGCGAATGAGACGGAGCGGGAAGGAGGGATGCAGGAGACAATTGAAGGTCAGCGTGGATGAAAGGAATCTCAAATGGGAAGCTGCTTGATCAATGGATATGCTCCCGGGTGATTTCTGCAGGGAGGGGTGGCGAGCTGATTTAAGGGAGTGCTGCTTCCGAGTGAAAGGAGCGGCATCTGATTGTTTTCATTAGTCAAATGAGGGTGAAACGCGGTAAAAGATAGAGAAAGTATCTCAATCGGGTCCTCGAGGAATTGATTCAATCTTTGGCTTCTTAGGTATACCAGCGACGAGAATATTATTTTGATGAAAACGCCCGTCATAAATGGAAGGAAAAAAGTCATTGGTTACTTCATTCTGTTAAAATCAGTGAGTGATTCTTTTTGCGTTCATACAAATGAGTGATACATGTATTCAACAAGAATTTATTAATTTATAAGCACCTTAATTATAATTTTTAGTTTAAACATCAGGGTTGGAGAGTTTTTGCGATTTTTTACCTAAAATATCTTTGTTCAACCCATAACAAATTACCCAAATTGTATATTTTAAATACTGCTCCATTATTGAAAATTTTCTAACTCACTCTAATAGTTTTGACCTTCAAATACTTGCCGTTTGGCGAACAATATATTTTTTAAGGTGGTTCCACCCTCTTAACTTCTAGCTTTTTTTATTTTGTAAAAAATCATTAAACACTCAATTTTTGTGTGGATTCGGCCGTAAAAACGATTCATATAGAATAGTGTATGCATAATAAATGTTCGATAGATTGCAAGAATTACTTTCCCAGCTCAATTACGCTACTTACTAGATGCACTTGAATAGTAACATTCGAATTTGCCATGGACCTCAGATGCGAATGGGGTGAATTCATTGGAATACTTTCACTTCGAATAAATTGTGAAATCCAAGACAACAAAAGATAATTATCTAGAGCAAAATTTTTAAAAGCAAATTTAATTCTACATTATGTTTTTTCGTGTATGGTAATTTTTGTACATAATTTTCCCACTTATTCGTTTAATTTACGCCACTCATGCGTTTAAATTGTCGTACATTATGGCTATTAACACATAAGCGTAAAATATGGCTTATAATGTATTTGGATAACTAATATAACTGGGACAGATGCAGCCCACCAAACGCCCAAATTTACAACACCTGCCACTGGCCTTTAGCTTGCAGGGCGGATGCTGTTTCCTGTTTTATTTTAAATGCGCAATATAATGTATTTAGTAGGATTATTAAATGGTATTCATATCCGATATTTACTGAAAATGTTTTTCGTATTTCGCCAAGTGGTGCGCGTTTATTCATTATTTTATTAATATTTATTTAGCACACCAATATTAGTGGTGAGCGTTAGCGACATTTGCATCTTACTAGTCGCACAGTCTACGCTCTCAATGAAGCGGCCTTTTTCGGATGACTTTTAGGCCGTTATCTCTTATTTTAAGCTTTCTTGCTTTCAAAATCCCAAATCAATAGCTCGTGCAAGATAGCGCTTCATTGCTTCGGCCATTTGCTTAATTGCTTTGTGATGGATGTTTGTTCCTTCTCTTTCGCACTCGTGTCTGTTCGTCTGGGCTGTCACATATATGTTTCTATGCTTTTTTCTAATAATCTTTTTCTCAGTGGTTGTTGGGCTGTGAAGGGCTCGGACTATTTGAATTCCCTCTGCTTGATGAAAAAGTAACTTTACGTGCGTTAAAAATTGCCTTAGGAATTCAAACAAGCCGTGACTCAATATGGATTATTTATCGCATGGTTCATTCGTGGCCAAAAGTGTTGTGTTTCTGTTTCTAGTCTCCTGTTTGGCATCAACTTTCAGTGAGTAGTTCCCCAGAAGGGGATATCTACCTTTACAAGTCTCGATCCATCCATCGGAAGCATATTAATTGTTACAAAAAGGATTTGAGAATATTTTTTATAGGATTCGTTTTTCGTTAGAAGTATTATTTCAAAACAGTTCTGGTTGTATTTCAAGGAGTGTATTTGAACGTCTTTTGTTGAAGCAGACTGTAGAGATTTTCATATTGATACAATAGAGAACCTCAGCGATTCTTTCCATTATTTTCCCCGCCGTCAGAGCTTTCTTCATCATAATCATCATGGGTTATCAATACGATGATTATTTGGAAGCAACTCTTTATATAGTATCTTAATTCCCTTATAGCTCCTCAAATTGACTTTTTCATCGCCTGCGTCTTGTAGTTGTCCTTGGCCCTGGTAAATCTCCCGTAAGCTATCATGCTTCAGGATAAGTGAAATCCGTTTCAAGTTCAAGTCTCGTATTCTTAGAAAGGTGAACTCTACATAAGTTTTAAATTATAACTTTCTCAATTATACGTTTATTGAAAAATTAATTCTTTCAAGAAAGTTAGGAGTTTTATGTATTTTTGTAAATAACTAATAAATACCAACAGCTACTCACTTTATTCAAGGCCTTATTTGTTAACTTACCGGTTAAGTTTTAAATATATTGATGGGTATTTAGGAGACCTTCAAATGCCTACGTCGACCATTAGTCGAAAGTAGATGTGTTCACTAAAACATTTTGAGGACCCAATTAACCAAACTATTGTATTCTCACCTTAATTATTATGGCCAAAGTAATTGTAGAAAATTCACTGGTCATTGATTTACTTGCATATCTTACTTGTTCTTATATTCTAGAAAAAGTGGTAGGAAAATATTACCTGCTGTGATTTTAGTGATCTAAATTCAAGTTTTTTGTTGATAGCTTGTTGTTACAACATATTTTAAGATCATTATCCGTGATGTTTGAAGATCTAAAATGTTTAACATATTCTGTTAAATATTTAACAGTCTCCGTGTAAGGTAATTATTTAAGCTACCATTGAATTTTCATATTAGAGAGCAAAGGTTAATTAGCGTTTTTTTTTAAATTAAAAGAGTAATTTGATATTTTACGCAAATTTGCGTAAGTATCATATATTTTCCGAACAACCCCTGCCACACGCTCTCTTCACGCTCGCACAGCATGATGGAAATGAAGACAATTTTTTTTTCGAAAATTTTATTTTTTATAGATATATTCGGTATCTTGCCAAATTGCCTTGCGCGCCTCCCTTATAGCCCAAATACTTAAGAATAATTCTTCCCCAGCCTCTTATATTTATCACGTCTCGAATATAATGGAAAGATGGCGGGTAAAGTTTTGAAACGCTTTCGAAATTAAACGAAGTATACAAGCATATCTGTACAATATGCTCAGATAAAGTCTTTTAAGCCACAAATTAAATTTATCTAGGCGACGACAATCTGCGGAAAATGCCAAGGAGTATGAGATGAAATCATTTTGTCAGTGTTTAATGTGAAAAGTTTATTGTAACCAAATTGCATTGGTTACAGTGCAGAAAAAATTCACATAATTCTATGAAAGCAGTACAAATTTTTGTCAGCCGCAACTAGTGTCTACTGAAGTTGAATAAGTGCTTTACTCGGTCATCCTTAGGGCCATTTTTCTTTCCTTTTCGATTACCTTTGGTCGAAAAATATCGTTATCAGTTTTGGTGTTTCAGACGACTCAATTTTTTCTGGACCCAGAAAAAAATTTAAATGGAACAATAATGCAGCGCTTGCACTTCTAATATAATTTCTATGCGTCTGAAAAACACTGGCATAAAGTTGCACCGATCCTAACTTTAAGAATTCTTACGCCTTTCAATTCCAACTCTAACAACACTTCGAGGAATGACGTCAGTTAGCCATATTAAACATAGTTAGATCCTTCGGCATTCCTTTCTCCTTTTTTGTAATCATGGCACCATACTATTTGTACGTATTTTTTGAGCTGTAAGCAGATTTTAAATTTTCGAATACATTTGGAGTTGATATTGATTTTTATTCAATTTATCAAGTGGTCGATTTAAAAAAATATTTGTTATGCTTTCTCATCCATCATTTTTGTAAATATTGCATTCAGTCATCATTTCACTTTCTCATCTTTCATCATTATATCACTTCAAAAACTGTAAAATATTTCGGCATCTTTAATGAATATTCAATTTGTTGAATGAATTTTAAGTCTTCGTATTTCAAAGTTACGAATTTGCCACAATCTGTCAACTTTTTATTGGCGAAATTCTTCCGGACAGTTATCTTCCTCTATTGCTCGATCTCCAACTTTTCGAGTGTTTTTGTCCGCGCCAGAACGGAAGCGTATGATTCAACGCAAATTCTACGGCACCTTCCAATTTTCTTTTTATTTCCACGAGAGTCAAGGCGGAAAAGAAATTCTCCACATATGCCACGATTTCCACTTCCCGACGCCTCTCTCGCCGTTCGCCTCCCCACTAAATCATTCAGAAGCATATCGTTATTCACCGGCGGTCTGGTTTCGTCGCGCTCCGAGGAGGAGACCAGGATTAACGTCGAAAAATGGTAAAAAAACGGACGAAACGAAGAAAGAGAAAAAGGGTCGGATCGCGAACGGAAGGACTTTCCCAAGAATCACTTCTTCGCGTGGCTTGGAGGGAATTTCTAACAACTAGAATGGAGACAGTGAGAGAGAGAGAGAACGAAAGAAAGAAAGGGAGAAATGACAAGGAGACCGTTGCCTCCCTAGTCGCAAGATGGTGGTGCTTCGCAGGTTTCGTTTTCTTTTTTATTCGCGTCATCCCCAGGGTAGAAAAGCGGAGCTCGCAGCTCGCGTCCGATATCCGTCACGTCTGTGTGTGTGTGTGTGTGTGTGAGAGAGAGAGAGAGAGAACGCCTTTGTTTCTCACTCCTTACGAAAAATTTTGTTATTCCCTTTCAGCGGAAATCGAATGCGGCCGTGACACGGATATCTCGTCCCTGCGTCCTCCCTTAGAGGGTCCATGGCACGATTTCGTCACCGGGCTCCTGGCCGTGAGGCAGGAAGAGATAGAGGCGGCCAAGATAGAGGAACTTCTGGCGAGAAATGCCACGGGCGACCAGTCCTCAGGGTCACCGGAGGGCAATGGTGAAAAGGAATACCCTGTCGAAAGGCAAGTCTTGCGTCACAGCGTTTGCTCATTTTTTCACCTCTTGTAAAATTTTCAGGCTCATTATGTCAAATCGGGTCTGTGCTCTCTTTTTTTTCAATATGGAAATTTTTAATTCATCTTTTTGGTCAACGGAGTGTAAATCATTGGATAAAAATCCGAATGATCTCTCCGGACAGTGTCCCTTCCTAAAATCCAAAGTATGTGAATTTCTGAGTACCAGAACGTAGCGTGGAACCGCAGATGACATAGGGAAAGGGATTTCTCCGCGCATTCTGAATGTGTTAATTTCACATAGGGGTCCATAGGATTGAGATGAGGTAAGGTCTTTCACCTATCCAAACCGGTTGATTGCTGTGATTCTGGCAATTTGTATAAAATAAGTAGTGCTAATTATCATTACAAAAGCATATCGATGTAATAATATTCTGTCATGTTGTAGAATCATTTTTTGAGTAAAGTGACTTCTGAAATGATTTTACAGTCTAATCTGCTAGGAGTTGCCAACATGTTTTATCAAATATCTATTACGAAAATTATTTTAGTCTTGTTCCATAATTTTTTTTAACGTATACAATGTAATCAAGAATGTGTCGGGGATGGAGTTGATGCAGTGCCTATTTTACTGACTTCCCATTCCGTGAGTCCGGGTTCGATTCCTGGGTTTCTCTGCACCCTTCCTCAATTACTTTAACACCGTTACTCTAGCAAATTATCCAGCATTTCGCCGCTAATATCTCTCACCTATTTTCAAAGGTTAAGACGTTATACACTCTTCGGTGACCTGGCAGTATATCCACATAACGGCGTCCGCCACGAATTTTTCGATTACAAGTTTAAAAGACGGCAGTTGGGAACACCTTCATTCAATTATTTTATCATTCGTCTCAGGTAATATTGGGGCTATTTATTATCAAAAAGAGCGAGAGGAATGAAATTTTTATGTCCCATGTCAGTGAAAATGAGTAATTGGTGATAGAAATGTGAGTACAGGCCTGTCCACGTTCCGCTGTCTTAGTGATAGTGATTTTACCAGCTTGAAGAGACAGTGTGTGAGTTCAGTCGCCGAAGAAAATGGTTAGCTGAAGGTAGCTTATCTCACGTGAAAATACCCTAAAAAATGTTCATTTGTATGCAAACTTGGTACGATAATACGTTCTGTGCATAAATTCCTTTTTCATTCGAAGTAATTTTAGTGGACAGGAAACCTAATTATGAGAAAAAAAATTGCATTTTTCCACAGATTTATTTGTAACGTACAGCGCGTTTCAGTTCATCGAACCATCTTCAGGTACAAAACTAGGTACAAGATAGTTCGATGAACTGAAACGAGTTGTACGATACAAATAAATCTGTGGAAAAGTGCCAATATTGTTTTTCTCATAATGACGAACTTCCACTGCATCTCGCCTGAATCTGTTGAATATATTAGGAAACCTAATCCTATGTCTATTATTAGAAATATATATTTCTGCCGTGTTGGTGGATAAAGTTGTGGTACGGACCGAAGGACCCGGGTTCGATTTCCAAAGACTCCTCCGGGCACCCTCAGCTTCACCCAAGCTGCGAGATCCTTCGCATTCCAGATTTTCCTGGGAAACCACTGGTGGCAGAGGAAAAGGAGCAGGCTCCCGTACCATGATTTGTGAATTTCATACGCCGTTGGGCTTAACTCTACCTTCGCTTATCTAACCAAACTTCGTGTTGAAAACTATGGCAGGTGAACATTTCAAGCAGAGATTAAATAAACCCAATGAGTGAAATTTATTGAAATGGAAAAGTTTTTTCAATTAACCATTTAATAAGGGCGAGATTTAAATTGAACTAGTCCTTTCTTCCTCTTTATCCCTAATTATAATGGTAATAAATTTTGTAATTTTGATTTGAATTTATTTTACGTACCTAGTTAATGTATCAACTTATTAGTTTGTTTTTTGAATTTATCCTCAAATAAACTTTGTATTCACCAACAAATTTATATGTATTTTGAAACTTTGTTCTTGATGAAGGGATTTATTGTATTGTACGTGACCTTTCTAATGGCCTTTAATGCCTAAACGGCCAGTTTATCATAATGTTGCGGCCCTGATAACATTTAAGTAACGAGTTCTCTAGCTCTTTTTACAAGAAACTTCTTAGTCTTATCAGGCACAGCCAACCATGGAAAAGCGTCCATGGTCTGGAAATGTCTGGCCTATTTAAATATCAAGTTCAAAGTTAGTTGATATTCGGCCTCATTTTTTCCTAACATTTTCCTACACACTTAAAAACACAGTTATCAACCCGATGATCGGTTTGATAGGTGAGGATAGAGCTCACTTAGCACTTAACCCAATAATGCGTGAAATTCACGCGTCAGGGTTGTGGGGAGTTCCTTTCCCTCTGCCGCTTATGGTATTTCAGGAAGTTCTAGTTGTTGAAAAATCACACAGCTTTGGTGAAGCTGAGGATGCCCCGGGAATTGAACCCGGACTCCCCGGTCAATTGACCAGCATCTCTACCATTAGACATGCACAGATTTGACCGAACCTATCTTAAAACTTCAACACAACATTATATTTGCTATATGAATTAACTCTAAGGTAAGGATTGGTAAATGGGGTAGCATTATATTGGAATTATAGTAAAATTTATTTTCAGCAAGTTTTGAATGATATTTATAATATTAATGATTTTCCTGGTTACCCGATTAATCAATGCATACGAAGTTGTTTAAAATTTAAATTGAGATACATCACATGTCATGAAAAACTGTCAGTAGTGAACACATATTCAAAATTAAACTTAAAAGGAGAAATTATGAACGTTTATTTGCAATCAATGTAAATCGCATAAAGGGGTGAGTGAAGATAACTGGAGAATTTGCACTGATAAATAAATGTAACCAATAAAATTAAGAAAAATTATCATTCATTGAAAACTTCTCGGTGCCAAAAAGGACCGAGAATCTAATAATGTGGTTTACATTTTAACTTCAAAATAACGAAAAATTTTTATCATATTCGTGCTATTTTTTTATTTATGCTATTTCATTCCATTCTGGAGGGTATCTAATTTTAATTGCATTATTACTTTTCAGTCCCATAAGTTACGAGGTACCCTGCGGCATTAGGGCCAATTTTTCAAATAAGATAGTCGGAGGCAGCTCTGCGGAACCGGGTAAGTGGAAAACAACGCCATTCCTCTTTCTCTGCGCACCCGTTTTCGGCATTGGCAGGCGCTTGTGCTATGTTGAAATTAGTGCTAAGGGTGATGACTGGTCCAATTACTTGGTGTTCCCGTTGGAGAGATAGAATAATCGGCAATTGAGAATATTTCTCGAGCCATGTATTGGCCAGACTCAAGCGAAGGTTGAAAGCTTGGTATCGTACGTGTCTGCTGCACCATTAATTCAACAGAGAGAACCTAATGTAAGCGGTGATGGCGGACGTATCACGTATTCAATATCCCCGCGGGGGAAAAGCTGCCGTCAATTAAGATCGGGGAGAATTACTTGGTCGAACGTTAAATGTTTTCGAAATAGGAATAATAGCGAGAACAATGGGAAGCTCTAAAACAGTGGAATTTCTTCTATTCTAGTCTTCTCCTCAGCTTGTCGCAGTATTGAGCCAAGAGACGGCCTTGCTAGCTTTGTGCTTAATTTCCTCGTCGCGTTTTAATTACCCTTACGGTGTCTTCATTCTCAGGAATTGTCATCCTTGGGGCTATGGTATTTGTGCCAAATAAGGCACACGCCATTTGTTTTGGGTCCATCCCCATTGTATAAGATGAAGCTGTAAGCGCCAGCCAACTTTGCAAATTTCATCCAAACGTTGGTTAATGACGCATTTTATTGACAGCTTTCGGCCTTTCCGGAGAAGAGACGCCAATGGGTGTCATATAGAAAGAATTGACTCACATGGGGTGAGATTATTTGCCTCGCTAATTTCCCTTTCCACGCGTTGGATTGAAGGTTAAAGTAATAGCTAGCCATGAAATCCTTCCTACCTTTCCCAAGTATAGTAAAACTAAAATGAAATTTTTGTTAGTATTAATGGTTTTTAATTTTTCCCCAATAAGTTGAATATTTTTGTCTTTGGTGGGGTAAATGGTTCATGTAATATGCCGAAGTGTTTTACTTTCTTTAAGGAAATGGTCGCACGATTCATATTCGATTACGGTCGTCCTCAATCAAAATACTAGTGCCATTCGATTAATCTTGAGCCATTATACGTATTGACCAAGATGAGCACTTTGGCAGGGATTTTAAGAGGAGGATATTTGCATATCTGTTAATAATTTTGGAAAAAAAGTTTCTTTTTAAGAATTTGCATGGAGGTCTATTCTCCATCCTTTAAACATGGTTACGGAGGTGAAAATAATTTTCGTCAGTCCCGCGAGCTATTTTTTACATATATTGAAATAGAGAAACGCAAGAGTGTTCGTTCATTTCATCCTTTGTGGCATACACTTATGTGCTACAGAGCACATATGCCACAGCCACATAGCACGTACATTATATGCTACACAACTAAATCATCGCGAATGACTAGAATCCGCCCATCAGTCCCGCGTTTTGATTCACTTTTCTTTGAGCTTTTTTCTTAAATTGGATGTGAAAATCATTCGTTGGATAAAATTAACCAAAAAACAAACTTTTTTAGCCTTCTTACCCTTTGTGATTATTTCAGGCCCCGAAATTCACGTATTTTGCCTATTCGCTCGTAAATAATAATGGCTTGATATAAGGTTTTAACAAGTAACAACGAAATTTCTTTCTAGTCGAAATAACTACCTCTTCATATCTTTCTTCCATACAAAATGTCTCGATAATTGGTGGGGTAATCTTGCATTGGTTCTTAAGCTATGAAGCCAAACTTGATGGATTGATAAGTCAGAATCGCCTAAATTTTTTACTTTGCCCTCTAATAGTATAATTCTCTTCTAGTAGGCTTATCTGTCTAAAGTACAGGCTGTTTGTTAATTAATTGATGAAAAATAAGTTGATTAGTGCTAGGGCCATTCTGGGTTTTATCCATCCAGTTTTCCGTACATTCTGCTTCACAGCACACTTCAAGGAACCGATACGTGTGTCAACTACCAAATGGCCCAAATATCTGCAATTCGGAACGCTGGTAGCCCCTAGGTATCAAATAAAGGCAAACATTTGAAATAGATGACCGATGGTTAACGCAAGCATACCGCGAGTTCAGGTTGAAGGGTTACATTTCATTAATAATCTGTTTCGTGTAATTCAATGCTTTTATGTCTCATCATAGAGGGCCTTCAATATACGATGAGTTGGTAGGTTAATTAAAATTAACGGCACGACCCAAATTTTAGGTACTGGAAATGGCTGGCGTGCTTCTCTTTGCACGATTTTACAGGCAGATACCCAAATAAAATCCAAACTTCAAACTTCATCACATGTAACTTTTGCGTATCATCAAAAACCGGCTGTAAATTAAGGTAATAACAGAACTAAAGTTTCAGTTTGGAAGAAAAATTACGACATAGCAGTCAGTTTTCTGATATTATTGCGTATTGCGGCATTGGTCGTAACTAATCGTAAAAATGTGATTCTCCAAGCGGCCATCGTAATGCAATCTGAAGTATTGTTTTCTTATTTCAGCTTGGAGGAAATCAAATGCCATTACTTGAAAGTCATACATATAAAAAAACACCATTTTATTCTTGGCATTGTTCATGTGGCTGGAACTTCTTCGTATTGCTCAAGAAGTTACCCTTTAGTGTTCAAGTTGTTGCTGTTGGAGCTAAACAAAGGCATACTCTCCATCAACCGTCTCGGCCACACCAAGCATGCATAGACGATTTCGACGCTCAGCATCCATCTTTCTGCTCCTTAAATTTGTATTTCAACTAATTTCTGAAAATTTTACATCACAGATAATATTCTAGGGTACACATTATGGTGACCCAAGAGCTAAATTTTCAATTGCACTACCAACTCTCGAGACTCAAAAAGGATCATCTCAAAGCGGATCAATTCGGCATACGTGTCTCAATTTAGCATGTACAAAAACAAATTTTAACTGTTTATCTGTCAGAACTGACAGATTTACACTTTTGACGGAGTGGTAAGGCATAAAGCACTTTTTGAGTGGAATTAAGGAGAAAATTTGTCGGAATTCTTTTTCTCGTTTCTTAACGAACATTTTCTCTGAAATTTGAAATAGCTCAATAAATTTGGATAAAAATATAAAATTTTATGAAAACGCTACGTTCAGTGCCTGAACACCATTGCTTTACGCCGTTGCTCGCGGTTGAGGTTTAGCGAGTAAAATACTCATATATAAATCCAGTTTATCATGGAAAGACATATGATTCGAGTTAAGATTTAAACCTGGAATTTTTTCCTATAGTTTTCGGGTGTAATTTAAAATTATTATGAAACTAATGTGGGGGGTTGAGACATGTGGAACGATTGCTATTATAAAGGCTCTTGGAAGCATTAACTGGGAACTGGTAAACTTATTTCCCTCTTAATATTTCTGAATGAATATACTATATGAAATATTTAATTCTTTAAGAAATGCGTGAAAGAAATTTTAATAAATACTCGACAAATACTCCAGAGTTTTGCAAAGATACACGTATGTATGTTTGTTGAAGGCTTGTTTAAGACAATTATTTTTGAAAAAATGAACGATAAGAAATGCAGAAAGCTCAGATTGAGATACACGAAACTATGAAAGAAGTGAAGACGAAGAAACTTGAAATCCATGGAAGGAGTTAGCCGAAGATTTCTCAATGAGTGAAGAGCTGATTTAAATTAATAATAGAAGCGATAATCAACGATGACGATGAAGATGTTTAGACCGTTTCAATGGATATTCCATCTCCTCAACTTGAATAATTGTAGTACATCCTGGGTCATAATTTCGAAAACCCTAAAAAAACCATACTTTCGTGACTTCATTCCATCTATTCATTTTTTTTAGGAGAGTGAACTATGATGCGTGCATTTGAAGGAATGGAGTTTACCTCAGATGCCAGGGAAAACAAACTGATCAAAATTGAAGAGACCGCCAGAGAAGGAAGGCATAGAAAACTCCACCATTGCTTTGAGAACCTAAACGGACAATGATGCGAACCACAAACTCGAGCTCATTTTTTTCCACTCATAGTTCTCCAGAAGCTGGCGGAAAAAAACGGCACGGCGCGCAGTACGGCAGTATAGGCGAGAGAATAAAAAGGTGCACTTCGTGCAGAAAGGAAAAACTATACACCTGCACATCATCCTAATAAAAAAAAGATATGTATGGGACTGCCCCGACGTCGTCATAGGTCGAAGCCGGATTAAAATTCTGGCTCTTGTAAAGGTTGCAGAGGAAAATGATAAGTGGTCTGGTTTCTTTTGCCGCATCCTTTTTTGTATTCTGTGAGCGGGAGAGAGATTAGTTACCGTCTGGAACGTATACGAGAGAAATATGGCCATGGAGCGAGGTGTTTTCTTTTTATTCGTCTCGTTTGTGAACCGATTATTTGACCATGGTATTCACTGCCGCGTTATTGATGCATGCACGACTCCACCCAGTTGATGGAGCGACCGTTGTTTTTCCTCCGGCTAACGACGGTAGAAAAGAGGTGGGCGACAAGGCGGCTAGTTCTAAAACATCGTCACTTCCTATAAAAATAAAAATTAAATCACTGGGGAACCATCTTCACATAAACAACGCAGCGTAAATTTGTACCTGTCGGATTGCTGGGCATTCGTTCCTACAATCATAGGTGACGCATTACTATTGCGAAATCTCGTGACTGGTGATTTCCCGATGGAAAATCGTATTTCAGTGAAATAAAGCTCTTCAATTAAAAAAATAAAAATAGAATCGCTAAAAATAAGAAAAGAAATGGCGTTTTTAAAATTAATATAGAAATTGTTATTCTAATTTCAAAGACAAAAACTCAGTTTCTAACCCGAAATCTGTATCAATGTAGATCATTTTTGCTACAATAGTTCTTACACTTATTGCATTGAGAGTTACCCTTGAATAGACTGATTTTATTAATTGTTACCCGAAAGGTTATTGATGTTGGTAAACTCTCTATTTTTCCGGGTTCTAAGCCGTCATTGCGTCGTCCTAAGCTGTCTTCATTGCGTTCGACTAAAAAAAATGGTAAATTAACGTCTTTGTTCCGAAACATTGAAAAAACCGCCAGTAGATAGATCTGATCAACGACTTAAGTGGGAAGGCTCGCTAATGATGCAGTTTACTAATGAGTGTTGATTTCCTATCCCTAACTAGCAGTGTCGAAAACGGTAACGACGTAGAAATATTATCCCTACTAATGATGCTACTTCATTAATGAGTATCATCATATCCGATCCCTTGGCTGGCAGTTTTGAAGACGGTAACGATGTAGAAATATATGATATGTTAATGATGGTACTTAATTAATGAGTGTTGTGATGCCTCATCCCTCTCTGTCTGAGAGTATTGAAAACGTTAACGATGTAGAAATATATGATCCCTAACCTTCGAGTATTAACTGTTTAAAATGTGTTTGAAAGAATAAGTATGCAATCACAATTGACGGTAAGTTCAAAGATGTATTCCCAGAGATCATTTTAATAGATGAAAAAACTGCGCTAATTTATCCATTTTCATGACTTCTAATAAATGTTGTGATGTAATGGGGATGAGATGTTATTTTTACACAATGCCTGAAACACTTTTCCTGCCATCTTGATAAACTGTGTATATCATCTTGTTCTAAAGCGTTTGATGTGTGCCCAATGCTTTAAATACTAAACGCATCAGCCTGGAAGATCAGTGTGCGAAGACCATTTTTCGACTGGTTAATATCCCTCTATCTGTCTGACATTGTGAGTTAGGTGATATCTGTAGCTTCGCTAGTTCAGTCCTGCGCTAAATTCCACCAAGACTAGTTGAAAGTCCATGGGGATAACCTATCAATAAGAGCTAGCAAAAAAGCATTTTAGTAAGATGCTGCCGTCTTTGTCCTTTGGCCTTGGTCTCAGACCTAGATCTTGCAGTAATAAACAGCGCTATTTTTCCGGGGTGCTCAAAATGGCTTTGAAAAATCAACATATTACTTTCACCATTTTCGAAGTCACATAATTAAAAATGTATACGCATATTCATCTCTATTCATTTTTTATTCGGTACGATTAATCTTGTTTGTGAATTAAATACTAATTGTGGTTTAAATATCAAAAGGATAGTCGAAATAACTCCTGCTCGACATTCATCAGTTTAAATTCTCCGAAAGAATTTTTCGGCAGAATTTGCTGGAGTTTTAAGTTAAGAATCGCTTACATAAGGAGCTGGAAAGGATTCAAGTCGCCAGAATGCTATTCGCCCCGTGGTCTAAGACTCATCTAAAGCATAAACAAACATGAACTCGAAGGGGCTACTTCCCAACAAGAAGATTCAATTTCGTATGTCAGGACGCTATGTATTTTTTTACTTTACTGCGACACCAATTGGTCATTGAAGCTCGGAAATTTTATAAACTAATATAGAATTGAAAAACAGATGTCTGAAACCAATTAATAGCCGATCCTCGTTTTGTTCTTTTAAGTACCGAAGTTTTTTGTCAGTCCATCTAATCTTACTGCGCAAGATCCTACGCATGTTCAAAGAATCGTTTATAGCAATATAGAAAATCTAACATATACATTATAATGACGAACGGCTATGCATTTTTCATCTCTGCCGGGAGGTGAGTGGGAGAAAACTTGCAGATGGCCATTGATGGTTTGAGGACGGGGAGGGGTGGGAAGGGTTGGGGGAAAACCTTACTCTGAACGTGTTCTCATCAAGATGACGGATGAATAAGAGTGGCGGTGGCGATGACAGGTCAGAAGGGAGGAAGAAAGACCAAGGAGGGGGTCAGGGTGGGGAGGAGAGGAATGGTTTTCGGGGGTTTACCATTTATTTCGCTGTTTTTTCCTCCGCACTGTGCCCGCCTGCCATCTGAATTTCACGCAATAAGCATATCCTCCCCTGACGCTTGTCGTGTAATTTTTCGTATGGCATGAATCATTCGGAAGCGTTTCCATTCTAGGTTGCGAAGGAAGAATACGGATACTCGTTGTTCCGTCACAGAAGTGTGGGCGTGACGACAGTCTCGTAAATGTGCTTATGGAATCCATGCTTCTTTTTTCATTCCTTCGGATGGTAATTTCTTCTAAAAATCAGCCTCCTCCGGTGAACGAATTTTTTCGTATTATTCCAAGACTCTTTGAGGTCCTAAAAGCGGTCTATTTCCTCATGACGTAATGCTAATGACGTGAAATGGACGTTAATCGGAGCATGTTTTTGGCACCAACGAAATTCGAAGCTCGTCTTTGTGGCTTATTCTGTTCCATCATTTTCGTCCTAAGTTGAGACGAGGGATGGCGTAGGAAGACTATACAAGAACGTAAGACAAATGTCAGGATGTAAAAGGGGAAAAAAACTATATCGAGAAAGAAAAATGAAATGTCAGGATGTAAAAAGGAAAAAAACTATACCGACCATATGATTGATTTATGCAGAGTGGTTAATTTAGCTAGGTTTGCAGTTGATCAAATGGTAACTAGTCAGACAGGTAATGGATTTCAGTTATTGTTTAGTACTTTGCAGCTAAGACGGGACAGGAATGATATGAAAGTTGACCGCCACATGCTAAAAGTTTTGACTCTGAACAAGCATAGGATGGTAATGTTGTAAGTTGAAGGAAATAAACGAGAGCAGCTCACATATGTGGACTACTGTAGTGGTAATGTTTCTAGGAGAAGAATAGAATTGGCAAAAAAGCATTTGGAAGAAGACGGTAATTAATGAGGGGAGCATTGAGCAAATAAGTACTGAAAAGCTTAGGAAATACCTTAATATGGGTAATTTTGTTGTATGGTACCGAAACCAGACTTTGTAGGCTATAGGACGAGAGTAGATTAGAGGCTTTTTAGAAGAAGACATGGAGAAGAATTGAGAAAGTAATTTGTAAAGAGTGAAGACTTATGGCCAAGTTTTAAATATGCAGGAGAAAAGAGGAAGTACCAGGTGAAATTTGGTGAAGGCAGTATGAGTGGATGAATATAATATTGAAAGGTATTGGAATGATAAAGGTCGAGGCATGAGGGAGATTGTTAATTAATCGAGATGGAGGAGGGAAGAGAATGGAATTTTTAACAATATGAAGCCAGATAGAAGGTACGAGGAATGAAGAAGAAAATAATGTTAGGAAATAACATAGGAAAATATATAATAGCAATATGATTTCCTCTTATTTAAGAGGAAGTCCACGCGATATGTAGATTGCAGTTGTTATACAGCGTCCCAAGCCTAAAGTTATACTAACGTCGAGGAGCCAATTCTGAGAAGCAGGTTCTTAATCCCTGAGCGATACAGTAGCATGGAGCCAAAGAGCAGAGGGAAAAAAATGAATATTTTCATAGCTCACACTGAAAAGATATAAACTTTTTCTCTGTAAAATTTCACCCATCTAAGGTGATTATATAAACTAAAGCGGTATATTGACTAATATTTGTAAGAACCTTGTGCTTTCGAAAGTCACCCTTTCTGCTCTATTAAAAGGTGACTAGGCATCAAAGCACGCTCCCTAGGCGTTTTTATTAGAACATGCTATCCATTCAAGTTTGCGCATTGCAGGGTTCCTCTGGAAGAAATGGGAATTGAATATTATTTTCTAAAACCAGTTTCATTGGAAAGAGATAAAAAAACTGGGCCATTTTTTAATCTTTTCTTTTGCGTAAATGTTTTGTCTTTTTATTTCTGCGAATGATCTTTGTCGTCGAGGCACGTGAAAATTAAATTGCTGCTAATTTTTATATCTCATTTGGGCTGCTTAGGATTTTCACTCATGACCAAATCGTACACCCATGCCCAACTTCTTTTTTTCTCATGATTTGGTGGAGTTAAAACATCCGTTTAGAAATGGTAAGTTTCGTACCGTACACAATCGCTGTGCAGCATTCAGTCTGTTGCTTAGAAAGGAGGTCTTTTGCGACTGATGCACAAGTACGTGTAAGTTTGAAGAATTTTGATTACATCCGTGTAGTATGATTTATTTGCAGTTATGTGAGCAAGTATGGCATGCTAATATACTGAAAAACTACGTGTCCACGACTTCACCATCAGAAGCAAAACCACTTCAACAATTTGTGGTGTTGGTGGTACAGCAGATTTTCACACAGAGCTTTTTGCTTTCAGGAAAGCAAAAGTTCATATTTAGTTGGACACGTGTTTAAATAATTGCTGGAACACTACTATTACTTAACTCCTTCAAGATTTATAATTTGCGCGAAAAACAGGTATTATTCTATATTCTGTTTCCCGCCTGCTTTTGACTCACAAAAAATTGATCAAACCTTTAAATATGTGATAAAGATCTAACATTCGAAAATCGACACTGCGAAGTGTTTTGCATTTATGTACTCTGCAGGTTGTACTAATTAGTATAACTGTCACGAATTACGAAGAATGACTAACCCTACTTTTGTTCTCCATTGATATCGCCATTCCTTAGTTTATTACGGTACATGAACTTCCTGATCGGCTAAAAGTTCAAATTACTTCAAGCTTGATTGTTTTGTCACTTAACCGAGGAGTTCATTTGTTGAGTTCGATAGTCGGTGCCTTTTTCTATAGCGTACTTGATTTCATACGCAAAAGTTCGTCAGAATCCAGCAACAAATGAGATGAGGTTCTCCATAAACAGATCGTCCATATTCGATCATACTAAGCCCCTATGAAAAGGGAGGGATTAGTAAATGGGGAATTTGTGACTATCGTCATTCATGTCGCGGTTTCTGCGTGCGTAAAAACGCATCTTAATGTATTTTGTCACTAAGATGTTACTTGAATTTTAAAAATTGATTCAGAGTAGGTTTATTCCTGCTTCTTTCCGTGCCATACTTTCAGGAGAATTCCCATGGCAAGTGTCCCTCCAGGCGTCCACCCACACGGGATCCAAGCACATCTGTGGCGGTGCTCTTATCAGCTCTTTTTGGGTCGTCACGGCAGGGCATTGTGTCGTCAACACACCGAAGGAACAAATGTTCATTGTCGCTGGAGACCACAATCTCTATAAAGAGGAAGGTATGGACGTGTGACTGTGGGTGGTATTTTCGCATTTTTGGTGGACATAATTTTAAATACATTTTTTTCGGAAAACTGGGAAAAATCACAACTTCAAAACGTCTCATTCTTCACGTACGTAAAACTAATTCTTTTGTTTCAGGCTTCACTTCGTGGAAGTATTTAATATTCATACTAAAAAGAAAGACGTACTTTTCCACATATTTGATTATATGGTACAGCGCGTTTCACCGACTTGCGGCAGCATCAGGTACCCGATGATGCCGCAAGTCTGTGAAACGCGTTGTACCATATAATAAAATCTGTGGAAAAGTACAAGTCTTTCTTTTTAGTATGGATATAAAACTTATTCGTTGACAATCCCATTAAATTTTCCTTTTTTGACATGAATTGTAAAACGTAGATGTTTATCCTTGCTGGCAATCTTCTTGGGGCTTCCAAGGAAACCCTCGCACAAATGTCGTAATATTCATGGAAATTGCAGAAGTTCTCTATGGGATTGCTCTGGATTTCTGACCAAGTTCACCGAAGGTTTTGGCGTACCTTTATTCTTCTTTTTTATTTACTGTGTTCACATATTGAAATTCAATGAATTTATTAGCTATGGCATGACTCTCATTGAATTTTGAAATGACTGACTTTTAGTTAACACTGGTTCAAAAGCGATAGCAAATAAATGCTCTCAAATGCTTTTTACTGGATATTATTTCTTCTCATTTCTTTCCAGGGAACGAGCAAAGAGCTTTCGTGGAGCGTATTGTACTCAACCGCTACGACAGCAACACCTTTTCCAACGACTTGGCCCTTCTCCTTCTGGACCGGAAAATCATTTTGGACGGCAATACCACGGCACCGATATGCCTCCCCAAAGCCGGACGTTATTATGAATCTGGTAAAAAGAACAAAATGGTCATCCGTTGGAAGTCTTTGTTTTTAACTTATCTTCTAATTACGGTTCAGTTTTTTATTTGCGTGTGATTGACTGCTGCTTGCGATCAATTTCAGAATTATTGAACTTGACCTTACTGTAAGCGAATACTCCTGTAGAATTACCATTGTAAACTATTAATACATACCATTGGTTACCCAAATGGCCTCCGCAGTCGATCGCATAGCTTAATATTTACTACAAGATTCTACCCTAACACTACAGCTGTTTATTTTTGCTGGAATCATTTCCATTTTACTCATAAAAATTGTTTAAGGGACTAATAGAGCTGTCACGATGTCTCCTAGCAACCTCGGTCAACGAAAACTCACAGAGCAATGAACTTTTAAGGCCTTCGAGGGAGATGCATGCTCGGTGGTTCTCCGTGGCGACATGGTTTGACACTAGAGTATTCACAGTACATGATGTAATGGTGTGGCGGAAAGGAATAGACAGTTGGCGCATTCTTTAATCACCCGAGAGGACATCTGTTTCAAAATTTTGAGAAAATTTCACCGGGAATCGCCGTCTTTAGAATGTTCATTCGCTCTATAAAGCATACTTTTTTAGGTAAAAGGAGAAATAGACATTCAGTGGCTTACTTTATAGGGCTTATTGATAATAGTGACTTATTTGATAGGGCTCTAAAATTGTCTCTAATTTGCTTTTTTTAGGATATAGATGATATTGTTATTAATATTGGATATTTTAGTACCCTGCATCCGAAAGTCCTCAGCTCTATTTTATCGCCGATACTCTTCATATCGTGGAAAAAATCAGGTTATATTGTATGATAAGGTATACTAAATTATGATTTTCTCATACGCTACATTAGTGATTTCCAAGTGTTGAGGCCGCACTTATTCGAATTGGTGTGTTACCGAAGGAGGCACAATTTCGTAGGAATGATTTCGTCGATCTTACAAAATCTATGCTTAGGTACACGCCGGAGTTCTGTTCAGTTTCTCTAGAGAAGAGCGAGCCTAGAAGGTCGGAGGTTCGTTGTAACAGAAGAATCTATTTAAATTCATCATGACGTAGATAGTTTCAGTAACCTTCAACATATTGGTAAACTTGTTTCTTCGTTACTGTAATTGTATATCGTGAAACCCTCATTTCGATGTCAATCCAAATAAGCCATTTCAAGTGCCGTAAGATAATTATGCTCGGATGGGCACAGAGAAGTTGACTCTTAATCACTGCTTCACTGTTGGTATTATTTGTATTTAATACTTGCCTTCACTGTTTACGATCCTTGTACGTTCCTTGTCAAATAGGCAAAGCAGTTGTGACCGGTTGGGGAAGACTCTCGGAAACGGAACCTGCTCTTCCCGAGGTCCTTCAACTCGTCGAGATCCCCCTCGTGCCGAAATTAAATTGCGGTGTATTGTACAGGAAGGCCGGATACGGCATGTTCCTTCACCCGTGCCAAATATGTGCAGGGTTCGAGGAATCTGGAGGATACGACTCGTGCAAGGTATCGAAAATATTTAACACTTTGAAAAAAAATAACCAGCTCATTTATATATATATATATATATATATATATATATATATATATATATATATATATATATATATATATATATATATATATAAAATATGGTGTTTATAACATTATGGTGTTTTTTTATTGAATCGAGATTTTTCACGTCAGAATCTGAATAACCAGCTGTTTGTCGGCTCCGAATGATTTGGATGCTTACTTCAATATTCTCGTTGGCGTATGTTTTCAGTGGAACATTTCCTGGAGGGCGGTTGGTGGAAAATGCTCTTGTTGAGTCACAACCCGCCGCAAACTGGAGTAATGGCCTCATTGCTCTTCACAAATTTTGTCACAGCCTAAGCGGTAAAAATCTGCCCTGTGGAACTGTATGATAAAAACAAATGTTAAGAAAATGAACGAAAACGGACGCAATCAGATAATCATACAGGAATCCTCAAAGTGTTTTCCCATAATATCTCATGATTCCCGAATCTCCATCTCCGTAACATAACGTCTTTTTTATGCCTAGATACCTATGTTCATTTTCATGTACTAGTTTATTATAGTTGTAACTCTACAAGTCCAGTTACAATTCTGAAACTGATGCTCTCTTGACCAACTGATCATTAAGTCATTTATCTTCTGAATGGTTTTCAGACATTAATTCCGTCCTGCTTTACTAATATAACAAATTTAAAAGTAAGTGCCATAAATGAAAAAATATCGGTTGCTACAATACTGGCCGTTGAAAATGCTAGCTTATTTTTTCTCTTTAAAAAAGTCTCTAAACAGCATTATAAAACGAGCACATTTTACCATTGTATTTTGAACACTTTCTCTTAAAATTATCCCCTGGAAAATTAATACTATATTAGTTTCGATTTTCCATTATTTCCACGATTTCCAAGTCAGCATTCCAATCTTGAATTGTCGTAATATTTTCCGAGTGGCAACTGACTGCTAACGCACTTTTTCCTTTCCTCGCTGGGTGCAGGGTGACTCCGGTGGACCACTTGCGTGTCTTCACCCAAAGGAAAAGAGATACTACCTCTGCGGCATAGTAAGCTGGGGTTTGGGTTGCGGAAGAGCTCGCTTTCCAGGAGTTTACACCGAAACAACGTGCTATTCCGATTGGATAAGTTCCGTCCTTTACCACCCGGACAAAATAGATCTCCTGACCGGCGAGGGTCCAAACGAATCGTCTAAAGAAGAGGAATATGTATAAAGCCCTACATATTGACACTGTTCAGCTCAGGAGGAAACAAAAGTTGAGACAACTGAGAATTACTTACTCAATTCAATCATTAAATATGTCCCAAGATCCCGCCGTTCAGCTTCCCCATCAGACGAATACAGTAAAGTTCTGGAAATTTGATCCTGGATTATACATATACGTACTTATGTTATTGATGATAAAGTACCTGTTGTTCGTCATGTTATGGTCGCGTTTTACGACCAAAACAATTTTCTCATTTATTGTCGCGAAGTAAATCGATTCAACCAGTGAATTGTATAATATTTAGGAATTGTTAAGTTCTGTTCGTTCAAAATATATTTTGTTTTTCGATTTATTTTCATGCACATGCTAAATGTTTCTTCGAATGTGAAGTCAAATTTAAGCTGTAACACCAAAAGGAAACGTGAGTTTTATATAACTATTGTATCCAATTAGTCCAACCTCCTTGATGATGAACTTTCCTTGCTTTTAGAAGGCCTATAGAAACAATATCTCAAATGTCATTGCATGAATCGATGAGTTTTCGCAATTTTAACATAATTTTTTGAACGGTTATCTACTAGGCAAGTTGGTCAAGAGCACTGAGGGCAAATGATAGTATCGCAGGGATGGCAGCGGCCAAGACTTAAGGTCAAAGGACATAAAATTAAGATAAGTTAGACATATGTCCATTCACATCTATTTGTCTCTGCCTAAAAAGAACATGATTAATTAGCACATTAAAAAAACTGAAAATTGAATTCTTTTTCGTGTCACTCATTCAAAACGAAGAAGAGAAAAAAATGATTCAATCAAAAGCCACCACCCAGAGAGAGTATATTTTCGTCGAATCAACGCCCTTAAATTACCTCATCTCTCACTGGAAATACACTTTGTGATCTGGCAGGAACAGGGATTTCGGAGGATATATTGAAAGTTCTTGTTACCATGATTTTCAAACTTGCTATGAAATAGCTGTGTTTTTACATGCAAGAAAAAAAATGGCATTGTCTTCCCAAATCCTTTAAAAGTTAAAATTACCGCTTATTTTCTAATTATTTCATTGTGTGATTATTTTCATATGTCACTTGATCTGAAGCCTAAGATCAGCTAAATTTTAAAATTTACATGTTTAATTTAAAAATAAATAATTCCTTGTGTTTTATGTGTTGAGATTTCTGTCTATATCCATATAATTTAAAGTCCTCGAAGTGTGCCACAAATTCCACCATTACTCTCTATGCGTATTTCTTGTTATATCTGTTATGAAATCCGACGCAAATGATCTTTCAGGCATCAATGTTTTTGAAAACACAGTTGGAATAGTAACCTTTGATATGCACTCTACATAAGAATGTTGACCGAGAACTCAGTTATAATAAAACTACTGCTCCCGCGGGATTCTCTCCTGGGGCAATCTCATTGAACTATCGGACCATCGTGTGCAATCGCAATCTCTACCCTTCATGGCTTTCAGAAGAATGAATACTGCCCCATTATTTCCTCCCTCTCCGATTCTGAGACGTTTGATTTTTCACTCCTGGACCAAAGCTTTATGGATGATGACAATACTATGCTATTATCATAATGGGTTTTGTTCAAACGCATGTTCTCTACCGTTGGTAATGAAATGCCACGTGAGAGATATTGGACGATTGCATTACTTCCTCGTGATGGAGAAACACAAATGTGGATTTTTAACTCGTGAAGAATATAAAAGATGTATGTTCATTATGCAAAGAAAGCCCATCCTTACGTAAAGAGTGTTGGCAATGATTATTCCCCGAAGCTACTTAAATGTTCTACTATTTTAAAATTTTGCGACGACCGCCTGAATCATAGAGTAATATTTCACCAAATGCGCTGTTAAAGATTAATGCAACTATTTGCTAATGAAATTTACATTTTAAACTGTTTCTATTAAAATGTAATGCTCATGATTTTAGGCTCTAAGCGTTTTTATAAGAAAGAAGAAAATACGACGACGTAACCATACTCTTGATCGGATTACGCCATTACTGTGTTTCGCCATTTACATGCGATTCGAAAAAAGAATACTCATTGCACGGACGTGGCATACACTCGACGCATAAGTATAAGTGCGGCGTTGCATATTCATGTATTCAACGCTTCCAAGGTTGCAACCGAAGAAGTTTCTTCCTGTTTTTCTCGCTGAATTTTGTTACGTTAGAGTTAAAAGAAAATGCTGCGGCATGGTTTGTGCCACAATGTTTAGCCTCCATCGTGTGTCTTATGCAGTGATATCATATTTCTTTTACAGTTCACGTTGTTTAATGCTCCTCAATCAATACGGCCTAATTCAAATGAAAAGGTTACTAGGAAATACGAAAAGAGACAATCTTAGGGTGGCTTGTGTTGGTGCCGTTTATATTTGACACAAAGCAATCTCGATGGGATAAATATCTATGTAATTAGTTGTGGAAATTAAGTCAAAATTCTCTTATAAGTTTTTTTTTAACCATTTAAAAACAGAGGATGTTTCATTACGATATAAAAAAATACGAAATAATGGAACTTTCTTCAAATTTCCGCAAATATTTCCCCAAAATATCACCTTTTCATTAATATCTTTCTATATTCATGGAAAAATTTATTTCAGTTTTGTATCAACTTTGCCGTAGAATCAGGTGGCTAGAACAATACCCCTTGATGAGTACAATTTTTTACAGATATATTGAAGGGTAGGACACGCGCTTACTCTATTTGAATTGTAAGATGTGCATCATCAAACTTCAGTCTGCAAAGGTGCAGGGAGGCAAGGAGGGCTGTTTTTCCGTCTTTATATTTTTGTTGGGCATTACACTTCAGATAAATCATTATTTATTTTTCAACAAATCACTTAAACTTACCAATAATAATTGCTGGAAGATAGTGATATAATTTTAGTAGGTATTTATTTTTAAAGGAAGGTAATAATCAATGAAAAAGTTTCGTTTTTCTTCCTTTTGCCCTCTTATTCCAATGTGCCGGCGTGGATGATTCTCAAGTACAAGTTTGATGTGAATATACAGGTAGTCATGATTATTGATAATCGGATGTGTGAAAGCAGCATTTACCTTTTAAGACACAGATGGTCATTGACATAAGGAGTGAACCTATCATATAAAATACTATTCAACAAGTAATTTTTCATTGATCAGTAGTCCTTAGGGCACCTTTTATAGAATTATTAACTGTTGTTGAAAATATTTTTTACGCGACTATTTTGTACATGTTGGGATGGTGCGGTGGCGAAAAAAATGGCTTTCCACCCGGGTCTCGGTGACTTGGATGTAGCGGGATATTTCAGTGATATCCCGATCCCTGCTCGGGGTGCTTTGTGAAGAGCACATCAAGTTGGAGTACGCCGTCCGTCGGATGGGACGTTAAACTGTGGGTCTCTTAGCTTCTATCGTTAAGATTATACATCCTTCTTATTCCTCAGTTCTCTTAACAGCCCACCCCTACCAAATTACCCACCTATCCCCAGTGGCGCAAATGATCATAGTTGTAGGTCGTCTCCCCTAATAACTACTACTACTCTTTCTTTATGTTTTTTTAATGTGAGTAACGTGTACTCGCAGGTATTCCTCCGGTCAATTCCTGGATTCCCCAATATATATTGCAAGCAACCCTTACTCTTCACCACGCACTCGCTTCAATCTGCATTGAGATGAACTTTGCAATAAACCTTCGCTTTTCGGCGCTCAGAAGAATTGACGCTGCATCGGGAACAACGTCCCCTTAAGTGAACGTCATTCGTCCAAGGCGAGGAAACGTTTCGCATGAGCGAGCGGGGCGATCAAAAAAGTAAGCCATGGAAAATCCTTATCTGGTTTTGATTGAGTCGAGTGTCGCAACGGAAGGGGGGCGAGGGATGACGTTTCATCCGAGGGGACACAAACGCGCGAATAACCGCCAAGTCGAACGCCTTGGGAAAGTGTCTCATGGTGGTAGATACCCGTGATTATTTACTCTTGGATTCTCGTCCTTGGGGGTTTATTTGTTTCCTGCGATAAACTGGTACATGGAGACTGATAAAGTGTCGGTTCTTACGATGTGACCGGCTCACTTACCGGTTGGAATTGGGCGGGGAGCAAATATGTGGGAGCGATAAGTTGAGAAGGAGATTCGAATGAAAAATAGAGTTTGTCTTTGAGGAAGGTTCGATTTCTCTACGGGAATCGGGCACTTGAAGGGATTTTTGTTCGGTTTGGCGAAGCTTGAAGCTTCTTATAGGAATTGGATGTCAATTTATCGGAACGACTTATAAACAGTTTTACCCTCCGGCTCCACCATCTTCCCAGGGAGTTAAGTATCGGAAAAAGGTACGATTAATTAACTAAAGATGAGCAACAAAAGTATATTGTGAATAAATAAGATTAACCAGGCAATAAATATGACACAACAACAAAATTGAGACATTTATAATGGGAGCAAAATACTCGTCGTTTCATCGGATGCTAACCTGCTAATATTCCCTCTCTTCTAAAACTCGCTCTCGAGTATTGGCGTTGCATCAACTCGGTTCCTGGAAAACCCAAAGCGACTGTTGAGGAGCATCCTAGGGGCAGCCCCATCTGGTATAACACGAATCCATTATCCTCCGGGTCGTAAAATCGACCTTATAAAAGAGGGGGACCACTTTCAAAGAAGAAGAGTGGAGAGTTTGGGAAAGTGGGTGTGGATGAGTGAGGGAATTGGAGGTCAGCTCGGGGCGAAGTACGCAGCTGTATAAAATATATAGTATATATAACAATGGCCAATAACAATAAATTTTTTTCTAATGTTTCAGCGATTAATCGTAGATGGCTTCATTGGCTTCATGTATTTCGTGTGTCATCACTTTTAATTTTGACGCCGGCCTTACCCTTGGCGTCTACGGGAATTGAAATAGAGTTTGAATTTTCCTGTTATTTATGATAATATCGTACGACACACCCCAGTGTCACAGTCTGTGACGATGTCCGCTCTTGATTGGTTACAGTTATCCTTTCGAAACATTCTTTTTTTATTTGGCAGGAAATAGCACACATGTAAATTATGTGAAATACAAGAAAACTCATAATAGGCGGGTCTTTCTTTGGTCGTAAATAGGCACATTGTATTAAAGGATTGCCTCCCTTTAGCAGCCATATTACTCATAAACCTATTAAATTATCTCATGAGTAACCGGAAACGTAAACCTTTAAGTTTTTTCTGATTGTTTGTGACTTTTTTTTAGAATGATTCCTTCCGGTTTTTCTGCAATTACGTAACTGACCTCTTTCTAAATGCTTAATGGTGTTGAATGCCATTTATCTAATAATCACCAGCGATCACCTATTCTCGGTAAGGAAGGCATCTTTCTAACTTAGTCGACATGCACGCTGTCCTCCGAGGAACAAAGTAAGGATTGGAACTTAATTTGTGTTCTGTTCTAGGAATATGTTGGGGAAACATGTTGAAATAATTTTATGCTTTTAAATCTGAACTTAATTTAAATATATTCATGATTAATGAGCAATGTGCAGTCGTGGCCGAGTGGTTAAGGCGTCTGACTAGAAATCAGATTCCCTCTGGGAGCGTAGGTTCGAATCCTACCGACTGCGAATTTTTTTGCGAGTTAAATAAAAATGGAGGTATAGATGAAGGAAGAAGGAGAGAGACCTTATTTTCTGGGTAAACTGCTCGTTTCATGTTGATTTCATCTAAGTGACGTAGCTTATGCCCTTGGCGTGCATGTTGGTGAGGATGAATCATTTACGGGATGACTATTGCAGAAAATATTAGCTATACATTTGTTTCACTGCGTGCATTTCAATGGGATAATCATTAAAAATATTGAGATTTGGATGTTCCATTGGATTCAAGTGTAAACTAAAAAATATTAACATTTGTGATCAGGTATCACGCGCCCATGAGGGTGAAGTTTATCTTAATCTTAAACCCTAAATATTTTGCCAAAATGATTGCCGTTCCTTTGTTTTGCAAAAAACAAATATTTTTGGAAAAAAATTGTAATTTTTTTTCATCTTATAGGCTAACTGCAATCGAGTGTAATAATCGCCTCCCCCTTCTCTTTGCGGTTCAAGCACTTGAGGCCCGGTTATAAGGTTGAGTCTGAAAAATTACGATAGGTTTCGGCTCAAGACAGGAAAGTAATCTCCGCCTCTTTGTCCGATATAATTCACTGAAATGCCTACACGAGATATCCATAATTAATTAATAGAAAATTATTTTTTCTGATTATGCTTGATCAAGTTTCAACTATTTGAAAACTGGAACTTTTTGTCGGAAGAACGTTCTCGTTACGACAATAATAAATTCAGAATGACGCAGTGGACTTTGGAAATGGTACTTACTGTGTTTCACGCATGGATATTAAAAAAATAAGAAATTAATATGATAGTTTTCAAAAAATTACTGAAGTGTTAATGATAATTTTTGTCGTAATCTTCATTTAACGTAATCTCGTCCGTTAGGAAAGTAAGTTCAAATTTTCTACTCTAATCTCAAATCAATAGAATAATTTGGGTGGGCGCTGGAATTGGTTATTGGCACAATAATCAACAATAGAATTCTAGTTGTAGTAAAGAAAACTTTTACGCAGATGGTGACTTAAAGAGGAATGGCGATAATTACAGAAACAATGGACGTAAAAGATGCCAACAGGTAAGTTTTGATACTGGATACTGGAGTTACAAATGGAAGAACGTTGGGTATGGGATTACCTGTAAGAGAAAGAAGTACAGTAGGTGTTCTGAACTGCATGAAGTGGAATACTTAATCATTATCAGGGGCTGAAAAAGGACCCTGTTAGTGACTGAGAAAAGAAAATCTGAACCATGTTACAGAAGTCATATTTTAAGGAACTTGAAAGCATGTTTCACTACAGCGAAATCTAGAAATCCACTTTATATCATTCCTTGCATTAGAACCTACAGTGATTAGATTAGCAGCCAGGTGCAAGCGGTGTCATAGCGGAAATCATGTTGAGGATCCGGAGTTAAATGGATAAAGGCAACGCAAGACTACTTAAAGTACAAACAGTAATACTTGTGCCAGTATGGCTGCATAGTTTGGTGAAACAATTAATTTCTTTCAAATTGCTTACTAAAAGTTTTAAATAATCTGGATTTGATATAAGGAATTCGTTTTTATTGTAAAGGGTGCAAGTATGTAGCGAAGAAAAAATGGATAACACGGCACGAAGTGAGCAGGTGGTCTTGACGGAGACCCCAGAGCCGCTGGGCCCCGGCAATCGTGGACGATGATCTTCCACGGTCGAGGCCTGAGATCCGCTGATAGAGAAAAAGAACGCCCAGAGGAGGGAGCGGACGCGTGTGGAAAGGAGGGAGATGAGAAAGACGAGGGAAGGTGGGGGTAGGAGGGGAAAGGGTTGAAGGAAGAAGAACTGGAAGCGTGAGAGGGCAGACGCGGAGGATCGAGGCAGCGTAGGCCACGAGAGAGACGACAGTTGCAGTTTATCCATTGAAAAGAGTGCTTCCCATACCAAACGTGTGCTCGCTGACGATTAATTACAGTTTAAGTGCTTCGGCTCTTTTCCCGAGTGTGTCTTCGGATGGGATGCATAGGAGCATCGTTTTGAGTTACGGTGATAGTTAACCAACGACTACTTACGTGATTGGATATCGTCAGGTCGACATGAGAGAGACTTCAATGGTGTCCGCATCCCCCCAGAGTGGAGAAAGGTTAGACGTCGATTTTTTGTGGATGAATGAAATGTATTTAGGCATCATATTCCATGGGATAGGAGCACAACGATGACAAAACTATTAGAAAAATTCCCAAAAGTTGTTCTCTTGAAAGCCCATCAAAATAAAACTTTATTTAATTAGAAAAACACGTGATAACCTGACCATAAAATGGGTTTTCTCATGCATACTATATGAACGGTCTAAGAGATCTCTTCCTGCTTCGTGAAAAGGGTGATAGCTCTGCAGGGTAACATTCCTTCCCTCTCAGCTCGTAATAATAAAAATGTTCAAAATCTACAGAATTAATTAATTGATTCATGACTGAGCATGGTAAGCTAGCTCGTAAAGGAAATTTTTGTCTTTACTTTTTTTAGAAAACGCGTTCATCTTACTTATCTGTTGGGACATACGGATTTGTGACTTAAACTTCTTTCGAATTAGAGCAATCACCTTCGGTAATAGTTTTATTTTCATCATTAAGACGATCACCTAGAAGGGAGATTATAATTTGTGTCACAAAACACATAAGACCTTAAAACCCTCCTCAGCAATCTACCAGCAGTCTGCGTAGATCGATCTGAAAGTTGGCGAATCAGGGAAGTGCCCAACACTACACCCTTTCGGTCATAGGTCATTGTTCTCGGGCCCGTCCGAGCGATTTCGCCGAGGAACGATCGTGAAATTTTCAATGCGACCGACATCAACATAAAAAGATGAGCGTTCGCGTTTGAACGAATTTCTTTGAAGATTTTATGGGTGCCGAAAGAAAATATTGGTCGAAAGGAATTTTCAGGCTTGATTTCACACCGCACAACAATCCCTAATCGCTTCCTGATTTCATCATTGTCAGGCTTTCTCCAAAGAAAGTAAATAGAATTCAATGATCAAATTGCCGAGACAGGAACTTAATCCCTTTGCAGTAATAACCAAATATAGGAACCTTGTCAAAATTAATCAATCATTCAGGCATTACAGGTTATATGATTGATTGTCAGTCAAATGTTGGTGAAACCTTTCTTCTTACTTCAAAGTTGAAATGTGAAACGCTTTTCTCTCGTATTTTAATAATCTAAAGTAATTGCTCGGCAGTGAAAGAAGTGTCGTTTCGAATATGTATCACATGAAAGAAACTATATAAGTTACTGCATGGAACCCAGGTTAGCAATGACGGATTCTTCCAGCGAGTCTTCGCTATTACGACCGACATTGCGAATTTCCTCCTCCGTGGCCTTATGTGTTTGTTGGCACGGATTTGACGACCCTCGCAACAATAAATGTATGGTTATGTCGAGTGAAGTTTGTTGTGTGGCGATTGCATTTCCCTTATCAATCACATTATCAGACATAAACGACGCGCGCGACATTAGCATCGTTGATTGCTCCTTGGGGTCTCTTTCGTTCACGTCCTGCACCTTGTGGGCATAGACGGTACGCAAGTACAATCTTTGAAAATAACGACTCAATGTTTGTGATTGTTTATTCTATAATTTCCTTCAAATCGTTGAAAATTTCATTCATATTGCGAAGGAGGAAATATAGATTACCTAATAATGGTGTGAAACCACCTTTTCTGGCATATTTCTCATAACCGTAACCATAAATACAGTAATCAACCCGAAGGTCGGTTTCGTAGGTTATGGTGGACTTCACCCAGTACTAAGCCCTATACGGCGTGTGAAATCCACTCATCAGGGTAGGGGGGCCAGTTCCTTTCCCTGTGCCGGTTATGGTTTCCCAGGAAGATCTGGTAACCGAAAAATCACATGGCTGCAGGTGCCCAGAGTGCCTTGCCCGGGAATAGAACTCGGGACCCTTCGGTCATTAGCCCAACGCCCTACCCTCTGGACTACCACGACTCACAGATTGCTCATATCAACCTATATTTCTTAAACATTTCTAACAAATAGGTCTGGTAGTTTTGGACGGCCATTTATTTACCTACTCTCCATTGTGTGGCCTGTTAGCAGCTTTTTAAGAATGATTGTCATTCATATCAAATATATTATTATGCTAGCGTATGCTTCCCTAAAATTTCATCTAGTTATTTATGTAAGAACAACTTCCAGTCATATGAGGCCGAAGTTATTTGATATTGAATAATCGATCGGGAGATTAATTCCTCTAAAATGTTGGGAGTGTACTAATGAGGAAGGATGCCGCAAGTCTTTGGGACGCCAGATCAAATTGAGCATTTTTTATGACTAAAAAAACATGTGTATTTCTTAAATTCTTTACTATTTCCGACTAAATGCATAACACAATTCTGTTCTGTTACACATTAACAGCATGAGTTGGCTAACTCATCTCCCTCCCTCTATTCCCGTGAGTTGATGGAAGGGAAGCAATAGCCCGCCATAGGACCGTCATTGTCGCTCTTATCACGAGTACATATAAAATCTCACTTAGTGCGCCACACCGTTCACCCTGTATATACGTGCGTGCAATAAATACGTGCAAAACTCAACCTTTGGCTGGAAGGTTGATCTGATATATAATGATAGAGCTCGCCCGGTGTTTAATGCCCACGCCGTGTAAAATGCAGATCAGTTCCCAGAATATCTTACAGATTGCGTTCACTCAGTGATATCTGTGAGCATCACCCAAATTTTAACCTGGTAGTATGTTAAGTTGCAAAATGCTTTACGAATTGGGATTTCTGCTCTCTAAATTTGGAAAATTTAACCCAGAGCTTAGTACGAATTGCGCCCTCTCATATCTAATTACCCTTCGAGTGGTAGACTGCTTTGATCCACGAGGAGTTTTTGAGGAAAAGAATAAACGGATCTGATTTTTCAGTTGGATTGAAGATTGATCGTGGCATAACACTACTTTTCCAGACTACTTTAGATTCAATTTTTTTTAAGGCCGCCCTGCAAGCATGGTCACTTGTTCCGATAACGTTGCAGCAGGCATAGCATCTTCTCCTACTTTCTTCTTCCCACAGCATGTGAATTTGAGTGGGAGTTCATTTCAGAGCTTGGGTGTTACCTCTTTGCACACAAATTTGCTCCTGTATTATGAATTCAACTCTGCTAATTTTGTGAAATTTTCTCAGTATGAGATACGGATCTATATTAAAACTCAGAATGCGTCAAGAATAGGTTAGAAGTTTTGCATCGCTAAACACTGTGCCTCTGCTGGCATTCAGTTTTTTGAATTCATTGAAACAAGTAGGCTGCAAGCTGGATGAAACTAATGACTCAAGAGTAATAATTTCAATTGAAATTTGTTTTGACCTTCTCATTTCACTTAAGAATTGAGGGAAAAAACTACTTAATATTCAAATAGATAAATATAAATATATCTTAAGAGTACGGAAACATATTTGGTACCTCATTCCCCTCATCATTAGGTTAATCAGTCAATTTTCCATGACTAACAATGCTCCCGTTCGCATGTAACTCTGTGAACTTATGGAGCTAGTAGACTATTTAGTTTTCCCAGTTACGGAATTTGTACCGCAAAGAGTCATTTGGTGATTTAGCGTGAGTAAAAGTGGTTAAATTATCATGGTGAATATTTATTTTGTTATGCGAATACATTTTGTGTGTGACCTCAGTGTAATTATCCGGCTTGGGAGTATAATCTCAGCTGATAAACTGAAAAAAATACTCATTTTACTCTAGCATAGGGCGATAGTCAATTTATACATAGGGATACACATAATATCATTCATTCTGTGCACTATTAATCAGCTACTGCGTCATTTGCTAGTCGATTAAAAGTAAGATTAACATCAACTTTTAGATTAACGTAGAAAATCATTCCGCATTCGCAGGAAATCACTCTTAAATCATATCCACAAGAGCTCATTCCTTGGATTAGTTGCTGGGACTCCTCCAGCCAATCTTTTTTAACCAGCAAAAATCTTATCTCAATTGCTTCGTGGTGCTGACTTCCTCCATCACTTTCTTCTCGCACATTTCTCATTTACTTCTTCCCTTTTCCTGTTCTTTCCATTATGGCCCTCGGTGTGCTGCCGTACCTCAAAATGTGTCTTGTTTTTTTTCCTTTTCGTCCTTTCTTTGACACGGTATTCAGCCACACGGCCTCTCCACGGTCTTTCTCGTATTCTATTTACGCCACCATTTTGAAGCACATCATTTTTATTGTTTCAGATTTAGACTTCTTTGCTACTGCTGTTTTCCTATACCAGAGAAAACAATATTTCATATCGAGAATTGCACCCTCTCTCTTAGTCGCTCTCTTAATAATGGAGTCCTCTGATAGAAAGCCTTCTCTACCTGGTTTCATCAGATTAATCTTCCCCTTTTGCTTATTCCAACCTTGCCACCTAATTAGCAGCTCTCTCTCATTAACGTAAGGGACTCAACCTGTATACTCTAGTGTGTTAAGTCTTTATTTTACTTAAATATTACCTTCCTATCCTCGGCTACAGATTTTTTTACATCGCTTAAGAAAAATAAACCCAATGATGAATTCATAGCTTCGGAAGGAACAACTGATTTTCCACAAAATTATCATTTGGTACCAAATAATGGAATTCTGTTTAAAAATACGTTGTTTTCAACGATGCTATGGATGCATACAACTTCCGCGAAGTAAAACCTGAATCCATAAAGTTAAGAAATAGAGAATGTTTTGATGTCATTTCAAAATGTTTGTAGGTAGTCGCTAGTCATGCCAAGGTTTTTTAGAAGATGAAAACGGTCTTCATCTTGGCATTCAGCGGTTAGAAGAAACTTGGCTTAAAATAGTTGCACGCCGCTCCGATAGGTCAAAGTGTCTTCCGGCCATCAAATGCATATATAAGGAAAGTTTTTATCCTCTCTCGGAGCGCCAGTGACTGCCTACACATTTGGGCAAATGATAGTGCATAGCAAGATACGCTGGTTCAAGGGTACTTAAACGTTTATGGTAAACTGTCATCATAGAGCGGATGGGATGCTCTCATATTACTTTATCTTTGAAAACATATGATTGGTCTTGTAAAAACAGTGTTTGTCTACACCGTAAGGCAAAATAACCGAAACTGATCTCTCGCTCCCATGCGCCATGTCGTGCTTCATGGTATCAAGTCGCAATATTTTTTTGTTTCATATTTTCTTGTCTCATTCCCTTCCGCCTCTACACTCGACCCTTCTTGTCTCGCACATGTGGTATAAAATTATCATCGGCGAGAGATTCGTCCTGTGACATTGCCATTGCAGTCTAATTTTGGCACCGTCGTTAAAAAAATGATACGAGTTAAAAAAACAACGAAACGGCAAGGACAAGAGTAAACAGCACTCGTCGTTCCACCCACGACTCACAACTTTTAAGAAACGCACGGAGCAACAAATTTGATGGCTTTCTTAGAAGATGGATTCAATGGAAATTCGAACATTTTTTAATGCATTTGTTTGACCTAATCTTTGGAAACGAGATAAATAGGTACGGTTTGTCAACATTTTTTTTTCGATATTTTCGGTGTGTGCGGAACAATACTCTTTGGTTGTGTGAAAAATTCAAAAACATTAGAAGGATAGAGAAGTGGGAAAGTTATATTGTTTCTCGAATATGTCCTTATTTCTAATTTTGTTCTCTGTGCATTATTCTCTTGTGAGTAAGGTCGTATAAAAGTGCGAACATTTACCTAGGCGAATACCTCTTAGGATTTAGGAAGAGCAGAGGAAATTTGACGTAATTGTAGTAATGTTAACATAAATAGAAACAAATATAGAGTATGACCAGGATGGCTTTGTGTGGTTCGTGAATTGTGAGAAAGCATTCGACCGAGGCGAGTGGATAAAATTAATGGCAGTATTGCGGACAATAGGAATAGACTGGAGAGATAGGTGACTTATTAGAAACCTACATTTGATCCAATGCCACCAGTAAGGGTTAGTGAGAGAGAATCCGATTGAGGAGCATCACGGAGGGGAGGAGACAGGGTTTTGCCGGTAAAATTGGTATATTTTAAAAATGAATGGTAAGGAAATGCTGAGGGGGAAATGGGAAGGGCTTAAGCCTTGATTGAAAGGCGAATCAATTCAGTTTAGTTAGCCGGTGAACAGGCCTAAAGTAGGTCAAACAAAAAAGGGATTTCAGTTCTTTTTGAGTTCTTTACATTTAAAATGCGAGAACTAGAGGGATTAAAGTTAGCCGCAATATAGCCAATATAATTAGTTTATAAAGAATTATAGGCTGCCTAAGTTGGACGTCAAAGTAAAAGGGGGTGAAGGAGAGTGGGTGGAGTGTTTCATGTATGTGGACAGTGTTTTTTTTTAAATAAATTAGCTTCGTATTAAGTTCATTAGAAGAAGAATAGATTTGGAGACAGAAGAATTTCAAAGAAAAAGGGGATTAATGACAGATACGCTAGCAAAGTAGCAATGAAAAATTTAGGTAATACCTTGATATGGAACGTATATTTGTTTAAATCGGAAAGTAGGTCTTCAAGGCTAGAGAATTAGCGGAGACTGGAGGTGTTTTAGATGTGGGTGTGGAGGAGAATTGAGAAAGTTAGTTGAAGAAGACTATTGACGAAATATGAAATATGTTGGGTGAAGGGAGGAAGTTGCTGGGTGAAATCCAGAGAAGACAGTGAGCAAAAGTGAATGGATGAAATGTTGGGGGATAGTAAGACGATAAAAGCTGTGATGGGAGAAAAGAATATTAGGCAGGCGTGGTGGCGGAAGGATGGCGATTGACGCAATGGAAACCGGTAGATGATATGCAGAAATTTGGAAGAGAATAATATAGGTCAAGCGAGAGAAATTTCATGCGATGATGAATTATTTGCATCATAGTTGTTAACTGCCATCCATAACATGAACATATAGATTATCATTGATTGATTGACCATGGATAATTGAAAATTATAATTAGTTTCTTAAATCATTATGTGGTGATAATTGAAAATCAATAGGATAAGGTTCCGAATTTCAATTGTATACCACTCTATTCCTCATTTTGTTTCAATTATTTGACGGCACCATTTATTCCTTCCAGATGCTTGGCAATCATCCTCCTGCTTATCCTGGCCACATATCCATTTCCTCCTGTCACCGGATCTGAATCTTCTGAAATATGGCGACCGGAGGAGACATTGAAAACAATTGTCACCAATAATTCGGAAATTATGGCCGCGAGTAATGAACTCTCGTCGCAGGACCCATCGAGTTCTCACTCGAGGAAGGAGGATACTGCAGACGAAATTAATTTTACGATCGAGAAGACTGAGAAAGAGCGGAACCTGGAGATGCCGAGGGAGGACCAAGCGGAAGGAATCCCGCCCACAACGATAACAACCAACGGATCGGGCGTTGGAGCCGAGGATTTTGCCGGAACTTCCCCTCCCCATCCCAAAACCCAAGAGGTACAAGTTTTATCCGACCAGGATGGAATATCCGAGAGAGATCCCAAAACCCCGGAAACCGAACCGCTGTCGAGGGAACGCGAAGAATCCAAGTCGCCGAAGGCGGAATCCTTGGGGGAGACGAAAGAGGAAGAGGATCCGGGAATTGATTCCCCTCACTACGGACGAGAGGAGCTCGAAGAGGGCACGAAACACGAAAAACCGGAGGAAGATATCCGTGGTGAGCTAGACCAGGACTACCTCGAAGACGATGCGGTGGAACGAGACGAGGAAGAAGGGGAAGCTCGAGATTCGGTCCCTCCGGAAACTCTAATCGATGGAAACACGACGGCACCACCCATAGATGCGGAGGATTTGTCTGAGGGAGCAACTGAAGGGTCTGGTGGCGGTGCGGATGAGAGTACCGAAGTGAAAGCAGTCCACGCACATAGTGCCCACGCGGGAGATACCGATGCACACAACAACTCAGACGGTGAAGAAAATGAAATAGGAGAACATGAACTTATCCCGGGAGTTCCACCCGGGGAATCCAATAACGATCCCCTCGGTGGGATCTCCGAAGCCAGAACGACTCCAGACACAAACGAGGCAGTGAAAAACAGCGAAGAAGAGAGGATAAATAGAGATGGGACGCATGCGTACGAGGGCAACGTTGAGGTCAAAGAAAATCTTGAAGTCGAATCAAAGGATGCGCAAGCATCGCAACCAATGAAAGAAAACGATACCTCAGAAGAAAAGGATATTATTTCTCTGACGAAAATGAAGGACCCGGAGAACGATAAAGTGGAGGAAGTCCATGTAGAGTCCTCGAGGGGTGAATCCACGGAGGACGAGAATGATGGAGAAGCCGATGGTCTCATGCGGGAAGAAAGCTACCACACAATGTCGGAATCGTTCCCAGAAGTAAATGACGGATATAAATACGGCAATTACAATGGTTTCCTTAGGAGTTATGAGTCCTCTCCCGACTTAGTTGTGAAGACCGACCCAGTACATGGGGACCAAATAGAAAAGGAAGATGGAGACGATTTTATGGGCGAGAAAATGGTGGACGACGATAAAGATGTTGAAGTCAAGTCGGGAGTCAGTGATCACACAGCGAAGGAAGAAACGGTGAGCATAGATGAGAGAGATGAGGAGGATGTGGATCGCGATGAGGGCGATATGAATCGGCATGCAGATGCTACAAAAACGGAGGTACTGCAAAGAGTTGAAGTGCAGAGTTCCTCGAAAGTCAACGTCAGCGAAAGCAGTGATAGGATGAAGTGGGCATCCTCGTGCGCTAGCGGCGAGAGTGAAGATTCGGAATGTGGTCCCGAAGCAGATGGCTTTTCCAAAACCTCGCGTCACGGAACGGGAGACGCGTCGCCCACCAACAGTTCTACCTTCTCCTACGAACGAGCGAAATATAACGACGAGGAGTTTGTAAACGACAATGCAGCCGAAACAGATTTCACAGGATTTACCAATGAGACCCAGTCGAAATTCGTGATGCCTCCGAGTTTTGTGCACAAGAAGAAGGAGACCGCGAGTCTCGCATTCATTTTCGACACAACAGGCTCCATGCACGACGATTTGATGCAGGCAAGGGAAGGTGTCAAGGCCATACTCCGAGCTTTCCTCGAGTATGATACAGTTCCTGTTAGCAATTACATCCTCGTCCCGTTCAACGACCCACGTGAGTACAAGCGTGTTCATTTTACTTACAAATGATCTAAAATTAACATTATCAACTTCGAGTCCGAGAGCTATCCTTGGAAAATTGGGATGGATAAAATAGAACTGACGACGATTGCGGGGGAATATCATCATGATTCTTATAATAACTTTCACCGAAAAGTATAACAATATTTTTTTGCAGACTTGGGCGAGTTCTGAAGGCTTAGCTTGGTCTCCATACTTGAAAAGAAATGAACATAACCAACTAGGGGGAAACTTATGTCCAAAGCTTTCGCTATAAAAAAAACTTGATGAATCAACTGCTAATGCCGGGAGAATTGGAAAACCAGTGTGGAATCCTTGCATTTGCATATACCCGTATTTCCTGCAAAAGTTATAGATATAGGTAGATATTATCTGATTATCTGTTTCCAGCACGCTATCTAAAGTCCGCATAGATTACAAGCGCTTTAAATAGCGTGATACTGTCCAACACCTCTGGGAAATATATGAGGATTAATATTGATGGCTGGCGAAAGAGCTAGTGCCTCAAAAATTCGATTCCCAGATTAGAGCTGTTAAAAAATACCCACAGTCAAATTATTGAGCTCCCATGGATAATCACGTTCCTTTAGTGTCTGATGCGCTTATCGACAATTATGGGATCATTACTCCCCTCCAAATTGAGCCACAGAGAGGTTAATGTTCAAAACTTTGGTCGAAAATCTGGAATACCTACCGCTAAAAATTCGTAGTTATGACATAGTTTCTTCTTGTTGCAGCGATTGTGTTATTTTTCAGTCAACTTTGGAGTCGCATCTTTCATTTTGAAAATCTTGGCTTACTTATTTTTAATTTCAAACGAGAAATTAATCATTTTTCCTGTGATGTCGGGAGTCTGTAGCTCGTGTGTAGGGAATTGCCTATATCCCTCTGTTCTCTTTCCATGACAATAAACCACGGAAATTGGGGCGGTTACGAGTATTAATGACACAACAGATGTTCAAAAATTATTCATTCGCACGGTAAAATTTAAAACTGTCGCATTTTTGACTCACGCTAACGTAGGTGTTTAAACATTTGTTTCAGCTTTCCGTTATGTCATCGCCACAGACGCTATACTTTTGAAGAATAATCTCTTTTTCATTGCAATTCAAAGTATGAAGTAATTGTTTCATCTGTTGACCTGAAGCTGAATCAGGTTATGCATGAACACGTTCAGACCCCAAAATTGAATTCATATCTTTCGTTATCAGTAGAGAGTTTTCTACAAAGAATAACCACAAAATAAATTATTACAAGGTAACTGGTCGTGAACCCCGGAAAAACGCGAAGACAACTGTATTCGTAAAAATGATTCCAAATCCAATTAATAAGATAGCTTACGCTATTTAAGATTATGTCTGTATCCAAACCAAATTTTCCGAGGGGTTGCGGGGAGGGCGGTTGGAATAAGCACATGTAGGAACAGGCAGGATGTGAAAATTTTGAAACAGCATGTAAAAGTACTTCCGTACTGGCATGATAATTTAACTTATGTTCTTTGCTACACGGCTCTTGGGTCCCGGTATTGCCAAGGGAAAATAAAATTTAAATAGTGAGATCGTAGGTTCATCGCGCCCACCAGCGTTGGTCAATCGACCGCTTGTTCTCCCAGAACGCTCTTTGCTCTGACCTTAGTAGCAGTTAGCACCTCGCATTCGGCACGTCATACTAGTATTGCGATCCTCCGTTGGTGTAGTCATTTCCTATATTTTCCTCTTCCCCCTGGGCTTTCACTCCTTACCTCGCAATTTCTCGGATCGCCATTCTGTCATCGAATTAGCCAGGATATTCATTTAGCCTCTTCAGATAATCATGCAAAAATCAATCAATTGCGAAAAAATAAAATTTTCGCTGCTTACCTTCTGTCAAGGTTTTATCGTGGTTCGAATATGCTTAAAGATATTATGTACTAGCGTCACAACTATTTAGCGAAATGAATATACATGAAAGTTAAGCACCCCGTTCAATCTCTGCAATTTATTCATTCGTTTTTTTATTTGCTGAAACTAACTTTAAATCACTTAATAATCATAAGTAATTTTAAAGGGTTTCATGCACGTAATTACTTTTTCTAATTTACGTTTTGCAAATTTCTTCAAATTAAAGGTTTATTAGGTTTAAACCTGATCGATTTTTTTACTTTGATTTCGTGCTTTAATATTCATTTTAGCAACCGGGTTGGTGCATCCTACTTTCTTTAAACTTATGTCTCTAACTTATTTCGCGAACAGTAACGGTAACAGTGTTAGTGGTTTCCGACGGGTTGGCGACCTAAGTACCGACAATCTGGGCCCTCAGTCCAAATCTACTAGATTTATGCAGAGTGATGATTTTTTCCTTTTATGAAAATTCCTTCATTTAAGAATTAATACATCTTCGTCTATGTTGAGCATCGTCAATTCATGGTTAAAAAAATATAACGTGCATGAAAGATAAAAAGAATGTGAATGATTTTGTACGCCAATGTCAACGTACTACCTCAATATTGAAGCTATTTTCAAGTGAATTCGAAAATTTCGGGTCATCACACTACGAAAATATTTGATGCACAGGGAATGTGAAATTAATTTGTAAAATGAAATACCGCTGTCTTAGACAGACAGGACTTTTAATGCCATGAGCTTCTGGGTGACGTCCATATTGGTGTCTTGACGCTCAAGTTACGTACTTTAGATCGCCATTATTGTTAACCTTCGCTCCTTGCAATCACACCAGTTGCATAAGACATACCTATGTAGAGTGCGACCTAGAAAAAGTATGAATAAGATATTAACTAATACGCACGCCCACGTAAGTTTTCGGGAATTTCTCTGTTTTATACACTTTCCTTTCAAAACGCCCTCTTTTCAACTCCACCCTTGTATGCCCAAGCATTCCTCCGTATCTTTCGAGCCGTTTTATTAAACGGGCACCTTTGGCACCATATTGACCCCACGAAAGAAATTTAGAGGAGGTGAACAGGTGCACGAAGAGACAAGAATTCCCTATTCGCTTTTAGGAGAAGGTGAGAGGGGTGTGTCTCATCCGATTCGTGAGAGACCCAAATGGGAAATACACGAAGATCAAAAGGCTATTAGGGTCGCTCTACAAGTACAATCGTACGCAGTGAATTGCTCTTGAACGTTCTTGTTTTGCCGAAAGGTGTTTAAGGATCACTAACTCGCCCCAATAGGGTTTCTCAATATTTTCAAAGAACTGCGGAAGAATCTGCGGCAGTTACTTCCACGGAGTCGCCCGCGGAGTCACCTTAATGTGTATTAAAATGCAGGATTTTCACAATGTAAAAATCATTCGCAGTGACCGAGACTCGAACTAGGATCCCATCGATTTCCGGTCGAATGCGTCAGCAAATTAACTTACGGAGAGACTTCCTCGTGCACTGTGTATTTCTATCGGAAATCGATACATTGGATATCGAGAGATTAGATTCACTGTGAAATTGCTGCATTTATATTTTTCAATATTTTAGAAAAGGTTTCTTTCTGAATCGCGTTCGCCCATTACCAGCTGCTTCACAACTGACATCTCATTACAGAATTTAGACTAATGTACATTATGCAACCCCAGGCTAGAATTTGAATGAACTTCTTGTTCAAAATCACCCAATGCCGATCTCATAGCTGCTGGTAAAATTCTCATTAATGTACCCACTATTTCCAGGACGTCTCGGTTTTTTTTACAATGAGAAGAAGTTTTCAAATATTTATTAATGAACTTCTCGCTTTCATGTTTTTTTCTAGTCATAAATTCGATCTTGACAAAATTACATCCCTGTAAAAGGAGAAGGAGATTATAAGGTAATGCTCATGATCTTCGGCTTTGCTTGTTTTCGCTCCCTACGGATTTCGGCTTGCCAACTCTCGTAGCACTCTGGTTTTAAGAGGAGGCGTAACTGTTAGTGTTCGAAGTGCTAACGCAACCAAAGGTAGTTTAATAAAATTTTGTTTGCTTAAAACTATTTTTTTCAAGCACATTCAAGCTTTTTGTAAGATATGCGTGCCATTAATTTTTTTCGTCAGTTACTCGTAATACACGCAGTGTCTTGTATTCGAAGATTATTGATCAACATAACACCCTCGATAAGTATGAACCTATGAGAACTCATCAACTCTCGTGGAAAGCTCTGAGAAGGAAGTGTTTCATGGAATTCGATAAGAACTCCCTCAGAGTCGAATCAAACGCAATTTTATCTGGTGTGGTGGCGTGCAAACATTTAAAATAATGAAAGTTTAGTAAATATTGCTGCGAAAATTTAATGGGAGCGAAGTTTAGCCCGGATGGGGTAAGCAGTGAACTGTTCAAACATTTCATTAATTCAAAGAATAATATCAACTTGGAAAGTGGATCGTGTAAGAAACCTTAACCTGCTGGTATGTTGTCTCGTAGTTTTTATCTTAGATGAGTTCACTTTTACTCAGTGTGACATAAAAATGAAAATACATTTGCGTAATACTAGATTGCTTTTTAAATTACCGAAGCATATATTTTTTCCAAATTCTGCCGGAGTAAATGAGCTTAAGGGTAGAAAGAACAAATCTCTTTGAAGTGTTCCATGCCAATTTATTACCAATCGAACACGGCTTCAACAGTTTACTGTCAATCATTAATTTGGGTAGTCTAATTTTTAAGGTAGGTTTTGGAGGTACACAGGCTACAACGGTAAATTTATTTTTCTCTCCCAATGAAACACAACCTGACACCCGCACTTCTATATTCATTCCTTCATTCTGTCTAACATCCCGACCCTATTCCCCTGTACCCCTACCTCGCTTACTTAACTTTATCCCCTCTATCACAATCTTCAACATCCCATCGCCAATCAAAATTCTCTACATCCACCTTCCGTGTCCCCTTTGGATCTCTACTACAATCCACTTACCTTCCCCGCCATGCGTAATCCTTATTCGTTTGTTTTCACTTTTGCCCATTTAACTTTTTCTAACCTTCCCCACACCCGCATACATTTTAAAAGCCTCCAATCTTCTCTCATTACTAGTGGTATCACATGTGCCTCTCCCCTTCCTGAGTCCACAGCCATCTATAAATGTGTCCTTTGTCTGGGCACATAGGAGTGAGTAATAGGTACTTGTACATGCAGTTGGAACACTGATCAGTTGTTAATTAGTTTGTGTGGAATGTCACGAAGTGATTTTCTCATTCTACGATGCAAATATTCCACCAATTCTCTCCCTACATCTACATCTAGATAATACCCCGCAAGCCGCCGCAAGGGCGTGTGGCGGGGGGTGTTAGGTCACCAACCGAAAAAAGGACGGAACCTACATGTCACGCATCTGCGTGCATGGTGAGATATTATTTCACTCCCAGAGGGACTTAGTGGTTTTGTACGGCTTGGAAATATTATCGTTGACGGGGGATACAAGACGTAGATTGGAAGCCTTTTAGATGTTGGTATGGGCAAAGATGGAGAAGGTAAAATTGATTGATTGGATGAAAAAAATCAACGAAGGCGTTCTAGGTATGGTGGATGAGGAGAGAGGGTCGTTGAGGAAACAAATTTGCTGGAAAGGTGAATGCAGCGTATTTTTAATAGGCGATGGTGTGATTAAGACCATGATATAGAGTGGATAACGCTTGGTAAGAAAGGAAGAGGGAGGCAAAGGATAAGCATGTTGGTCGAAATAACGGGAGATAGACTGTATGCGGGCTTGAAGACTTTATTGTAGTGTTCAGGGTCAGGTTGTATCTTGTTGGTCAAGGCTAAGAAATTTAGGCGTGTTCTGTATGTGCCCATGCTACCTTAAACGGGAGAATACCTATTCATCAGAGGGATACAGTAGAGAAGAATTATCAGATTGGCGTCAAAAACTGCCTTCCGTGTAATTTACTCGTGATATTATGCTTAGTTGGTATCGAACTTTAAAGCCACAATTTTGAATTTTACCTCTCCAACACTGTAAGCGTGACATTCTGTGAGGCAGATTTCATTGCGGCAGAGATATGTTCCATACCATTGCAATTCAAGTTTTTTACATCGTAAATAAAAAAGAAATAAGCACGATAGATTCATTTAATTCTTTATTGTCCATTCATTTGCTTAATTTCTATGCTAATAATTTAATTAAAGGCGAATTATAACACATTCACGCGGGAACTGCCGAATCACGGCATCAACGAAAGACGCTCAACGTAGAAATAAGTCATTTGGAAGTGTGAATTTCGTGCGAAGAAACGCAATGATAAGTATGAGTGGTTATGCATAACGCGTGCTCACGGATCCGGCAGAACTCAATTCCGGAATGTCTCTCCAAGGTGTCGTTAGCCGCCACCCTATTTTAGGCAGTTTCAAGGCTTAATGTCCCCCTCATCATCCCGAATGACGACACTAATGAGATACATTCTCCCCCTCCGAGTGGCCGGGAACTTCCTTTCCCCATCTCTCAGCTTCCGTCATAACATTTCATCATACGCCCCCCGACCCCTCCCAGACACGTATTTTTTTCTGTCCTCTTCGCTGCCTCTCCTCTCTTGAGGATCAAGGTCGGGGAACTCCGTGTAGCCAGCAGCAACTTCCGGGAATATAAGCTCGTGTACACACAATTAATCTCGGTAACGATATGGAAAATTCTGCGTTGAGGTTTGAAATGAGTCAGAATATTGGGAAATTTAATATCGCACGCCGAAAAGGGCGGAAGAAATCATCTCTGTCATACTTTTTTTTGCAAAGGCAAGTATACGTGGTACCAATGACAGTACCAATTGTGAGTAAAATGAATAATTATGTTACCCTGTCATTTTTTCCATAAACTTCATAATGTACACATATATATGTGAGTTGCGGTAGTCTAGGGGTAGAGCGTTGGACTGACCGAAGGGCACGGGTTCAATTCCCGGGCAAGCCTCTCTGGACAACCTCACCTCCACCCAAGCGGTGTGATTTTTCGGATACCAGATCTTCCTGGGAAACCATAACCGGCACAAGGAAAGGAACTGGCCCCCCTGCCCTGATGTGTGAATTTCACACGCCGTTAGGCTTAGTACTTAGTGAACTCTACCATTACTTACCAAACCGACTTTCGGGTACATATATATATGTGTGTGAGTGTACTCGAATATAGACATATATGCATGTATACATATATTTTATTTTCTAAGGATCTAAAAATTCCCTAAAACTTGCTTTTAAAATTATTCCTAGAATTAAGTGACTGTTTTCACCTAATGATGCTTTTTATTTGCGTTACTTATAGTGATACCTGAACTGCATGTATTTTATTCAACTGTGAAGTTCATTAGTTCCTTTTTATGTCAAAATCAATCAAATTCTTCAAAAAGTTAAAACATATTTTAATCCAAATGGGAAAAATTTCCTATCCCGAGTTAAAACTGTTATGCGTCATCATTTTACGATTTACCCTAAGTACAATGGTAAGATGTTGAAATAATTTAAAGATACTTTCTTTGTATTTGTGTTTTTATTGTAAATTGTACGAAAAAATGGTTTCTCGTCTATTTATTCCGTAGCCGACGATTATTTTATCAAGGTCAGGTCAAAGTGGGTGTTGGTTGATACCTTCGAAGTTGAAAAATACTCACTTGCACTTCAATAATTTTAGCTCTGCGGAGTTCGCGTATGAATTCGTAATTATCATAAACTTAAGGCTTTTAATTCCAACAAAGGGAACTGGAAATCGTGCAAAATGTACCAAAATATTAGATAAGTTATGAGCCAAGTAGTCGTTGTGTCATTTGTTCTAGTGCCTGGTCATACTCGTAAATTATATCTGGTTTATTACCATGCGGCTAGCTTCTGCGGACCATTATGCATGACGGATACTGTCAGTATATTTTTTTAATGTATTTATACTTTCCAAATGCTTTGAGATCCTCAGGAAATATTGGGGTCATAAGGTTCTTTTTGTGTGCTGTCAGCCGATTCAATAATACTGAGCGATCATTGCCGCTCATATTCATTTATATCAATGAAAACAAGACGAAGGTATACTGAGTTTCCCAACTCATTTGTTCGTCGGGCGCTCAGTTTGGCTTATGTATGGTTGGATTGATCCTTCAGAAACAGCGCATGGTAAACCATTAATATTGAACCAAGTTAGCACATTTTCTTCTTCAATTATTATTTGTGCCATACGACATGTACTAGTTATTTCTACGGTAAGGACTGCTTTAAAATGAACTTAAGTGCAGTTTCGCGCTAACCCATTGAATATGGATTACAACTACTCAGAAGTTATTTACCTGTATTGAAAAATTTACCTTGTACCAGTAGATTCTTCGAATGTCACTGGTGAGAATCATTGCTGGGCAGAGTATCTTTCAAATGAAGAGACTAAAGAATCCAATTCTTGCTGACAGGATGAATGTTGAGCCACTCACGTATTTTCGTGAACTGGAACCTTAAGAAAGGCTCGAATGTTTAAGATAGTGCGTCTACCATATTATTATTATCTAACCGCATTACGAAATATCTAAAACGAGGTTGTAACCCACGAATTTGCTAAAGATTATGTTCAAGTGACAGTAGACAGGAGAAAACTTCATTAGTCTCTAAAATTGTCAATCATATGATTTACTACATTTCAAAGACTAAAGGAATAAGCTCCTCTTTTAATCTGCCTGAATTGCCATTATCTTATGCCTTTGATTAAATTGTACTTCATTCTCAAAGTTATAATGAGTATATACCCTTCATTGATGGACAAATTATGGAAATAATTTTATCTTTCAAATAGTTATTGAGCCAATCACTGTTACTGAGGATCCTGAAGAGTTTGTGAAAGTTCTCGACGAGCTGGAAATTCATGGAGGAGGCGACTGCCCAGAAATGTCATCCACTGGTATTCTGGAAGCTCTTAAGAAATCTCATCCCAACTCATTCCTGTATGTATTTTCTGATGCTCCATCAAAAGATTACAATATATATAACGATGTCCTCGAGGTTGTGCAAAGGAAACATTCCCAGGTTAGTCTGTAGTTTCTTTATTGTTTTTACCGATTTAAGTTTTAAATTCAGATTTAAAAGAATCTTACAAAATTATTCCGTCGAAAGCATAATAATTACCCATAAGAATGTGACATTAGAGAAACCTCAATTATTAATGTAGATTTAAAGCCTAAATTATCATACATGTTATTGTTCTTTTGATGCAACTCTTCCTCTTTTTCATTTCACCTTCATCATTTTGTTTTATTCCTGTTTTAATTTAACATTTTCTTGTAAATTAAAACACTTGCAATGGTTTTTATGCATAGTCTGAAGTAATGGCTAACAGTCTCAGGGACTTATGGCAAACAGTACCTATGTATAGCTACTAATGATAATCAGCGTGATTTTTTTTAAACAGATGCAGATAAGTCAATTTGAAAAGCTATGATATATAAACTTTTAGAAAAGGGAGGGCATCAAATACCAAGAGGTCCTAAGGAAATAATATAAGCAGCCCTTAAATATGGTGCATAAGCTTGCTGTATTGAACAATCTGGTCTTTAAGAAAAGAGAAAAATATTTTTTAGGTCTTTTTTATTTTGTTTTTGGAAAGGATTGGAATGATTAGTTTTGACCATTCGAGAGGATGACTCACAAAAAAGTTTTTTAGTTTGGGGAAAGTTGGTTTGGAGGCAGTTTGAAGAAGAAAGGAATAGTAAATTTGCACCCTCCTTAATATCTATTTTTCAACTTCTATAAAAACATTTGGCAAATTACCTCCTAGCTGGCCTAGAGGATAGAATACTCAATTATCACTGCCAAATCACCCTTACACATGAGGTGATGGTGAAAGATGGGAAACATAGATGCTGGAGGATAGCTTATCTCAAGTAAGAAAGGTAAAAATTGATGTTAACTACTTATGAAATTTGGCATATTTTGGGGTGAATCTTCTTAATCTGATATCAGAGGCCTCTGCCGAGCTTGAAGAGAAACTGTTTGAAACCTCAACTGTGGAGTTATTGAAATACTAAATCAATAAAACCTCATTGGATTGTAGTATCAACTAAGCCTGAATGGAGATGATGTGATAATTGAATCAATTATTGTTCATATTTATATCGCAAGGGATTGCATAGGAAAACAGCTTTATGGACGGAAACAAGAGTAATATGATTAATTAGAATGTGATTTATCTGAAAGAATGCAAATTCAGTAATACCAGAGAAACCATTGTGAAGATATAATTACTTATGTGTATAAACCTAGTAAAAAAATTATTCACCCATGTGAGCATACTATTTTAAAAACTAGAGAAGTATAATATGTTAATAAAACAACCTAATTAATCAGCTATCATTACATTAGTTAACAGATCATGAACATTTAACGATGTGGTAACTGAAATAATGTTTGAGAAACTGCTAGGAAAATCATTTGCACAGAGAATTTTTAAATTGTGGACTATCCCTCCTTGAAATAAATTTATATTAAATAAACATTATACATGCTGTAATGGCAAATATTTGGTGCAAAAACATAATTAATATGAAATGTAGGTAGGTTTACCCCCTGTGAAATATGTATATCTCATTTATCATTAAGGGTATATTTTTTCCTTGCCTTGTAATTGCCTTTTTTCAACTGCCACCTAAATGTTCCACAAATTTCCACAAATTGTTATATGTTCCCACAAATTTCCTTCCATGCTACTTCCTCTCTGTTTTGAAGAATATATATTTGAATCTATCATTAGGAAGAAAATGTTCTCAGGGATACTTAATGAAAATATTTACTTTTATATTGAATATAGAAACTTTCACTCTTTCACCATAGAATTTTATGTTCCTAAATAGTTTTGGTTTGACTGATTAAAATGACAATTGAATTAAATTGAACTGTCAAAAAATTAGTCAAAAAGATAAATAGCTTTAAATGTTATTACTGGTTTTAATTCTGCTTCCATCAATGCTATTATCAGTAATGGTAGCATGCAGTAACAATACATTACAGATATAATGGTCTTAAGCAAACATTAAACAGAAAATCATAAACTACTTCAATGCTTAACCTGAAATTACTAGGCTGTGTTCTTCATTTTTTGTTGTCATACCTCTTGGTTCCAAATCAGGAAACTCTATTAAAACCACATATTCTGAATCTGTGATTTCAACTCTCAAAGTAGAAAACAATATAATAAAATTGTAATGCTTGCACCCCTTATAGATACAATTCATACTTGTTACTAGTCCTGCTATTGACATTAACCTGCATAGAACATATTAATAAATGAAATATATATATTTAAATACAATTCAAAATATACATTTAACATTTTACCAATTACTAATGCATATCTTGGTGCATTTGCTTTGTAAATTATTGTGTGTAAGCATTACAGAATATGATTATCGCCTTAAACTTCTTTTGCACCAGCTGAATTGGCTTTTTGTTCAACATATGGATGTAAACTTTATTTTCATTTAATAATGAACCAAAAGGTTGTTAAAAGAACTCATTGAATAAATCTTCACAATTTGAATGTAGTTCTGATGTGTCTGATGATGCTGTTATGGATGAAATCGTTCATGCTAGAATTAAAATTTGTAGAATTTTGCATACTGTTCTTTTTATTGCCCGGATAATGTTTAAAGGTTCTACGTCAAGTATTGCCTGAGAATATACATAATATGAAAGGTTGCCATCTGAACCCATGCTCTTATGTAACTCATCTCTCTCTATGGGGGATAGCTCACACAGTCTGCTACAGACAGTGGTGTGTCACATTTCCTACCTGTGACTTTAATGGCACAGGCCATTAGCTGCATGTCCATGTACTAGTAGAATTTCCCCTTCTTAATTTTCAATTCTACATGACCTGTCTTGTTATGGTGGAGGCCTGTCATATTAATGGTTTCGGTTCACTTTTTTTCCCATTTTTGCATAAAAAATTAGTTATATATTAAGTGAATTAATCCTTTTTTTGAATTAAGTCTTCCTCCAGCATTTATTAAAAAATTTGCACATTATTTGATATTTTTAAAGTGAATATGTTCCCTTTTCCCTTCCTCTCCCATATCCTCCCTTATCACTTACACTTCCTACCTGGTGCATGCACCCCCCCGACCACTCACCTTTTTAGTGGATTGCGGTGCATTTATGTCGGTATAATTTTTGTACATTGTTTTCCAGAAAATAAATTGGTAAATAAATACTAATATGTACCTTAAGGTAAGCTATGATTGTGAATGTATATCTTGGTCAACTAATCAGTCATTTCATTGAATAAACCTCCTATGGTTCCAGCAGTATCCTCTTATATTTTCTTGAATGGCCCAATGTCCAGAAAACCAAAGACCAAGGATTCAATTCTCAGTTCATTAATTTTTTCTGTTTATTTTATTTAAACTTCCTCACTGCTCTTGTGTTCATCTTTTTGTTTTATCTGTCCCTGCCTCAAAAGCATTGCAGTTAATTGGTCATCAACTAGTACCCTACACATCCAAATCATTCTTTTTATTAGCCAACTCCTCAAGTGCTACATCAATAAATGATAAGTTTTGTGATAATTTCTTTAATTCTATTGTAATACTTATATGCTCAAATCGCATCTTTTTTTTCTTTAGGTTAATTTTTTCCTTAGTGGCTTATGCCTTGGAAGAAATATCATGCCTGAAGCATATAAAGTGTACGATAAAATGGCGATGGCAAGTGGAGGCCAGGTTTTTCTCATGACTAAAGATGATATCAAAGATGTAAGTCTCAAATGATTGTTTAATGAATATATTTCATTGAGGTCATGTAAGAAAAATCTCATACATCTCATCTTTTGATTATGTAAGGAGTGAAAGACTGTACTTAACACAGACAGTGAAAATATTCAGATATTTTAATGCATGACAAATTGTTGGCAATGGTTTTTTAATTTAATTTTTTTCCCTTTTTTCCAGGCCATGACTTATCTTCAAACAACACTCCATGCACGAAGGGCAACTGTTTATTCTGTGAATCGGCCAGAGCCATTAACTGAAAAGCCTCATTCAGAAGACTTTAATATCACTGTTGAAAAAGATCTTGAGAAGCTCACAGTTATATTAACAGGAAATCAACCCACCATTGAAGTTAAGAATCCTTCTGGTGAATCTGCCAAAGCTTTAAAGACTGTTCTAGACCTTCCAAATGCAGTTGTTGTTGATGTTGATGATCCAAAACCAGCTGGAACTTGGAATGTCAATATCACTATTCAGCCAAAGGAACCTGGCTCTAGGTCAAAAACAATACCAGATGGTTTTACATTGGTGGCCAAGGGAACTGGAAGTACTTATCATATTCAACATGGGTTCTCCGTCCATCCAGCTGCAAATTTAAAAGAAACAGCCAAACGTCCTCTTGAAGGTAAAATGAAATCTTGATCTTTTACCCAGACTCTTGGCTATGGTTATTCATTTGCTTTCATATGGTAAATTATTTACAATAGTAAAACAGAAATTTCAAAATAAGTCAAGGGACTTAAAGCGAGTGTATCCTTGATTAATAGCATTGATGCTATATTATAAATTGTTATTACCCTGACAATAAAGGCGATATTTAATTTTTTTACAGCCACTGGAAAAATTCTTGTTTTCCCAGTAAATTCTCTCAGACTTCATGCTAGTGTCTGATGTTTGATTGTTATATTTAAATTGGGTTAAACTGTGCCAGTGAATTATAACCATGACTTGAGTGTACTTCTTTTAGGAATGGAAAACTACTTGACTATTGAAATACACCCGTTTGACGGAAATTCAGAGAGTCTTAATTGGTTGAAGAATTACAATTGGACATCCGTTGACTTTACCAAGATTGATGGTGGGATGTATTGGTCATTGCCACTAAAGCAAATGAACAGTGAAGACGATGAGGATCCTCAAGTGATAAAGTTGACTGCTGGCCCATTTTCTCCTCCAAATGATCTCTTCATTCTTTCTGTGAGATATTTATTAAGATTTTTATGCATGTTGTTTTAATTTAATACTTCCTATTATTTTTTGCCCAAAAAACTCCATGCCTCATCATCGTAATTCTCTCCATCATCCTAAGAATTTATTTTTACAATACAATTTACAATTGGAAATAAAGACATCAGGAAACGTGAAATGAAGAGGTTGTGTTTAATCTAAAATGGGAGATAAATTTTGGGGAAGTGCGGGTATAATCTTTAAAAAGGTACTTGTATTTTGGAGAGTTCACTTGCAATGACACTCATAATTCATAAAAAAGTAGTAATTTTTATACCATTTATCCTGTAAGATAGGTAATCTATTTGGAGATATTGGAAAAAAAACAAAATTCCTGTTATGAATAGAAATTAATATAAGTGTCTTATGCATATATATTTTCGAATTCTGATGTTATAAACAAATGAATTATGGTATTTTAGCTATTATTTACAGTTTATCTTGAATCCATTGTCCCTCATACACCATGTATATTTTGGCTTATGCGGAAGTGAACACAGTTCCAAAGAAACAGCGGGAGATGCCGCAACAGTAACTTTTAACGGAGTCATCCACTAATGTTCATTTCAATGCAACAATTTCAGAGTGTAAAAATCATTCCAGTCAAGGCGAATGATTTTTACACTCTGAAATTTTTGCATTGATGTGTACACAGCCCTAATATGGAAACAACAAAAAGTGATCCAAAATCTATTATTAAATTTGTATTTTTTGATTTATTAGTCTTATTCAATGCATAAATGTTGTCATGGAATGAATAAATAAATATTGTTATAGATTTCTGATTGTTTTCTAGTTCCATGGCATTGATGGAGATGGCAACCCCGTGACCAGAGTAGCACCTAATGCTATTAGTCCACAACATGCTGGTAAGAATTGATATGAAAGAATTTTACAAGAAAGAAAGCAGAGAAAGAATAGTTTCACTTCAATTTTTACCAATTATTTTGTTTAATTATGGTGAACGTAGGTATGTGCCAGGTGGAAATTGTTCTGCAAGTTTTCGCAGCATGAGGTTAGTGGAACCACTATTCCAGATTTTTCTACCTAAGCTAACATTCTTGATAGCAGTTTCACCATCAGTCTTTAAGATGTCTTCTTGTCGAAGATGCCTCTGGGATCATTGGCAAAACTGTTGTCAAGAATGTCAACTTATGCAGAGAAATTCACAAGAATGGCATATTCATTTGCTAGGTAGTCTGAGAGAGCAGTTCATAGCTTAGTAATTTTTTTAACTGTTATCATTGATAACTTATGAAGGAACTATACCTTATCAATGTCTTTTAAATGTAAACTATGCATTTTTGTTACCAAAGACCCCACTCTACACCAGTTCAATTTTTTTGATTTCAGTACACTTTATTGAATTTCTTAGAAAAACTAGCCCATTTTTTCTGAGATAGATATATTCATAAGCAAATTACCTAAGTCCACTCTTTTCATTTAATGAAGATAATAAATACCAAAATGTTTAAGCAAAGGTTTGCTGGGTTTGAGTTTGTGAAGGATCCGGAAATTGCTTGTTCACAGTGGTATTTTAGTGTTATTAGATGAAAACACTTAGGTGAATTTGGGGGATCAGAGCACCCAGTATGTACAAGGAAAGGCATTTTCTATCAGCCAATCTCTATCACCATTACTTTCCAGGACTGAAAAAAAGTTATTTCTGGCTGATGAAATTACAGCTCAGTCAAAAACTTCAAGAGTGAGATACAAGTTAAAGTCAAGTATGAAGTTGTAAGTTTAAATACCGTTACAAGAGTAAACACCATGCTGAGAGTGTTTTGTACATGTGGTCAGGAATTCCAAAGTGATTACAACTCCCTAATTTAGTTTTTGAAGTACCTCTGTTATTTTTAAGCCCGTCAAAAATATTTATGGAGTGAAATATCTTTTGAAGTAATTTTTTACAATTTTTTATCTGCATGAGTGTTGTAAAATCAAAATGACTAATACATGTAGTCTTCACATCTCAAATATACATTCAGGTTGAGGTTAAGTCCCCTTTAATCTCTACGTTTCCAAACATGCACATTCTGTGGTTGAAATGTCAATCTGTTGGCTCCCCTCTTTTCCATTCCCTTACTCACCCACCCGATTACTTAACTCTCCACATAGCTCTGACTAAATATGGATCTTGAATTTTTCTTGCACATGAAGATAATACAGTTTTTTTTGATGCTGTGCTAGTGAAGTGCAAAAAGCATGAAACAGTATAGACTTTCTTTCTTGAAAGTGAAGAGAATATGTGTTGGTTGCTCCTCTCATGTTCCCTTAAATCCATCCACTTCCCTCACCTCAGTGTCCTTTGTGGGTCACCGACCAGATACATATTAAAGGCCTATGAAAATGGCAAATCTGCAAAGAAAGTCTTCCGAACCAAATCTATGTATGATGTGCATAAATACTTCCAAGTTTTAACTGTGACTATATACGAGGTCTGTAAATTAAGTAATGAGATTGGCAATGTAGCGTTTGATCTGGCAACACTGGAGATGCTGGGCTTGAGAGGGTGGCAGGGGAACATGTGATCAGTACGGGTTTGAACTCACTTGAGTCATTTGGTTGTCCATAGTGATTTTTTTTGTGAAACAGATTTTTCTATTGTGTTCTAAAATTGAGTGACATTAATTTCAAGCAATGCTGTGCTATCAGGTTTTGCTTCAGACTTGGGCACAGTGCAATGGAAACTCTTGCTTAACTTCAGCAGGCTTATGGAGTTTATGGCGTTTTTTCAAGAGCCCTAGTTTTTTGGTGGTTTAAGGCATTTTCATAAGGAAGAGAGTCAATTTAAGATCAACCACAAAGCAGATAGTCTTCATCTTCAAGAACTGATGAAAGTGTCAACAGAATCCGGGATCTTGTATGTTCAGATTGTCGGTTGACAGTAAGAATGATGGGGGAAGAGTTGAATTTGACTCACACCACCGTTCATCAGATTTTGATCAATGAATTGGGGATGAGAAAAATCTGCACAAAAGTAGTTACAAAAAACCTTTTGCAAGACCAAAAGGACATCAGGAGGGAAATGTGCCTTGACTTTTTGGATTTGATTGAAAATGACCCCCATTTTCTAGAACGTGTCATTACTTGTGGACGAGTCTTGGGTGTTTGAGTACGACCCAGAAACCAAGTGCCAGAGCATGGAGTGACACACTTCAACCTCTCCAAGGCCCAAAAAAGCAATGATGAGGAAATCAAAGATCAAATGCATGCTGATTTGTTTTTTCAATATCCACGGAATCATCCTCAAAGAGTTTCAACCTCAAGGTCACAAAGTCAATCAACGCTTCAGAAGGAAGTTATTTTGAGGGTGACAATATAAATTTGTAATTATATTTTAATAAAAAAATTTTAAAAAGTCGCTCTCATTTCTTAATTTACATACCTTGTATGTTTTCTACATATATCTTAGCTGATGGCAAATAACCAAATGTTTATTTAGCATGTTTTGTGAAAATCCATCATGTTTACATTGCATGCTGTGTTACCAAATTGCTTAAAAAGATTACCGCAAATAATCCAAACTCTAAAACCTGCAGTACTTAGAAAATGCTGAATTTAGTGAAAAAATAAAAATTTAGTCTGGACATTTTTATTGTAAATGTGATTTATTCATTGTGCCATCAGTATTACATCCTTTGAATTGTTATTTTCAGCTCCTCCATTGATTACTATGATATCACAGCTGAGTGGATTGTCTGGTAAAAATCTCACAATACATTGCCAGGTTGAAAGTTTATTACCATTTACATTGGAGTGGTACAAAGATTTTTCCTTGTTCAAAGGGAACTTGAGCTTTAAGTAAGTATTAATGTTACTCCCTTGGAATTGTTGATAATCATTTATTAAATGAATTGGACTGGCCAAATATAGTAATTATCAAAAACATCATTACATTTTTGTGTCCATTCATTTTTTGATTTGCAGTCTTATTCGTTTGCTATGAGTTAGATGGATTCTGCTAAAACTTTACCACGCTAAATAAGCATTTGATGTTGTGAAATGTTTATGTGCATAATACTTGCTCTAGATCACTCCCAGTTTGCTATTATGGCAAATATTTCACTGTTTAGCTGGTGTAAAACAAAGCTGAATGCTGATCACCTAATTTAATAAAACTTAGAGAAATGATCTTTTTACCTTGAAGAAATTATAATTTTAAGAATACCATAGTTGAAAATAAGATTTGGGACTCCCTGTACGTGTGTGCATTTGTGGAATAGATGTGAGTATTTACATAAGTTACTCTCTTTTGTAGCCAAAGCTATGATGCTCATTTGGTGATTGATAACCTGGTAAAAAGAGATGAAGGAGATTATAGATGTAAGGCCACCAATATGAGAGGCTCAACATTATCATCACCTGGAACTGCTATTAGTGTCATTGGTAAGTAATAAATGTGCTATGTATGCACCATATATTAGTTTGTATTTACAATAATAACTACATCATCAAGACAGTAAAAAATAGGTAGTTATAGAGCAATACAACTGATTTCAATGTATTTTTTATTCATAAATGTGAGATAGGATCCTTTAGACTATGTGATTTATAAGTAGCCAATGTCTTTGACATAAATAGGGGTGCCTATCTATGACTCATCTAGGAAGATAGACTGAATGGGCACCATCATCAGCACCTATAGCATATTGTACCAAGGTATCATGTTGGAATCATTGCTACTAATTACTTACTTTGAGCTTTTTACAAATCAAGTTTGTCAAACTTTGGTGTTTTGCAAATCACAGCATATGCTGAAGATCAGATACTGCCTTGTCAAGCATTGTTTGTGGCTTACAGCACTCTTATTGCACTCAGCCAATCACCTTAGAATCACAAAGAAATAATTCAATAGTATAATTTAGCTATATTTGGTCGGCTTTAATATTATGATTGACCTTAAGTTCTCAATTCATCATGTATTCTTTGTTTTATTTTCATCTCTTTCTCCACAATTCATTAAATAATTGTTTTTGATTGGATAAGTAGGTAATATTTGGTAAAAATTTTAAATTTTTTCAGAACTACCAAAAATTGTTGAAAATATTATGCCCAAAGCCATAATTACAGAAAACAGTAATGTTGTATTGGACTGTGAAGTCAAAAGTGATTTAAATCACAGTGTGAAGTGGACACATGAACATAGAGGAGAAATTGGTAAGTTATTATTGAAAAATATTATTTCTCACATTTTTGTGCTGAAGTTTCTGACCCCCTTGATAACCTAAGACTAATGTATAAATTAACCATGAGCTTTTGGATGGAATATATTGGTATTCCTCTCATATTTCATCTTACTTAATGGAAAAAATCAAGCATTTTTTTATGAAGTATAAGTTATGAAGTATAAGTTATGAAGTATAAGTTATGAAGTATAAGTTATGAAGTAACACTTTTTGAGTAGCTCCATGCATTTATTCTAATGGATCACGCTGGTTTCTTCACCCTCTGTTACACTTGATGATGTATTACAAAACTCTTGACGCAAATAAATGTTGACATATGCAAGTACTTGTATAATACTTTAACTTGCCAGTAGTAGAATCTTGTGTTGCATTTACAAATCACAATGATAGAGGAAAGTATGGCTGATGTTTGTGATTACTCTGAACATGCACACTGAGCTCAGAACATAGTGGTTTGGCAATTTTGAATCTTTATTTGTTCCCATTGAGCTAAACATATCTCTCATTTTATATTTTACCCATATTTTACAATTGAGGTGTCATAAGTATTCATAGTATTATGTTTGGCAAAATTCACAAAATACGAGGGTCATCCGGAAAGTAGTACCCGTTCGTGAAATAAAGACACAAAAGTAAATATTAACAAACATAAAAAATTTTATTTGAAAGAGGATACTTTAAACTACTTCTCAACATAATCTCCAAGCAAATTAAGGCATTTGTCATAACGTGTGACAAGTTTCTGTATTCCTGCTGCATAGTCCTTCGCCGCCAGCTCATTGAGATACGCGAGGGACCCATCTTGCACAAATTTTTGCATAATGCAGATGGTGTTTAACAATTTCATGAACAATTGTTCGAGAAACATTGGGAAAATGCTCACAGATGTCATCAATTGTGACGCGCCGATCGTTCCTCACGAATTCGTCAACTGAGCTCACCAGTTGGTCTGTAATGACAGACGGTCTCCCCGAACGCTCATCGTCGTGTGTGTTCCCCCTCCCCATGTTGAAGTTGCGACACCACCGCCGAACAGACGACTCGTCCATTACATTGTCTCCATACACCTCCTTTAATTGGCGATGAATATCACATGGGCGAACGTTTCTTGCATTGAGGAATTTAATCACTGCCCTCACTTCACAACTGGCGGCGTTCTCAATTTTTTTAAACATTGTAAACAATCACAGAAACAACACAGGCAATGCTAGCGTCACGCAACTTGGCTCAGAGAAGGCAGACAAGCCACTGAAGCTATCTGACCTCGTCCAGCGGCTACTCGCGTCATCAGCACTTCATGCGGCACGAACGGGTACTACTTTCCGGATGACCCTCGTACTTGATGAATCCAAAACCTCATTTGCTATTAAATGGGAAAAACTAGCTTTAAATTATCTTCAGAACACAATTTAATTGGATTTGGAGAAATATTTCTCTATCACATCTAACCTCAGGGTCCGTCAGCTGGATTTCTGGGACTTTAAAGAAAACCTTTCACTGTTCTTTTCATTCGATGTGGGTTCATTTAGGTGCAAATAATCTGTACTTTAATGATGATTCTGTCAGCGTTTGCTCTAAATTTTAGTAATATCAATCAAATAACTAGCAGGAGTTGCATCCATCTAATCCAGTTGTATATCAGCCATTGACACACTGACGTCAAATATCACTGTCTTTAGATATGGTACCAAAGGTTATAAATCCAGAACACTTATTTTTCATATGGCTTTTCTAATGTCAAATCAGACCTGTGAATTTGTATGTGTACTTTTTGTGCCTCAATTTTAATAATAATAATAATACTTTATTCATTTTAAAAATGGTACAACCATATTAAATGTCGTCAATATAAGTATTATTTAACGTATAAACATACTTTCTTAAATGTGATGAAAATTGTCACAAAAGAATTCATCCAATGAGTATAGTGGGTGAGCAAGTAACCAGGTATATACCCTATTCTTGAAACTCTGGATACCATCCGATTTTAACTGAGTAGGCAGATAGTTATACAGTCGTATGTTCATATTGTGAAATGTGTTGTAAGTTGATGAAAATCTACAATAAGTAGTATGTAGATTCGATTTACCTCTTGTGGAATAGTTATGGAGGTTGGATCTTAATTGGTAAGTTTCTAGATTAACTTTCACATGAATCAGAGCCTTAAAGATATACAAACAAAATACAGTCATGATTCTATACCTAATAAAAAAAGGTTTGCAGGAATCACGTGGTGGTATATTAGCAAGAGAGCGAATAGCTCTCTTTTGCAGTAGCAAAATTTGTTTAACATGAGGGGAATGACCCCATAACTCAACACCATAATTCAAATGACATTGAAAGAAGGCATGGTAAAGTGTTAAACGATACTCATTTGAAATGATAAAGTTGAGCTTTCTTAACATATAAACAGCTTTACTAAGTTTATTACAGGTCTGACTGATGTGAGTCTCCCAATTAAGTTTTGTATCAATATAAACTCCTAGTATTTTAGCAGTTTCAATATCAGTTATTTTTGATTTAAGACTGCACACAATATGCTGAGTTTTGTTAGTAGTTAATTGTAAATGATTAACATCAAACCATTCCTTAGCCTGTTTTTGGGTAGCGCTAGATCGTAACTTTGCATCTTCTGGATGTTGACACTTTTGCACAAAAGTAGTGTCATCAGCATATAAAACAGATCTAGGTTTCATATTACAGGGCAAATCATTAATCATGATAATGAAAAGTACTGGGCCAAGCACAGAGCCCACAGGTACACCACATTTTACTTTAAGAGCTGCAGACCGACAGCCATCAAGTTCAACCTTGGTGGCGATCATCCAAATATGACTTCATTAGTTTCAGTGCAACTCCCTTAATACCATAATATTCTAGCTTTGTTAGTAATATTGAATGATTAACACAGTCGAAGGCCTTACTAAGATCACATAGTGTCACTGAGACTGATTCCTTTTCTTCAAATGCATTAATGACATAATTAATTATGGACTCTACTGCCAAAATTGTAGATTTCCCAGATCGAAAGCCGTACTGGGATTTGGAAAAGAGATTATTTAACTCAAAAAAATTACATATTTGATCTTTCATAATAGCTTCAAAAATTTTACCAAAAATGGGGACTATGGAAATGGGGCGGTAGTTAGCTAAATCATCTTTATCACCTTTCTTATAGACAGGTACTGTTTTGGAAAATTTAGAGCTGTTGGAAAATCTTCTGTCTCAAAACATAAATTGACTAACATTGCTAATGGTTCCGCAATGAGCACAATAATGTCCTTTATTAGGGAGTTAGAAAGACCATAAATATCCTTACTGTTGGATTTTTTAAATTTTTTAACAGTCGATATGATATCAAGTGGAGTAACAAAATTCCATTTAAAATTTAAGTTATTCGGAGGAAGATTTTGCAGCATATTACCATATTACTAATGTTATGTTGGTTGAAGAAATGAAAGAAAAACATGCAAAAACCCATTTGATACACATCCAATGTCAAAATATCTTTGTTTACTACATGGACTGATAAACACTCTGGTCTGCAAGCCTATACTTGGAAATAATTTTGGTGCATACAGTGGTTTAACCATTAAATCAAGCTTTGCAAAATTATTTTTTGTAGTTCAGAGAGGAATACTTTTTTATTTATTTTTTAAAAATTTGAAACAGTGAACATCTTTGCAGCCATATGTAAATTTGACATAAACACATAACATATGTTGACTTATGGTCCCCTGCAGAGGGAAAACACTGGTTTTGCATGCAAGAAAAAAATAGAGATTTGGAACATTACAGATGTCTGGGTAAAAACAAAAAAAAATACTATTAGCCTTATATAATATTGCTACGATAGCCTCTGGTTGCTGTATTTATGCCATCGGTGCATGAAGTCAGATTCTCTTAACAATAGAGAGGCAAATTTTTTGCTCCAGGTAAGCATGAGACTCAATTAAAATTTCATATTTATTCATTGTAATTGAAACTATTTTCAATTGTTGGATGGTTGCTATGATTTGATCACTCATATATTTAGTGTTAATATTGCCTCTTAAAGTTTTCACATCATTGTCTTAAAACTGAGGACAGTTTTGAGTTTGCTGCATATTTAGTGTTTTTCCTCAGTGTTTCTCCTATCCTGCAGTGGTCATCTGCTGTTTCATGGGTGCATGAAACGAAAATCTGAAGCTTTGTCAGTGTGTTTTACCAGAGGAATTCTTTACTTTATCAACTCAGTTTTAAAATATTAAATAATCCGCAACTTTTTTCTCTAATCCTGGAAATCTCTAATGTCTCTGGGCCTCACATCTCTCTGTGTTGGCAATTTTTCTTGAGATGGCATTTTATTGTTTACTCATGAACTGTGCAACAATGATTTCATAGGAATGCATATGTAAATATCTTTGGCAATGGTTCATAAATTATATCATCCCAGAAAAACATGAGCATTCATGGCAATTATTAACTATTGTTTCCTGATGAAAATAAATTGCACTTCTAGAAATCGATTTCTTTAAGTTCAAACCATTTATTAGAATTATGATGAATCATTGGGATGTGATTTAATTAACTTATGAATTTATAGAATTTAAAATGCAAATAATCATGCTAAGAACAAAAGTATTGAACAAAACCAATCAGTAGCAGATAGTGATCTATAAAAGGCGTAGAAAATGGTGATTTTGGACTTTAAAAAGCCATGGATAATGATGAATTGGAAATCATCAATCGAGTTGCCACCCTAATCTCAGTATATCTCTGGGTACTTATGTGATTACTTTTTCTTTCAGTGGAACTAACAAACTCACCAGAAAATCATAAATTTCAACAGCTGAAAAATAATTCCCTTCTAATATCATCTGTGAAAAACAGTGACTCTGGAGTTTTCATATGCAGTGCTACAAACTTGGGTTAGTATATTCTTACCATTTTTATTGTGATAAAAATCTACTTAGCTTAACAATATCTGGCTGCAGGATGGAGATAATTACCAGTGTTTATTAAATGTTTCAGTTACTACAGTGAATACCAACATATGTTTATGCATGAAAACTTCCATTTACAGCTGGCACAACAACCAAGGAAATTGAACTTCAAATAGTTTCGCAGCCCGAATTAGTGACTTCTCCAGAGGGTGAATTTTATTTTACTGAAGGAGAAGATATCATGATTGAGTGCAAAAACCTGGGGAAGACTTTAGCAAATATTTCTTGGGAGTTTGATGGTGTTACTATGGACCAGTTTTCAAAGTCAACAAGTAAATTTGTTAATGTAATTACAATTCCAGAAGTGGATAAACAATGGTCTGGAAGATATGTTTGTGTGGCAGTAAATGAAGCAGGAAAAGGTAACAAGACAAGTTATTATCAATTACTCATTAATTATCAGCGTATCAACATTTATTAAGCATTAATTTGCAATATAAGGTTTTAATTAGATTTTGGTTTCACTCAGTAGAACACAATACATGTGGTACTGGTTGCTGTGTAATAATTTTAAATGGCTATGGAAGTTCATATATTAAGTTTCATTTAATTTTAATTCCTTCAAAAGTGAGCATTGAGTAATATGCTAAGTACATATTTGATGTTCTAACTAAGAAGTAGAATAATGCATTATTTTCTAATTAATTTTTTATAATATAATAAAATTAATACTTGATTGTTCGTTGTGGCCAGCCAAGTACTAACATGGAACTTGTCGCATTGAGAATGCAATATATAAGGCATAAGTATTGAAATGATAGTCTAATATAAATAAATTGCAATGCGGTGGACAATCTATAGGTACCTATATATCTATATGTACTATTGAACATGAAATTCTTTTCTCTCAAAAGAAGGGGAATAGCATGGGAAAACTCAGAAATAAAGCAAGGTATAATCTCCTCTAAAACAGGTATTCCTCTTGAGTTTCAAAATGATTTTTCATTGGAAGGGCCTGATGGCACCTACCCTATGCTTGAATTAAATGAAATTTTGCCGTTGAATTGCCATGTAGGAATAAAGCATTAATTTAAGTATAAATCGCATGTGAAGCATTTGTTTTTTTTTTGCATTTGGTAGAGTTTAACCAAGTATGAACCGATGAAAATCTAAAACTGTAGTAAAGAATAAAAGATATCCAAACCAAAGTAAAAGCCCTTTCTAATGGAGTCTCATTTTACAAATCAGAATTGTTGGTCCTTGGGATATAAATACATAGGCATATTATGTTATGAAAAAATTAGATACAAACTTGCATTCATTAATTTCCCATTGGGTTTTATGCAAGGGCAAAAGAATTATTCCTTTTTATATGAAGTGCTTGCAAACCTAATTTCATATTCAATATTAAAGGTTTTTCTTTTGAGTGGATAGTGAGCTATAGATATAGCAACCATTTTCATCATGAAACACACAGCTACACTCAAACATAGGCACACATAAGGAATTTTGAAATATTTGAATAATTCAGGGATTCCCTGGACAATTAAAAAACACATTGCATATCGATTAAAGGAAAAACAATATTTGTTTAGTAATGCAATATTTTTTACTTTCAGCTCATAAAGAAGTGAAAGGAATTTATTTTGACCCTCCTGTTGTGAAACCTGTTACAAGTCCTTATATGGCTCTAAAGGAAGGAGAAGATGCTGTCATGTCTTGCTCTGTAATTGGCAAACCAAATGTGACTATTGTGTGGTTTTATAATGGTAATCCACTTGAAAACAGTGAAAAACATCAGGTAAATATTTCTATTTATACTAATTTTTGACAGTTTGTCAAAAGATGCATAGTAATTGCAGTGAGATAAGTCAGATACCTAACATATGACATATGAATTGCACTGTAATGACAAATAGTTATTTCTTACTAATTTGGTAGATACATCAAATCGACAGAAACAGTTTTGGTAAAAGGCAAATGAAAAATGCACCATTTAGTGACAATTGTATGTTTTTTTATAAAAATACCAGAAAAAATGGTGAAAAAGAAAGGTAGCATTATGAACTTGTTTGTTAGAAGCATTGTAATAAGCAGGAATACATTCATCACCACTGCAGCAATAAACTATGTTTAATTTCATCAACAAGGACCTTGTGGCTTGGGTCATTTCTGCTAATCCATATTCATCATTAGCTATACTGATCTAGGTTTTTTCATGACACCATGAGGACCACTGGCAAGGTGTTCAGACGTTCAATCAATCTGGCAAAGCCCATTATAAATTGATTTTTCATAAATTATATTCCCTACTCTTGTGGTCTAGAATTGTACGAGAGAACTGTAATTTCTTATAGCATTCACTTCTGCTTTTGCTTTCCCTTATCTAATCACTGTGTTCTGTCCTATCATTGCAATGTGGCCCTAGAATTAAAGTAGATCTTACATGATAAGGCTTATTAGTGATTAACATACACATGTCACATTATTCATAAAGTGCTATGAAGAATAAATATGTAAATGTATGTTAACTATGGGATTCAACTATTGCTTGATATATATAAACTTGAACTGCATACATAAAGTGGATATAGGGTTGTATAAAAGGTTAGTCAAAAATATCAATGAATATCCAATCCTCCATTGATGATGAAAGAGAGCATGGTTAGTATGTGTTGGTTGTGCTTCTCTTGCTCCTAGTAATATACTTCATGATTTCATTATAAAAGTCTGGAAACATTTATTGCTTCAAAATGATGGATGCTATGGAATGAAATTGCAGTGTATGCATTGTTCAGAACATATCCATTGTGTTGATCAAGGACCATAATTAACTCAAAATAAATCAGCATTAGTCTTTCAATCTGAAGAATTAATTAAATGTATATTAATTCATTATCTTAAGTAATTGCTAGTCAATTGTGATAATAAAAATGAATTAGTGGTATTAATGGCATTAGTATTTGAAAAGTCATCTTTTCATTGATACCCTAATTTTCCTTTTGATTTTTTATTGTCAGATATCTACTATTGGATTGAGTCTGAAAGTGCAAAGATTAAGGAAAGAAGATGAAGGTATTTATGCATGTGAGGCTATTGGAATAAGAGGCACAAAAGATAGTACCAAATTCGAAGTTCGTTTGGGCACTCCTCCAAAGCCAAGACTAATACCCTATGGTGAGCACATTCATATGGATACAATAGAGGTACTGACCTAATGTTTTTGACTTGGCATTCAGGAACAAAATGTTAGCGGTGCAGATGATACTGCCTAATTATTGTCTAACACATTGTATATGATTGACCAAGTTTTATATTTAAGTGCTATTGCAGAGGAGGTATTATTGGTAAATTTATGCACCTCAGCTAGTAGTTCTACCGTTTACCTGAATTTGTCTTTGCTTTAGCATTCAGTTTTTTCTTCTTTACCAAAAAACAATTAACAGAGCTCTAAAAATTATGTTTAAATAATTATTATTGCAATGTATAGTGTATGATTTCCTGATATTATAGTAAGATGAACCAGGCTTTTCATCAGACATTATCTCTTGCCAGTCATGTTTTGAAAAAGTTCGCCCTGAACCGCCAACTACTTTCGATTTAATGCATTGGCTTTATAGCCTATGAAATATAGGGATAAATTATCCCTGCATACATAAGTTAATAGTGATTAATTTCTTTTCTTCAACCTGGCCTGGTGTATATTCTTAAAGCATTGAATCAGAACTAATTTGCCACTATTTTTCTTAGGTTGTGGAGGCAAGTCATCACTTTTCATGAATAATAGATCACAGGTCTGCTGATCTATAAAAATTATTTTCAGCATGTGAGACATGATAATGACATTACGATAGTATTGACTAAAAAGGTAGGAGAAAGCATTGTCACCATAGAGCAAGCATCTGATAGAATATTTCTAGTAGAAGTAAAAGCAGAACCGATGAACTTGGTCATTGTTCAGATTGATAAGGAAGGAGTATCAGCAGACTGTTGATAAAATCATGAGTGAAGGAAAGGAGCTGAGTACTATCAAGGATAAACAGGAATATATCAAAAAATGGATATTGAAAGCTGCAAAAGAAACTAAAGGAACTGTTTATAGGAAAAGGACAAGGAAGCCATGGATCATGGATGAGATGATTACAAAGACAAATGAGGAAAGGAAGTGGAAGAATGTAAATACAGAGTTAGGTAAAAGGAAGTACAAATACGAGGGTCATCCGGAAAGTAGTACCCGTTCGTGAAATAAAGACACAAAAGTAAATATTAACAAACATAAAAAATTTTATTTGAAAGAGGATACTTTAAACTACTTCTCAACATAATCTCCAAGCAAATTAAGGCATTTGTCATAACGTGTGACAAGTTTCTGTATTCCTGCTGCATAGTCCTTCGCCGCCAGCTCATTGAGATACGCGAGGGACCCATCTTGCACAAATTTTTGCATAATGCAGATGGTGTTTAACAATTTCATGAACAATTGTTCGAGAAACATTGGGAAAATGCTCACAGATGTCATCAATTGTGACGCGCCGATCGTTCCTCACGAATTCGTCAACTGAGCTCACCAGTTGGTCTGTAATGACAGACGGTCTCCCCGAACGCTCATCGTCGTGTGTGTTCCCCCTCCCCATGTTGAAGTTGCGACACCACCGCCGAACAGACGACTCGTCCATTACATTGTCTCCATACACCTCCTTTAATTGGCGATGAATATCACATGGGCGAACGTTTCTTGCATTGAGGAATTTAATCACTGCCCTCACTTCACAACTGGCGGCGTTCTCAATTTTTTTAAACATTGTAAACAATCACAGAAACAACACAGGCAATGCTAGCGTCACGCAACTTGGCTCAGAGAAGGCAGACAAGCCACTGAAGCTATCTGACCTCGTCCAGCGGCTACTCGCGTCATCAGCACTTCATGCGGCACGAACGGGTACTACTTTCCGGATGACCCTCGTAGTTAAATAATTAATTTAGGCAGGTAACAAATAGAGAAAAATAAGTATGGTAGTAGATGCAGTGCGAGGATATGGAAAGTTTGTAGAGGAAGAGTGAAATTGGTGTGCTATACAAGAAGGTTAAATCACCATCAGGATGTAAGAAGGAAAGATCTGCTTTAACAGTTAGAGATAAGTTAGGTGAAATATTAGTTGAACCATGAAAGATCCAAGAGAGATGGAAGGAATATATAGAAGAACTGTATGGTAAAGAACTTAGGCCAGCAAGCTTAGACCTTGAAAGAGAATATGATGTAGATGAAGGTAGCTTAGGTCTAGGCATACTCAACAATAAGGTAAGATAGAATGGGCAGTTAGGGAGATGAAATAAAATAAGGCCATGGGGGTAGACAACATTCCTGCAGAACTACTAAAAGGTTTAGGAAAATGTGGTAGGAAGAGACTAATAGGACTGATTTGTAGCATCTATGAGAAAGGAATCTGGCCACAAGACTTTGTGTGATCATTGTTAGTTCCTATTCCAAAAAAGATAAAGGCTACATCATGTGATGACTGCAGAACAATGAATCATTCAAGGGGAATGATTTTTACCCTCTGAAATCATTGCATTGTAATGCACACTTAGCAGATGACTCCATTAAAAGTTACTATCGTGGCATCTCCTGCAGTTTCTTGGAATTTGTCAAAGGTAAAACGCAATTGTATTTGACGTTTGCTTCAACCTCGTGTACCGTGGTGCATTGCACCTAACAATGAATGCCTGTGGCATTGTATGCACAGTATTTCATGGTAACATCTTGTTCCTTTAAAGCCTCCAAAATTTCTGAGTGTAAGAGGACACCTCAATAGCTTTACTGACTTAAGCACTTGGCGAGCATCAAGGGATCCGGGTACAAATCCTGGTCCCAAGGTGAACGATTTTTATACTCTGAAATTGTTGCATTGCTGAGTTTAATGTTAAAATAGGTGGGCAGAAACTAGAGCAGGTGGAACAGTTTATGTATCTTCGAAGTGTTTCGGACCAAAATGGTTAAAGTAGTAGGGACGTATGGAGAAGAATTGCATTAGACAAAGAAGCTTTCACAAGGAAGAGGGACAGGGATGTTCAGTAAGGATGCTAAGAAAAGGGTCATTAAAACTTTGATATGGAGCACAGTTATGTACAGTGCGGAAACATGGTCATTGAAGCAGGGTGGTGGGCGTAGATTGGAGGCTTTGGAAATGTGTGTGTGAAGAAGGATGGAGAAGGTGAAGTGGACAGAATGGAAAACAAATGAGGAGGTGCTAAATATGGTGGAGGAAGAGAAGGAATTGCTGGGAGAAAGTCTAAGGAGACAGGAAAAGTGGATGCAAATAAACATAATGATTGGCAATGTATTGACTGTGATAGAGGTACTGTATTTACCCTCATAATAGAGGGGAGAATGTTAGACAAATGAGGAGTGGGCAGGAATAGGATAGGGATGTTGGACGGAATGAAGGGAGGAAGGAACTATACTGAGATGAAGAGGGGCTTATTTTAGAGTAGGATGTTGGGTTGTGTTTTGTTATGAGAGACAAGATATTTATTTGGATTGTTTCCCCAAAACCTACCTTGACTGGTAGATTACCTATAAAAAAATTACAGGATATAGGACGTACTCAACAAATTTGCATTCAAATCAGTTTTCTGTGGGAAAAAAGTAGTATACATGTATACAGTAAAACCCCTTGACTCTGAATCTGAGGTACCTTGCCGTTTGACTAAGGCAAACAGTTGTTCAACCCCAACATTTTTTTAAGGAAATAAAATAATTTTTTATTCTCTGCAGTTTTGATGCAATAAAGTAAATCTCAATACTTTTTAGTATTCAGGAGCTCTTTACTGTAATATTTTGCGTGGAGGCAGTGCAAATGCAGAATAATGAATATGGGAATTTAAAAATTTTTGTTGCTAGTGGCTCTTTACTGCCACGCCGTATTGAAATTCGCCATTTAAACTGTTCACATTACTGCTCTTTCTCATCTTTTTTTATGTGTACATAAGCTTAACTAAGTCAAAAAATGTTTTATTGAAGGCTGATATACATGAGTAACTGCTTTAAAATGTGGTATTTTTTTAAATCCAGCACTTAGTGATGGAAATAGTAGGAAAATGGAAAATGAAATCATGTAAATACGAGGTTCCTGCCCACATGCTTTGAAAAAAATAGGAGATTTTATGGGACATGATAAAAATGTTGAAAATTGCTGACAATCTAAATTCCAATAATGCTAATGGGGGGTTTGAAAATATATCTTTGGAAGATTCTAAATTGCTTGTGCTTATTCATTGATGGTAAGAAAATATTGTGTTCCAATTGGTAACATTAATAATTTATGATTTTAATGACACTATAATGTGTGAAATAATGTGGTATTGACTTTATTGCTTTGTGCCATTTTCAGATGAATGACAACTTTTGTCCATTTTTTTAGATACCAGCCTTAATTTAGGGGAAGAAGGATGGTTTAATTGCTCTGCTGAAAATGAGACTGACATTGGTCATTTTCCTGAGATGGCTGTTCGAACATCCTGGAAACGGGAGAATGGTGTTCCATTAGACTTGGTGAGACATGAAGTCCTTGACTCTGGAACCTTACATATTATTGGTCAGTGAAAATTAATATTTCAATGTTTCAATTGAATAATGATGTTAAAAAATCATCCTTAATTGATGGCAATTTTATAATACTAGAAATCCAAATAAGATTTTAAGACTACATATTTTTCATTTTTTTATTTAAGAGCTCATCCTGATGTAAATCCTAATATCCAGATATTCTGATTACATTATTTCACTGTAGCAACACAATGGGAGTTATCATTAAAGTTTTCATAAAAACCACCAGTTGGATATCAACGGCACCTCATTAGATTGGGTGGAGGAAAACTGAAGTCATACAACCAGCAAATCATAAAGTACTGAGCATTTACACTGCTTGTACTGCATTTCAACCATTAAAATTTATTTGCTTCTTTAAGATTCACATTTTTCACAAACTTCCTGTTCAGGAGAAAGAATTTGTTCATACAAAACTATATTTATAAGCCCATTATTTAATAGACAATATTTTAGATTTCTAAATGCATTAATTTTGTCAATATATAATACATAAGTATTTAGCATACTATTAGATATAATTTGTTGTAGCCAATGTGTGATTTTCATATCAAACCCCTTTTCCAAGGTAATAACTCAGCATGGAAGTTAAATGGTCATTGTGACACACATCAAATCATAATTAGTTATGTAAATGTTTTGGAGAGTGATGGGATATTCACGGGAAGGTCATATAAAGTGGTTTCTGCTGAAAGGAGCTCTCGTCATATTTGTATAAAATCATTTACAAATTTGAAGTCAATTCAAGCTTAGGTTAGTTTTTTGTCTTTGACTGTAAGGTGAAATTCATTGAAGCAAAATGCTTTAAAAATGTTCATATTTTCTTTTCTATTGCATTCTCTCGGGAGTAGCGATTGGTAAATTATTTGTCAAGGGTAATACATGGCTAGCTTCATTAAAAATCATCAGCAGATCCATAGTTAACTGAAACTTAAATTTTAAATGCCATTTGAAAAGGACAAAATAATGCCAAAAAGACAATCCGATGAGGAAACTTGCTGTCATCTTGTCAAAAATTGTTGCCTATCAGGATAAAATAAAAAAAAGTGATATTCCAAACAGAAGATTCTTGCATGTGGAATGGCAAAGACCTTAAAGAACTTTTACTTCTGATCCCTTCATCACTGACCCTATTTATGTTGTCATACCATGCCAATGCCAAGGAAAACTGGAGGATAGTCAAGTGTCATGGTTCAGATGCCATCTTCGTGGGTATTTCAGGTCATCAGTTTAAGGATATCATAGGAAACTATTAAAAATGATTTATTGTAAACATATTTTTATGATTTTGTAGGATTTTCATACTATATAGTCCCTCATTGTACAACTAATTATGTACATAATAACCGTTTTTTGGGATCAATGTAAGGTTTTGGTGACTGCATTACCATGACCATTTGGTATCAAAAATACAGTGCATCATTGACTAATGGTTGTACACTACATCTTGGAATGGTTTTAGAATGTAACGTATTGACGCCAAGACTCTAAAATTTATTAACATACGTTTGAGGCTTTTCATCCCATTTATTACCTCTTTTTACTCATTTCGTCAATTAATTCTTCTTATTTTTAAACAAGATTTTCCATTGTGAGGCCTTCAATTTTTAATTTCATACTTGTAATGTATCGTAAATTTTAGCCTCAAACAGAAGTGGCTAGTCAGTGTTAAACAGCAACTCTATGATCAAATTAATATCTCTCAACTAGGAGATTTAGTATTTAAACGTATCAGAATGGTTTGTTAATGCAAGAGCCATTTATCTGTGCACACTGTTTGTGCACCTGTATAACCATGCATTAGTGATTGTATGATATGTTTTGCAAAGAAGTAAAAAACATGAGATAGTATTAATATACATATGTTGTGGTCATTCTTTGATACTTGGCTCCATTTCTGATTGAGTGAATCAAATATGATGGCAAAGTTGTTCAACTCATTTTGCTTATTTTATGTGTTGAAGAACAATAATAACTTAATAGCTTTATAAGCTTCATTATTATTATGAAATTTTCAGGTTGTACAATTATAATTCTGGTGTATTTTTATCTGTGTGCATTAATTTTTTTTTAACTATACCCCCGTGTGCACACAACCTGCATTGATATCTCAATAGCAAACCTCCTTGCCATGAGCATCACCATTTTTCGAGTTCTCTGGATTTTATTGAGTGAAGGTTTTACACTATCATCAGAATTACAATTAACCAATTGTGCTGTACTGTTTTTACTTCCCTGGTAAAGATAAGTCATAGAGGAAATGATATTCTTATCATACTGACAAGGGAGATCCTAGTCAGTGGTAGACAGTTTTCAGTGAAACTTGGAGGATATATCCCTTACTCTACTTGATAGGATAGGACTTGAGAATATATCCTGTACTTACCCATTGGTCAATGAACTACCCCCAGTTGTGCATGCAGAGGAAATAATTTGATTGACTCACGCATAAGTATTGTGAAAAGTCAGTGTATTCGGTCATATTTCATCTTACATAGCAGACCAAACAGTAGACTAGTGTTGATATTCTTGAACTTTAGTTTCTGAGGTCTTGAGGTAAAATTCTTTATGGTGGTTATTTTTTGTTATGCATTAATTTTTGTTATTTTTGTTTTGAGGATTTATTATTCTTGTTAGATGAGATGTTGTATTTAAACGCTTCACTATCTTTTAATATCTGTTATTATTATGTAAAATAACTTTATTTGATTCATCTGTCTTGACAGGTGTGATTATGAATTAATTTTGAGAAATTTCTTATGATTGCCATAGATGCTGGAATTTCAGATGAGGGAATTTATATTTGCTCTCAAGAAAATGCTTTTGGTAAAGTGGACCATGAAATGGAGTTACAGCTGACTGGATTTAGTAAGTTTTGTTGTCTCTATTGTTTTTGACTATTTGAGCGGACTGCCAATGACAAATTGTTTAACAAAATGCTTGAAAAGTTATTTGCTTAATTTATTGTCAGTACCAAGTAAATATGATGCCTTCAGTGCATGCTTTTTCCATTTGGTATGTACTGTTACCTGTCTTCATTTTATTTGAACAAATAAAACTTTGAGCTGCAGACTTCCCAAAAATGGTAAATTAGAAAATGTAGCTACTGTTTGAGTATATGCTAAAAAAGCAAATAAATGTAGGCAGAGCAGGAAGACAGGGAGCACTAAGGAGAGCAGACTTTTTAAAAATTGACCTAAGAACTCATCTTGAATATTTATTTTCTTCCACAGCGCCACCTTTAATCACTGGAATGCATCATCCTAAACTGGAGATACCAGAGAAGAAATCAGTTTTGTTGAATTGCACAGTAATAAGTGATTCTGAATATGAATTGAAATGGTATCATCATCATGATGGTATTCGTGGTTAGTAATTGTAGTTGAACATAGATAAGTATATTATATTGCCCTTGAATGCAAATAAGTCAGTCATTTTGGTATAATTTCATTATAACAACTATTGAAATGATTCAGCTGGTAGCTTTAAACTTATTTACCGTGAGTAGATTGTGTGATATATATGAATAATGATATTTTAGATGTAAATTATTGATATAAGCAGACTAGTTGAATAATGGTAATGGAAAGCTATCTCCTTTTAAACTGCTTCATGTTTGCTTTAGCAAGTGCCAAGAATTCCATTTTAATCACCGTTTATCCTATTTTGAGGATGATTTTTCATGTCTGAGATTTCACTTAGATGTTACAATTACTACCTTGCAGACTATTTTTATGGCCGTTTCCCAGTCATTACTTCAGTTTTATCTCAAGTATAAATTTTTTTATTCTACACTAGCCGCTCTTTTCTTAAAATTAATTTTCATCATTTTAAAAATGAGCATTTTAGCTTTTAAAGGGGTTGGTTTTCATATCTTTCTGATGAACTCATTGATTATAGATGCCGCTCAAAATATTTTTCTGTGGTATTTCACGTAAACTTTAATTTTTCACTATATTGAAAGTTATGTATGAGCAGCTTGACCTTATTACAAATATAAATTAGATACATTTTACTCATGGGCATAATTCTTGAGATATGTTATTTCAAAATTATAAATGCACATGTCCTTTGTGTTCTTCTCTTTTGAACTATGCATAGTTAAAAAAGTCAATTTGTAAGTTATTTTGGGAAACTTACGCCCCATACTGCCTGAAACTCGGGTACTTCACTGCCACATTCTGTTTCTTGATTCTCTTCTTTTCCTGAGACTTACATGGCCCTTGTCTTAATAGAGGTTCTTTTACCACATTCACCCATGACTTTCTAAGTCTACTCCTTCCTCTCAAACCATTCACTCATTTATCGCATATTTATTTATCTCTCTATTCCCTCCTCTTGCCTTCATAAAGCCTTCTTCCATGTTTGCTATCTTTGCAGCCAATTTATATTCTTACAAGATTCACTCATCCCTCACATTATCTATCCTATTTGTAATATAGACACTCAGCAAGCACTCCATGCCTCTGATATATTAATTTGAAATGTATGCTTATCTTGTTATATTGCATGCAAAAATGTGTGTTGGGCTGCATTTTGAAGCACTTCCATTGTCACTACCTTAGTTAATCATCCATTTTTTTATATATTCCATGTACTAGCAACAACTTTTCTGCTGGCATTCATACACTTTTTATCTCTTCATCCACCCTACCATCTCTTGCAAATATTCCACCCAATTGTAAGAAATCATTCCAATTTTTCAAACTTTGTTTAATTATTGTTCAAGTATTGTGGCCCACATTATCAATCAGAAAGTCTGATATTGCCATATATATCCCTCAGTATAGACATTCTCTAATATTACCTCACACAAATGGCATTTATTCCCTAATGGCATCATAAAATTTTTATTTTTGATGCTTGAAAATTCATATAATTATGTGATTCTAACAGGTATTTTATTGCCTTCAAAAACCACAGTTGTGAACCCAACTGTTGGTTTGATAGGTGAGGGTAGACCTCACAGAGTACTAAGCTCAACAGCATGAGAAATTCAGATATCACAGCATGAGTGCCAGATCCTTTCCCTGTACTATCAGTGGTTTCCCAGGAAAGGTTGGTGCCTGAAAAATCACACAGCCTGGGATAAGCTGAAGGTTCCCTGATGTGTCCCCATGTATCGAACCTGGGCCTTCCCATCAGTAGCTCAGTGCTCTATTCGCTAAACTACCTTATTTTGTCTTTCAATGCCTTATGTACCCTGATGTTAAATGGCCAATAGTTTCTATTATTTCATCACATGAGCATGTGGTCGGCAGGGTACAGAGTTCAATTCACATTCAAATAGTAAACAAATTTGAATTATTAAGATCAATAATAAATTAATATAAAATTTTCCATCCTATCATTGAATTTACAGAGGAAATTTTATCTTCGGAAAATGAGAGAATACAAAAGCTGGAAAACAAATCTTTATTAATATCGACTGTGAATAAAAACGATTCAGGAATATATGAATGCCATGCAGCAAATAGAGGTAAGTGAAACATTATGGCTATTTTAGGTCATGATTCTTTGTATTATTTGTGTTAGAGTAACATCATGATGTACCATCTGTAGGGCCATTACTATTATTTTTAAAGGAGACTTAGTAATTGCCTAAGAGCCAAAGCCAATTCAAGTAGATACCATGCATGGATGTTGTTAGTATATTTTATGCACAAAATATTATTACATTTATTAAACTTGAAAAAAAAATTCATATGAATAAATGTTAAGATGGATCACTTCTTTTGTTCACCCTTTGCAGCTGGGGAAACCAGTAAAGAGGTGGAGCTCTTTGTAATATTACCACCAAAAATAAGTACTATCCCAGAAAATAAATTTGAATTTTATAAAGGAGAAAGTATAGATCTTCACTGCTCAGTGGGAAGTGATACAGTAGCAAATATATCCTGGGAATTCAATGGATTACGTTTAAATAAGTTATCAAAGTATGAAAACTCCTCTACCAAAAGTGTTACAATTCCTTATGCAGATGAGGAATGGGAAGGAATTTATATTTGCACTGCTGTAAATGAAGCTGATAAAGGTAAGACTCATTAATAAAATAAATTATATTGTAATATTGGATGTTAATTGTTTTGTTAACTATTTATTGGCATCAGGTATATGCTATGGATACTTGCAAATAAATTAGTTCTCAATTTGTTTCCCAGTTTAAATTTGACTTAATTTAAAATTATTCCCTCCCAATGGACTACAACCTTGAGATAATGGAAGGGCTTGTGCATTCTGATGGCTTCCAAGAGCTAAGCTGGTGGAAGCAATTATTTTTGCTCCTGGTAGGCTCACCTATAGCAGATATGTTGAAAAGTGTGAGCCAGAAAGAAGGGACTCCACACAGTGTCTGTTCCTCAGTCAGGAGCTGAAAAGGTGTCTGATCCCAGTGGGGAGCCATTGAGTGATGGAGTTGTGCTAAAAACACTCTTGAGGAAGGCAAATCAAAAAATCACATCAATTATTTATCGCATGAATTATGATGGGCACAAGTATAGAAATGAGCTCTGGCAACTATGAGACTTGGCCCAATTGGCCATGTGTCATACCCGGCATCAGGAGAGGCAAGGCTTTGGTAGTCATCATCTCACGAAAGCCTTGCAAAGAAAAACTGACAGCAGCAGGACAGAAGATGCAGAAGAAGACTGAATTAGTTAAAATAGGAACTTTTAATGTTAGGGCAATATTGAGGACAGGTAAATTAGAGAATATAAAGTGAGAGGTGGAGAGAAGAAATAAAGATATTTTAGGTCTATGGGGTGAGATGGAGTGTATCTTTCCATCGTTTCCATGAAGTAAACCTTTTTTATAAGTAGGCACAAACTTTTTAAGGAATTTTTTCGCATGAAAATATTAAAATCTAGTAAGTTCATGCCAAATCATATAGATTTAATGTCATATTCTATTGCTGTCCTTTTGATGATATAAATATATTATTAGGATGATGAGTCTTTCAGTTATTTTTCTTGGAGTGAATAATTAATAGATGACAACTATATCTTAGAAACTAATGCAGTGGTGTAATATTGTGGTAGAAATGGTAAGAAATATCTTATCCCAATTTTTATTTTCATTACACTTTTTTACATAATCTCTAATGTAAGAAGGGGACTTACTATGTTTTTTTTTATTTTGGCTATATATATGGATGATTCTATTTATTTTTCATTTATATATATTTTTTGCATTTCAAGGGTCTCCATATGTACCCTCATATGCCAAAAATACATTTCTATGACATAACTAAACAAATTCTTACTATCATGTAACTTGTTTTTATAAAATTGTTGCATTAAATTTCTGTAAGGACACACAACCATTAGTCATATTTTTAATGCAAATTTTGAGTTTTTTTCCTATAAATATTATTTTCCATTTGCATTTCCACACTTCTTACTGTTTGTTCGAGCCCATATTGTGGTATGTCAGTGGGTACATCACATTTATGAACAAAGAAATCATCAAACATGTGTCAGATTTGTTATTTTCTAAATAAAATATTAATATTTTACTGAATTCCATGCAAATATGTGTATATAAAAATTGTGATTGTACTGATATGGATGCACCTAATGAGGACTTTGAATTGGTATTTACCTGAGGAAAAACATTTAGTATTAGTAAAACGCATTAATAATGCAGAAAAAGGACACTGATAAACTCATCCGCCATGTCTATTTAAGGTGCAATACTCATATTATGTATTTCAATTAAAAAAGTATAGCTTTTTTTATAAAGCTGTTTGAAATGTTAACTTAAGGTATATTATAATGTGTTCTTTAAACTTTAAAAACGCTATAATTGGAAACAAATTAGCCACTTTTACCTCCAATTTACAATAAAGGCAGCATGTAGGTACATTTAAAAAAAATTATTTGATGATTTACTTGATTTTGGGGAAAATACTTATATGGCTTTCAATTATATAATTCAATTAGTGCAGAAAGAAATTCTAGGAGTATATACTCAGCCACCTGAAGTTATTCCTGAAAACTCCCATGTGGCTGTTAAAATGGGTGCTACAGCTGAGATGAGGTGTTTAGTGAAAGGGCAATCCAATACAAACGTAACATGGTTTTACAATGGCCATAAACTCTCAAATGGACTGAAATATGAGGTAATATTTATTATAATTTGATTTATTACCTCTTCCACCTATTCATTAATCTTAATATGCAATTTCATCTTAAGTAAGAGCTGAACTAACTTACCTACGTAATTAACATGGCTAGCTCTGTATTCAATTATGTAAATTGGTTCTTGCCTGTAAATCTCTTACAGATATCTTTAGATGGGGAATCACTCAAAATTTATGATTCGAATATGAAAGATGAAGGGACATATAGCTGTGTGGCTGAAGGTGCTAAAAACTTAAAGAGCAGCTCATCTATTCATATGATCATTGGAAGACTACCCAAGCCAAAACAACCTTATCCATGTAAGTATCAATGGTTTTGTATGAGCTCAAGTTAGATGAGTGGTTGTCTAGTTGCATAGTTGATCTACTTGGTGTAAATGAAATGCTACTAATCATTCATTAATTAATTTGTGGTGTAATAAGATGGCATTTCGTTTCACACAGTATTCACATTGCTTCACCATATGGCATGTTAAATTTAGATTAGGTGTACACTTTGACATGCAGATGGTCAGATTCCTTGCCCTCCATCTCATATGGATATTTATTTATATTTTCAATATTTATTTATATAAACAATCTATATCCTCACATCCCATTTTTTAAAATTCAAAGGATGGACATTTTAAATGAAAGTGTACATCCCAATTAGGGTCACAACAAAAGATTCACATAGCAGTGTTTACTTGTCAGCTCACATGCCATGCAATATCCCTTGTACAAGGTTGTCAATACATAGTGATATCGTGCAGCCCCATAGCAAAAGCCTATTTCCAACAATTATGCCTTTGCATCTTGACATGGTTTAAGGAACCCCACAATGTGCTGCAAATACAATATTCATTGAATGTTATCCATATCTCATCAAATTTATTTGTTGAAAGTTTAATGTGCTTTGGGGCTTGAAAGCTTTTATCCTGTCCGTTCGTTTTTCTCATTTCTAAACTCCGGTAATTCATGCATTATGATTTTTCTAAAATATCAGATTATTGAATTTGCATGGTTATATTTTATATGCATTAAAGTCTCAGTAATCCCAACAAAATCCATCTGTGTGGTGTGGGTTATTTAGTAATGGGTTACTAGAGGCAAAATTGCTGTACTCGGTCAAAATATTTTTTCCTCTAACAAGTTTCTACACATATAGTTGAAAATAATTATGTTCTCTCTGTAACCAATCAATATTATATTTTTACAGTTTAAAGTATGAAATACAATGACTGCATGAAATAAATAATTCAAATATTCATGTAGATGCAGCATATTTTGAAGACATGACAGATGTATTTTATATATGTGGCTAGTTATTTTCATGTAATTTTGTGTCTCTCTATTTATGCACTTAATAATTAAGGGTTCTTCTGGTGGAAAAACTCGAGCAAGTCTTAAAAATGTGAACAAAAGAGGATGATAATAAAAAAATTTAACTTTGAGCATCAGATAATGTGAATATTCATGAGGAGTTGATGATGGCAGGGGTTTTTTCAGTGAGTTGGTACTGATAGAGAGACTATCCAATTGTATTGCAAGGGAAACTATCTGATATGAAAAATAAGATGGCTAAGATCAAACTACTTGGTCTTAGGTTTGATTTAAAATTATAGATCATCAATAAGCAAGATTAGAAAATTGTAAGTTTATTGGAGATTAAAATTTGGAAGTAACTGTCCTCAGGATTTACCTGCAGCAACAATTTTATGGCTTAGGAGTACATGGCATTGATGCACTAGATGGGTACATCACAAAAACTTGTCGTGCACTTGCATGCTGAGAACTTCACCATGTATAGCGGTTGTTATTGTGATTTAGGAGGCATTATGTTTGCAATAAAAGTTTTTCCAGTGAAGTTAAGAGTGCTGATACTTATGATACTGCCAAACCATTTCTCTGAACCAGGGAAAATTTGCAAGCATTCTTGAGTGAATATGATTTGCATCTATCTCAAACCTATAATGTTCATGTGATAGGTTTGTATCAAAGAGCTTTGTCAGAAAAAGTGTTTCCAAGGTCCCTGATTGAAAGCTAATGAAAGAAAGGTTGATGATGGCAGCCACAAATTGAAGAGAGATACTGCAGGAAAAGTTCAACAACCTCAAAATCTGAGGAGGATGAAGATTGACTTCCCTGTCCCTGAAAGTAATTAGGCTGACTCATGGTGTGCCATAGTTATTGCAATGGACATGTTCCATAATCATGTCATATCTTAAGTTATAAAATGCCAAATCAATATTCTGGTAATATGAGAGGAAGAAATAAAAGTGCTTTTAATTTTGGACTATGACCATTTCCAGCCTGGCATTGAAAATAATGTTTTGGGATCAGTGGTATTAGGTAGATTATTTATTTCAGCTAATGGATCAAGGAGTATTTTTTACATGCAATAAGTGACAATTTTAAATGGTTTTTATAAGTACTATTGACTAGTGGATAATCTCAATACATTCATTTGCTTTTAGGTGATCCATCAGGAAAAACAATGCTCATTCAGAACAAAAGTTCTTGTCCTGCTATTCATTTCTCAGCAGCTAATTGTGTTAACTTATTTGCCCATTTGCCCTACCTTCATTAAGATCTATCAAAAATCAATTGCAACTTACAAAATCATATTTCTTCATGAAAAACATCAGCTGATATATTCTTAAATATTTTAAGTACTATCAAAAAATTATTGTTATAGATATACCGTATATTTCAGTGGTAGATGAAGTATGATAAAGAGAATGTTGTTTGAATATGCAACAAACAACCCATAACAGCAACTGAAACAAAAAGGATAGGGGAGGAAGGTGGTGTGTGTTATTGAAAATTCCAGAGAAAGTTTTTCCATGCCCCTGGAAAATTCAGGGAATTGAAAAATATCCAGATTCTATTAATAACCTTTTCAGAGAAGGTGGGTACTATCCTGAATGCTTGTATCACAGAGTTTGATGTAATAATTTACCTATCATTATTTTCATAGTTTCACAAATAAATCCCTTAATTTTTATTAATATTGATTTGGAGAGTGTAGAGCATTCAAATTTTATGCCAATTATTTTAAAGGAAGATACCAAGTGGCCCAAGTATACAACATCATTTTAGCAAATTCAGTAGTTTTGGCTTAATAATTCTTCAAATGGCAAATACACCAAAATAGTCTCAAAAAGTTCTCTAGCTGAGCATTGGCTTGGTCCCTCATAGTGAATAATTCTGTGTAAAACATTGTGGAACCAATAGCATATCTGACAGCACAACAATTAAAAAAATGCTTCCTTTCCATTTTGATAGAATAAAAAAAAAGAATATGGCAGGCTGATGATGAGAATACATGCATGTAATGCAAGGTCTATTATTTTAATGGGCAAGTGGTATTAAGATTTTTATCTACGTTTTATATTTATTGTTGCACAATATTAATAGTGTTCTGATATTTATTCTGAAAGCTGCCAGCTTAAAACTTGGAGAAGAAGGACTGTTCCCCTGTATAGTTGAAGCTGAATCTGAAATAAGTTTATATCCAGGAATGGAAAGCAAATCAACATGGAAAAGAAAAAATAAACCTCTAGACCCTGAGAGGCATAGCATTTTGGCTTCTGGGGGTTTGCTTATCACAAGTGAGTATAATGTTAACACAATGTGAGAATGTTCCAAATAAGTTGACTTGCCTAATGATCTGAATAAATTATTTATTATATAATTCAACTTCTCTTCTAAATGAAAATATGGCTATACAATGTCCCTCAATCACTATTTCTCAACAAGTGACAGTACCTAATTTGCAAAGGCTAAGCTGCCAGTTGATATTCTATCAGTTAATGAGAACATTATAAATAGTTTTGTTTTGGCATTAATGGAATATTTTGAGAGCAAAAGTCAATTATACGCACATCAGTCAGACTTAAGGTGAAAAAATCAGCAGAAGCATTCTTCAGTCACTATTCACCAAATGTAAAAATATAATTGAAAATACAGGGTAGCTCCTCTTTTGGGAAAATTGGACGTTGAGAAAAAGTTATGAATTGTTCATTTTCTTCAAAAATGTGTAGAAAATCACCAACTTTTGAAAAGTCTGAGTTTTCATGTTTGTATTGGACATAAGAGGGCTTTCCAAATTATGTTCCTTTTTATTGTGAGATCATTTTGTGTTTTGTGTCGACCATATACATGTAGGCTCTATCAAGCACAGAAATCATAGTCTGACTGAATTCAGTGATGGTAGAGGCATGCAAAAAAAATGAGGGATGATCCACATAAAAATACTGGGGAGGAAATTTCTGGAAAAGGGTGGCATCCATTGGGAAAATGAGAAATATTTTGGAATACGAATGAGTTTTGGTATAAAATGTTTAGCCAGTCTGCAATAGCAGTAACTGAATTCTTTTAGTAATTCTAGATATAAAGAAGCTTAGGAAATAATTGATGAAGTTAACGTAGTTGAACTAGAAATACTGGGCATGTAAAAAGATGCTTTGAGATCTGTTGATCTATTATAAAATAGAGTACGAAGATTTTAGGAAAATATTCAATGTAATTGATAACAAAATTTGTATATCACAATGCTTTCAAAAAATGTAGTCCTATTCATTATCTATATAAATGATTTGCCAGGTACAAATTGAGTAGCTTAAGGCTTGATGTGGTGGAAGTCGCACATAATGAATAGCTGATTGTAGCACTTTTCTACTTGATATCAAGTGGAAAAGTGCTACGATCAGTTATTCATTACAATATGCCGGGTGTTTTGAGGGATGTTAATCTCTCCACCATTGATAATCTTCTTTCACTTCCTTGTATAGCTTTAAAAAATCTGTGGAAACTGATACAAAAACAAGCACTAGAATCTATATAGACAAACTAAAACTGAATACAAGCATATCACAAAGCATGTTGATATATGCCAAGCATAAAATGCAGAGTAAATAAAACAGTTTCTGATGTCACTTGGTGGAAATTCTTCATATTGAACTTAAAATTAAACCACTTGGCTTTTCCACATAAAAAACTTTTATTTACAACCTAGGTTTCGTTATGGTATAGCATCGTAACAGGTAAAAATACAGGTCAAACAGAGTATATATATATATATATATATATATATATATATATATATATATCTCTGGAAGGAGGGGAAGACGAGGGAGGAAGGAAAGGATTGGTTGAGGTAGGAAGAGGAGGAGGAGGATTGGTAATATTGATAAATTAGCAGGCTAGGAGGAGGAATTAATAGTTGAAAAAGGTATGCTTGGCATGAAGTTAGTTGGCAGAGGAGTGGGGGAATGTGAACGGCGTGAATGGCACTGGGTAATTAGTCAGGTTATGTATTTGTGTTATGTACGAGGGTCATCCGGAAAGTAGTACCCGTTCGTGCCGCATGAAGTGCTGACGACGCGAGTAGCCGCTGGACGAGGTCAGATAGCTTCAGTGGCTTGTCTGCCTTCTCTGAGCCAAGTTGCGTGACGCTAGCATTGCCTGTGTTGTTTCTGTGATTGTTTACAATGTTTAAAAAAATTGAGAACGCCGCCAGTTGTGAAGTGAGGGCAGTGATTAAATTCCTCAATGCAAGAAACGTTCGCCCATGTGATATTCATCGCCAATTAAAGGAGGTGTATGGAGACAATGTAATGGACGAGTCGTCTGTTCGGCGGTGGTGTCGCAACTTCAACATGGGGAGGGGGAACACACACGACGATGAGCGTTCGGGGAGACCGTCTGTCATTACAGACCAACTGGTGAGCTCAGTTGACGAATTCGTGAGGAACGATCGGCGCGTCACAATTGATGACATCTGTGAGCATTTTCCCAATGTTTCTCGAACAATTGTTCATGAAATTGTTAAACACCATCTGCATTATGCAAAAATTTGTGCAAGATGGGTCCCTCGCGTATCTCAATGAGCTGGCGGCGAAGGACTATGCAGCAGGAATACAGAAACTTGTCACACGTTATGACAAATGCCTTAATTTGCTTGGAGATTATGTTGAGAAGTAGTTTAAAGTATCCTCTTTCAAATAAAATTTTTTATGTTTGTTAATATTTACTTTTGTCTTTTTATTTCTTGAACGGGTACTACTTTCCGGATGACCCTCGTATTTGTATGTAGAATCTAAAACCGTCATTAACAAGGAAGCAGTTGGATTCGGGAATAATTTTGTGTATCTTTGTAGGATTATGCGTGGATAATGATATTAAATCTAACCTACACATTGATTGATAAAATCAGTAAAAAAGTGGAATTCATGAACAGGGTTGGTAAATATGTAAATGTATAGAGGATATGTCCATATTCTTATTACTAACTTACAGGGGTTGCAGAGGGGATTTGGTAAACAATTTTGAGTTGGAAACCATGTCCAGCAACATTGCTTTTCACTGCTAAAAGGAAGGAAAATTTGAATCAAGATGTCAAATCTCCTGCATCACCTAAATCAGCCTTTACTTGTATGCACAACAAGAGCTGATCAATGTGTTGACCTGGAGGTTTGGTGCCCAATTCAGTAAATTAAGTAATTCAGACATTTAATTGAAGACAGGTGACTTCAGATCTCATCCTTTGTCAAATTAGGTTCCCTACCATGAAGTCGGAGATTTGAAACCTTTTTTCAATTTTTTCTTCCTTGTAACTCCAAAATGGAGAAATTCCCTGGGTGGGTTTATCAACAAAACATTTACCACTAAGTTCCCTCTAAAACCCTTAGAAGCTTGCCGCAGGATATTGGAAACACCCTGTATCCAAAGGAGCTGATATATAACTTACTCAATGATTGTCCCTAAATTTGATTACTACTGCATGGTGTTTTGGAATACCACTGAAAGCATTGCAAAAGGTGATATCATTATAAAATATAGATATAAAAGTTTAAAAAAATATAGTGAGATAAACTCATTACTAATAAAAGGCATGTTAAATGAATCAAAATGGCGCACAATATAGCCAAGACAGCCACTTGGGAGAGTTAATTGTTCCTCATAAAATGTTGGAGGGGGATTTCAAAGGTTTTAACATAATACTTAAGAAAAATATAGAGATGTATGGTTGCCACAGAAATACAAGGACTGTTGTGTGGAATAACAAAAAAAGATAAATCTCTATCTTGAGGTTTTCCATTGTTTTAAGATTTTTACTGTAAAATAAACAACAAATTTATGATAAGAGATGAAAAACACTTGCAATTTTCCAATTAATAGAGATTTATTTTTGACCAGTTTCAATGCGCTACATTTCTTTTAAGTGAAGTTGAAAATTGCAAGAGTTTTTTGTCTCTTTAATTATGGAACAGTTCCACCACATCACATCTAAATCTGTAAGTTATTCCATTTTTATATTTAGGAGCAACCAAACCTTTATGTCAAATTAGAGGGAATGTGTTGACTTTGTAAGAAAAGTGTGTAAATAACATATTGCCATACCTGTGGGCCTGTAATAAAAATGATATTACAAATTCTATAGCATTTCAATGCCCTTTTAAATGTTTATTTTTAATTGAAACTGTTAGGGCAAGCTAAATAAATCTTTTATTGATTCATAATATAGATATTTGTAAAAAATAGTGACCAAGATCATAATAATTATGTAATATACAGTCACAAATCTGGCATAGATACCATATATACTCTAGTTGTATGAACTTATCTGCTATGAGAGGGATTATGAAGCCTGTGGCTCGATTATTGATTTAAATGTTCATTTCAGTCTAGATTATTTTTTTGAAATTCAATTAAACTAACATGTTTCTTGTTTTATTTGTAGATGCTACAACATCAGATGATGGGGTCTATGTTTGTACTTTGGAGAATGATTTTGGGAAGATAGACTTGGAGATGGACTTGGAAATCATTGGATTAGGCATGTAGAGCACGTTTAATGAGTCATCATAGTTTAATGGATTTGTGTTGATTTGGCAGCTCAGTTTTATTACGGATAGCATATTTACATGTGTTTTGCTTGAACCGATAAATTTTCATTAATCAGTACAGATATACCCTAGTTTATATTGCCCTCGTTTCTGTTCATTAAAATTATACTGCCAAGCATTTTACAAACAGCCCAATTGCAAAATATGTTTTTTGGAAAAAGGAAAAAATTACTTGTGCGTATCCTTCTTTTTCATTCTCAATTTTTGCTATAAATACCACCAATTGAATGCTCAAAATTGCTTATTGCAAAGCAAGTGTGATGATGTTTTTTGTATTTTATTGATGAGTGTCACTCAGTGATATTATGCTTACTTTAAAAATAAAGAGAAATATATTTTGATATAAAAACTCAATAAATGGGTACACTTATTTAATGAAGTAATTGGTATGGTACACAGTTATAATTTTTGCTAACTGAAAAAATAATTTTCTGTTTTTATATGACTTTCACGATTTATCTGTTGTTTCTACAGTGCCTCCAGTGCTTGTCTCAAGTGATGATGAAGAAATAAACTATCTTGATGGGGACAATGTTGTTTTATGGTGTAATGCAAGTGGATTGCCAAATCCCACGATAAGCTGGTTTTACAAAGGAGAAGGGAAGTCAAAGTGGGAACGACTTGGAGAATCATATTATGATGTTAAAGCAATGAGGTATTACCAAAATGTTGTATTGAATGTGCATGCTTCAAATTTCATTCCGGTATTGAACAATATGAGGCTAAAATTGAAAAAATCATGGATTTAATTTTGAAAGAATTTTCTATTCTTCATGCCTAAATATATGATGGAGATCTGAGTGATATCTTAATGTGACCACTCAATTTTTTTTTTAAGTATTGAAGGAAGAAAGCTGACCATTGAAAATGCTGGTTTTGATAACCATGGACTTTATAGTTGCTCAGCAGAAAATGATGCTGGATTTGCTGAAAAGATATATTATTTACAAATGAGAGGTGTGTTTGTTTTATTTTAATGATATTACACAAGAGTGTAAAATTTATTGTTTTAAATTTTTCTGATTTAGTTCTATTTTAGATCTACACTACTTGTGCATTTTTATTATTTTAATTAATATTTTTTTATAAAACATTAGATTTGGCTTTTCCTGCTTTTGTATAGTTTTCCTTTTTATTATGAATTAATGTTGGAATAAAGTATTGTTATTACCATCATTCATGTTACAAGTATATGCAAAGTCATTTTAAAAACTAAAGTATGTGTGATGAATTTTATGTATGCTATAAATAGTTTGCGAGATTGTTATTCCATGTGTGCTACCTACTCTGATACAGTAGTGATTTGTGGCTACAGAACTACTACAAAAGTAGTGGGCCATTTCTCCAATCTCTTGTTACCTAAAGGCCTCAAGAATGTTACAATCAGTATGAGAAAATTTTAGATAATTTTACTATAAATAGCTTACTTTTTCAGCAGCCCTGTACATATTTTTTCCATGTTTCACTTTTCCACTAAAAACTCACTATTCTCAATATTTTATATCCCTCATACTGAGAGATGACATTTAATTTGCCTTTTTTTAAGTAAAGAACCATGGACATGTTCTTGGCAAACTCAGAACTCCCAATACACATATCTGTTTATTCTTTTCACTGCATTTTGTTTACCTATTTGCAACTTTTTCTTAGTCACTTGGCTATGGTGTTCTATTGAAATTTTGCATTTTTTTTCCTGAAGTTTATCTTTGAAGGGTCAAATTATGATATGAATTACAATTTCTAGAAATTTATGGGAAATATGTCATTTAATACGAATATTTCTGTTCTTAAACATTCTGGTCTTTTGAGTTTAAAAAAACGATCCCATATTGTGTCCCTATTAACCATACTGTGTACAATGAAGATATTTTTACAATTAGAAGTGTATTTAACAATATAATTTTGATTATTTCTTCTCAGCACCTCCAGTTTTGATGGATAATGAAGGCCCAGTTGATATATCCTTGGTGGAAGGAGAAAGCTTTTCATTGCAATGCTCAGCCAAAGGTGTACCAGACCCCATGATCAAGTGGATTAAAGATGGAATGGAATTACCAGAAGAAAGCTTTGATGGTAAGGCAATTGAGTTGCACATGAGATACAAAAATTATCTCCTGTTCCCTTCTTATTTGCCCCAATGACTAGCTAGCAATAATTTAATCCAAGCTATTTAACTCAAGTAATTTACTCACATAGCTCATAAGTGTACAATTCTACTCTAATGAGTGTCATACAGTATTAACCCATATCATAATGATCAAAACAAGGAATTGAAAATATAACTGTTGCCAGTATTTGTACACAGTTATTCTTATTTACAATAATTAAAAAAAAGAGTGTTTGCCTAATTTAGCTGTAAAAATTGTTTGGAACAGTAACTGGTTGATCATTATTAAATTCCCTTTTAGTATTTAAAGATGTAGTTAGAGGCTATCTGCAATAAATGCTTAGGAGCTAAGAAGTGCTGTGCCAAAAGTTTGATGGATTTTTGGGAGATTTCATTAGGATTATGGATGACTATGAATTTTGTATTCCAAAATATATCCTCTAGAAGTTTTCAAAGTTATTACTCAAATATTTATTACAGTGTTTATATTCAGCCAGAATTATTTTTCATCATTTGCTTGCAATAAAAAACAAAAAAAAACTTATTTTAATATGCTGAAACATTCTGTTTAGCAGATGATTTGATTCAGTCATTAATGGTATGCCTTTACTTTGCAACCCTAGGTGGTTATCATATTGTAGACGGTGGAGCAATTTTGGAGATATTAATGGCCAAGACAGGAACATCCGATGGATATTACAGTTGCTCAGCAGAAAACTCAGCTGGAAAAGTCCAGAAAAGCTTTAAAGTAAAAGTTTTAGGTAAAGTATGAAAATTGATAACTTCATGAAAAACTGATGTCTTGGTTTAATGAGGTAACAATAAGTTGTTTTAGAATTCTTATTCACCCTTCTGAGCAACTCCTTTCATTTAATTATGTTACACCTCTAATTAATCTGAGTATATACAATATTCCCTGGAAAATAAACATGTACCGTTTTTTCTTCTGACTGTATACATTAATTTTCAAGTTGACTTGCAAATGGTATCTGTTATTTTTTCATTTTCTTGCTTCTTGAACATTGTAGGGTTAGGGTTCTTATGTGTGTGTAGTTTGTGAAAAACAATTTCTTTTTGTGCCCATTTATTATGCTTACTTGGATGCCTTATGCTGATGACTTTTTTGTGACCAATATACTGCTCCCAGGAGGACATCTGATCACTCACCCTCTTATATTTATGATCATTCTACATGGCTCCAGTGTCATCCACATTGTCACTTCAAATGCCTACTGGGTGGCTGAGGGCTCATTCCCATGCTGACAGTAATCTATATATGTGAACAATAAAAATAGCATTGGCAACAACAACTGCCACTCTTGCTTGTACGTCCCCTGTCATTTCAGCCAGCCGGGGAGATCACAAGACAATCTCCCTACACCTGCCCCTCAGAATTTCCGATCATTCATGTATGTTTGAATGCTTAGAATTTCATGTAATTAGTGTATTCCCTAATGTAAGAAGTATTCTTATTTTGAGCTATACGAAGAAGGGGATGAAAACAAAGAGAGGTATTAGGGGCATTGAAATATGGGTAGAACTAATAATAATGCCTTGATGACAAAATTAGGGCAATGGGATCATATTGCATATTTAAATCACCTAAAATATGTAAATATTTTGTTCTCTCAGAGATAAAACTACAATACCAAAACTATATTCATGAAAAACTTGTAGAGGTTGCTGGGTGAGCTCTTATATTTTTGCTGAAATGTCTAAAAGGCACAAATGTTATAGAGTGACTTAAATGACAACATGAAGGGCATGTTTTTCTACGATTCTTGAAAAAGAATTTTTTATTCTTAAGATCACAACTAATGCTTATAATTTGGTTGTAAGTATCATAATAATGATTGAATATGGTGTGTATTTATGGTGGCTCATGACCCACAAGTTGGCTTTGTTAGAATGTCCTTTTTTATTAATTAGGTCTCATGGTGATGTGGTTTCACTGTATAGCAAGCATACTCAAGGTGGCACTTGAGCTCATTATCTTTAGGCTAGCAGGCAGGCACACTACATACCAAGATAACACGGCTGGAAGGAAAACACAGTTGGAGTTATTTTTATAGATGCAAGGCATGGAGAGAGAATGAGAAACATATGTTCTTGCTTTGCATATTGACAAGTTATATTCCATTGAATACATTTATTTATAATATACAAAATTAATTGCACAAAATATTGTGTACCTTGAAAATATCATCATTAATTGAAATGATGAATGATTACATCTTCATTAGAATTTTTCTCTGGTAATTGAAGCTTTACCCTAGCTTTTTCTTGTTAACATTTGTCTATCCTTTGATCTTACAGAGAAATAATTAATTATAAATTATATTTACCCACATTTTCAAATTGTATATTACTGAAGTCATTTTAGTGTTCCATTAGTAATATCTTCATGAGGATAGTAAGAAATTAATACACAATAAGGGGACAGCATTGAGATATTAAGGGGACAACAGTATTGTATATGTGGAACAGATTTGACTGATTTGTATTCAGTGTTGCATCGGCAGCAGCCATAGAAAGTTGAAACATGATTGGTTTGCCTATGACAACTGAGGTAACATGCAATGAGCAATATGCTGAATTGATATTTTACTTTCACCTGAACAGATCGCCAGCTGAGGGATATGTGTGTAATGATACAGAAGATTTATTGAAAGTCTGCTCTTCTTTAAAGTATGGCTAGAAAACTGTTTAAAATGTTTCAAGAGGTGAGGCAATCAATTTCAAAGGAAGGTGGACCCAGAGCTTCAATCAATGTTATTACAGAATTGAAAACTTACACCACTGCTCCCATTAAGTGAGAATATAATCAAATAATTTTAAGAGCACTATCATAAATATTGGAAACTTAAGTATATACAATCAGGACTGATTTCCCTGTTTTGTCAATTTCGAAAAAGCATTTGATAGAGTGAATTGGGAAAAACTAATGAATATATTGAAGAAAATAGGAATAAATTGGAGGGATAGGAGGCTAATCCGCAACCTGTACATGTAACAGGCTGTGCAGGTGCGAGTGGGGAATGAAAAGACTGGATGGGCAGTGTTAGGAAGGCAAGGTTGCCCATCATCACCGTTACTGTTCAACTTGTATGAGGAGGAAATGATTAAAGAGGCTTGGGAAAAACTGGAGGTAGGAATTAAAGTCGAAGGGGAATTCATTAAATCAGTTAGGTTTGCTGATGATCAAGCTTTAGTTTGTCAGTCAGCCAAGGCATTGCAAGCATTGTTGAGTGACTTGGAAATTCAGTGCGACAGATATGGGATGAGAATCAATATTAATAAATCAAAGGTTATGCGATTTTCCAGAGAGAAAAAGGCTAAACTAAACATTAAAATAGGAGGGCAAAAACTAGAGTGGGTAGAACAGTTTATGTATCTCAGAAGTGTTTTGGACCAACACGGTCAAAGTAGTAGGGACGTAAGGAGAAGAACTGCGCTAGGCAAAGAGGCTTTCACAAGGAGGAGGGAGTTGATGACAGGGACGTTGAGTAAGGATATTAAGAAAAGACTCGTAAAAACTTTGATATGGAGCGTAGCTATGTACGGCGCGGAAACGTGGTCATTGAAGCAGGAGGATAGACGTAGATTGGAGGCTTTTGAAATGTGGGTTTGGAGAAGAATGGAGAAGGTGAAATGGACAGAGAAGAAAACAAATGAGGAAGTACTTGGCATGGTGGGCGAAGAGAGGGGTTTGTTGGGAGAAATCCTATGGAGGCAGGAAAAGTGGATGAAGGGGGTATTGACCGGCAGTGGTATGTTGAAGACTGTAATTGAGGGGAGAACGTTAGGCAAACGAGGAAAGGGAAGGAACAGGATAGGGATGTTGGACATGATGAAGGGAAGAAGAAAGTACTCAGAGCTGAAGAGGGATCTGATGTAAAGTAGGATGTTGTGTTTTGCTAGGGGTCACAAATTATTTAATTAGTAATTATGTTCATCCAAAAACCTACCTTAACCGGTAGATTACCTTTTATGATAATAATATTTTGCACAAAGCTAATGATATTACATAGCATTTTTAGACAGTAAATTTCAAGAATAAAAACATAAAGGAACAGGCTTTAATAAACAGTCCTCATACAGTGAGTATGTGTCTGAAAAATAAATCCTTCAAGTGAAAACATGTGCAAATGTGTTTCGTATATGTTGGTCAAAGGCAACGCCAAATAAAATGCAGATTTGCATGCGAACTTGGTTGTAATTCTCATACCAATATGTGTTCTGGAAAAGTTTCCAAATGACATGTGGCTGTCAGTTTAAAAAGTTTTATTATTTTCTATTCGATTAATTATACCCCACCTCAACCCCTCCTTGGAACAGTGCGATTGGTCATAAGATATTATTTAAGGGAGTGTTTTCTATACTTTCTGTGAAATTATTTGAGAGGGATCTGTTATACCCTGTCACAGCATTGAATCCTGGAAAGAGTAGTTAACATGTGCATGTCATTATAGACTGAGGTGGAAAACTTGCTTCAATGTAAAATATGTCATAAAAATAATGATTGGCCTTAATGAGTCTTTGATTTTCATAACCTCCTTGCTTGACAGTTCCCCCTGCTCATGGGAGTAGTTATTTTAGAAGAAATGTGGCAGTCCTGAAAGTGAAACTTGGTGATCCCTTGACTATCACATGCCCTATAGCTACTGGGTTAGCAGTGCCAGCACCCACTTATGGTTGGTCAAAGGTAATGAACTATCCATATTTTTTACTTAATCTTTACCAAGCTGTGTTTGTAGATTCACTTATTATATTGATGATGTGAAAAGGCTTGGTTGATTATAGAGGGGATTTGAGGTAAGACGTCCATTTTAAATTTGATTTTTATTTTTTGTTTTTTGATGGCTAAAATATTTAATTCTTGTAGACATTTTAAATTTTCTGTATTTTTTGTAATAATGTTATATCTATCATTTTTTAGGATGGGAATATGTTGCATGCAGAGCAGGTGATAACTTCTGAGAACGGAAGAACCCTTGGCCATTTGCAGATCAATGATAATGGCAAAACTTTACATATTGATGGAGTTACATTGGATGATGCAGGAAATTACTCCTGTGTTGGATTTAATAAAGCAGGGAGAGTTGTATCTCCTGCAGCAGAAGTGGTTGTCTCAATCGCTCCAGTGCATTCCCCCAATATGAAAAATAGTTCAGTGTACGAGGTAATCAAAGGGGAAAATGTTACCTTCAACTGTTCTGTCATGGGAATTCCTAAACCAAAGGTATATTTCGTTTCATTTTATTTCTAAAATAAAGGTCCTGATTAACAGGCTCTTAAATAGTGGTTTGTTCACTGGATCAACCACCTAGTTCTTGAAATGAAGCTCTTTAACCAATGATAAATCTTCCATGTTCCAATGTTATTTCTTCCAAAGAAAATGGATTACAATGATTCAGGTTAAAAAATCAACAGATCTGGATACCAATTACGAAAAAGAACTTTGTAGTTCTTCACAAATTTATTTGGATTTGGCATGATATATTCCTCATCATGCATCTACCCCATCATGCATCTGCCTCATTATGCACCTCCCCCTACATTTTTCTTCTTAAAATCCTTTCGCCTCACCCTCTGTCTGAGTAAAGGTTTTCTTGAACCCTCTGTCTGTTCCTTTTGCCTGCCTCTTTAAACCACACCCAGGATACCAACCACTCCCCTCTCTCCATTTTTTCCCATAGACTTCATCCCCTTCAGGTCCTCATCCTTCCAATTTTCTGTCCCTAACTACTAATAATAATGATACCCAGGGTGATGGTCATATGTGTAAGTTTCAAATGCATTCAACTGGCCCTTCTCATACCCCCTGTACCTCCTCCATGTCCCCACTCCTGGCCCACCCTTCATTCCTTGATTACATGCTTATTATGCTTGCCTGTTTACATTGTACACGACAACGCTTCGGTGTAGTTAAATACATTGTGCGAAATCCAAATTTATTTAGGGAAAAATACAAAATTCTTGTACATTATAGACTCAGGTTATAGATGGTATGAATGAGAAATTAATTTTTTCAACCCTTGCTCTGTTTGGACATGTTTGGAGCTATATTTGATACTTAATAACCTTTTCTTGACTTATCATGATGCTGGGAAACATGAAAAAATTCGCTAAATATTAAAGAATGTAATGAATATGCAAAGTCCATTGCCAAGTTATCTACAGTGTATAAACAAGTTCATTCATTATGAAATCCCAGATTTGATTGTTTTAAATCAACCTTTTAATGAGCGATTTGAGCACTGGCATTCTACTCTGTGATGTATGACAATTCCAGTCGCAATACATTAATTGTGAACGAAGGAAATATTTGCAATATCTTTTACAATTACAGGTTGTTTGGACCAAAGATGGAAACTACTTGTCTGAAAATCATCCAGATATGAAATATGATTATGTTGCCAAGGAAAACAATCAGATCTTGTCTCAACTTACAATAATTAATGTACAAGGTTATCATGCAGGATCATATAAATGCTTGTCAAATAACCACATTGGAAAGTCATCATTACTGTATGACCTGAGTGTTCTGAGTAAGTATAAGATATATATTTTAATTTTTTATATAGTTATTATTATAATGCTGTAATTTTCAGTGTGATATTTATGACAAACAATTCACAATTTATCGTCACTGAAAATAATAATTGTGTATCAATAACATAAGTACTGGACTTTTTTCCAACAAAAGCAAAGGTGGTGACAAATGATGTGCTGTGACTACTAAAGATGCATTCAAGTGTCATGTCAACTATTTTTTTTCTGGCATACTACTTCAACAAGAAAGAATAAACATCTGTTTCCACTCAGTGTAATCTCCCTGTAAATGTACTCTTTTTTCCTGTCGATGATTCCAAGGGTGCTAAGAAGGCTTGGTGCTAAGAAGGTATTGGTCCCTTTTGACCATTAAAAAGACGATCTGGTACATGGTCAAGGTTTTTTGGGTTCATTGTAATACAACATTCTACAAACTAATGCACCCATAAATGCACATTTCATATGCATCCATAACTCCATCACATGCCTTACTCAATTGATGATGAATTTCAATGTGTGATAGACCACACAAGGGTAGGAAATGGATAATCACTATATATTTGTGTGCTAGCATGTTAAATATTGAAAATGCTTCTCACTCTAGCAGCAGCTATTCCAATCCTGTGCATTGTACAATGCAGCCATCAATGTCTAGTACTTATAAAGAGTGCCTGCATATTTTAAGCTTAACCACATCTTTCTACTTACTCCCAGTCCCAAGAAATAAATTAGGTCAGGAGCTTAGACCTTGAACTCCCCTTGTTAAGCAAAGCGGAGGGTATCACTTGGAGAAAATGTTTTAATGATCATCTGATGCCCATGGCCCCCACCATGGCAAGAACTGGGGAGGGGGGAGATAGAGAGGGAATAGCTCAAACCAAGATCAATCTTGGGGTTGGTGAATGGTAGCAAGGACACTTAGGTACAAGTGTTAAGGAGAAATGAATATTGAGAAAATTTTGTTATTGCATAAAATGATATGAACTGGTCTATTACAATGTCAATATTGTTCAAATTCAGCCCTTTTTTATAAAATATAAAACATCAAGTACATATGCACTTGAATGACATTCTTCACATAAATGTTAGGCAAATCCAGCAGCTTTTTCATAATTAATTAAACAAAGTTTGTTTGCATTTATAAACAATTTAGTTTTTTTAACCATAGTGTAAGGGTGGTGCAGCAAAAATTGATTGCACACAATTTTTCAAGTGGTTCCAGCAAACACATTCTATATTCCAATGAACTTTTATTTGAATTCATGTAAATTTTGATGGAATGATTTCATGGGGCACATTTAGTCTCAAGAGGAACTATTCATTCCTTTTGATGAAATTTAACAAACTGGAGCCAGTACAGAAATAGTGTATTTGTTTGTATTTAAACAGCCTGATGGATGGTCACTTTTCACATTTGTTGTTATTGTAGTTTATTTATTTTCTCGTATGGTTTTCATTGTTCTCATCAGTTTCATTATTTTTCAATCTTTCAGTTCCTCCATATGTCCTAGGACTGGAGAATAATATTTTAGAAGTTGGCGAAGGAGAATCAGTCATTCTTTCTTGTACAATAACTGGAAATCCAAAACCAAATATTACCTGGCATAAACTGAATGATGGGCATTATGAAAAACTTAGGTATGCAGCTAGAAAAATAACCCTATGCCTTTTCTGTTTTTATTGGTGCTATTACAGAAAATATATTCAATATTTATTAATATTCAATCATATCCATTTCACAAAGCTACAAATACCATACTGATGCTCATTAAGTAGGTATCAGGGCGTCAAAAACACATTACTCAAAAATTAATTTTTACTTTCTAAAGTAACTGTGAGTTAATTATTTGTATTTATAAAATGTTTCTATTTCTATAAACAGGAAAAGTCGAATAGCAAATCCTTCTGCCCTAGAAATCTCAAATTTACGTGAAGAGGAAAATGGGATTTATATATGCACAGGCACAAATAGTATTGGTTCAGCTGAAATGACCTTCAATGTGAGTGTATTGGGTATGTATATATTGCAAAGATATGCACAGAGAGTAAATGTATTTTCTAAGTAGAATCTTATATGTATTGTAAAAACTGTTAATAACAGGGCTTGTATAAATTTACATTGTGGAAAAAGTTCTTGACATTAAAACACACCATAGCATCCTAGTTTTAGAGTAGGCAAACTTATGCTTTCTTTTCCACAAATTTTCATTTCAAATCCATGCGGTTTCTTGTAATATTCTCGTATCTCTATTTCCTTTGGGTCTTAGTCTTTTCCTCTCTATCTAGCATACCCTGTTGTATTCCCTCAATTAGTCTTCAAAAATCCAGTGCAACTCAGTACCTCCTACTATGTGCTGGTCATATTATACAATGAATGCTACTGTTTACATTTATGCTAAATTCATGCAATGCATATACTACAGCCACAAAAACTTCTGACGACTGCTGTTCATATAACAAATATTCAATGCTAAGAACAAAATCCCAGGGAGCTTCAACATTTATGAATTATGGTAGTGTAACAACTAACTGTGGCAAAGGACATTATTGAAGGAAGGTTTTGATGTGGTCCTCACATCTTTTTTCCTCATTGTGTATCACAGGGTATATAAAATTTCATTTAATTTGTTAAAGTTCTGAGTTACCTGAAAGTTAAATTCAGTAATTTTGATAATGGTTTCATCAGTTTATTCATATTATAAATTTGGAGAAAAAGCAATTGAAAATATTGGTCGGGAAAATTTGGAAATGTTATGGAATTTTTTTCCTTGGATTTTTGTGGCCACCTCAGAATCGTTGTAATAATTAAGTGTTAATTTTTAATCATTCCATAATGTGACTTTCAAAGAGTAAGCAAGCTCTCTGGTTAAGTGTATTTTACTATTTCATCATCAAATTGTGTGTTATCTTTAACATGCCTCAGATTAGACTTATTCGTCTCATGTATTTTCAGATCTGCATATAACCAATCCTTGATCATATATGTATTTCTTCCCATTGTTTAATTTTTACCCAAAGTAATGGTGATCATAAAACTTGGGGTTTATAAAGTCTGGGTCTTTATTTCTGTGGCACAAAGAAATATCTCAATGATATACCTACATTACTGCTATTTCATCTTCTTTTACAGTGGCGCCATCATTGGGAGGTACTTCACCTGTCCTTAAAGTTGTTGCTATAGGAGAAAACATTACATTAAAATGTTCCCCAACTGGGAGCCCTAGTCCATCTTTAAGATGGTTTAAAAATGGGTATTTAATTGGAAATACTTTTGATGAAGAAACAGAAACTCCAAATGTAAATACCATTGTTATTTCCAAAGATGGCAGGGATATGGTTATTAATAATGCCAGTAAAGACGATGATGGAAATTACACTTGTATTTCATATAATAAGGCTGGCAGGATTGAAAGGACTTTCCACGTTGAAACTGTTGGTGAGTACATACAAAACCCAAATTCTTATGTGTTGTCATGTCAATCAAATTTCAATTCAATTATTAAGTGCATAACATGAAGAATTTCCTTGAGAAGGAGGGATACATAACAGGAGGAGATTCTCAGATATATTCCAGCAAAATGAAAACATTTTGTACATCATATGTTATTTTCATGATTCTTCATCAATTAGTGGCTTCAAATGTCCCTTTTACTGAGTGAAGGATTAGCTTAAAGTTCATGAGATACCAAGGGTATTACTTTTATAAAATAAACACGTTTGCAACCCGGAGGGTAATATATTACAGTAAACCTTGATGTAGTGGGGTCATAAAATTCTTTGAATTTGCTCCAGTTTGTAAAATAATGTCACTCAAGAATTAATAAAATTAAAAAGATGAATTTTTGTTTTAGGGCATCATACTCATTGTCGATGATTAAATTTCTACTGACATATTTTGGGTTCACTCTTAGGTTATATATTTTTAAAATAAGTGATTTGAGTGTATTAGGTCCCTTGACAGGAATCCAAATGATTCAACATCAATCTCTCACCAATGCTTGCTGTTGAGTGTCCTTTTTCTCACTTTCAATTACTTACCTAATCAGGCAAATAACAGAGAAATCTTAATTACAATTCATTAATCAATATTGGTTAATTCTTGCCCACAATTTTGTGCATCGTGTAAATTATTTTAATTGCCCACCTGCTAGCATATGTGCATCATATTTGGGCATGATTTCAAACCCAAAGTTTCCAATAATTTTTTCTATATTTTCAAATACTCTTAGTCTGAATCAAAGGAATGAAAAAATAGAAGCACCTTTGCTATTTAATGGAAGTGAAAAAATGGCAAGATACATAATTATTTCATGTTTATGAACTAATATTTTTTCTTTAAGATTCATTGTTACGAAGTTCTACTTTTTTCTAGCCAATTTTGAAGTATATTTTTAGTGTAGCTTTAGAAATAGAATAATGTTATTTATGCATTCCATCTGCATAGTTCGTCCACAACAAATATTTGAAAACCTCAATTTCACTTTGCAATCCACAGCGCCGCCATTATTTTTGGATTGGAATATCCCTGATGTTGTAAAAGTTCTTAATGGTTCTAAGGTAAGTTTTGACTGTTCTGCAATTGGAAAACCTGCTCCAAAAGTTACGTGGACCAGAACATCACCAAGTGACTTAATCACAGTACATAAATCACAAAACCAGCCACTTGTTGACTCCAGAGGATTAACTTATTCAACATTACAATTAGCTTTTGAAAGTATCCAACCACAGGACTTGGCAGTTTATAAATGTGAGGCAGAGAATAAAGCTGGTACCTCATCGAGGAGATTCTACCTAGATGTTCATGGTTAGTGAATTATTATTTATGAGCCATACAATTACTTGTTTTATATTCATAGTCTGTTGAGGGTATTGGAGAATTTTTCAATGGCAGGGTTGCAGTGTTTGATCAATGCACTTAGCTACACATAGAATCTGGAATTGGATTCTACATGTAGCAAATGATTTAGGCATATCTAATTTTATGGCATGGATGGCATTCAACAGAAGGGTCACTGATGATGGTAGTGATAACACCAATCACTTTCAGTGGGGCACATAGAGATCTATTGTTCTTCATATGTTTGAGGCAATAATTACAGTGAAAATATCCTTAGACCTCATCCTCAGGACATGCCATCTGCATTACCTCTGCACTATTTAAAGTTCATCTTAACATGTCCCCATTTGATCATGAAAGGATTTGAGTATCTACAGAGTTGGGGGAATAATGTGTGGTTTCTCTTGCTCTATTAGTAAAAAATCTGTGAAAATAGCTTTTGGCTAAATTAATATTCATCCAAAAAAGATGATTTAAACTTTTCCATAATTTATTCTTTAATAATCTTCAATATATCTCAAGTCATTGTAAAAACTAAAGTTTGTTATGACGAATTGTCAGGTTTTAAACAGTTGGTGACGGTTAATAAATCACATTTAATAAATGTGACATGTATTTTTCACAGTGCCTCCATATGTGGAAGGATATGCGGGCGATGAACATGGAGAGCCGAATAGAATAGGAGTTATCAGAAAACAGCCTGGGTCCTTAACAGTACAGGTTGTTGTTGGGCAAACTTTCACTCTAAGCTGTAGGGTATTGTTTGGACGTCCATCTCCTCATCTGTTATGGCTGAGAAATGGCAAGAAGATCTTAAAAAATGTACACCAGTCAAAGAATCCTTATAGATATACTGTTGATGACAGCAATTCCATTACAGCTCATGGTGTTTATGTAATTGATTCAGATGAAACCTTGGTAAGTCCGTCATTTAATATACCTATTCTCTGCTAAATACAATGGAATTTTGAAAACCATTACAATGGATCCTCATGTTTACACCCTGGAAGGGCTCATAATTAATAAGCTCAAAAATTGGAAAAATGTAAATTAATATAATCAATAATTGGCAATTAAATAAAAGAAACAAATGTGAATTTATTAGTAGTTGGGTCATCCACATGGATATTAAAATACAGTGTTAATATCAATCCATTCAAATTAACTGACATTTAGCATGTTTTTGCTTGAGAAGAGTGGAAAAGTCATGATTTTACTTTCGATGTCAGTCATTTATGGCTGCTGTTGAGATATCCAGATACAAAAAGATAAAGTGTCAGACAAGACTGCAGTGAGTTTTGTTGTAAGAAGATTGCTTAAGAAATATTGGAGAAATAAAAAAGATAGTATAAGAAATATATTATGAAGAATTTGCATTGAAAATAAATATAGAATGTACAGTTCTGTCTCACATATGATTTATTTTTGCATAAAATAAATCCAAATACATTAAATGCTTGGTTTCCAATATGGTTCTTAATTTAACCTCAAAATCTCATTCACCTTTGGCACAGTGTGATTGACTCAAAAGATATAGGAGGTATGCTTTTTTTCTTTCAGACTTCCTTATTAGATTTATTTTTATCCCCTAATTCAATCATTTATGCAATACGACCATATTCATCAGTCCACTTGTCAAATCAAATACTATTACTAAATCATTTAGGCTAATGAGGTTTTACATGAAGCCTTCAATCTTGTGGCCAGTTGATCCTTTAATTTGAGGCAAATTTCATGTAGAATTAATTGAAAACAAAAATAATTTGCACAATGAAGTGAATGTAGGGTTATCACAAGCAGTGACAGTGAGCATCTTTTTTGATACTAGTATGGGAAATGCCTTTATTATTCCTGGATTTTAACTCCCTTTCTTAATCAACTTCCTAGAAAGATCAACAAGAACCCAGTTTCATCCCCCATGTTATTCTATATTATCCTTCCTTTCCTCATGGATATAAGAGGGTCATTCAATAAGTAAAGAGACAAATTCTGTCATGTAAATTACAATAGTGGTCCCATAAGTACATGGCCTGGCCTAGAGATTGCGATAGTTGTTTGAAAAATATCACTAGCAACAAAGCAGAATTTTTGCACCATTTCATAGCCATGGATGAAACATGGGTCAATTAATTCTCACCCAAGACAAAAGAACAAATAAAAACAATGGATTCAAAAGGGAGAACCGCCTCCAAAGAAGGCGAAGACTGTTTCATCTGGAGGCAAGGTCATGGTGTCAGTTTTTTGGGATGCGCGTGGGTAATTGCCATTGACCATCTTGAAAAAGCAAAAAGTATCAACAGCAAGTATTATGTGAACTTATTGTAACATTTGAGCTAAGAAATCAAGCAAAAGCAGCCGTATTTAGCTAAGAAGATAGTTTTGTTTCATCAAGACAATGCACCAGCTCACAAATCTGTTATTGCAATAGCAAAAATTCATGAATTAAAGTTTAAATTGCTACCTCATATACCCTATTCACCAGATTTAGCCTCCTCGGATTATTTTCTGTTCGTAAACTTGAAGAAATGGCTCAGTGGCCAAAGATTTTCCAGCCGTGAAGAGTTGATGTTGGCAGTTAATGGCTATTTTGAGGAGCAAGACAGTTCTTTTTATAAAAAGGGTATTGAACTTTTTGAACATCGCTGGGAAAAGTGCATAGAGCTGATAGGAGATTATGTTGACAAATAAATACATGTTTTTCCAAAATTTTTGTGTTTTCTTTGTTGGGTTAGGTACTTCTGGGGCCACCCTCGTATATTCTGTCGTTTTAAAGAATGAACAATGAGCACTAAATCTGTCTGAATAACAATCTTTTATTTTTTCAATTTTTACCCTCCATTCACTTAATACAGTGTATTTTATGTTGTTCTAGTTGAATAACTGCATTTTAAAAATAGATTCTAACATTTTTTCCATAATTTTCAGGTAATTTCAAACATTACAGAGGAAGAATCAGGACCATATAAATGTGCTGCATCAAACGAGGCAGGAACATCTGAAGTAAATTTCAATGTTGAAGTTTTTGGTAAGAGTGAAGTAAAACTCATTAGTTGATTATTGAGCAAGGTATATTCTTTAGTGAATCACTAAAAATTACCATTGGTGGTAGTGAACTAAGTATAGTTTTTGGAGATATCTTCCATTCAATCCAGTTTTCCTTCAACATGTTTGTTTTTATAAGGGTAGTGGGAGAAGAATATGCAGTAAAAATGTAATAATGGAAAAATTTTCAACTGGCTCATTAAAAATGAGCATTGTTTTGGATGCGTGATATTATTGACAGCATCCCAAATTTATGAGGGTAATATTCTTGAGAACTTCATGATAGTTTAAGTAATGTCAATGTGACTGAAAGCATTACTGAAATGCTAAAGCTAAGTTTCTGGCTCTCAAAAGGTATTTTTAAATTATACTTCTGCCTGTGAAGGCTTCTACCCACTCTGTTTCCCACACAAACTTATCCAAAAGAGTCCCCCTGCCATGGTTGTAATCCCATATTTACAATCAATACTCAGAATTGATTTCTTAAGCAAAATAAGCCCTGATTTATTTGGAAAACTTGTACTCACTTTCTCCTAGTAATAGAACTATGATGCACTACTTTCTCTAATCTCTGGCCTAATTTGTATCTTTTTTTTTCATTATAGTACCACCATCTTTAGAAGAGGGCTCAAATGTTGAAACGGTATTTTCAGTCAAAATTTATTCTTTCATCGCTTTGATATGCCCTGTCACTGGCATCCCAATGCCACATATAAAATGGTTTAAGGTAAATACATAGGAGATACTCTCTATTCTCCCTGCAGAAATACCTATTAAATAGTAACAATAAAGTGTTAGCATAAAAATGCGACATTTTCAAGGACTTTCATAAGTAGTAATCTTATTATAAACCTTTATTCATTTTTATTTTTCATTATTATTGTCATATTATTTTTCATTTATTATTTCTTTCAAAGCATTTATATTTTTCAAAATTTTTGAATGAGCTATCGTGAAAATTAGGGATTAAGTAATATTTTTGATTCTTGGTTTCACCTCTGTGTATTTTTAAATTAGGACAGTGAAGAGATTGATGAAGAGTACGCTAATGTCTTTCAAATGAGTCAAGACAAACGTAGACTCGTAATAATGCAGGCAAAAGTGGAAAACACTGGAGAGTATACATGTGTTGCAACCAATGAAGCTGGCACAAAGAAAATAAATTATAAAGTAACTGTATTTGGTGAGTGATTGTAATTTCTACATTTTTCTCCAATGAAAATTTGCTGTGCCAAAGTGAATTATTTAATCCAACACCATAGTAAATGATACCATGCTAGTTAAAATATTATTTTATTTGATGTAGATGAGCAATCTGAATGGTCTCCATGGAGTTCATGGTCTGTATGCTCCTCCTCTTGTGGTACTGGGAATAGGAAACGCTACCGGGAATGCTCTGTCACACAGGAAAATCTGAAGCAATTAGTCTCTTCTTATTATCGTACAAGTGATAATCAGATCGATTTGCCTAGTCAGGCTTCATGTCCTGGGGAGAATGTTCAAGTTCAAAAGTGCTTTCATGAGGCATGCCCAAAACCAAGTCCAGAGGAATATAGAGTAAGAAGTAAGAAGAAGAAAGTGAAAAGAGTGCCTAAGAGAGCTTCGTTGAGTTTACAAGGAAAGTTAAATGGGCGGCCACTTAGTCCAAGCCATGCTTCTGCCAGTTTCAATCCTTGGAATAATGGTCCAACTTTAGAAGCAGAAGTAGAAGTGGATCCTTATCAACAAGTAAGCAAACTGGATTTAGCATGAAAGCATTTTGGAGAAGACATTACATGTAATTAATATTCATCCTGAACAAATGGCATCCTTACTGTGGCAAGAGTTTGATGGGCAAGTGTTTAAGCTGCAGTGTTGCCCAATGTGTGTACTAATAACCAAAGATTCCTGATTGAGATATGAAATATAGAGGATGGAACCAAAACTTAAGGGCTTTTTGTCATAATACACTTGAAAGCAAAGGCAATCAAGCACTTATTTGCACTCACAGAGATTCCACTATATTCGGTGGAATTTCTGTTTGAATTTATCGCCAACAGGATTTTTTTATGCACTCCTGGTGGTAAACTTTTGCCTTCCAAATGAATATAATCGGGGGAAATAATATGGGTGCCATTTTTCAGATTTACTTAACAATACCTACTATTCAAATGAGTATTGCTTGTGTGTTTACAAATTTTTCTACCTAGTAGTAATAATTAGTTATTTTATAGGGAAATTTGTATCCATATCTTCCCTTTATACTTTCTCCTCTAACTTGGAGTGCAGCTGGAGAAATTGATGATGCCAGCAATGGATATTCATTGACTGATGGTGTCTTTGAACAGCGTTCGCAGTTGGAATTCATGTCAGGTATATTACATTGTAAATTTTTAGTTTTATGCACAAGTGTGGCATGCCATTTAAATATATTTCAATTTGTCAAGCAAATACACAATACCATGAACAGGCCTGTATCATTGAATTTATGTTATGGTGGATTTACTCTAACGTATTGTACAGCACCTTATATTGAGTTCGTTCCATTTCATCAATAAAAATATTCAGAATGTGAACAGGAAAGAAAAATAATCATTACTTGTAAATAATATGACTCTCCATCTATCCCAGTTTTAAGGATATAAAAATTATGTCCACTTTCATGTGCAACTGCAGCTGTTCATTTGAAAAGTAAATTATTAGCATCCCTTTAAAGAGTCGTTATAATTGCATAAAAGCCAAATCCCAAAATAATATCAAGATCCTAAGGCAAATACATTTTTTAATCTGAATTTTTTTTCTTTTAGGGGAAACAATGTTTCTGTCTCATAAGGGGCAAGGAGTGGATAGCAACACAGGAGAACTTAAAGTTGAAATTGAAGTAGAGGGAGAGGTACCTCAATACCAGTCAGATTCCAATGTTTATTTGACACCATTTTCAGGTACCTGTAATGATGTCAAAATATTTTGCATTTATGTCTTTCAAGTTTAAGAACAGATATATGACCAAATTTGTAATTTTTATACGCTATACTAACCTTGTCAAGAGCCTTCTGAAATTTCTTCTGAAATCTTGAAGACCTCACATGTAAACACCTCTGAGATATTGTTAATGTGCACAAATTGAGGTATTAGGGTAAAAGCTTTATTATTTCTTTACTGAAATTTTGGAGCCCTATCATTCTTTGATCCTAGCCATGAGACTAGTTTATTTTAATTACAGTATGGAATAGTCTATGGTGACCATGGTATACCTTTAATTATACCCATTTCATTTTAACTTTGACTCTTAAGTTACGTAAAAGATGGTTTAACTAATTTTTTAAAAGTTAAATTAAACTTCCATTTTATTTATCCCTCTGTTTTTATTTATTAATGAGTATGTGCAATCATATTTATGCAACATTAATATGGACATCTTAATTGCTGACTATATTTGGCATAACTTTCATTTTTGAAGAGCATTTTTTTGAGTGTGAGATATTACATATGTGTATGCATCAATACAATATCATGCATAAAACTTACAGACTAAAACATTTCTAATTAGGGTGAATTGATCCATGTGTTTATGAGCTAAAGAAATATTTCATTAATTACATTTAATGAATCGGAAATGTACTCATTAAGATGTACTTAGGTGCCTAAGAAAATAAAGTAGTTTTATATGCTGATATTAAAATTTCATATCTCGTCTTCTGTTTCAGAGAGTTATGTCCAAACAAGTCCAAGTTCTTTGTATTCTTGGAGTGAAAATGACTTGAACGTTGATGGGAAAAAAATTCCATACAAATGGAACAGTTCTCTCCATTATGATAGCACCCTTGGAACAATGAGGTTTGTTTAATTCTTAATAACTGAACATCAGAAAATGTCCATTGACACTGGCAATTTGAAATTTTAAAAAAAGAGCAGAGTTTGATTATCTCGCAGTTCTTTGGTAAGGTCACTGGTTATTTCTATTATTTGAATAAGGCTATTTCATGATTATTTGCTAATTCAGAGGTGATCCACTGATGAATTGAGGGCTGGGATTGCCTCACTGGCACACATCCCACTTCTGTCTTTGGGCTCTTATGGTAGTGTTTTTATCTCCCCATTTGTTAAGACTTGCCCAGGGTTCAGCAATGTTTGGGATGACTCTAGTGCAACTCTCCCTTCCCTTCCTTTGGCCAGGTTGGTCCATTGTCAATCTCACTAGACCTTTGAATGCACTGCCAGCCAGTCAGATCATACAAGCTGAGGATAACTCTGTGTATGGCTTAACTCAGTGGAAATGTTTTAACCAAGTGCCAATCACTCATTTTTTTCAAATTTGGTAGGATAATAGGATTGCAATACAATTGCAATTAAATTATGATGGATGAGAGGATTGCATTACAGAATTGCATTAAAATCACAAATGAAATTTTGTGTTACTTGAAAAATGAAATGTTTGCAATAAATGTTCAACAAGTTAGCCCATTATAAACCAAGTTGCTTGTAGGCATGCAGCAAGGAGAACCTGGATGTGTGCATAACTGGTAGATCTTTCCCATGCTGGTAGTCTAAGGTTCCTTCTGGCAAGGAAATTTTAAGGCTAGGTTTGTATCAAATATACTTTTGCTTTGAAGGGTGCATCCTTAGAATTGGTGCCAGGGTCAAGAGAAAGCTGTAAATTGAAATTCTTATTGATATATTGTGGGTGAAGTGGAGAGGGTAAGGTAAGACTGGAGTCCAGGGGGCTGGAAGAGTAATTAGGGTGAACAATGGAAAGAGCTGTAATGTTTTTGTGGTGCAACTGAATGCAATGATTAAATTACATAAGATGCTAATCCTCAAATAAAATTCTATCAGTTTTCTGAATGTTGTTTGCTTTCCTAATGATCAGTCTTTTTGTACACTAAGTTTCATGGCACACCTTATGTGCATGAAGAAGGGATATGCTTCAGTAGCATGTTGCTCTGTATATTCCTGTGAATGGGGATTTGAAATGCTTCTTTTGTGGTCTTATCTGTGATGGTAGTTTGCACAACACTCATAGAAAACCCAGAACTGTTTTAGTGATTAAGGACTACTGCTAATAACACAAAATCTGCCAGACTCTTCATGACATGTTTTGAATTCAGTGTGATTCATAGTTTCATGTAAATACAAAAGTAGATCAACAACCAATAATGGCAAGGGAAAATATGCTGTTATAAGTCTGCCACTTATATTTTTAGCATCATTTTATGGATTCTCCTTTGTCAAATATCCTATGTCATCTACTTGTTGTATTGTAATTTCTTGATATGGTAAATATTTTATTATGGTTTGATTTTTGCAGCATCTCCAACATTAATATTTAAAAGTATTGTTAATACCTAAATATTTAATGAATATATCTTTAAATTAAACTGCCTTGCGATAATAATTTTAAGTTCAATTTAATATGACGTACCAGCATAACCAAAAATGCTTAAATGCTTATTCAAGTTTTCAGGTTAAATAAAAATATTTCATTGAAAGACATAAAATTTCTCTATATATGGCCATGGTTTTATGACATGATATAATGATGCTTCATTGTTCTGATGTTTTCTGTTTCAGATGAACAAACTTTTGCTTTATTTTATAGGTGCCATATGAAACTGATGTTAGGGACCTTTGTTTCTGGCAACTAATGAAGGACTGAAAAATCTTTGATACAAAATATGAAAAATCCATGGAAATTGGGTGCACGGAAATTTTCAGGGGCGGAAATAGAAAAAAAACAATTATTTTGGTTGAAAGCCAAATGAAAAAGATCTTTCTTAATTAGGTAGCAATGAAAATGCAATATGTGCCTCAATATAATGTCCAAAGAGGCATTTGAAGTTTTGCAGCTGTTAGGCAAAATGATGTTGTAAATTTTTGCTAGGGTATAATTTTAATTTAAATTTTTCTAGAAATGTGTAATCCCCTGTTACCTCCACATCATTGGGATCTGTTAGCACCTATGTACTGAACAGCTAGGTTGAGGTGGCTTCCTAGTGGAGGTTTTTGACAGCCTTCATGACAGGGTGGTTATGATGGTCAATTACCAACTTGCTGCAACAGGGAGTATACACACTCTCATAGTAACCACAACCTGGCCTCTCTCATCATATGAGAAATATCTCCAAAATTTCAAATTTTAAAATAAAGGCAATTTTTTCTGCGAATGAATAAGAACTACTATACTTAATATTAATTTGTAAATAGCCTTGAATGAAAATATTCAATTCTTTCATTAAACTTGAACAAAAGTTGTTTTTAAGAAGTTTCATGAATTGGTACTGCTTGTATTGTTGTTGTATTACTGGCTTCTTATGACATGAAGATCCGCTTCATTAGGTGTTTTACAAGAAAAGAGGGTTTTATGTGCCTAATGGTGCTTAATTTTGACTTTTCTAAATTCAAATGTCAAATTTGGTGGAGTCCACATTCTGTAAAACACATTCATTTTAGAAAATTGAAATAGAAAAAATAACATGAAGGGTTTCCTCAAAAAATATTATTTTCTAATGTTAAAACAAAATTTACATTTGAAAAATGATGGGAACTACTTTTGACATATTTGCCTTCCCATGACGAAAGTGTTACAAATACGTGGATAATAAGTCATTATTTAACTTTTTATAAAAAAATGTGTGCTACAAAAAATGTGTTGTCCGTGTACGTATAAATTTTTGCAATCTTTTAGTTTGGAAACATAATAATCTTAAATATTTTATCTTTAGCTTAGTGATGAAGTTTCTCATCAAGTTGTGCATATAAATTTTAACTTATTTAAAGTGAATAATCTTTGACTCAGGTAATTGCAGAGCTTACTATTGTTTGATACCCTCAATAACTTTCCATTCATCAGAACTTTTGGAACCAAAAGCTAAAGCTTAGAACCAAATTGTCACCGAACTGCATAAAATTGAAACTGACCCATCACTAAGTAGCCATATTTGTTTTTATGCTCTACAATATAAAGTATCTTGATTGACAACTGTATCACAAACAGTGTTGTCATGGTAAATTGAATTAGGAGAGACTTTTGGCAGTCCATTAAAGTTACCAATAGTAACAGCAGATTGCTTTTCCAAATCCATTTTGTCATGATTATGGTTGGTCATTAAAGTCATTGCAGGCGGCCATTAATTCTTTGTGGTATCATTTTCTTTTCTGCCTGAGAATTAGTCTCATGACTGCCATACTCAGCATACTATTTTTATTTGGTTTTTAAATTAATTCAATTTGATTCATGAAGTTCATATTTCTGTACAAAATTAACTATTTCAGATATATTTATTTACAGCTATTTAGCAGAGCAGTTATCATTGGAAGACTTGAACACTTACAATGACTATGACAATCATAAAATTGTTTATTCATCCTCTCCTAAGATCAGCAAAAAGTACCCAACTAATCGTTGTCCTGATGGATATAATTCTGATGAAGAAAATCTACATTGTGTTGGTAAGAAGTACTTTAAATTCTTCTTCTAATGGGTGGATAATTTTAATTTAAGAAAAAAGCTTATCCTCTGAAAGGATTAGTTTAGTTTCATTTAAGCATTTTTCATTGAACTATTTAGTTTTTTCCTTTTTCACATCATATTGTTGCTAACTTAGTTGTATATTTAAGCCTTTATTTCTTTGTCATAATTCATTTGTTCTTTATTATCACTTGTTATGCTGCTTTTAGCCTTATAATAGGTACCAGTTTTAAATATACATTTGTTGATGCTTACTTCATGGGTAATTCGAATTTATGATGTGTGTTGTGACTATTAAATCTCAATACAGGCAGTGCCAAAAGCCCCCCAGTTTAAAAGTCCTACATTAGCTCTATCCTCACCTATCAAACCAACCTCCAGATTTATATTAGTGGTTTTTTTAAATTGATTAAAAATTTTGGAGTTATTGTCATCCTATATTTTGTTTGATACGGCTGAACTAGATATTTTCACTTTTTCTTGAATCTTTTGTCATTAATATGCCCATTGAGTTGTTGAATACCAATCATTTCAAAGAAACCAAATACTATTTTGTAATCATTCCTCTAATTCCAAATATAAAACAATTCAACATATATCACAACCACACCCACTCACAATTATGCTGACAATCTTGATTTCACAAAACTCGGAAAAGAAAAATTGCCACGATCTTAAGCCAAACAAGGGAAACATCACGATTATTCTTGATGAACATGAATACATGCATAGCATTATGAGCACCCTCTCTAACGGTACATGCTTTGAATTCAAATAAGTACCTTCAGTAAAAAATTCACAGGTGCTAAAAACATTGTCAACAGATATTAATAGAAAATGAGTAGTACTAATACTTGAAAATTGAAAAACCCTAGCAATCCAAAAATATTTGGAATTTATAAAATTCGCAAACCAGACAACAACATGAGGCCCATTACTTCAATGATTAACTCACCACCTTTTAGTTCACCAAGTGGCTCACCAAAGAATGTAACTTCCTAAGCCGAGAATAAACTGATGTAATTAAAAACACTAGAATATTTATTTCAAGTATGCAACATTTCAGCATCCTTACCAATAAAATATTACTGTTTCATTTGATGAAGGCCAATTAATTCCCAATGTTCTCTCATAAATAACCTTGGAAAGCATAGACATTTGGTCTTACAAAAAAGAAATTGTAGCTTTGACAATTAACTAGTGTTTTAACAGGCCTAAGTTCAACATGAAGGAATTTATTTTTAATATTGCCTCTCAGCAAATTAGTGTCATCAGACAATGGAGAAAAGTGTGCTAATTTTGTTTATTAAAATACTTCAGTTAAAATAGGGAATACTATTTCAAAGTGAATATAAACATTTATATAATCTTCAGTTTGGTATTAATTTTTATCTAAGTATCTAAAGATTTTTAAGCATATTTAATGCTAGAGTATTTATTTCAGCACCTTTAGAAAAACCAGAGGAAATCAATATAAGAGCACCTTGGGTGTCTAATGGTTAATAATTTAAACATATGCCAATTACCCTCAATCTGAATATGGCTCAGATTGTGTTGATTTTAATAGTGCTAGTAATAAATTATTAATGCAGATTTATCTCTAAATGAAGGATTAACTTGAATTTTTCTATTGTTACAGTATATTTCTTATCATACAACTTTGCCCTCAAGGTTGTTCATTTTTCATGCTCCCATTGATATACTTTAAATTGATTGGACTGACTGATACCTTCAGTGGGCTCTTCTCATTCTGTCTAAAATATTCTCTTTTCTTTTGCAAATAAGCATCTCTAGGTATATTCATAAGGATTAGAAAGAAGGAGAGTTTGGAATGATTTCAAAATACCTTGGAAACAAAATATGTGATCCCATTCGATCCCCTCTTCTTTTCCGCCACCCTTCCCTTCTCACAAGAAATGTTTCCTTGTACAGTCATTTATATATGTCTGTGCTTCTGAGTTTCCTGTTGTCCATTAAGGGATAGTATCCAACCACCAATAAACCCCCACACTCCTTGGAGAGAACGATTCAGTACTGCAAAATTGGGCGCTGATGCATTTTCAAAAGTGTTGCCACTAGTCCAGGATAGAGTGGTAAGATTTTTCCTGACACTGTTCATCTATGGATGAATTACACTTGAAAGCAGGTGGATGAATGATGGATTTGTAGATTTACAAGCATCCCCTTCTATGAATTTGAAAAAATTGAAGCCTTCAAATAATAATGAAACTAATATGTTATGTATATTAGGACCTTATTCTCTCTCTAGTGGCTTCCTATAAGTACCTACTGATAAATTTGAATGGCCATATTTAATTTAAGAGTTATTTATTACTCTATGTATGTACTCTAAAAATATACATTAATCATTTAAAATAATTAAATATACTTCTAATAATGCTGATGATCTAGGTTAAGCTAACTTAAGCTACAATTGCAGCATTTAATTAAATCACATCAAAGATCTCATGGATGCCACTGTTGCTCTCTACCGTTATATATATATTGGTAGATATAGCATTTTATGGACATAAAACCAAGCTTTGATATAATTTCTGACTTTGAAAAAGAGCTGCAGAGTTAAAGATTTGTTTAAAACTCATCTTTGACCTGAAATCTGTCCTGACAATACATCCAGATATTCTAGATACATCCAGAGATTGACTTAATTCTAATTTGAACTTGATTCATGTCATCCAACCATAGAGAAAAACATGAATCACATATCACACCATATTTTCAACCCTGGATAAACAGCAGAATAGTATGTAACATTTTGAGTTATGAGATAATTTTGATGGCTGTCAAACTGGAACTTTTTGACACAAACTTCGACTCCCAGGAAAAACTGTGAGGTGTTTAATTAAATTAATATTTTATTTTTATATTTACAGATATAGATGAATGTTCTGATGATTTGAGTAAATGTCATGAAACTCAGCGATGCAAAAATGAAATGGGTTCTTATCAATGCCTGTGCCCAGAAGGATTTACATCAAAGGCTGTTGGGCATCCATGCATAGGTAATTATTGTTGGTTGTTATTAAAACATTAAATTTTGTGACAAATGCATCAATTTCCAGTTTTTGTTGATGTTATATTCAATCTTTAACGTGTTTTAAAATTTATTTTGGACTATTTTTTTGTGTACCAATTTTTGAAACCATCCAAGTTCTACTGTTCTATGCCAAAAATAAATTAATTATATTGAAAAAGAGGTGGGTAGGCACTGTTATCGTTACGTTATTACAACTCTTATAATTGTACACATGATATCCGTTTCAAAAACAAGTATTTCTACAACATCAATCCATAATTATTCTGCTGGTAATCATTGACTGCAATATGAGCATGTACAAGACTCATTTAAAACCTTGGATTATCTGTGATAATTGGGGATTTGGATGGTGTGGTAGCTAATATACTGGCTTTCCACTCGAAGGGCCCTGGTTTGAATTCCAGTGGTGGTCACATTTCTCAGTTGTGTCCCAATCCGTACTTGGGGCGCCCAGTGGAGAGCACTTTAAGTGAGCACCCCGTCCATTGAATGGGACGTTAAATTGTCGGCCCCTTGGTGCCTTTCATCAAGAGGATGCTAATGTCGACGATGGATTTCTCTCCACCCTTCTCCCTTCCTTGAAACATCCTACCCCTACCAGATAACCCACCTTTCTCTTTTGACAAAAATGACCTCTGCTGTTGGTCAACTCCCCAAATAACTATTACTTCTACTAGGTGTCAATTGATATGAAAATTAGCTGGGTGAGATCCTGTTTTGTCATCGTCATTTGAAAGAAATTATGGCTACAGAACAATTTATCAAAATGACATATTTCTTGACATCTCAATGCAACCTCCTTAAGGAAAAGTAAGAGCTCTCAATAGTGAAATTGAATCGCCTGCCAGTTTACGTAGTCTTCATTGCAGTACTTACAAGAACTGCGGGAAACATGCACACCAGGATAAAAAAAATTAATGACTTGAAACTACGTTCAATGTTGAGGTGGCATTAGAGTTGGGCAATGTACAGAGCATAGGCTTCAACAACAGGATTGAAAGGGCTGCATAAGAAACCAGATCCTAAGAAACATTTTAATGGTAAATTGCAATTATTTTTATCAATGATCATTTTTTGCCTTCATATTTCATTATAATTATATATTTCTAAAAGTAATACGCAGATACAAAAGGCAATAGAAATGGATGGAAATTTATTTTTAGGCTGCCTCCTTATTTTAGGTTAGATGCCCTTTCATCTGTATTAATTATTAAATAAAACTAAACTATGCCTGGTGAAATCATTTCTCGCTTAATGTCCATTAGCAACCACCCCCTGCATATAGGAAAATGGCTATGAAAAAACTTTGCATATAGATAAATTATAAAAGCTTATGGTGACCCATGATAATTGAAGAATGTTAAACAGTAGAGTTGAACACCAGAGAGGTCCGAGGATGGTTAAGAGGGGTGGGTCTTCGTGGGGGGGAAAGTAGCGAAATATGGGAAGAATGATGGCACCTCCACTAGGAATGCGTGCCTCTAGTAGGGGACATGAGTTTATAAAATGCGAATTTTAAGACCAAGGTACTTTTCCTGTTGATTATCTATGTTGATAAGAATATTTTCACATTTCATGTGTAACAAAAGATGTGCATTCAAATAAAAAAATACAGTTGTATTCATTTCTCTATTCTATGTATTATAGAGCTGATTTTAAATACTTCAAGGTTAAAATCATTTCATAAATGTTCCATTAGTGATTCGAGGCTGATGAATGTGGCTGCTGGAAAACAATTCACAAATATCAACCTTATTGACTCGGTGATAGTTTGTTGTGATTATGAAACATAAGTCCAAGGTCACTAGTCCTCTTTGATCAAGTACATAAGTAAAAGTCCAGATGCGTATTTTACATGCCTTAGATAATGTGCAGTATTGTATAGTTTACCAAGGTCTACAAAATATAAGAAAAGATTAAATAGGGTCAGCTGCAATTATAGAAATGGGTTATGACATAAAGCTAGAATATACGAAGAATTTCCATGGCTCCAATGCTTTTGTGAAAATCACATCAATAAGGTCAATCAAATATTTAATCATAATTCCTGTCTGAAAATATGTAAACTGATATGATAATAATGAAAATAATGATTTTTTCTTTCAGATATTAATGAATGCCTAGGGGGAGGAAATCCTTGTTCACATGACTGTCACAACACTCAAGGTTCCTATTATTGCACTTGTCCCAAAGGGTTGGAAATAATGGCAGATAAACATACATGCGGTAAGGATATTTGTCTTTTTCAACACTTTAATTGAAATATAATTGTATTAATTCTTTGAAATAACAAGATATTTGCTTGATTTATTGAAAATTTGGTCCTCTGTTACATGAGATAAATGTTGCTTTAACAACTAATATCTTACGAGGATACATGGCATTTATTTCAGAGAGGAAGGACACTTCACCATCTGGGTTGGAAAAAACGAAGTTGCCCATGGTGAGTTAATAGTCATACTTAAAGCACTCTTAGCCTCAATTAATTTGGTTCTTTCATTTTCTCAGTATCTATTTTTTTATTTTATTAAAAGTAGTTTACCAGTCTGAGTAGGTTTTTTCTGAACCTAAATTGCTTTTAAGGTCCACCTAACATGACAATAAATATCTTTGGCATCTGCTTTTCCTGCCTTCTTGAATTTCTCCCACTGACCATCTCTTTTTCCCTATCATGCCTAGAACTTCATTTATTTTCCTTTCTATACTATTTATTTTAATCCATTCTTCTATAACCTATTATTTTAGCACCTTTGATTAGAATAAGTCCTAGATTAATGTTGAAGATATATGCCTAAATGTGTGATCTGAATCAGAAAAGCATAAATTGGCACAGTATTATCATGCTATTGTGAGTTCCACTCATAAAGTTCCAGAATTTTAATTTTTTCAGACACATGTGACTTAGTGGTCCTTACTTTGTTCAAAGTACCTCCTGAATTGTGAAAGTACCCCATTCTCAATGCTATTGCCACTCTTGAAAACAGTCATGGTGGTGTACATCTTTTGGGATGATGCTCAGGTCCCTCTGTGGTCATTCCTAAATGCCTTTAGTCATCTGAATACATTGTCATTTCCAAGTCCATTTCAAAGTTTCTGTTTCGGAAAACATATTAAGTGTGCTATATCCTGGTATTGTGATCAGGCTTACTGAGAAGAGTAGTGGTGTTGACTTTGGCTAAAATTTACAAATCATTAGTGATGCATGAGCTAGCATTTCACTGATCCTGTGTCTGAGGTTATGGTACAAACATAGCAACTTCCAGCACAATTCTAATTTTATCATGAGAAAGTCATGACAAGAACCTGTAGGTACACTGTTGTCTTCTGCTATTTTATGAACTGTCAAATGATAATTGGAAGATTTAAGCCATGATTCCGTGGATTTGTGCAACATAAGAATTTTCTGAGAATTTGGAAGGAATCCAGAACACAAGTCATCTGTGACTGGTGATATTCATAAAAACTTGTGTCATTCACACACTGATTGCAGGATGGTAGGTAGCAGTTTTCAGGCTATTAGAATTATTATCCGTTAAAGAGCTTTTAATTTTTCAATAGTTGTACAAGGATATGCTCAAACCCTCATAATTATCCTATAATTAGTAGTTTTGAGAGTTGTTTTCATGGATATAATAATGTTTAAATAAGAGCAGGATTTAAATGATCACACTGGGAAATATTGTTGTATAGGCCAGAGTTTAGGATAGGTAGCTTAATATTTAGGATTTTTTATTTCTTTCCTTGTCCCATTTAGTTGGATTTGCTACCAGACTATCACATCGTTCCACTGGTGACACCTAGGCCACCAGCTCAATTCTGGTCTTCACATCTCCAAAAACGTAGAGGATCAGTTGACCATCCAAAAGACTTTATACAAGAACCAAAATGGCCAGATGATGAGGTCAATAAAAAATGCTCCTCTGGATATGAATTTATTGGTGGAAAATGTCAAGGTCTGTATTAATTAGGTCATATTCTACATGCATTATAAATGCACATAAAATAAGCCTTAAGGCTCAATGGTGCAGTAGGGTGGCAGGAGCCACTACATTAGCTTTCCAGCTGCCATCTTTGGTATAACTTTAAATACATTATTGATTACTGTGTCCTTTACATATATATATTTACAGTGGTGAATCTTTGAACTAATAAAAAACTTGTATATTGTAACATAACTTTGCAAGCAATAAAAAAGGAATTTGGCCATAATAGCATTCAAAATACTGGAGTACAAATAATTGGATGACTTTTCTCATCACTTGCCCTTTAAATTAAAACCTTGCTTGTTCAAAGTTGAAATAACCAAATATTATGCCTTATAAATATCTGGACTTAAAATGAATGAGTTTCTGATGTAATAAAATTTCATACTTGTCCATATTTGCTCCAAAAAGCTACAATTATGTGTTTTCTTTCCATTCCAAACTATGATAATGTTAGCCAATTAGATTATAAAGATTTTTTTCCTTAATTTTTAAAAGGCACTGAAAGTACTTCCCCACAAGGCCCATTAATATGCACCCTTAATTGTCAGCAAGTTATGAAGTTTTTCTGAAGTTTAACCTGTTCTATATTTCCCATTTAGATATTGATGAATGCACTCAGTTTCATAGAACACACAAAATAAGACATCAGAGTCATAGGTCATCGCCATGCCCTTTGCCGGGTCAGCAGTGTGTTAATACCAATGGGTCTTACCACTGCATTGAGATGTCATGTCCCTTAGGCTACAGTGAGGTGGAAGTGGATATCTCTGGCAGCAAGGAGTCTATAATGTCAGTATTCTATGCTAATGTAAAACTTTTAAAACCAAGAGAAGTACTTTGATTTGATTCTAATACTAATAAAATCTTTTTAAATACATAATTCAGGTATTGTCTTCAGCTGTGTGACACAAGTGGTCCACCTTGTCAAGAAAAGGCTGAAATTGCTCAAATTGTAATTAATTCCATCATAACCATTGGGTCATTGAAACCTAGGCGTGCATTAGCCCAATTTTCTGTTCCTATAACTGCAAGGAATTCACACAATGAGACAAAGACACTTGCCTCAACTACAAGGACTACATTCCACAAATTGGAAGAAGAAACAGGTAAGCCTGGAATATGGCATGATTTTCAATTTAAATTTTTTTGCAATGAGGATTTTTTTAAATATTTAATATATGCAAAATAAAATTCTGTGAACAGAATGCTTGTGCTGTTATTCATGCCTTTTGAGGGGAGCCTCAGCAGGCATTAGGGAATCTTATTTTGAGCATGATTTTTCTTAATATGAAAATATACTTTTAAAATGTTCATTAGAATGCTATGGAGTAGTGCAAAAATTTCATTAATAGGATTTTGTAATTGCCATATGGCTGCTTAATTATCACTAGACATTGATGGTAAGGAGCTGAAACTTTTTTGTGCCAACCAAATTTGTGTTTATAAAAATGTTGCATTCTTTTTTTCACTACCTATTCACAAGTTTCAAAGTGTCCCCTGAAAATGCATTTTTTTATCATAAAATGTAATATTGTTTGCTATAACTTCTAAAATTTTATGGAAAGGGAAAGTTGTTTCCTTAATTGTTATGGGAAATTAAGCATTGGACACCATCCTGAAGCTTGATAATTGTAGAAAAGTGTACAAGAAGAGAATTCTAATTTTTGTAAACTTAAACAATTTTTGAAATGCACAAACATTTCACTTCCACTCCGTAATATTCAAAATCACATCCACTATCAACCCCACGAGATAGCTTGATTCCTTCTAAAATACCCCTAATAAAGATCTAACAACAGAATGCATTTTCTATCAATGTACAAAAGCTTTCTTTCCCTTCAATCTCATCTTCACCTACTGCTGTGAGTATAAATACACGATTTAAAATTGGACAGGATGGGTAAAAGAACAGGTCACTTGAAATTGAAAAATAACCTTTATTGGAAAATTAATCATATCTCCATACTTCTTTGATAGTGGTCAATTAGTGGAGAGTAAAATTTAAAGAAAGGCTGAAACATGGATGTTAAATGTAACTATTTTGATTCCCCTTTTCTCAGCTCATACAAAATTACATTTGGCTCTAGTTTGTTAATCTTTCCATTTGTTTAAAGGTTATTGTAGGAACCATGACAATTAAAGGAGTTGGTTAACATTTTTATCATAGGTGTGATATTTTAGTCCATTTCCTTTAGACATTGTTTTGTATCTTTTAAGACCTTCAAATATTTGGTATTTAGTGAGATACATCTCTAAAAAACAGGGACATTAAGGAATATCAACAAGGGGAACAGACATCACCGGAGGCTCATGCTGTTAAAATTGAAACTTTTGTAAACCATCAGAATTTTGTGATTATTTTCTTTCCATAAGAAATATTAAATCTTTAAGGGAGAAATTAGACTGTATTTCTTAAGAATCAGATTGATTTTTCATGAAAATTATGAAAAAGGTCAAGTATTTTTTATAGTACCTCTCTCTACCATACTTCCATAGCAAACAATATAGCATCGGTTACATAAGCAATGATTTTTGAAAAGAATTATTCTCAACTTTATATGCAACCCTATCTAGTTTAAATGAATAAAGGTGCTCATTTATGGTAGATTCTAATACCACAAAGTTGATTAAACACCATTTGGATTGAGTTTAAATTTTATGTGTACACATATAAATAATACCTATCATTGAAATGGAGCTATTATTAAGACAGACTTGACAGTCTGTCTTAATAATAGTACCTTAACATTAAATAACACTTAATGGAAATTATTGATTTTAAGTGGAATTAAATTTGTCCCCATTTCCCCAGAAAATCGTTTCACTTTAAAAATTGCTTATAAGATACACATGATTGTCACCTGAAGATTAAATGGTTTTATTGGATCTAGGTTGCAGAAGAAAAACTTGTTTAGTGCAAACTAAGTTAGTTTTTAGGACAAGCTTAATTCTACCACCTACACGGTGCTATTATTTCATTTAATCATTGTATATATTCCAATTGAAATTTTGTTTGAAGAATATGCTGGTCAGTTATTATGAAAGTAATATTAATTCTATCTTTGTAAAAGACAGTTTTATGTGACTTATAATTTTGCCATCCTAGGCTCATCAAAAAGGCAATTGTTGCAGTTATTTCGAGTGCGCTCTGAGGGAACTGATGGAATTCTTTATGCCATGAAAGAATTCAATGTCCCTGGAATTTACCGGTGAGCTAGAATGAATGAAATAGTAAAATAATTTTTGTATACAGTAAAGAAATTATTTATCAAAATTTACTTTAACTTCCCTAATGAATTTAAGGAATAATTATTGTTTTTGTATTCAATTTCCCCAGGGTTGCTGTTATGGCACTGACATACAATGGATATAGTCACCATGTATTGTACGCTAATAAATTTGTCTTAAATATTTATGTAACAGGTAATTAGTACATTCGAATTTTTTACTATAACATTTAAAATCTAAAAAACATGTTACACCTTTTTAGAAAAACATGATCATTCATTTGCCAATCCAAATCTTGATATTTGAGTGAATAATACATGAATATGAAGTTCTAATGTATCAAATGAATAATTAATGTATCATTAATGTACAAAATATGTAAAATACATTCATTTTGAATAATCCAAATTGTTTAATTATTGTTCCTTGTGAAAAAATGACAATGGGTAAAGCTAAAAAATTATATTGAATTAATCTTAATTATTTTGTGGATAAAATTCATCAGTGATTCATAATTAATGATAAATTAGGATGCACAGTTTTTCAGCTTTCAGGTCCAAGGAGACTTATTTTGATTTTAACCCAAAAAAAACTCCCACCAAGAGTCAATTACTCCTACCAAATACTCTACAGTGCCGCACTCTACAGCACCACACACTACAGTTATAAGGACAAAAATACCTATACTTGCATTTTTCTCTTATTTATATTTGTGTTAAAGATCAAATCAAGGAGTTATAGAATTTTAAAAGGTATGATTCATTGGATGAAGTTTTCACACATTTAACGTGACTACACATTACCTCAAACTATATTATTATCATTTGTGGTAGTCTACTGGAAAAGGCTAGGTTTTGGATTGATACAGACTGAACACTGATACATTTCTAGGCCTTGCTTAACTCTAAATTCTCTGCATCAATCTTTCCTGCCTCCTTTGGATTTATCCCAATAGTCCTCTCTCCTCCCCCACCATGCCTAATACCTCTTCATCTGTTTTCCTTTCCATAAATTTTGCCTTTGTCATCCTTCTCCTTACTGACATATCAAAATCCTCCAATCCATGCCTATTGTCTTGTTTCAAAGACCAACTTTCCATACTGTGCAAAGCTACTCTCTGCATAGAAGTTTTCACTAATAATATCTTGATATCCTTGATCAACATCCCTGTCATGCTCCCCTCCAAATTCCCCTCCTTATGAAAAATTCCTTACCTAATATAATTCTTCTTTTTATATCTGATGTACTTTGATCATCTTGATCAAAACAGTTTCAAGATATTTCCAATTCCTCCAGTTTATTCTCTGTAATATTTCACCTACTCTTAGTTTTTGTTTTTTAATTTTATCATATAACTTAAGCCTTCCTCTTTCTCAAAAATTTAAGTTTGTTTACATTGATTCTCATCCCTTATCAGATCACAAGCATTTCTGGATGGGGCAAAAATCTACAATGATCCCTGGTTGAAATTAGTGTGGAAATACCATCTTTTAAATATTAAAATTATAAGAGTAGAGGAGTCCCCTACATTTTTCAAGGTGAATGCAGCTAGAAAAATAACTATTGCCATGTATACTTGAATGTGAGCAAAATGGAACTGCAGATAATAGTAATCAATTAGATGACCTGTACTTTAAAGCTTCTCCCACTTAGACGTCAATGCCAACAAAACCTTTTGTAAAATAATGCATTTTGGATTTTTCCTCTTATAATGAAATGTAGTTTCAATGAATCAATAATAAGCAATAATCCTTGCAAGAGAGATGGAAAATCCCTTGACGTCTTTTTCACACAAACCATGAAATATAATTAAATAATTGTCATTACGTAGATCTGATTTGGAAAAATTAATAGGAATTAGTGTTGGAGACTGAGTCAATATCCCACTACTGAGCACTCTACAAAAGAAAAATAATTGCACAACAACACAACTCCCGTGCTGAACGTGGGATTTGAACCCGTGATTCTCTGTTCTACCTGCTTGCGCGTTACCGATTAGACTGTAAAAATCGGGCCTCTACTTTCCGACCATCCATATTTTCAGCATCACATCTTTTTCATTAGACTGAGAGTTGATGACTTGGCAGGAAAAAAATTGAATGAATAATTTCCATTGTGAAATACGAGTAATGGAAAAATATTAGTGAAACGTGATGCCATCTAGAAAAGAGATAAAGTCACCGTAACCAACCTCCACGGTAACCGCGGTGGCATTATATTGGGGGTGATCAATGTGGGACATTCGAATGAACGCGCCTTCCCTGAGGGCAGTATATCTCATGCATTTATTTTACGCGCCCTTCGCCAATGCCATTGAGACGTGGGAAATGTTTTCCTCATGACCTGCCTGAGAGGATTCGAAGCCGAATCTTAAGAGTGGGGATCGTTGGCATGTGGCAGTCCTGGGCAGTGAATAAGGAGAATCCACTTTATAATTGATCGCCATATGAGTCATCTTGATTACGAGTTCACCTGATGATTCTTTCGGCAAGTACCTATTGATCAAACGCCGCCGTCCTGGAAACACATCGATAACAAACGCTACGCCTATCTGTAGCATGAATTTCTCTGTGTTTATTTTTCCAGCAGTGTTCTTTTCTCATCCGCTGAAATGGTCCTCATCAGTAGAACTGGATTACAAGAGAGCGAAAAGAGACCCGTCAGGAAAGCAAACTATTTGGTAAAGTCGGATACCAAAGCCCATATTCTTTACTTTCGCAGAGCTTGATGTAACCTTACTTATATTATAGTTATGATCTTATTTAGAGCGGAGTCTAACATGGAATGGCCATATACTTATTTTTTCACATCAATGCTTATCCGTCGTTACGCCAAGAAATATCGAATTAATATCATTCACAATTACTTTCAATAATGCACAGAAAAATTAACGTGCTAAATAATATTGACCGGTTGGTTCCAAACACGTCAGTTACTCTTTCCTTCATTTTCGTAGGTTTTTTCTCTTTGATAATAAGCGGAGCCTTGGTCAATGTTGCACATTTTTGAACTAACTTAAAATAATCATCTGGTTGCAAACTGGCGGTTTGAAGCATGTTATAAGAAAAAAGTTCTGCTGCCGGTATTAAGACGCAATGAGAATTTGATAGGAATACGACGTAACTTGTCTTCAAGGAATTGGGTAATCCAAATGTTATGCATCCTCTCGTGTATTTTTATATTCAAGGTAAAATCTTTGATTAAGAATAGAAAATATTCTAGACTTTGGAGGAATGTGGCTCGTCTTAATTTTTCCTTGTGGATTGAAAGCTGACCTATACGATATAGTTACAAAATTTCTTGGGAATACGCCTTTCTGGTAGTATTTTAGGTGGTGGGTTACGTATCTACCAATTGAAATATCCAAGCTTGTATAAGTTATTTTAAACAACGTAAACTTTTCAATACAATCTAATTGTATCTAAATTTATTTCTTTAAGTCATGTTTGCTCACGTGACTGTAAACGATGTACTGTTATGATTTTCTTCCATTCAATTAAATCCATTAAAGTTTGCGTTTATTATTTTATTGTGCATGATAGATTCGCCCGAATAAGCCTGTTAAATAAATTCTCTTGGTTGATGTACATGAACTGTAACTAATGAGAGAATGAGCTTTAAAATTTCTAGTATAGCTTTTAATTCTTGTAAATTTCAAAATCCTCATATTCGGGATTTAAGCCGGTAGGGTCTTTGGAGGTGGAAACCAGTTTTATCGACGCCATGCCTCCTTTAGCCGTTCCAGCCCCATTTACGTACCGACCTCTGGCCGACCTGCCCAACCCATTTCGACGGACGGGAGCAGCCTGCTCTATTCTTTGTAACCATCCAGCCCCACCATCGGCGGTGCAGGGGCTGCTGCAGGTTGCCAAGGTAACGCTCCCTGAACCAATCAGGTATTAAAATCCTAAACTTCTTTCAGTTATAGTGCTCAGAGGTAGGAGCTTTTTAGTGTTTCCTGAATGAACAATCAACTTGAATGAAGGTTGAAGGTACAATGTTTGTATACTACTCATTAATTCATCATTAAATTTCGTCATAGTTTTCAGTGCTCCGATTTTGAAACATCATTAATGGCAGTTCCCTTGATGTAGTTTAACAGAAAATTTTAATTTGAGTAGGATAAAAAATGGGATAGTAATATAGTAATGATTATTAATTTATTGCTTTTAGACGTTACTTACCTAGATTTAAGTGATTTAGATCGCCGTACCTAGCTTAGGTACAGCGAGCACAGCAATGAGAATTCCAGAATTTTTCGCCACAAAAAAATATCCATTGAAATTATCTATCTTTACTAATTAAATTACGCTCGACCTTTAACTTAATTGGTATCTATATACTTACTAAGCACTGGTAAGTTTCAATCCTTTTCAGATTGTCACCATTGCCCATTTAGCGTGGCAGCAAAATAATTAAAAGTGAAATGGAAGTTGATAATGAGAGATTGTAAAGCCTTGAACGTGATTACAACATCCAACCACCAATCTCGGGGCGAAAACTTAACCCGAGAATGCACGCTTGGGCACTAAGGAATCCAATATCACGCGGTTATATTTTATAAACCATTTGCTTGTAATTAGACTACATAGTTTAAGTGTAGCCGAGTTTCTATTGGTGTGAAAAGTAAGAGTTGCATTTAAAGTCCTAGACATTCTGTATTAATAGTAATTAGATCCTAAAATATCATACCATTACTGTGATTATTCCAACATGATATGCCGGCGGCGGGGTAACCTCCTCGTCTGCCATTCGGTCGCGGGTTCGATTCGCCATTCGCCTGGGTGGGTTTTCCTCCACCTAGGGCTTAGGTGTTTGTAATTGTGACCATTTTAAATTGTCCGATGTAAAGGCCAAATTTTAGCCTTGAAAACCCTAGAAAAGTCGGGGAGGTGGACTCACATATGAGAGTCAGAGCAGGGCTTTAGGACTCCTGCACGGGAGCTTTTCCTTTCCCAGGGAAGGCATTAGCAACATCCACTTACGCTGATAGTAAACCTTCCTCAAAACTCATAGTGGGACTGGAACTATTTCTGTGTTCTCGTTAGCATTCAGCCCATCGTAAATGCAAACGACCGTAGAGACCATCCGGCCGCCGGTGAAATGTACGTGCACATGTCGTAGCGGCATTCGTGCTGGGAAAGGAATGTATACTAGGCACTCGCTCACTCTTTTATTTTTCGTCACTCCTGTGAAAGGGAGATCGTTTACAGAGTGGGGCGGAGGACGAAGATGACGAAGAAGAGGCGGATGTCCCCGAGGAGCTCTTCCGAAGGTATACGGAGACGGACTCCCGGCCTTTGACACCAACCCTCTCCTCTTCGGTTTCCGACACACACCTGGCCACCCGTTCTGGGCAGACGGACTCACTCTTCTACGTGTCAACTCCTCCGTCTTTATCGGCCACCAATTCGTCCAGACGAAGGTATGCCTCTGGCGATGCAACCAGCTTTAATTTACTTCCTCGAAGGACGACGAAAGCAAAGCTCGGATATCACTCCAGCTGGTATCAGTTGGAATAAGTACTCGTATTTACCCCGATCGGCTATGCACTTGAAATTTTGAGAGTGCAATTTATTTCCGGTCCAATTGGAAGGAAGAAAGAATATGTCGGGTCTTCTTTAAATATTTGTGCCATAAAGGTTGCTGCTAAAAGTAGAATCGAAGATGCTTTGTGCTCCTCATCAGCAAGCCTGAGGAGTTGATCCGAACTAATGTTCATCTGGAAATATTCATCATAACAATCACATTCAAAAAAACTAAATCTAAATAAAAAATGAAGCAGGAAGATAAGCTAATAAATGTAAATGATAGTCAATAGAACTGTAACTTGTGAAGCAAAAAATATTATATTCATGAGAACAATTACCATATTATATAATCAGAATTGATATATTTGTAATAAAGAAAAGGCCGTATCAATTTTTCACTAGATAAGTTTAATAGTACAACCGGATTTAGATGTATTAAATCATCTTCAGGTGACCTGAATAGCATGTAACACATCGAAACCCGGTCGTACAATCAACTTATTTAGTGGAAAATTGTTCCTACAATATCTTTATTATGTTTTAATTCCACCACATCACGCCTAAAACTACTCAATTTGATATATTTTTGTTGTGTTTCGATGTAATCTTCGTAAATTGCATCATGCTATTGTTTTCTGTCAAGTCTAAGCCAAGCATCTATATATTCTTTACCAACATTCAGAAAGGTATGGTTTTATTAGAACCACCACGCATCGAAATCACTATTCCCTAATAAAAAAAACTACTGCGCAGTTATATTCAACCTAAAATATGAAATTAATTAGGAAAAAATTGAATTGTTTTTTTCAATAAATTTACAATTCCCTTAGATAACTTTCGAATGTCTGTTTTGGTACAGATTTACTTGAAAAAGTTTTTTGTGTTGCGATTAAATTCAAGTTGGCTTCTTAACTGGTGAATAATTATTTTAAAAATATTTCCGTTCATTGAGATAGCAATAATGGTGGCATCTGAGAGGAGTCATAAGGTCATTTTTAAAACTTAAGTCACTGTCCAAAGTCCTTTAATCGTTAATGGTGAAACGAAAATACGATTGAAAATTGGTAGGAAAAGTGCAGTGTTAGGAGAGAAAAATTTTAATTAATTTTTTTGGGATGCGTAAAAATACTATCTCATTAACCAGCAGATCCTATCCGAGAATTAAATTGATGCGGAGGATTTATAATAATTACTTCGTTCAGATAATGTACATTATATCTACTAGCGAAGGAACTATTGCGACAGTGAGCGGAATCTTGACTTTTAAATTATTTTTTTATGCTATGGCTTGCTACTTGAATGAGATCTCTACTCTGTTCATGATAAAAATATCTCAATAACAATCATTAATGTAAATGAGATGGACGCAATCCAATACGCTTCTCAGTAGAAAATCAGAGCTTTGTATACATCTCATAATAAACATTTTGTAAGCGTTGCAATAGCTTTATTTAATGGTTGTTACATTCTTGATACTTACCTGTACTCTTTATGCTTCGAAAGGCTTTACTTAAATGCCGTCATAGTTTATAAGTGAAAAATTGTTACCCTCTCAATATTCCTGTTGGCAGGTATGGAATGCCATCTCGCAGATCTCAGACACCTGATCCACCTTATCGACCGCAGGCTCCTCAGCGCCAGAAAACTATGCTCGTTTTGGATCTGAGACGAAGCCAAAGTCAAGATGCCGGCATCTGGCAGTCGCAACAATCCAGAGGAGGGCAGAGTGCCTCTCCGACATCATCGGACTCGCCAAAAAACGCTCCCAAAGCTGGAAAGGTTTCTAAAATCTCGCCACAGGGGAACAGCAAACTTAAGCAACAGCAGCAAGGGGCACCCCGGGCTCAAAAGCAAGCGGAGACCGAGCCAGTGCCCAAAGCGACCCTGGCCGCAGCACCTACCGCCGCCGCCAAAAAGAAAGCGGGGCAGAAGCCGGAGAAAAAAGCGAAAGGAGGGGCGGAAGCGGGAACCGCGGGAGGCGTCGGCGGTCAAGGTGGTCAGGTTGGAACAACGGTAAGTCAATGTCCCCGCCGTATAACTGCTAGGACTTTAAATATTATTCATTGTCGTATCGGCTCAATATTATATGATGCTTCCCTCCTCTCATCTTACGAGTCCGAGGACTCGATCATGGATATCGACAATGGTAACGTGGGCACGTTATCATTTTGAGTTCCGCTTGCCAACATTTATTTCGAGAGTATTTTCCGTCAAGTAAACTAGAGGTTTACTATTGCGTACATCCTCAGAGAAATATTGTAATGTAAATCTACTATTACTAAAAAAATCCAATAAACTTGAGGTGGAGGTTCAAATAACAGTTGACTTAAAGACCTAAGATGGGTAAAGTTTATACTGAGTTATATTTAATGCAAAGGATTGTACTCGACCAAACTAAATGAAATATTTTGTCGCAATAATTGGTGCCATGACGTATGTTCGAGGTCTGTTCAAAATGTTACCGAACTTCTTTATTGCAAAAAAATACTTCATTAACTAATTATTGGTCAGGGTCCCCTTCAAAATAGTTTCCTCACCAACGTACGTATACACTTATCCCAAAGTTGCTTCCACTTTTTGAAACAGTCCTGGAGCGCTTCTTCCAGAATGCTCATAATCTCCTCCGTCAAATTTTTCTCAATCTCTAGAATGGTGGAAAATCTTATTCCTTTGGGTGAGGTTTTTAGTTTGGGGACCAGGAAAGGTCACATGGTGTCAGGTCTGGTGAGTAGGATGGATAGGGAGGCACAGCTGTCTTATTATATGTAAATCAACACCAGCCGTACTCTTAATAGTGGCCAAAGGATACGGCGAGGGGAAATAGAGAGTAAGAATAAATTAAAATAAATTAAAAAATAAAATTTATTTATTTTTTAACCTTATTCCTGTAACTCGCATATTGGGAACGGTAAGGGAGGTGCCCAGAAACTCTGAAAACGTTTTTGGGCCCCTTACTTACCTTTTCCAAATTGCGAATTACAGGACTAACGTCGGGAGAGATTCCTGTGAAGACATGTTGGGGTGAGTGAAATTTAAGGCGTTTACGCATACCCAAGCAAGTGAGTGATTGGCGGGCTACTGGCGCCGGGAGAAATCTCTCGCAAGCCCTGGGTGTGTGAGTGCTTGAGACCAACAAGGATCAATACTATTTAGTACATCCAAGCGAGAGAGTGCGTGCTTAATTTGCTTTTATTTTATTACGTGTGATTAGCGGGCCGCTGGCGCAGGGAGAAATCACTCGTACTGGGTGTGTGAGTGCTTTATAAAGGCGAGGGTCAATACCATCTAGTACACCTTAGCCAGAACGCGTGTGTTATCGAATTTTGGTTTAATCGTTTGACTGTTCTAACCTTCTTAGATCATTTTATTTTTTAATTTATTTTTCCTCTCTAATTTCCCTCACCATATCCTTTGCCCACTATTAAGAGTACGGCTGGGGTCGATTCTACACATAATAGTTATACAGCCGTAGTTACCGTTCCTTTTAATTCAGCTGTCTTATTTTTGGATAAAAGCTTAAAATTTGTGAGAGAAGAATTAGCCGGCGCTTTGTCGTGGTGAAAAAAACACTCAACGCTCCTCCAAAGTGCGGGCCATTTTCGCCTGATACTATTCTCTCCCTCAGGCATTTCATTACTCAGATAGTACTCCGTGTTCACTTTCTTGTGATGCATTTGTGATGCACAACCCCCATTGCATCGGGAAAAAAAACAGTCAACATCACCTTGATATTCGCGGGAACTTTTCCAGCTTCTTTGGGGTGGGGCGATGTTTTATGAATTCATTTTGAAAGTTGCACTTTTGTGTCGATATCATATGCATAAACTCATGACTCATCACTTGTTATGAAACAGGATCATTTTTCATCCTCTTCAGCTCGATCAAATAGTTCCTGATATTCTTGAACTCGATGTTGTTTCTGGTCTGCTGTCATCAGGCGAGACACGAATTTGGCGGTGACTCGATGTATCCTCAATTTTTCAGTCAGGATTTCTTAGCACGAGCCAATCGATATGTCAAATTCTTCTGCAAGTTTCCTGACAGTCAAATGTGGGTCTGCACGAACGAGATCGTTCACTATCTCGATGTGGGGGTTGGTCGACGTTTATGGTCTTCCTGAATGATCGTCGTCTTCCACTGATTGCTGCCCCTTTTTGGACTGAGTAAATCACTCATAAAACACTCGGTGCGTGTCCTCACCACCCTCACCATAAACCTTGGTAATCAACTAAAAAGTTCTGTGAAGGATTTGCAGAGTTTCACGCAGAATTTCATAGAACAGCGCTGCTCCTTCATAGAGCTCATTTCCGTGGATCCGATTTTTCGCCTAACTCCATGAATATCCCTCCACATACGCAGCCGTAAATAATTAACAGAGCAAGATATCAACAAAGTGGTTGAAGGGGGTTATTTGGTACGTTTTCGCGGACACAACGTCTTCAAGTGGATTAAAAAATAACCAACTGGAGTCTCGCCACACAAAAGTTCGAAAACGTTTTGAACAGACCTCGTTTTCATGTACCCCTGTGTTTTGAATTTCCTTCAAATTTCATCATGAAACCTTAGTTCTCAAATCATAGAGTGCTTTGATTTTTATGTACCCGAAAAACCCTTTGGCCATTTTAGCATCATCGATTAAATTTGGGGAGTTTTCATGCCGACCACTCTCATTGCTGATGTGTAGGAAATGCATGTAGAAAAACGGAAATGGAATGCCCAAGCGAGTGTAAACAAATTAAAGGCTCAAATCCGTCTTTTAGATAAGTGTTTCGCATCATCGATTTCAATGGATCATTACTTGCCAGGTAATGCCGCCGACGCCCAGGGATGAGGACATGGAGGAACGGCTCTCGCCCACCCTCGAGAGGAAGGGAGCGAGGAAGAGGCCGCATAAGAAGAAAAAGAAGAGCATCGGAGGTTTGGAGGCGGGCTCGCTCCTGGCGGGGAGAGGCGAGACCCCAGAAAAGGAATTCCGGGGGATGCCGGAGCCGAGGGAAACTCAGGTGAGGGGCGCTTGAGCCTCCTTCAACGGTGATGTGGGTCATAAAGAAGCGAGCTCAAAAAACACTCAATTAACTTTAGCGAGAACGAGTCACATCAATATGATCAATAGCATTGAATAATAAGGCTTCCGTCCCATGAAAACGTTTCTCAACCTTTGACCCGTGGAGAACCTGGGCTCCAGGCCTTCATTAAATGAAATTGGGTTCCCAATTACTGCAGATATCGCAGCTGCAGTGTAAATATTTAGCTTATCGGCTGGAAATTGATGCACCCGATTTACAGGGCCTGTACAGTCAAACAAAACTATTTTTTCGTGTGGAATGTCCATTCAAATTGAATGTTTATTTCTTTGACCTGACGCTGGAAACAATATGTATTAGAGTTGCCGAAGGGATGGTGATTGGCGATCGCATAGAGTTGCAGTAGCATTGGTGATTCCTCTTAAGTGTGACAGGTGATGCCTGTTTCCTGATAATTACCTGTTTCAGTTATTACGAATGGGGGATGCCGCTTCGACCGGCATTATCCATTTTTCGCGAAGTCATATCTCACATATATATGTACATCCATTTGGAATGGGGTTAAAATGAAACGTAATTCGAAATCTGTTCATTATTCAACAAAAAATGTATTGCAATTATTTCCAAATACTTTATGAGAAGATTATGCTGCAATTATTTGGAAAAAATTCAAGTATCATTGCGGTAAGTGATGATTGAAAATCTGTATTTAATTAATTTAACTATTTTTTCTATTTTCACTGTACTCCCTCACTGTTTCTCAAAATTTTTAGGAATAATTCCCATGTATATTCTTTTATATCATTATTTGCGAGTTTTCTCGTGGTGTCTTATACTTAAAGTAAAGAGGCTTATTCTTCACCACACATTGCGTGAAAAACTTTGTCTTAAATTTTTCTTTCTTGCTTGGCATTCAGAATATTTGATTTGAGGGATTGGATTGATGTTTGTCAACATGACAATATTTACTAATAATAAACACTATAGTGTATAATTTAAGTATGGCCATTTTAGAAACTCGAATGAAAAGTTAAGTAGTAATTATATCATAGATATATTTCGCTTATGTGGAATCCACCAACTATTGTACCCAATGGAGGTTTAAAGGAGGTGTACTTTTGTTTTACTGGCTGATTTTATCTATTATCTTTTGTGATTACTTGGGACTTGTGTTCCACCTGACACTGTCTATCAGCAAATGTGGATTTTTAATATTAATAATAATAATAAAGCCTAGCGCCAACCTACTTTCGAGACGTTCTTGTGGACTTCCCCACATATTATTGGTTAGATTAGTTGACGAGTTGAACTCTTAATTATTTCTTATATTGTCAGTTTTGATATTTTATGAAAAACTGTAGCATTCTTTTAATGTTTCCGGGGTTCCTTCAAAAGTTGAGAATATCTCTTAGTACAATAAATAAAGGTAAAGATTTTAATTATACCATACAGTGTATTACCACAGCAAACAGCACTTCCTCATTCTGAGGTCATTACCGAACATTAAACGTACTATCAAGCTTGTCGTAAATAGAACCGAGTAAGTTAGTACCTTGCAGAATTCCGAAACACCTAACACTAAAGCGTTAGATTTTTCTTGGAGTTCTGTATAAACTGCCAAGTCAAATCGAATCTTTTCTCTAGCTATGCAAAGTGGACGAAAGGTCGCTGGTACCGTTCAGATAATATTAAAAAAAACTTCCCGAGATTAGCCTTAAGAAAACCAGTGGTTCATTCTTGCCTCTGATATCGCTGATCCCTCCCCAAGGTATCGACTCTAGCGGGAGACGGCACGTCCTCGATGAGCCTGCGGGGCCCATCGAGGGCCACCCCCGAAGACGCCCTCTACGCCTATGATTCGAGGGACGGTAAGCTGTCCACGGTGCCGCACACGAGGCCTTCGACTTCCCAGACGAGGGCATCGCCCGCCGCCCCCTACACCATGGAGTCCACCCTCGGGAGGGACGAGTATGACGATTGGGACGAGGAGGGCTCCTTCCTCGACCCATCGGCTCTCCGCCACTTGGAGAGGGAGCTGGACCGGGAGACGGTCGAGGCTGAGTTTCGCTCCGTGGTAATTATAATCATTTCAGTTTGGCCCGGTTCCCGCGTGTACTTTCAATGACTTTCGCCGGTGGTTAGTTCTCACAATGCGACGTAACTAACCTTATTCATTCACCTATCATTCAATCATAAAGGAGATTCCCTTCAGGAGGTAGATTTCGTGTGTTTAATATATAAATGATTTTTTTAAATTTGAGTAGACTCCAATAGCTTAGTAATTATTGCGAAAAGTGTGAAACTAAATTTAAAATTCACAAGGAAACACCTGCGAGTCGTCATGAGGTAACAAAGAAATAAACCTGTAAATCTAATGCTACCTTGAAGCCGGAGAAATAATGCATCATAGGAAAATGTTTCGCGGAATCTGTTGATCCTCGCGGTGATAGCGTATGTAATAAATGTACTTAATAAATGCTATGTGGCACAGGCGAAGAAGTAATGAGCTTAACTCCTGCTCCTGCCTTTCCAGCGCTCAGCTCTCGCCAGTTTCACAGCGCTTAACTCAAAGGTGGAGCTTAGGTCGAACTAATCCCTAAGGCGGGAAATTCGCGCATTAAAGAAAGGCGTCAGCTCCTTTACTTGTGCCGGCTGAGGTTCCCTTCGGAGTTCCAGTTTACAGAAAATGACACCGTCAGGGTTTTTGAATGGGATTTTTGAAAGGCCGGCGTTTGATCCCAGGAACATCCGGTCAGCAGCCAAATGCTCTACCCCAAAGATTTTGAAATTTTTGGGCCTAAGGATTGATAATGAATATTTAGATCAATTTTTTGTTGCCTTCCACTTAATAGAAAAGGGCTGCCAAAATTGAATCAGAACTTCGTAGTCTAACAGTATTTGAGAAGATTCAATTTTTAAATTTATAAGTTTCCAGATTTTAACTGAATCATAACAAAAAATAATTATTGAAATGAGAAAAATGAATTTCACTATTTACAGAAAGGTATTGGGTCGATAAGTAGGGTATGCCTTATTATTATCAATGGGTACTCGATTGGTTAAGATCGGTTTTGGATGGACACATCCTACACAAAGGAAACGATAATTCCCTTGCCTCTCATAACAAAACACAACCTGACTTCTAAACACTACAATAAGACTCTTCAATTCCGCATACTTCCTTCCTCCTTTCATTCCGTCCGACATGCTTTCCCTATTCCCCACCTTTACTTGTTTGTCCAACGTTTTCCCTTCTCTCACTATCTTCAACATCCCATCGCCAATTCCAATGCTCAGTATTCTTCTTTCCTGCCTATTTTGAATTTCTTCCAACAATCCTCTCTCCTCCCCCGCCATGACCTCGGTAACAACCGAACTCTATCTTGTCCTACTGAAAAAATATTAAAATAGTAGGATATCTCAAAACTATTTTCATGACAAATTAATTTCCGTGGAGCATCGTTTTATGCATATCATTAAAATATCAAAGAAATTAGCTGGGCTTTAACTGTTATCCTGCTAAAAAATTGAATTTGACTAGTCTGCTTCCCATTTACCGTATCAGACAAGAAAATGTACAAAATATCGTGGATAGGAAAATTGATATGAAAACACTACGTATTGCAGTATATACTGTAGGAGGAGATAAAGGGCAATATTTAACCGTGCAACCTGAAATTCACTCTGACAGACTGTCGCCTGGTTCTCTCTCTCTCTGACCTATCTGTCAGTACACATGACGCAAACGGCAAACTGCTGCATGACCCTCAGTTTCGGGAGCGTCTTCGGTGAATGTTTGGCCCGACTAAAAACTCGATTACCCCACGTGAAATTACGTATGACTGGCGTAGTACTCCACACAAGCCCGTTTAAACATTTGAAAAGCCTTCGTAATTTGGTTTTCTACGTACGTGTAAGTCAGAATTTCACCAGACACTTTACTCATCGATATCCATCGATTTTAACTCTCCAACAAGCATGGAAGGCTCGAAACATATGCTCAATCATATAGCTAGGAGTAATTGTTAAGACTTCATAAGAAGACCATTCATAAAGAAAAACCTAAATAGTTCTCGTTAGCGTTCGGTGGCACGCCTCATACATGAAGCCCCCCAAACGCTAATTCCTACTTGGACATTCAAACACACGAAGATAGTGGGAAATAAGGGAAACTCAGGGCCTTGAGCCTTAAAGTTCGTTAAATAAAGTGATCAAATAAGTAAGAAAGAACGGACCGCACACCCATGAGAAGCGCATGATGGTAATCTAAGCTGCATGCACAGATAAAAATATTCCGTCATATCTCTTATTCATTGCATGATTACAATCACATTCCCAAACCTGTAACTCTGATGGACATTAGATAGATATTTGTATCCAAGGCATTCCTGTGCTATTGTCGCGTTGCAGAGAAAACGAGCGCTCATGGAGGCCCTTAAATCCAAGTGGCAGAAACTTCACCACCACAGCAGGAAGAAGGAGAAGATGGTGAGTATGGGCGGCGTTCACCAATCACACGGCTTGGAGAGTTGGTGCCTAGAGCCGACCAACCTGTGGCTCAATCTCCCCCGCACCTTTTCAAGGCAGTCGGCTCGCTTTGAGTTGCCGTTCGACAGCAGGGAATTCAGAGGTGAGGAATCCACAGCTTCCTCGCCGAGAGTTTCGGAATTCCAATGCCCACAGCAAAGCATGTTGCAATCGTGTGATCGGGTGCTACAAAATTTGTTGTTTACGTGACATGTGGATTTTAAAAAAAATTCTACCATGTTTGCGGAAGCGAGCCATGGTAGAAGGTGGTATTGGGAGTTGTGTCCATTAACGTAACTGTTGTACGATAGTACTGGGTTTGTCGCAAAAATAAGTAGAATAATCAGGGGAAAAATTATTGCAGATCAGAGCACACATTACTTAAGTTCTTTAAAATGGCACTCTTGTACCTGCACATCGTCATACCGATGCCAGCGCCTCTGCCAGTCGTGGTACGCTTCCTGGAAGCCGTCGACGGAAACCTCGTTCGGACACCTCGTCATGGCCTCTTTGACGGTTTTTTGCGTTCCAAAATGGTCGCCTTCCAAACTCCTTCTCATTATTGGGAACAAAAAGAAGCCCGGTGGTGCCGCATTGGGGCTTTAGGACGGCTAGAGGAGCGTTGCCACCTTGTGTTTGGCTAAGTACTCGGTCACGAGGAAGGCGGTGTGGGACGGCGCGTTGTCGTGGTGCAGCCTCCAGTTGGCGGAGATCTCTGACGCGTTACACTTTTCCGCAACCTTAGAAGACTTCCACGTAGGACTTATTGTTCACTGTCTGTCCCTGAGGCACAAACTCTTGGTAAATAAAGCTTTTTGAGTTGATAAAGACGATGAGCATAGCGATACTTATTTTTGGGTCAGACCCCGTAACTTGTGTGAATATTCAAATTATGAGTTCGCATTACATGCTTGAGTGAACTGAATCGATATTTCAGGAACGAGATTAGCTTTTGAATATTAGTTGGAACATGTGAAAAAAAATTACCTTTATTCCCTCGTTAAAAATACGGTGGGAAGTCATGTACGATTAGTGAGGTAATCGTACATGCATTATCGGTTTAGTGAGGTAATCCATATGCTGATTAATCCTAAGCAAAGGGAAGGGTTTGCAAACACATGAGTTTGCATGATGGGGATGCTCAGGGGTATTCGTGTAACTACTTAAATGACGTACACTGGTCAATTTAGTGCTTCTTTAAACATTAAAGCAAACACAAGTTTTGTATACCTTCTTTGATGGAGGACGCTCTAAACCCAAGGACCTTCCCGCACATGTCTTCAGCAACAGGAACTATCAACACCAGATCCCATCCCCACGGCCTTATTTTTCCTGTCACCCCATTTATTCACCAACTTATTACTAAGACAGCGACCGGCTCGCACCTTCCGCAGCGCATAGACGAGGCCATGCTCATCACCAGGCAAAAGGGAACCTATACAAGTAGCTATCCGTTGTCTACCGGATAGGCAGTATAACACCTTGCTCACGCATGTCCCATGAGCAAGGAGTTATGTCGTTGCGCCTCGTCAAATAGTCTCTACAGCTCCTGAGGACAGCAGGAATCCTCCCACCGTGACGTCACTGGGCGGAAACTTAAACCGAACTTTATCAAATTATCGTAGTTTTCGTGCGACTGGAAAAAAGTTACATGTTCATTTCTCTTATTCTGTCCTTAATAATTAAATTCTATTTATATTTCAGTGATGACTCCACTGGGTTATGCTAAGGATTACGTCATTTTATCAAGCGGGAGGCGCATGTTGTACAATCGTGTATTCAACCGCCACCGAAACAAAGACAAACATGATGAAGAGCCCGACGAGGATGATGATGTAGGTTACCCAGAGGAGAGATCTATGAATATTGATGTAAGTGACCTCCACTATTCCATCGGTCTTGATAAAATATGACACTATCCTTAAAAACCTATCTCCTTGTAGCCTATTTAAAAGAGTAATGTTAACTGCAGCGGGCGAGATATTTTATTTGACTAGTTCAAAAGAATGGCATATGAGGGTTAATTGCATACGGTGTGAAATATCAACAATACTGATAAAATAGCGTCCCAGCAGTAGGGGCTTTAAAGGATCTCTCAGGGGGTGTATTCATCTACCAGCAAATAATTGTCCGTGTAGAATTTTCTCCTGCGAAGAAAATTTAAAAATATGTATAAAATTAAAAAACCAATAGAACTAAATTTGGAAACTGAAATCCACCCTATTGTAGATAATTTTATGTTCGGGAAACAACCAGTATTCCAAAGGAGTGCCAGTTCCATGCATAATATTTATTTTGAATTTTATGAAAGTCAAAAAGATTTCCCAAAGGTGGATCATTAGCCCATCCCATTGGAATCCCGGCTTGAAACGTGAAGGCGAAGGCACTAGGGGTCGAGCATGTATTATAGAAGGCCCCCTTCTTGACTCCCGCCTCTAACATCGCGTGTGTTAGCGGCGGTAGTCAAGAACAGCAGTCGCCAACCAATGGTTTACGATTGGAACAAACAGTATCGCATATCACACAATTTTGTAACAATAGAAAAAACTTTAGTCATTTTTTTATGATTACACATTTGTAATTTCCATTTATTATAATGGAAATGGAACTTTCATGAGCCTTATGTTATAGATGTTTGTACCTTTAACAAAAGTTTTTATTGACCCGCTGCATCCCAAATTATAAGTTAAATGCTCCATTAGGTTTGAATGGCTGGCAACCACTGGTCTAGATAGCTCCGAAAATGATGCGGAAGGTTTCTTCTCTTTTCAAATTGATGCAACGAGCATACAGTAAAGATTGAAGGCTTCTGCCCATAGGATCCCCTTGCCATTGCGTGAAAACTCTTGCCGAAGTGGTGATATCACATGCTCACCTTAGACCTGGCACGAAATTACCCTTCTCGGAAGAATTCCTAACAGTGTTATCCTTTTGAGAAATATGAAAAAGACTAATTAAGGTCAGAAATGGTCGGATTGTTCCAAAATTTCAATTTTAGTTAATTTAGCGACTACCTGGAGGAGAGGGGGATTTGCTCTCTCTCCGAAAAGGCGTTTAAATTTGGTCCTTCCTAAAAGATATATATCTTGGATACTGCGATTTATGATCACGCTATATTGAACATTTGTTTGCCCATTTAAAAGGCACAGCCCATAATAGTGGTTACCTGCATTTCTATTGCGGACTCGTAGCGTCTAATAGGTGCTCTGTCCGAGGTGATGGGAAAAGAGCTGACGAAGACGCAAGCCGAATACTTTCTCCGGATATTTGGATACGGCGCTCATAACTCGGATTCCTGTCAGCGAGCCAGCACCAAAATCGCCGCTCCGCCACAGTGCATCGATTTCCGGACATTCAGCGGGATAGCGGCCGTGTGCGAGAGGCTGATCGGGGGGTGCGCCCCGATGTCGGCTTCGTCGGAGTCAGCACCAGAGGAGGCTAAGAATCAGCCCGGTCTCCTGGCCGCTAGGTCCGTCGACCCTCCCCACGAAATCGAAACAGTGGATTTTGAGAAGCTGCCAAACCGCTTGCGTGCAATGCCCGACGTGAATCCTCAGCTTGCAGAGATATTAATGTTCATAAAAGACCTGTGAGTTAACTTCCGTGGTGGTGGCGAACGATGGATGATTATAATGTGATATGCTGGTAAGGAAAAATACATGTTCTCTAAATAAAAAATACTTAATTGCCCAATTATATTGGCTCGTAGATATTTTTTGTTGACAAATTTTCTTTTGCCCACTCATATTCACTCGAAAAGCCCTTGATGTGCCGTAACTTTCTATAAGTTTCTGGCAATTATTGAAGCTGTCTGGAGTGTTTGAGAGGAAAAATTTTCTGACACGGTGCCGTTCCATATCGAGGCTTCATTACTTTTTCAACAAGGATGTGTAAAATGATGAGGTAAGTGCATAGAAAATAAAAAAATGTTTTTTCCTAAAACAGCAACAAACATCAATTTGGGACAGAAATCAATGGCATGGTCAAATAAAAGATTTGAATTGGGGGAGGACCATGCAGCGATCAGTCACCAGCCAGCGATCTTAAATAGTTTTTTTTGAGCCAAAGAACACCAAAACTTCATCTTCACTGAGTTAAAATTATTTGCATATTTTTTAATTGATCTCTTTTAATGAAAACATGTTGTGTTCCTTTATTATAGATTCAATTCATTCATGAAAATTATTGAAATTTAACATTATCAATCGGTGTAAACTATGTTATACCATAATAGATTATCTCGCGTCCAAACCATATGGCATTCTGCAAATAATCCAGAATAATTAAAGTTCTTATTTGGCGCCCTCACCTCCGCCAATCAGATTTATGTATTTTAATGTGTTAACATTAGTGCACTTTAGAAATTACGAGAAAAAAGTATGAGTCACCACATATCTTTGAAGCATTGTTATTGTAATACAGCCTTACGCAGATATGTTTTACGATGTAATGTATTATACCTTATTTAGCTATCCTATGCAAGTAATATGGTCCCAAAAATAGACAAGGCGTCAGTTGATACTTTTACAGAGGTGAAAAATATGGCTACCTAGTTGTTCATAAGAAATAAAATACAGACGATGGTAGGTATAAAAGTTCTTTTATCGGATTACCAAAATAAAAGATGATTCTACGCCTATTTCTGATCCACAGCGTGCTGACGCCGAGCGCTTCGTACGTCATTACGCACGATCTGGGAAATCCAAACGCAAATCTTTCTGTTAACCGTTAGTAACAATATACGCTATATCCCAACTTGGTACTTGATAATAAAAGCATTATTTTACAATTCCCTCAGTTTTCATGCAGACGCCGTGGGCTTCAAACTCATTACGAGTTATTAATAGGTACATGTTTTAGGACTAATTCTGACAAATATTCGTAATTGATTACAATTTACTTCTACATGAGAGGAATACTAATTAACTCCCAGTCACATAAACAGGATAGTCTATCGTCATTAGATTCGGTGATCAGTATAAATAATTATTATTAGTATCTTAAGAACATCGTATCGTATTAGTATCGTATCCAGTAAGAAGAAAATATTTCACACGGCTGAAATAAAAATTGAAAACTGCTAATAATTCATCATAGTTTCAGTACAAGTTGATTGATTATGTTTTAATCAAACCAAGCAAAAAAACAGTTATCAACCTGAAGTTCGGGTTGATAAGTGAGAGTAGAGCTCACCTAGTACACATACGGGTAGGGCGTCCAATTTCTTTCCCTGTGCCGCACGTGTTTTCGTTTTCAGTACCCGTAAAGTCACACCTCTTGGGTAAAGCTGTGGGTGCCCGGGAATTGAACCCAGACACTCTAATCAATAGTCCAATGGTCTAACACACCCCTTACACTTTAAATAAATGCAATTTCCTCTGGGCTGAATGATCTCTTGATCCGTGATCGAGATTTTAATTAGGTGACATTCACAGATATTTCTTGTGCCAAGTGTTCCGTCTTTAGTGAGATCTTTTCGAGGGCACGAAATTGAAGTCAAAAGGGACAGTGGGTGGTAAGTTCTGGTCCTACTCCTTTCTTCGCCAAGTTTTCTTATTTACTGAAATTCAGGAAGTATATGCAGATCAGGAGTCGAAGGCTGCGGTATCAATCGCTCGAAAAGTGCGGGCTCTCGATAAACAATTTATCGCTATACACTAATTCTCGCAAAAATAGCCACTATTCTAACTCAAAACTCTTCCATATTTTTTCTGTTATCAATGCATTATGTTTTTGATTCTTGGGTTGTCGGAAACACATATGGTGAACTCCCAATAGCATAAGAAATGTTAGTGAATGAGGCATATCTCTCATAATCCATTTTTAGTTTCAGCTGAATTTTCCTATTAATGCTAGGGCTGATGATATGACTGATTTATTCAGAGATAAACCACGAGAAGATTCCATAGATAGCCATGACCTGCATTTACTGCTATATGGTAACCATTGGGGCCATTGAGAATGTGGGTGTGATTCAAAGACCACTAATCGCATGTTATCATGCTTGCTCCTGAATAGGAAAAACTAGTTAATTGCACAACTTCATAGTCTCATGCTTTCCATGGTAACTTTTTACTCTCTCTGCAGAGAAAATTGAAATAATGACAAGTAATTTCAGAAAATAATTTGAGTGCCTACGCGTGAATATATCATGTATGCCGAGTGTACCACGGATATTTTGGGTAACAGTTATACATCTGGTCAATGAAAAATGTGTGTACATTTTCCGACGATTTTCCAAGTGAATTTGACCAAGTAAATGAGAATATAGCTTAATAAAGATATTTGCATAGGGAATGAAGGTAGGTTCGACGTATTTTTATACAATGGTAATAGAATGCTTCGAAAGCATGAACATGGTAAATTGGGTGATTTCGACACAAGAATACGCTGAATGTGTTCTGACAAGCTATATTCAAGGGAAAAGGAACCGGAAGGGGGAGATAGCACCTTAAAGAAGTATTCAAGTTATCATTGAAACTTTCTTGTAAGGAAAAATGAGTTTAATTTTACAAACGTATGTTTAAGGTGATAATAATAGAGTAATATACAACGGATTGGACGAGAGCCAGCGAGGGGTTGTAATAGTATTGAATAAAAAGGTAAGAAGAAGCGTACTTAAAATAGAGCAAGCAACGGATAGAATATTACTAGTAGAAGTAAAAGCAGAACCAACCAACTTGGTCATTTTTCAGATATATCTGTCACCAAGCAATCATAGGGAAGAAGAAGTCGATAGGATACGATCAGTTCGAGGACACAATCGCGTGTGTTCCGGCAGGGAAATATTTGATAGCGATGGGAGATTGGAATTTGACGGTAAGCGAAGGAAGAAATGGTAATGAGGTGGGGAACTACAGTTTAGGTACGAGGAAAAACCGCGGAGAGAAAGCAATTGACTTCCGCAGGAGACACGTGCTAATCATCACCAATACTTGGTTAAGAAAGGGCGTAGGTATACAATGTGTGATGAAAAAACAGACCTAATTCTATAACTTGTTTATTTCAACGGATACAGCTTGATCGAACTTGTCGCTCTCAAAGTGCATGCCTTGGCTGACGACACACCTTTGCCAACGTTTCTTCCAGCTCTCGGACCCTGCCTGGTAAGCCGCCTTAGGTCCTCTTTAGGTCCAGCGTACAATTAGTTGTAATGTCCGCAATAGAGTCGAATCGGCGCCCTTTCAAGGTTGATTTTAACTTTGAAAACAAAAAAAGTCTGATGGAGCCACGTCTGGAGGGTAGGGTGGCTGCGGGATCACGGAAGTTACGGTTCTGGCGAAAAACTCTGTCACGATCAGCGCCGTGTGAGCCGGCGCGTTATCGTGGTGGCATTGTTTCTCCACATAACCGGCCGCTTTCGGCTCACTGCAACCCTCAGCCTCTTCATTACCTTCAAGTAGAAATATTTGTTGACGGTTTGACCTTGAGGGACATATTAGTAATGAATCAGCCCTTGCCAATCGAAGAAACACACCAGCATAACCTTCTCATTGAACCGGGACATGCTAGCTTTCTTTGGTCGCGGAGAATGAGGACCTTTCGAATGAGAAAACTGGGCCTTTGTCTCGGTATCACAACCGTAAACCAAGGTTTCGTCACCGGTTACGATGGTTTTAAGAAACTCTGGGTCGGTATTGGCTCGATCCAGCAGTTCTTGACAAATGTCCACATGTTTTGTCTCTGTTCATCAGTCAGCACCCGCGGGACGAATTTTGATGCGACGCGCGTCATGCCCAAAATGTCTCTCAAAATTGTCTGACAGAATCCAAAACTAATGTTCACTTCCTCGGCTATTTCTCTCGCAGTTAAACGGTAATTTGCCCGCACCAAATCGTTCATCAATTTGACATGGTTGGGGTATGTCGAAGTGGAAGGCCACCCCTTCGCGAATCTTCATCTGTCGAGGTTCTGCCCGATTTAAATCGACAGTACCACGCAAAACACTGGCTTCGACTCATAGCTTCATTTACAAAGGCTTGCTGAATCAATCCAAATGTCTAGCACTTTTGCCGAGTTTGAAACAAAATTTCACGCATACACGCTGTTCCTCCAGCTCCTTCATTGCTGCCGTTGCACGAGGCGACGAACAGGTTACACGTACCGCTGCTGCTGTGTAACGACTCAACGTAAACAAACGCAACACCTCTCGTTTTAGTCGTCAGATGTGCCGCTAGATGGCACACTGTCTCTCGTTTACTGACGTATACGTACTGACGTCTACTTCGTCTCTACAACAACAAAATAAATGCAAGTGCAAAACAGATAAATGTACCAAATCACGAATACCATATGTACCATCTACACAAATCCTTTAAAAAATGGGGATACCTGCAAAGCCTACTGAACAAAAAAATCCTCAAACTCTCTGTCAATGCATTCCTCGTCCCAAAACAAACATTCCTAAATGCCCTAACCTTCTACCTTCCCTAAACAATCTAACCTTCACCTTCTACCTAAGAGCCAACAAAACCAGACATATAACACTAGAACTCTCCCGAATTTCACAAAACAATCATTCCAAATAACTTTTATTTCCACATTGTCTCATCTAAACACCCGTAGAACTTCCGCGAGGTCTTCAAATCTTCAAGGCCACCTGCACCCCCCCCCCCCCCGTTTCTTCTCCGCCCATCTCCGCACCATGTAACCGCCCACGCTGGAATTTAAATTTTTTAAGTTTAAATTTTCAGGTAATCTTTTACCTTTGAGTTCTCTTGGCGCTTTCGGAAATTCACTCTGGGTAGTCACCCTAGATGCCTTACTATCATAAGTGATCTCGTTTCGTTTATCGCTAGAGGTACTATTCCTTGTATTTTTCATCTTCAAGTGACATAGTGTTTGACGTCTTTACAATTTTATAACTTCCGCGTTGTTCCGTCAAGGTTTTGTCTTATCTATTATAAATTTACTGGGTATGAACTTGTTAACAGGTGACTTATCCTTCTGTAGGCCTGGCATACCTTTCCTTTTTTGAGATAGGAACTAAGTGATCAGGCGAAATCATCCGGACAATTTTTTTCTATTAAATGTAAAGAATTAGACCATAAAAACTCTTCCTCCCACGTTCTAAATATTTAAGTGGTACCACGGGTATGGGATACTCCCACGGCCTTATTTGATATCAAACCCCCGTAGTAATTATTTTGACTTATCTTTAATTTTTTGCTACGATTTCCTCCTTTTAATTCCTGGGTGCTTTCATCTTCCTGTATAGAGCACCATTCCGTCCTTTCTATAAACACTCAGTACCTTCGCACCGCGTCTTCCACCACACTTATTTCGCTCTGTTTTTCGCCTTATTTTAAGTTTATTTACGAACTCTTTATACTTCCTTCTACCTACCTCTGTATTTACATTATTCCATTTCACTCTCATCTACAGTTCTAATTATCTCATCCGGAATTCATGGCATTCTATCCGTGAGGGAGGGCTCTTCCGTTAGTGAGGGGGGCGTTACCCAAGTTCATTAAACTTTAAACTACGCATAGGCTTTGGCCTTATTGTGGACACATTTACTTAATTGGAACACGTTTCTAACGCCTCTCTTTCCAGGGTTATCCACTATTTTTTTTTAACTATAGGACTCCTTCATAGCATTATATTTCTCTATATATGCTACAGAACGATACTTTCACTAAAGTTTAAAAATATGAATTTGGTGCCTCAGTTACAGGCATGGTACATAATCTGTAGAAAGCGTGGATAGAACATGTGTTGACACGTTTATTAGATTAAGTCAACGGCTGTAAGGTCGTTTAAAAATCCAGAATTACCTCCACTCTCCCAGGAATATATTTTCATTAAAATGTTCAACTAGCTTAAAAACACTAGCATTCATTTCAATAACACACCGTATGTCTATGGTCCATTACACTAATTATTTTTTAAATATTAAAGATCTATGTCACCAAATTTTCTTAAAAGAAGTACAGAATGGAAGATGGCCACACTAGGTTTTCATGCGGTTGGCTATATTGACCAGGAATTTCCGGAAATCAACCGAAACAAAGAAGCATCGCTAATGATTGCGCTTCAAATATTTCGTTGATAAAACGACACGTAATTCACTCCTCCTAACTGTAGGATTTTTCAATCCTTGAATAACGCTCTAGGTAAATATTTATCGTATTTATTTTTCATAACTAATATTTATGTTTCGAGACCTACTAATGGTAAGTTTTTCTTACAGAATGATCACCGACGTTCAACTAGCAGTTTTTGCCAACGTCCTCGGCGTTACATTATTTCTATTGGTTGTTTTATATCATTATATCGCTGCAAACTATTCTAAGAGCAGTTAATTAATTGGTAAGTTACAGTGCTTCTCATTTCAAATGTCCCCAATCAATATAAATGGTAATGTTTCTAATATGCAACCACTTGCTTTCAGGCCGGTATTCCCTTTATGTGACCGATTTCCGGCGTAAATGATGTAAAATTATGATCAGGTCTTCAATGAAACAACTGAAAGTACTATGTAACTACAAGTAAAGGTTTTTATTTTTTAAATAAAATGTAACGTTAAATCAAGTATTATTACTTACGCTTACTTCACTGAGAATAATTCATTTTCCAAAAAATGTGACGTGGGACCAGTGTCTGGCTCCTAGATAGTCGGTATACCAGTGCACTTAAGATAAAAATTATCATTAGTCGGTTATGAGAAATATGTACCTTATTAAATGGGTCTGCCAAATGTAAGAAACTTGACTTCGTTATGGAAGCAGACATGATTGCGGGTTTGGATTCGGTATGCAAAATTGTGCATTATTGAACCGTAAACGAGGTTAACAATGCGAATACTGATCGCTGCATTGAAATGCCCAAATCACCTCGACTCGTATTTAACAACCCTTAATTAATCAATGTGTGCTTCTTAGCAATGAACTTCGTAATCTATTATGAAAAAAATGACTTGGTTATATAAAATGAACATTTAATTGACTTTATCATTGCCGTTTGATTCTTCACTACTGGTGTTAGAAAATATGTCTAGTTACCAGTGGGTATACATTGTTAACAAAATAAGTCGAGGTTTTATGAAAAATCCACAGTTATTTACATTTTATTTGATAATTTAACTTACAAAGTGAAATGAACAAGATATACTGTACATGGCAACAATTTCATTCCGGAAGGACTCCCTTTTTCCAGATTTTCCAAGACAAATAAATCAACCCTAGAAACGTCTAAACATTCTTCCCTGGTCAGGCGCTGGAACCTCATTTTCTAAACACTAAATTCACTAAAAAGCGTATGATATTACACCTTAAATCCATGTTTTCTCATACACTCCCTGTGTGCTTCAATAAGATCCTTACAATTTTCTTCGCCTTTTTCTATAATGCAGGCATCACGTAATTTTTTTGTTTCTGGACAAGCACAGCAAGGTTTTAGCTTTTTTTCTTTAGGAGCTTCTTGAGGTGTACTATTCTGGGCTCCCATTTTTCTCTCTGAGAAAGTTCCTTCAATTTGAAATACTATACCTGAAATAAAATAAAGCTTGATGTGAGTTGATGAAAACAAGGTAATATTCGGCGAATTGACTTTGCGGAACAGTAGAATGCTTGAAAATAAATATTCCACCTTTTTGTTGCAATGCCCCTTTAAATTTGAAAGGAAATCACCATAAAAGGAGGGTGTCCATTGACACCAGTGGAGGTATTGTAACAAGTGTGGAATATTTAAGTGCTTAAATTTTCCAACTTAAACGATTAGTTTACGTTTTTTGGTGACGCACGGCTGAAACTACGCACAAAATCGTCAAAAGGTTTCCCCTGGAATGAAAGAATCTTTTCTTTTGCTTGGTTTTAATGGCTTATGTATCACTTTGATTCTAGTTATAAAAAATCCAACCTTACTCATCAACTTTAATTAACAGGGCAGAAAATGGCCTGACTGCATTTAACATAGATATTAAGATAGTCCCATTCTTCAGGAATTCATCAGAACATTCCAACAAATTCACAATGCCATTGATGTTAAGCCACAACATAGCTTTTAACAAAGCGAATTTCACAGGTTTCCTGCATTTCATTATTCTGGTCAACTGCAAAAATTTTCTCACCCATGCACTGCAATATTAAATATTATGAAAAATAACTTTGTTGTAAACTTTCATGGTCTGCAGCCCAGATGTGTATAAAGAAATAGACATTTGAGAGCATTAATAGTGAGGTTAAGCTAAAGTAAAGAAGCAAATATATTTCAATCAAGGTACACAACTGCAGCTCGAAAAGATGTCATCAGAGGCTCACCATGATATGATACAAGTTTTTAATCGAAGAATAACTGGTAAGTTTGGTTTGAAGTAGGGTGATCAGAATTACAGTTACTGGTTTATAATTCGCCCCAAACTTTTTCTTGGGGAAAGCTGTAAATACATACGTAAATATTTTTACTGGAATAAAACTTTTCACCATACCGAAATTAATTTTGCATTGTAATTAAAATATTTAATGGTAATAGGTTTGACCTAGTTATTAGTCAATGTTATATAAAGCCAGATGGGTTAATAGAATTCACATAACCTTAGAAAACTATCTTAACTGAGGCTAATACTGTCAGCTTTATTTCTACGCGATGAAATAATTCAAGTTACCATAAATGTAATCTATATCCGAGTACTTAACATTATTTCAGTATCCAACATCAAGGGGAAACAATGGTAGGCTAAGAAATGGGTCAGCTTTGGTTCAATTTTCACATGAAATCCATACACGGACAATTGCTCAATTCCCAGAATTATAATTTAGAATATATCCTTAAGTTCTTTCAGGTTGATTGCGGCTGAATGTCTATGAATCCGATGGATTCTTCATTGAAAACTTTCAATTCAAGTGGATTTCCTAATTCTACAGGCCAGTTTCACCTATTAATAATACCAATTCACGACAGGCAACTGAAATGAGCGCAACCGATGTTTTCTCTAACGAATTTCTCCCGTGCTATATTAATTATAGGTGGAATTCCGTCGCAGGAAACACTCGAGTTTTTACGATTTTTCAATCTACCTGGATTAAAGGAGAGTTATTTACTGTCATTCATACAATGGTGGAGCTAGATCGCAATATCAAACCAGCCTTGTCGTACTCCAGAGTATACATGATAGACCCTATCATTACTTAGATAATACTTAACATTTTTCGTGCGGCACGTAAATTTTTACTCAAGCCCACAAATAGTCATTCATATTCGTGCTTAAACCTATCATTTGAGGGCCTCCACACATGTCATATCCGCGAACAAAATTGAATGAAAAATTAGTTGTCTAGCTTAAAGAACTCTCCTGAATTGATATTAAAATTACACATATCAATTTTTAAAAACACTACATGAGTTGCATTAAATTAAACAATACTCACCCGACACCCCTTTTCCGTTCACAGCTTAGACTAGTATTTTTGCATTTCGGTTTTCAACCACTTCAAAATTATTCCTCTTACGCTGTTCATTTTTTAATTTTCCAAATGAAGACAGTGTTGCGTATCTAACTTGGAGTGGATCAGTAAGATAATCAATTATCATGTAGCACGTATAGTTAACAATAATATGAATCGTGTGGGCACGGCCAGTTATTTAGAGCAGGATTTAAATATTGTGTGATATTTGTGGCCAAATGGGGACCTTATAAATGGCTTATATTGAGCGCTACTTAAAATGCAGGACTGAAGCCTTGGTGATGGCTAGTGTTGTTAATAGGTGAACAGTTAATTTTATCCCCTGAGCAAAGTTGTCTCTACGTGAGAAGTGAATAAATGTGCTTAATAATGTTACAATTTTATCTAATAAGATACTATTATTTGTGGTAAATTATGTGAAGATATTTGGCCTGGAAGACTTCTGGTTTAGAATGAAACTAAAAGTACGCTTGCGTCAGAGACACCCAAGAACGATACTTACTCTCTTGTTACTTCTTACCCATTTCGGAGGGACAGAAGACAGTATCTCGGGTACCTCGTGCAACAGTTCGTTAGATTCTGTTCAACATGTCAAAATTGGTTTTTCTTCTAGAGTAATAAGAGATGAGTACATCGTGACTTTCCGTGGCTATTATCGTGCGGAAGCTAGGGAAAAATTTGTTCGTGCAGCTTTGGGTGAAAAGTATTCTACTGCATGGAAAGTCCTACCACGTTTAAATCCGGCGAGTGATTATCCTAGCGATTTTGATGTCCTTACTTTAGACCGCAATAGCTTATGTGAAAGTGATGGCAGCTCTTGGGAAAAGGAGCTACGGGATGATCTTGAGGCCCTTGGTGATCACCCGTGTGTGAAAAGGGTTACACCACAACGCTTGGTAAAGAGATCATTGAAGTTTTACAATGGATCAGAAGTGGTTGAAAAATACATGGAAAATGACCAGCTCAGTGAAAACAAAGTGGAAGGATATGAAAGATGGCAGTCCTCACGTTCTTTAAGAGGAAATTCTATCGGACAATATGTGAGTATTTATAGGTTAAATAACTTAAAAAAAGTATATTGTTCTGTTTTTGAGTGTCATTCGTGAGTGGCTACTTATTGGAAAACATTTTGTCTTGTGTGTCATGCCCTTCAGCATTTCTGTTAACACCAGAGAATATCATTTTACTGTTTTCAAACAAATCCACCTGCTTCGCATTTCGGTCGGCTTTAGAATTATGTGCTTTTCTTATGAAACAATAATTGATTGCAAGTAATCTCGCTCAGATGAAACCATTTCACAGTGTAAAAATTACATCTAAGCAATCCCAGGCTGTTGTTGTGGCCAAGTCTGACAATTGTAGCAATACAGTAGTTTGCATTGTGATTTAAGTGTGTTACTGTGTGTTATTTGCTTATAGGAAACTGAGAACGGCGATGCAACATCAGTCGAGGGGAGTGCATTTTGGCATTCCACTGGACGTCTCTCAAGCCGCAGGCTCTTGCGTGCCATTCCAAGGCAGATAACTAGTGTTTTACAGGCTGATGCTCTTTGGTCTATGGGAATCACAGGTATGTGTAATAATAGTTCACTAGTACTTAGTAGTAAGCCACTAAGTGAGAATTCATGTTGCTCATAAGTTGATAAATATCAAATGATTATTAACTTAGGAAGAATATTATCACTACTAGAAATCTAATGATGGAGGTACGCTTTGATGGACACAAGCTACCAAATGGTACAGCGACAATTTCCATGTCTCTCTTAGCAAAGCACAACCCGTCATCCTACATTACAACAGGTCTGTCTTCAATTCTGCATATTTCCTCCCGCCCTGCATTCCGTTCATCCCTTTCCTACTCCTGACCTTTCCTTGCTTTGCTATCACTGCCTTCAACATCCCATTGCCAATTAAAACACTCTGCATCCATCTTTCTTGCCTCTTTTGGATTTATCCCCACAGTTATCTCTCCTCCCTCTCCATAGGTGGTGCTTTCTCGTTTAAGTTTTGGTTATGACTAACCCCTGTCTACTGCAGAACTCAATTGCTTTCTCCCCACATTCATTCATCGTGCCTAAATGTCCCCAACTCACTATCATCTCTTCCTTCTCTTATCGTCTCATTCCAATCCTCCATCACTATTAAGTGTGTTCCTCCAAGAACACCTGTGATTATATCCTGTGGTAGCTTTAGGTTGCTCTTTGCGAAAACTAATTTATGATCACTGTCAACATCCGGACCTGGGTAACCGTGGCTGGATTTTATTTGATTCCTGAACTGTTGTTTAACTATGATGTAATCAATGTGATGCCTTTAAATTTTTCCTGGTTGCTTCCAAAGTGTATCATCTTCTTAATGGTACTTCAAACAATGTATTTATAATGACCATGTTGTGTTGATCACAGTATTCAAGCAGCCATTCTCCTCTATTGTTGATGTTTCCTAGACCGAATTTCCCTGTTGTTTTTATGTCAATGTGAGACCCAATAACAGCATTAAAATCTCCCATTATAATTATATTATCTTTGCCTTTTGTCATCCTTATCAACTCATCAATATCATCGTACATTATACTCATCATCTTCTGAGCTTTATGTTGGGAAGTATGCTTATATAATCACCAAGTCAGTAGGTATGCTTTTAATGTTAATCATCATTAGTCTATCATTTAACATATATGAGCTAGATATTTTATTTCCTACTTGGAATTTAGAATTACTGCTATCCCATTGTTTCCCCTCTTCTCACTTCCGCTATTTATTACTTTGAAAGCATCACTCTTGAATTCTCCATTTCCTATCCACCTGGTTTCAGATATCTCCAGTGTATCTATACGATTGTCTTGCATTACTTTATTTCTTCTAATTTACCTGAATTCAGTTGTGTTCTCACATTCCAGGACCCTATAATCATACATCCCTTACTATATTTGTTTGAGGGATTTTGCTTGATGACTACCCAAGAAACTTGTTCCTTCTCCTGCCAGATCTTGAGTTCGGAAGCCCATAATCAGTAATATTCCTTTGTATATGATCCATAATACATTGTCCATGGCTGCATAAACACAAGATATCAATGGAGTGGTCTCTCCTTGCCTTCTCTATCGTTTGCCGTTGGCCATCTTTGTTGCTCCTCCGCCTTTAGAGGCTATTTCTAGTCCCTGGGACAGGAGGGTGCCCCATATCCATTGAAGGGTGGAGGAGAAGGTTTATACCGACCTTCATTCGGCCTCCAGAGCCACGTTAGCCATCCTTAGGTGCCCTTCCTCCACGACAAGGAGGTGTGGTTGGATATTTCCCTTCATTGAGGAGTGAGATCTGAATGGCATTTCTCAATCTCTCTAGTACTTTAGGGGACACACATTATATTTAGGCTTCTGCTATGACTCTTTCACCCAACGTGAAATCCACATTTTCTTTTCAATTTAGGTGCTGGAGTTAGGGTAGCAATTTTTGACACTGGGCTGCCAAAAGGGCATCCCCATTTCCGACGGGTGCAGGAGCGCACAGATTGGACTCATGAACGTACCCTCGAAGATGGATTGGGGCACGGAACATTTGTTGCTGGTCTGGTTGCAGCAGCAAAGGGCCATTGTCTTGGAATGGCTCCAGATGCTGAACTCCATGTATATCGAGTGTTCACTAATGCACAGGTTTGGCTTTCCAAATTGTCATTTTACTTGTAGATAAGTGATAATATTTGTAAATGAATCATGCCCAGTGTAATTGATAGTTATTCAGGTTATGAGGTTTGGTTGTATATTCAGCATTGTCTGCATTTCAGGTTTCACATATGTTTTTAAGTCTCATAATCAGTAATGATGATTGTTCATTTCAATGCGGGTTGAAAATGGTTGTGACAAATCAACCGAAAACAATGTAGAGGATGCGGGGGCTAAGGGAAACCAACTCTCATGACAATCAGTGCTGCAAAAACTTTTTTTTCTAGTGTATGTATCTACATTAATGGTATAGCTTTATCTTTGGTGATGTTGCAGAAATATCAGCTCATTTTTGGGATAGTGATGGTGTTAATCAAAATGACATTCTTTGGCGTTTCTATTCGTTTGAGGATAGTTATCACTCAAGTATCCCCTTATGTATAATGTGACAATCTTGAATTTTTTTACTGTTAAAACAAGTAAGAAGTTTTAATAATTTATTTTCATATTAGTGCTAACATTTTAAACTTTCTCAATATTTACCCCAGTTTGAAGGTTCATTGATACATAAGCTATATCCTAAAATTTTTATTCCTAGTTCCCAGGACTATAGAATCATGGTAGGGAGCATGGTCAATTCTTTTTCTTTTTTTAGAAATTCGTATTACCCATGTCTACTGAGAATAACCTGATATTTTAGGGTTTCATTGGTGGACAATCATTTAAGGTGTTTCATCAGGGTGTCTAGCTTTCATAAGAGTGGGAAAGATATTGTGCCCAACAAATTTGTTGGTCATTGTCAGAATTAAAAAATTGTATGAAAAATAATAATTAATATTCTATAACGTACAAAGTCTAAATAGAAATTTGTAGACACCCTGCTGTAGAGTACGAAGTATTTGTAACTGAAATCCAATTTGAACATTGGGAACTTTGCTTTTAAAAGAGAAATGAGTTAGCGTGTGTGTTCCTTCTGCAAATAGTAAGCATACTCAATAAGTAGACTCAGAGGTAGGCAGGGAAAATTTTATTATTATAGATTAACTTGACACAGAATGTGGGTTTATAATTGCAACATTTTATAGCTACTTCTTTTTTTGTTTATGTGGCACCTGCTGTGTCAAGCCAGAACTGACTGGCTTAGCAGGACCAAAATGAGTATTCCATTCATAATATTCAATTTATACTACTACTGTATTTAATGAAGATTATTCTACAATTTAAAACACATTTACAGACAATTTTCATCATATTTTATATAAAGAAGATATATTTTGTATTGAAATGTTCTGTTGTATATGGTATATGATGGTGATTATACTACTATTGTATATGAAAAAAATCTGTGGGTTAAGGTAGGTTTGTCGGGACACAAACTACCAAATAATTCTATTGTCTTCCCCAATAAAACACCACCCAATATCTTACCCCACTACAAGCCCCTCTTCATCTTCATTTCCTTCCTACCTTAATCCCATCCAATATTTATTTATTTAGCATTAGTCCGAAAACTGCTCATTTTAGCCTTTACATCAGACTATTAATAATGGACACATTTACAAACACCCAAGCCCTAGGTGGAGGAAAACCCACCCGGGTGGGAATTGAACCCGCGACCCTTGGAATGACAGATGAGGACGTTACCCACCACCACCACCAATATCTATGTCTTATTCCTGGTACTTCCTCACTTTCCAGGTTTTCTCCCCTTTATCACAGCCTTCAATGTCCCAGTACCAATCAATATGCTCTACACCCATTTTTCATGCCTTTTTTTGATTTCTCCCTACAATCCCCTCTCCCAGCATCTCTCAATCTCCTTTGTTTGTTTTCCTTTCTGTTGCTTTTACCTTTGTCATCCTTCTCCAAACCCACATATCAAAAGGCTCCAATCTATGATTATCATCCTGCTTCAATAACCATGCTTCTGTGCCACACATAGCTACGTTACATACCCATATTTTTGTGAGCCTTTTCATAATGTCCTTACTCAACGTCCCAGTTATCAATTCAACATTTAGCTTACCCCCTCTATTTCTGGAAAACCTCATAACCTTTGTTTTATTTACATTTATTCTTATCCCATAACTATCGCACTGAATTTCTAATTCACTCAGCAAAGCTTGAAACCTCTTGGGTGAATGGAAAACTAAAGCATGGTCATCTGCAAATCTTACTGATTTTATGAATTGTCCACCAACTTTCATTCCTATCGCCAGTTCTTCCCATGCCTCTTTAATCATTTCTTCCTCACATATGTTGAACAGTAAAGGTGACAATGGGCACCCCTGTCTTAATCTTCCAAACACTGCCCATCTGGGCTCTACATCTGCCACTTGCTCCTGAGCACACTGAGACATGTACAGAATGCAGGAAAGGCTTCTATCCCTCCAATCTACTCCAATTTACTGCAATACATTCATTGATTCTACCCAATTTACTCGATCAAATGCTTTTTTGAAATCTGTGGAACAGACATATACATTCTGATTGTATTCTATGTTCCTCTCTATTAGTGCCCTCATTACTGCAATGGCATCACATGTGCCTCTCCTCTTCCTGCAATATGTAGGGCAGCAATTTCACCCTTTCTCTGCAAACTTTCCATATCCTCGCACTGTATTTTCCACCATTCTTCTAAAAATATTATCCATAGAATCTAAGTATATGCTTAAACTGGCTGTATGTTAAATATATGTTTTTGTTATATAATTAATATATGATTATAACCATGAAAACATGTTTTTGAAAAGTTGTATGTCATTTGTGTCCTAGAAGTTACATAAATTCCCTTCTTCCATGTTGCTGTGATTTAATTTTGCTTCTGCTTATAATTGAAATATTGTATTCCTTAGGTCTCATACACTTCATGGTTTTTGGATGCTTTCAATTATGCCATCTTGAAACGTATTGGGGTGTTGAATTTGAGCATTGGTGGCCCAGATTTTATGGATCGACCATTTGTTGACAAAGTTTGGGAATTGACTGCTAACCGTGTCATTATGGTCTCAGCAATAGGGAATGATGGGCCACTTTATGGGTAAGTTTCTCAATGAAATATTTGAATTTTCAGAAAGGTACATATCTAATTGGTAGCATTTCTGGCAATTATAATTCATCATAGGTAAATAATCACAAGGCTTTATGTCAAAGATGAAATTTAGTTTGAAAAAACTAAAGTCTGGCTGTTATAATATTCTAATATCCTATTGAGTAATAATATTCTTATCCACTTTTATGAACTAGTAATCCTCATGAATAGTAAAAGTTAAATGTATCATATATCTTCTATATCAAATCGATCTAGAAGGAACACACAAATATTCTCAATCAAAAGCCAAAAAATTACTTTGAAATGGTTTGTAGAAAACCAAAACAATTAGTGTAAATGTTGAAATCATTCTGATTTAAACTGGGAATAAGTTTTCGTCACCTATACCCATGTCGATAGTCACATTTGGTACTTAAATTTGTATTACTGGTAAACTTTTGTCTAGCTTAAACATGAGCCAGATGTAAATGCTTATTATCATCATCAGGTGAGCCGCTTATTCAATGCCATCCATATATGTAATCACTAATGAAGGAAGAGGTTAAATTCTGGAACCACTGAGTTACTGCTGTGAAAATAGTAACCTCTGGGCAGTATGTGTTATTTTAAAACTTATTGCTGTCTTAGAAACCAAAAGGGCATATTCTGATGAAATGATAAACATTTCCATTAAAACTCTTTGATAACTTTTAGAAGAGTGTTTGGAAAATTACTTAAGTTCATGATTATTTCATAATGTGTTAGAATATTCCTTGTCAAGCATATGCATCATCAGAGTCATTGTCCTACTTTATTAAGTTCAGAATTTCAGTGGTATAAGTGTAAAGTCTAACTGGCATCTTACGAAATTAATTTCATTAAAAGAAGAATTCATTAATTTAAATTGTATTTATTATTTTATATGATAGCACTGTATCTTACCATTACTCTTGTTATATACTTGAAATAATTAAATGGTTGGGGAGCCAAAATGGCCTTACATTTCAAAAATGAAATGTAAGGGCATTTAAATGCACTCTAAATGTCAAAATAATTGGGCAACTATCCAGATTATATTTGCAAAACTTGCAAGATTCTTACATTTATATCTGATGAACTGTCAAGTTTTCATGCAAACTTAATTGTTGTGCATTACTGAAACCATAAGATGAATATTTATTGCTTAAATGCTAAACGTTATCTTCTGGCATTATGACATAATGTTAGGTTCAGTGTTTCAAACTGTTGCCTTGCACAAGCAGACATTAATACCAATGAAGAAGAGCTTCAATGTCTAATGAATGAAATAATGTGAGTTGAAAGTATTGTGATTGGAAAAATAGTGATATTTTTCATCTGACCATTAAGCTATCAATGATATATCGTAAAGCTCAATATTTTGCTTTATCCTCAAGGACAAGTGTATCTTGCATTTGTTAATATAAAAGCAGTGCTTTTCTCTTTCATTGATGAGCATATTTTTGTGTATCCTTGCTTCATACCATGATTATGCTTGTCATGTGTAGGGACTACATTGCTCTGCTAAGTATGCCTGTAAAAAGTATTATGTTCTCAGTCCCAAAACAATTAAATTGGATAACATATTTAGTTACATACTTTAGATTAATTTTCTATGGAATTCTAGCCAGAAATTATGTATGATTATACAAAACATTGATTCCATAAAATTTTTGTTTACCATTAGCATTTATTTTCTGTGATTTTGCTATGTGGAGATGATTACTCTGTGGCTCTGGACAACTTTGTTATGCAGCAGTAATAAAAAATATGAACTCATAAATCTTGTGATTCTATTCACACTAACAGGTAATAACTTATCACTTACTTTTGAATTATTTTCTGAAATAAGTGCAAACATGTGTAAAACACATTCTACCTCTGGTGTGCTGGTGATGGGATTGGAATGCATGTGTTGCTTAATGCAGGCACAAGAGGAGGGGCAGATAATTAGCACTACCTAAATGTGTTGAGAGTGTTAATAAGGGCCAGGGACTAAAAGTAATGCTTTGGAGATTTGATATCCAAAAATGCATATCATTATTTTCAGCATATAATTGTAACCCTCCAACCTTCCTTCACCTTACTTCCGCATGAGTCCACCCTTTCACGTTCACTCTCTCTCGGTCTCACCCTTTCTCCTTCTCCCCTCATCTCTCCCTCCCCCACTCTCCCTCTCTTATGTAGCCAAGCAGCATCAAATCCATAAATTATTAAATATTAACTGTGACTCTTATTTTGACTATTTAAGGCACTTGCAGTGTAATTAATTAATTGGCATTCTCTAGCAAATCCTCTCGACATAAAAACTGTGCTTAGATAACAAAAATCTAGCGGCAATCATGGTGTTTGATAAAGGAAAGAGCTAGAAAAACTAATTAATTGGAAATTGATGCCTATGCTTTTATAGAAGTGCTGATAATACTTCATATTGACTTAGATAAGCTGTAGAGGCATTAAGGGCAATTAAGAATTGTTCATGGAACAATGCAGTTTTCATTTGGCATCATATTGCTTCTATGGCATAATTAGTATTGTCCTGTATGGTCCTGGTCAATAATTACATGATGTCCAAAAAATCATAAAGCAGACACATGAATGTAATTTAGTTTTGGAATGTCAAGTTTATGATTACTGAATATGCTCATTTCAAGCTTATTTAACCATCTGGGGGACTATTATGGTTTATTGACCAAAACATTTTGGAATAGTGATGCTACTCATAATTTAAATTTTTCTCATGTCACTTCTATTTTTCAAACTAATTTCTTTTGGTAATGTTGGTTATTTGTTACTTTTTCTTAATAGATGTGTTTAGCACATAAATAGTGCTGATTAAAAATCACATTATTTTATATTCATTTTGGTTGATAATGTATAAGTAATGCTGTCAAGTTCCATGCGTGAACATGGGAACAGTGAATGTTTACAGGATAATACTCATCATCTGCGTGCACAAATATCGTAAGTGATAACTCTCCGTTGTCTCTCTGTGTATAATTGGAGCTTTATAATAATCATTTCCATAATGAGAAAGGCGTACAAACAGAAATTAAAAGAACCCAAGTGCATATTCATTACAGAAGCCCTTGGTGACAGTTTTACTCAAAAGTAATGCCTAGCAGGAGGCCATGCTACTGATTTATACTTACCTTTTTTACAAATTGTAAAAAGGACCAACAAATGTTCAAGAAAGAAAACTAAGGCTTTTGCTCTATACATGCCATTACCAAGGATCATAGTTTAGCAGAAAAGTACTTTGCCTAAAAAGGGAACATACAAGTAAACTTGTAAAATCGGAATTTTTACTATATAATCTCATTTGGTCTGTATTAAATGAAAAAAGATTATTTTGTTGGAAGTTAAATTTTGTCGAGTCTATCCTTACTCTAATATGGAATGACCATTTAGGTTTTCCTTGGCTATCTGGATGCTTTAAAACTTGATTATGTATATGGATATCTATTTCCATCTTAATGCAGAATATAGTGTATTCACAGTCATGAAAGTTATTAATTTGAGAGATAATTATTTGTATATGTTTTTAGACTAAGTTGTCATATTAATTTATTATAGTACTCTCAATAATCCTGCCGATCAAATGGATGTAATTGGAGTTGGAGGGATCAATTTTGAGGACCAAATTGCCAAGTTCTCCTCTCGTGGAATGACTACCTGGGAACTCCCTCAAGGGTATGTGTGTACCATTCTATGATTTGGAATGTTACTTATCTTTTCAAACCAGGTATGAGTTTGAGCTAGTGTGGTCAAGGCTATATATGTCAGATGTGCCAATAATATCTGTTTTGTCCTAAGAGATAAGATTTTTAATGTCTTATTCCTGGTTTGTTTAGTTTTTTTCTGTTACATTATGATCATTCTACTAACAGTTTTTTATGTATCAGCTATCTGTGCTTTCTTCACAGTCAAGTCAGAGTTTAAATATGTTCATGAATTTGCACAATTTTCAATTTTTGCTTTTATTTTTCACATTTTAGGTTACAAGTGGTGTAGAATGACTTAACCCATCAGTTAACCCTAACAAATGTAACTCTGCTAATACTTAAGGATACCTGGGTTTATGAACACAAACACACTATCCTTGACTGTTCACTGGAATGAATTCAATTCAATCCAGGGACAATCACAGAGCTGACACAATCACAAGGACTCAGGAAAACAGTCACTCAGACATTTGAAAAGGGCCCAAGTACTGGGAGAATATTACTCAAATTGAGCAACATCAAGAGATAAAAACAAACAGGGAAAGATGGGGGCGTGCATCGTATGCACACATATTTTGGCCATAAAGTTGCCCTCCTCATCAAGCTGAACGGAACTCCTCAACGGGGTCCCTTAAATACTGTGAAGCATTCCATTTGGGTTGAGTGTGTGTGTCTCAAGTTGGTCACTGATGAGGAAGTAACACCCCCGCAAACTACTACAGAAGGGTATTCTGGTTGAGAGGTTGTGATTGGTCCCTTGTCCCTGGAATTTCTCATGCCCCAAGCCATCACAACAAATTTAGTTTTCTTTGTGGGATGAGTGGTGCTAACGTATTCTGGCAATAGCAATTTTCCTTTGCTTGTTATTTTACGAGCCGTAGAGCTCAAGTTTCCTAGATTAAAAAAAATAGTGTTTACCTGGAAAACTTGCCTGCTAATTTAAAAAGCTGGAGTGAGATTATATTAGTGAAAAAAATTAAAAATTATTAAAAAATTGACGTGAAGTTCCCACCTAGTTATGATTTTGTTGTCTCTTTTGAATGCAATGCCCAAGTCATTTCATTTTTAAAAGTCTAGTACTTTAAGTGAACCTAAATCCCAATGGTGCAATAATATTTCATGGGTAAATGTTGATGAACTTGTATGTGAAAAATTCTTTCCTTTTCAGGTATGGGCGTGTGAAACCTGATATTGTTACTTATGGATCAGCTGTGAGAGGCTCAAGCATAAAAGGAGGTTGTCGCACACTATCTGGCACAAGTGTGGCATCTCCAGTAGTGGCTGGTGCTGTAACTCTTTTGGCCAGGTAGGTTGATTAGTAATAGGTTAGTTTGGTAATTCATTCTGTGGAAAATTGAGTTTTTTGTGAGCACGTTTTTAATTACATAATTCCTATCTGAGTTTTCTTTGTTGGTATTCAAAGATTATTCTCTGTCAAAGTTTCAATATTATGCTACATGGTTACCAGATAAATGTAATATTTGTGGAGCATGGCCTGTAATATTTATGTTGGTTTCTATACTAATATATTGGATCTCATTCTTCCCTGTAGTGGTGTACTTCATCGGGGTAATGTTATTAATCCTGCAAGCATGAAGCAAGCTTTGATGGCTTCAGCGCGACGTCTCCCTGGAGTTGGAATGTTTGAACAAGGCCACGGCAAACTTGATCTCTTGCGAGCATATAGACTGCTGACTACTTACAAGCCCCAGGCCAGTCTTAGTCCCAGGCAAGTATGACAAGATAGGCTGTGATTTGCCATGGCCCTAAACGTGAACCACATTTTTGCAAAGTAGAACTAAGCTATTTTTGATATTCTCAAGATTTGGGTAAGAATAAAGTGTATTTTATTATTATTAAGTAATCTACCGCTAAAGGTAGGTTTTTAATGGAAACAACTATGAAATAAATATTCTGTGACTGCTAACAAAACACAATCCAGCAAGCTAATCTAAATTAAGTCCCTCTTCATCTCTGAGTACTTCCTTCCTCCCATCATCCCGTCCAACATCCTTATCATGTTCCTGCTGTTTCCTTGTTCGCCTAACATTCTCCCCTCTATTACAGTCTTCAACATCCCACTGCCGATCAATATGCCCTTCATCCATTTTTCCTGCCTCCTTAGGATTTCTCCCAACAATCCCCGCTCTTCGCCCACCATACCAAGTACTTCCTCATATGTTTTCCTTTTGGTCCACTTCACCTTCTCAATTCTTCTTCACACCCACCTTTCAAAAGCCTCCAATCTACGTCCATCTTCCTGCTTCAATGACCACGTTTCTGTGCTGTACATAGCTATGCTCCATATCAAAGTTTTAACGAGTCTTTTTTTAGCATCCTTACTCAACGTCCCTGTCATCAACTCCCTCCTCCTTGTAAAAGCTTCTTTGCCTAGCACAATTCTTCTCCATATATCGCTACTACTTTGACCGTGTTGGTCCGAAACCCTTCCAAGATTCTCAAATTGTTCTGCCTGCTCTAGTTTTTGCCCTCCTATTTTAATGTTTAGTTTAGCCTTTTTATTTCTGGAAAATCACATAACCTTTGTTTTATTAATATTGATTCTCATCCCATATCCCAGTCGCACTGAATTTCCATTGCACTCAATGATGCTTGCAATGCCTTGGCTGACTGACAAACTAAAGCTTGGTCATCAGCAAACTTAACTGATATTGCAAATTCCTCTTCAACTTTCATTCCTACCTCCAGTTCTTCCCATGCCCCATTAATCATTTCCTCCTCATACAAGTTGAACAGTAACGGTGATAATGGGCAACCCTGCCTTACACCTCTTTGTAACACTGCTCATCCAGACTTTCCATTCCCCACTCACACCTGCACAGTCTGTGACATGTACAGGTTGCGGATTAGCCTCCTGTCCCACCAATCTATTCCTATTTTCTTTTATATGCTCATTAGTTTTTCCCAATTCACTCTATCAAATGCTTTTTCGAAATCTACGAAACAGGCAACTACGTCCTGATTGTAATATATATTCCTCTCAAATAGTGTTCTCATTACTGCAATGGCATTGTGCGTGCCTCTCCCCTTCCTAAATCGAAAGTGATCATCCCCTAAGTATTCATTTACCTTACTCTCCATCCGATGATGATCCTGAGAATCACTTTAGTTACCTGGGAAATGAAGCTTATTTTTCTGTAGTACTTATGTGATATAGCCTTTTTTTTCAAAATAGGAACTAACACTGATCTCACAAAGTCTTCCAGCCGGATTCCTTCCTCATAGATGGTATGAATCAGTCCATATAGTCTCTTCCTCCCACATTTTCCTAAACCTTTTAGTAGTTCCGCTGGAATGTTGTTCACCCCTGTGGCCTTTTTTGATTTCATCTCCCTCAATGCCCTTTATATCTCATCATTGAGTACGATAGAAGGGTAAGAACCAGAACAGGTGAAACAGTTTATGTATCTTGAAAGGGTCTTGGACCAGGTGACCATAGTTGTTGAGATATAATAAGAAGAATTGCATTAGAGAAAGAAATTTGGAACCTTAAGTATGTGGGCAGGATAAGACTAGGGAAAAAAATTGGTAGTGTGTGTGATTTTGTATGGCTCAGAAATGTAGCTATTGAAGCATGATGACAGGCTTTTGAATATGGGTGTGGAGAAGGATGGAAAAATTTATTATGAGGGATTATGATTGGAGAAGAAATCAAGCCAACAAATACTAAACCTTTTGTAAGGTTCCAATCATATGGCCAGCATCAAGTTTTTGTGGAACTCTTTACCGATATTTTGGTTGGAGTAGTAGTAGTATTTAGGGGAGGCGACCAACAGCTGAGGTCATTTGCGCCATAGGGGATGGATGGACAAGGAAGGATGAAGGGTGGAGAGAAACCCGGCGTCGGCATTAGCCTACTCTTTACGAAAGGCACCAAGGGGTCTGCAGCATAATGTTCCATCCGACAGACGGCGTACTCACTAAGTGCACTCCACAAAGCACCTCAAGTAGGGATCGAGACACCTCTGGAAAATATTCAACACCGCCAGGATTTGAACCCGGGCCCTCTGGGTGGGAAGCCAGTACATTAGCCCCCACACCATCTCGATCCCCCTTTTTGGTTGGATTACTGACCATAACAGTATTGATAGTTTCACAAAGGGAAAGGCGAAAGTATCGAAGTATTGCCCGTGGTGAAGTGATACCAAACAATAAACCTGGTGGGAAAGAAGAGAGCATTATTTGAAGAAATCCAAAGAAGGCAGGAAAGGTGGATGCAGAGCATTTTGATTGGTGATGGAATGTTGAAGACTGATAGAGCGGGGAGGATATTGGATCTTTGAGTTAGGGTTAAGAAAGGGTTAGCAATTTGGGATAAAATGAAGGGAGATAGACTGCATGCAGAATTGAAGAAAAGTTTACTGCTGTGTGGGGTTTCAGGTTTAATCTTGTTAGGTGAGACTAAGAAGTGTAGGAGTGTACAATGTGTCCATCCATAAATTTACCTTAAAATAGTAGACCACCAATAATAATATATATTTAGGTGAAGTCCTGCATTAGTAATCTCTGATATAATATATGTACTTAATTTATGTGTAGAAATTGTTGTTACCATAGTTAAATCAAACACTTCTAACCTGCCATGCATGATGTGTCTTGTGTTGCAGTTATGTGGACTTGACTGAATGCCAGTACATGTGGCCTTACTGCACCCAGCCTCTATACCATGGTTCCATGCCCACATGGGTGAATGTAACTATTCTCAATGGACTGGGAGTGTCGGGAAGGATATCAGGTGGAGGTCCTCAGTGGCATCCATATGCACCTCAAAATGGTGGTCGATTGGATGTCTCTCTCCAGCACTCAGATGTCCTTTGGCCTTGGGCTGGCTACTTGGCTGTGGCACTATGTGTGCCAAAAAGTGCTGCTACCTGGGAAGGGATAGCCCAAGGGCATGTGTCTCTTACAGTTGAGTCACCAGCAGAAGAGGATGGTGCCGGAACCACAGCATCACAGGATGGGGAGAGAGTTAGGCGTTCTTCAGTGCGACTTCCTATAAAAGCAAAAATCATACCAACACCTCCCAGGCAGTAAGTCACGCAATGCTTTGAGTTCATACATGAATTTCTTTCATAATGTGCATTTCAGCGCACAATGTAATGTTTTTTTTAGTCTTCTCTTGCATAAAGTTATTCAGCCAAAAGATCTTCAGGATTGACCTAAGACTTTCTGTGCTGCTATTTTAAGAATTGCATGGTATAGGTAATCCATGGAATAAAGAAAAAGGTATCCCAAAATAATTGCTGATCTGTTTTGCATATAGAACCACATACAGGTTCTGTAGATGTGCTGTATTGGTAGTTAGTTTCATGCATAAAAGGCTCACATAAAAGGATGTCATTATTATTTAATGCTTAGTTAATAAATGTCTAATTATGTAACTTCAAATGAATAAATAATTTGGTTTGTGTTCAAATATTTCAAGCTATGCTCTGATGAAATCAGTTGACTTGTTGTATTTGATTTTGCATCTCAACTGAAATAATTGATAATAAAATGCATTTACAAATTAATTTTTAAAAACTTTTACCTATGATAGGATAACCATTCAGCCAGAAAAATTGTCAGGATTAGCCCGGCTTCATCAATCATTTGGGGAAGAGTGGGGAAGGGAGGTTGAAATTAATGAAAAAGTTGGGAATTGATTATGCAATTGGGAATCATGAATTTCGTACTAAAAGGAACAACCTTCCTTTTAGTTATAAGGTAAATTCATGTTTGCCATCAGGAGTTGAATGTTAAGACCAGGTAGATGTGGAAGATAGGCATGGGCTTTGGTCATACCTGTCTCTCACAAGGAGATAAGGTAATGATATACGAAAAGTGCCTAAAAAATCAGGCAAAATTCTGGAATGAGAATTCATAAAATGAGAGATTCCCCTATCTGCATATACTTGACTGTGAACAATTAATTGCTGTGCCATTTCCTATGGTTTAATATTTATTGAGAATTATAGATATCCCTTAGTTTAATACAAAGTTGCTAGGAATCTATTTGAACCTGCAACTTAATGTCTGCTTCATATTGCTGGCAAAAATTAGCTCTTGTATGAGTTGTTTTCAAATAAATATCTTAAGGTCTTCATGAAGTGAGGGATGGCTGTATTTTCAAACTGTAGACACCTAACAAAAATTATGAGGTAGTACGTTATTTGCTGGAGTGATTTTTAAGTAAGGAGAATGCAGCATTAAGTTTGAATTTTGCTCTCAATTTTTAAAGGTGATTACATAAATGCATGCTGCTTCTAATAGGCACAAAAAACTAATTTTCTAGTAAGAAATGCTTATAATAAGCTTGAGGAATTAAGTTGGTTAAAATTTTGTGGATATCAAATATTGATGTAACTGATCAAATTCTATTTCTATTTGCAGCAAACGAGTACTTTGGGATCAGTATCACAATTTACGTTACCCCCCAGGTTATTTTCCCCGTGACAATTTGCGCATGAAAAATGCTCCACTTGATTGGAATGGAGATCACATACATACCAATTTTAAGGTGAGTAACATGAAAAAATTATGTGCAGAATAAAATAATTCAACTTTCCCAGTACGGTGGAACCTTGTTAACCAGCGTGTCACATAGCAAGTAATTTGAATAACAAGCTAAAATGTGTAATTGACACGGAACTGAGTATGGCTTTGTGTAGGAGGAAAGTGACAACCCCAGTGGAAATAACTGCAGAAATGATTTAGTGGCAGGGATATAAAATATCTGGGATTTTACGATGAATAAATGTTGACATACATGTAGCCGCTAATTTTATAATGTAATAATTCAATTTTCATCATATTAAGTATTAAAATCAAAATACTCCAATCCTTTTCTTTAAAATATATATTGTAAATTCTAGCATGAAGAAATGCTGTGCATCTTATGGAGTGGGGAGTATGGTAAATCATTAAACATTAAATATGATATTTATCCTAAAATTTGGGATTATTATCTTGTACTACGAAACTAGAAATACTTCTTTGAAAAAATAAACGTAGTGTTTGAATTCTAAAAAGACTTGTTTGGTGTGTTGAGTAAATTCATGGTAATTATCAGTTATTTAATGACTGCATATAAACTAAAAGAGTTGCAGTAATTAATCTGACATAATGTAGGTCAATTATCACAAAATATTGCATATTTGAAAATGTGTAATGCATTTTTCTTGCAAAGGTCAGGCAGGTGCCTGCTTGAATCTGTATGAGGAATATTTTATCCTCTATATTTTTAAACACTGCATACATACAGTTTATAAATGAGACTATTATCATATTGCAATAAAACTGATTCATTGTCTTTCATTACAAAAAGGTATTGTCTACAAATTTTATGTTTATAGTTAGAGCTGGAGATCTGGCTTATAATATCAAGGAAATTATTCATTTTATTGACATTTTCTGTACTGAAGCATACATCCTCTTAAATAGCGTTCATCATTATGCTGATCTTTAAAAAAATCATTTAATCGTACCATAGTTTACATACAGATGAACAATGTGGAAATATCCAAGATTTAATGAGTGCAATTTTTTCTTAAATGAACCATGCCATTTAAAAGTTATCATTGGTTTCAATTTTTTCTTATGCTCAAGATTTGTCAGCTTCTCAAGTCTTTCAAAAATTGCAGAGCAAATTTGGCTAAAATATGGACAAAAACTGACGATAGCCCAAAGTATTTTTGCATTGTAGATAAAAATGTAGTTGTACAGTGGCAAAAATTCTTGAATGGGGAGTGGGCATGATGATAAAATTTTCAGTAGGATCAATTTGGTAAAGTGATGATCCCATCGCTGCTAGTGATATATTTAGACTCTCTTTTGATGCTGATATTTTGGTCAACTAGGTTACCATCCTCAGAAGTGCGAGCTTAATTAGTGGGATGACAACAGTATCAAACTTCACTTGACCTTAAACTTTCACTCCTGTTGATTGTTGCCTAGTTGAGTAAAATATCCATATAGAGTTGCGCAAATAATCAAAATTGGCTCTAGGATTGTCACCGTACACAGTTTTTATAATATTAAATATTTATCTGTAACTGAAGACTATATGCTGAAGTGCATTTGTGCAATTTGTGAAGCAACCCCTTCAGTGTATCATAAGGTGCCATTCTAACATGTATTTCTTTGTTTGATTCAGCTTATTTAACCCATGTTTTATAATGTCCCGTTGGACTGAAGATTAACTTTAACCTCTGGTTAACGCCAAAACTCGGTTTTATGACCACTCATTGAGTTCAGAACCTAGTTAAAAGACTCACTTACTGAAAGACTATGTTATTGTGGTTAGAATGTTTACATTCACCAATGTGCAGTATTAGTCATCTATAAAATCAGATCTGCCGGTAATCTCCATGTTAAATTAATTTCCACATTAACTAACAATTTGCTTGTCAATTGGTAATTGGCTCAAATTTATGTGGTAAGCAATAAATGGATGTGAAATTATAAGTAAATGCCATAAAAATTAAGTTGTTGGCAATGAAGTACCATATGTACTTGTGTTTCAGGTTAACTTAGAATACTAAATTTAAATTCCAAAAAAATTAAGGGTTAACCTGTATGTAAAAGGGTTTTCTATTGTTAGTCCAAAAAGATTTAATTTGCAGTATGAGTTTTACCTGCGCAAGGTGGCATATTAAAATTTACTACTTTTACCGCCTAGTAATAATAAGGTCGTTGCAATGCCTTTTCTTTCTACAAACAGTACTGTTGATGCTGTTGTCTACTTGTTGTGGCACATTGGTAAAAGCGAGCATCTGTACATAATGGCAGTACTTGTAGCACTGTTGGTGAATTTTGGAACATACTCAAAATCTCAATATTGGTGATAATGATCAATGCATTGAAGTAATCAAAATAAATATTGATTCTTTACTACTTGATAGCTACTGTTTCTAGGGAAAAGTTGTTTTTCTCTTATTTCTTATTACTTGAGAACATGATTTTCAAAAATGTTTTAAAGTTAAAATTTAAATTAATTTACTGGAATTCAATTGGCAGCATTTAATGATGTTGAAAAAACTCAACTTTTTACAAAATATGTAAAAAATAGGAGTATTGAGTCAAAACTCAGATGGGGTTAACTATATACATACAGTTATTCATTAAAATTTGAATTTTTTTATTTTGTATATCAGAGGAAATTATGAGGAGTGCTTCATGAGAAATAAATTCATTTTCCCAGGACATGTATCGTCACTTGCGATCAGGAGGGAGATATGTGGAGGTCCTCGGCTCCCCATTTACATGTTTTGATGCCCGATCATATGGAGCCTTGCTGTTGGTTGATCCAGAGGAAGAGTTTTTCCCAGAAGAAATTGATAAACTCAGAGATGATGTTCTCACACGAGGGCTCTCTCTCATTGTCTTTGCTGACTGGTACAATTCATCAGTTATGCGTCGAGTGAAGTTCTATGATGAAAATACCAGGTGTGCAATAAATTTTTAGCATTTTTGTATCTATTTGAAACTACAAATTACTAATGAAATAGATAATAACGTACAGTTATTTACATTGAGTATGTATTTTTTTGTGTGATTGTACAAATCTTCCATTGGTTTCAAATGAATCATAAACACCATTTATTTTCTATTGATAAATATCAACAAAGGGCTATCAAATCATTTTTAACACAATCACTACATAATGGTAAAAATTAGTGCCTTTTGTGATACCTTGTTTGCCTAATTCATGTAGGTATCCATTCTGTAAATGGAGATGTGAGAGGTCAGGAGAAGGTAGAAGAGGAAAGAGAGAAAAAAGAGTTCTGTCAATGTGAAAGTGTCTGGACTCATTAAGAGTTTTTGTCTCTTTGTTTACAAATTTGAATTGATTGTGATATCTTGCATTTCAAAGTTCTCCATCCTGACCTCTTCTTTTCATAGAGTTCATGAAATTACCAGGTGTACATGGTTATACAAAACAATCACACTACAAGGAATTACGTATAGGGGAAAAGCACTAAAGTCAATAAGGGCTAGACAGTATTCCACTAGAATAACGTGTGTAGTATTCAATTCCACAGTTTTCACGCTATGAGAAATTAAAACGTTTACCCTGTCACATAATCATTAATAAAGCATCTTTAGATTTTCATTGTTCTAAATTCTCTCTCCAGACAAGCCCAAATCCTCAAAATTCCTTGTTAAATGCAACAAAGAACCATGAGCTCCGAATTTTATGATGAAAATTTTGATGGTCTTATCATTATTATACATGTGTATTTATATATTTATTTTGCATTCACATTAATATGTACATATCAGCACTGTAATGCTTTATGCCTATTCTTCCCAGGCAATGGTGGATGCCAGATACAGGAGGGTCAAATATTCCAGCACTGAATGACCTCCTCTCTTCTTGGGGGATTGCCTTAGGCGATGGTGTGTACGAGGGAGATTTTATGCTTGGTCTTCATCCAATGCATTATGCCTCTGGGACCAGCCTTGCTAAATTTCCGGAAGATGGTATTGTGATCTCAGCTTCATTGAATGACCAGGGTATGTTATGTTCTCAGTGATGGTCTCTTGATTGGAATAGCTATAAAAAATATGAAATAGTATTAACTATTGATGCATTGATATCATACTATAAATAGCTTAAAAAGCAGGGTCCTCTGTTTGAAAAATATTGATTAATTTCCCAGATGCATTTTCTTCAAAAGTTCTAGGGTGCCCCTCATAATAGTATAACTTTCTTTGTTAATATACTTAATACTGCCACATAGGTATTACTTTTTCAGACTTCTCCATTAATATGTTGCTCAAAAATCATTATTTTACTTCTACATTTGTATTATATTCAATGAGTTCTCAAACTGTGGTGTTTTTGTAAATTTACTGAAATGGAAATTTTGGAGAATATTGCATTGCATGAGAAAGTTTTCAGGTTCAGAATGTATCCAGTATCTCAAATTCCTATTCATTGAATTGTTATTCTTACAAAATCAGGGAGGGAGGTTTTAGGTGAAGAGACGAGAAGAGTGGAGAATGTCCCAATACTTGGGCTTCTGCAGCCTAAGGGGCCCACTGGGAGCAATCCTGGGAGGATAGTCATATATGGAGACTCAAATTGTTTAGATAATAGTCATTTGCAAAAAGGTAAGCATCAAATTAACTTATAATAATAGTATAAAAAATAAGGGAGTGATACTAAGAAAGAATTTTTCTTTGTATATTGTCATATATAGTAGATGTTTGCGCAATGGTATTCCATTCTTGTCATCATTTGGTGATTTTTTTAGTTTATGTATATGTGATGAATTCAAAATAACACAAAAATTAGGATATTTGTTTCCCTTTTGGTTAAAATTGCTACTTTCTATTATCTAAATTCCTGTAAAATCTAAATTAATTTAATGAACATTTCTAATTGCTGTTCACTCCTTTATATCATCTTATAATATCGGGAATGTTCATCATTGTTTAAAAATCTATAATTTAAGGAAGTAAATATAAGAGGGAGGGCTGCCACCAAACTCACCTGCAACAAACTTCTATAAATATATAAAGCTATTTAAAACAAGGTGCATCTTCTAGCCAGTGCAGAAGCTGATTGTTGCTCGGGTGGAGACACTCCTAAACCATGACAAACACTAGTTGAAAGGCTGTCTCTTTTTATTTTTTAAATAATTCAGCTTTTAAGGCTACAAATAATAGCGTGATTGGTTTTATGAGTGAAATAATGTGAAAATGTACTCTTCTAAACTTTTCTTTGTAATAGAAAATACTAGTTTGTAATAAAAAGTCCTTTTTTTGTTGAAAAATTTTTTGGGTTCTTCTCTTGTGTCTGTGGTATCTTATTTTATGTACTTTGCTGCTCATCTCCTTCTTACTATCATTGCCTTTGATTGCTGATAGATTCTCCAGTCATCCTGTTGATGCCTTCTGGGCAGTTCAGATTTGAGAGTTAATTTAATGGTTATGATTGGTCAGTTCTCCTGGTTAGTCTTATTGGTTTGAAACCACAGCACAAGAACTGACGTAACAGAGCCATTACATAATATGGCACTGGACATGAATCCTTTATCACCACTCCTGACATGAAGACAGATACTTAATGTATGGTGAAACAGTCATCATTGAAAGACAAGTCAACATGAGGAGAAACTGAAAAAACCAGCAGCTTCATACATTTCTTCATTGAATATTTAAAAAATATGTTATGGGTACAATAAGGAGTAAAATAAGCTTGGAATTGGGAAAAAATATTTCTCACGTTGGGATAAACAATATTTCTCTGCTTGGTAGATGAATACTGAGGAGATTTTTGTGCACAAGGACTGCTCCTTATTGGTGACTATTCTTTAACAGCTGAAGTGTTATTTAGTGTATATGCTAACTGAATTTTAGTTAAATTTTATTGACATGATAATTTTATAATGATAAAGTAATTCTTCATTCACAGATTGTTTTTGGATGCTTGATGCCTTTTTGGAGTTCACATCTACAGGGCAGATACCATCAGTATTTTCAGACCATCAATCTAAGTATGTACTTGCTGATAGTGAATTGCCTGTTCGAATGGAAGGAAATCATTTATACAGGTACCAAAAGCTCTCTAATCAATTTGCCCTCGATATAATAAGATGAGGTGGCCTTACAATGACAATTTCAAGATTTACTAAAATCTTTCATTTCATAAGATATTATTATGCCATAAATATTTCAGAAATAAGTACACATCACAATGCCTTATAAATGCCAAAATATTATTTCTGCTCAAAGAAGAATATAAGTGAAACAAGGCTTAAAATGCTTCTTGTTACAAAACATTATGTCCTCAAACAGGGATCTTGTCTTCCTTAAACCTTTGAAATTTTAGGAATTTACTCTTCATACATGATTTATGACATTTCCGTTTGTTACTCATGATGAAGTATCTATTCCTCAAACAACATCAACTAGTAGTGCATTAGGATCAGTTTTAGAATTCTATACTATTTCTAGTGAAATATCATTATTATTCATAAATTAGTAAATGTTACATAAATAATCACATGCCTTAGCTAATTGAAATTGGTAATGATGACATTTTTGTTACTATTGCAGGTATTCTAAAGTGTTGGAAAACAAGATTGGTCCTCCCCAAGCTAGACCACTGCCACCATGCCCACACCTGTCTTGGGCTCAACCCCTTCCTTTGAATAAATCTGCACCAACGTGAGTGAAACCCCTTTTTTCCTAATCAAATGTCAGATTGCCGCTCAGGAACCACATTTATTACTGTTTGAAAAACTGAATTGGCATGCTAGATAGCTTTACTCAATGTGTTGTTTTGATGTGATTATAATATGCCACAAATTGTAGGATATCAGTCAATGTTTTATCACCCTAAAATATCCAATTTTTATTGTGTAGTATTTTTATTGTATTAGTTTTTATGTTTCTTCTTGTAGATAGTGCATAATTTATTCAAAGCTAGAGAAAAAGACCAGGCAGAAATGTTAGTCATAATTGCACTATTTCACCTTAATGTGAGATACATTTATATTATGTATCATTTTGAATTAATGTAAGTTATGAAAACAAATATAATCAGTGTATGAATGAATCCAGGAGACATATTCCGACAAAAACTCCTAAGTCAATAATGACTACATGGTTTCATGTACCACTTCTGATTGCATGTTTTATGTATGATTATATGAGTGCCATATATTTTTAATATACCAGCAAATATGTTACCATTGTAAATTTTTTGGATCAAGTACTACAAAGATACAACATGAACATAAACAGTGAGAAGACTAAAATCCTAGTATGTGGAAGACAGAAGTGGAATAGTACAGTAGTCACACTTTCCTTCACCTATCTTGGAAGTGCCATCATATGGGACAGAAGAAGTGCTACAGACATCAAGCGAAGAATAGCTCAAGCTAAGAGAGCATTCACAATGATCAGACAACTGCTCTGTTCAAAGAAGATAGAACTACAGAAGAAGAAACGACATGTAAAAACATTTGTATGGAGCATGGCACTCTTAAGAACTACAGAAGAGGAAACAATACGTAAAAACATTTGTATGGAGCATGGCACTCTATGAATCAGAAGCATGGACCATTGGAAACTAGATGAGAAAAGACTTGAAACCCTTGAAACCTGGTGCTGGAGGAAGATGCTTAAGATCAAATTGATGGATAAAATAGGAAATGAAGAAGTATACAGAAGAATAGACAAAGAACGGGCCTTATGGAACACCATAGAGAGAAGAAAAATCATATGGATTGGACACATCCTGAGGCACAATGGATTTGTGAAGAATATAATAGAATGGAAAATCGAGGTAAAATTCCCGAGATGAAGGCCAAAGGATAAATACATGAGACAAATAAATAAGAAATGACATTGCAAAAAATACCAGGAAGTAAGCCAAATAGCATCAGATAAGGTAGGATGGAGGGCTGCAGTCAACCAATCTTAGGGTTGAACGACTAATGATGATGATAAAGATTATGCAAAGGATGTGCCAATTGTAACTTTTATGCACTCATCTATTCTGTTAATGATAAAGGTAGCAGATTTGAGTATGACATGACATGTGGTTTAAGAATAAATATTTTCCAAAGCTACATCATCATAATGTTCTTAGAACAAGTTGCTAAATGTGCAAGAATAACATTAATGCATCTGTGTTTAATATTTATGCAAGTCAAGAACATATTATTATGACACACATTCTTTTGTATGAAAAAATAAAGTGCAGATTTATTAAATATTTGTTTTTTTTTTCACTTCAGAACATTAGTTTAAAACCCCTGCTGTATATGACCCAATGTTAGCACATAATATAAAAAGTTATCTCTTATGAAAGCGTAGACCTCCTTGAGCATATTCAAGTTCTTAAAAGAATGTAGAGCACTTTCAGTTATAATTTTGGGTGTCCTAACTGAGACTATTTTGAGTAAATTGAGACTGTTAGAGTAAATTTTTCTAAAATACTTGTAGATGAAATTTTTACATTACCTTATTCCCTAAAAGAGTATGCAGTGTTTCTAACCCTCTTAGTGCGGCGGGCCGATATATCGGCTCTTGCGTAGGCTATTGTTTAAATCGCTGTAACTTATGGTTTTTTCTTTAATAATTTATGGTTTTTGTGCTATCGATAGGTTGAATTCCATAGAATTACGTAACTAATTTTTTAATTTTTTATTAGCAATTTTAAATGCTTTTCAAAAAGTATAATTCTTACAATAATTTTTCGTTCAGTTTTGTACATGTCGGGAAGCTCAGCCTAATTGTTTGCTCGTTTTTTTTTCTGGGTGGTCTTTCCACTATGAAAAGCCACTGAAAGGATACTAATCTGTTTTTATCTGTAATCTCTTGAATGTGTTGTGGTGTCGTGGTGTTGATATATAGCTGCTTATTCAGACTTTGTTGAGACGACGGAAATGAGAACACTGCTTTGTAATCATTTTGGTTTCTCTTGCCGTCCATCCTATCTAATCAATTGCGCCCTGCGCAATGGATCAAATTGTCAGCAGTTCTCTGTGAGTTAGAACTTGGTTTTTTTCTGCCTTTAGATTGTAAGCACATTGCTGCAGACTCAAGGAAAGGGGAAAAGTCCCAATTTGACTCAGTGAGATCAGCCTTTTCAACAAAATCGAACTATGCAGAGGCTGACAAATAAATTTGCAATTCACTGGTTTTTCTTTATTTATTTATAATATTTTCTGCATGTCTTTTTGATTCGTTATTATATTTAAATATCGTAGTTTAATTGAAAAATGTTTAAAAAAAATATTAGTTTTGTGTCTAAAAATCGAAATAAAATTGCTAAAAAAATATTCTTCAAATTTATGATACTGTAGTAATTAAATTTATTTTTCAGATGATGTAAATGTATTACATCATTATTAACTACAATATTATATTTAAAAATAAAAAAAACTGCATATGGATATCTAAACAAATAACTTCATAATGTTTTTTTTTCTAAGGTGATACATTTTCTTAAATTACCCTTCGCACTTCTCACTAGTACCCCTGACATCCCCGCCGCACTAAGAGGGCTAATATAGCTTAATTAACAATGGAGAGAAGTTAACATTTTAAAATCTTTTATTATTATTATTATGCATGTAAATTACCCGTTAAATATTTCCTTGTGCTTTATTTCTTTCTTTAATAGGACTATTTGTAGCAATGAATTAAGGTTACTGTAAAGCTTTTTAAAAAATTAATGAAAATGATTTATTTTTCAGGAACCTTTACAAATCTCAAAAACTTCTCTCTGTTGGTGGTATGGAAAATCAGCATTTGCCCCCATGGAGACCATCAGATTTGGGATTAGGACCAACCCCTGCCATCGCTGGGGCTGGGGGCAGTCCTGACTATGTAGGAAATGTGAATGGTGACTCATACTTGACTGAAGGTGGAGTATATAGTGATGGATTATTGCCTTTATTTGCTGTTATCCTCCTGTCTGCAGCCGTTGGCTTGTGGGCATGGGGATATATCTGCCGCGGTAGGACTGTGGTTGGATTCAGGGGGAGAAGGAGGAAGCGAGCCCGAACTGGTAGGGTTGCTACTTCCCGGCTCCTGAGTGGAAGTGGCATTTTAGCAAGTGGCCTCAAGGGCACTCCTCCTTCAGTGTGAAACTTTCATGTGGAGTGCAAATAGTATTCAGATTTTGTGATGGTGCATTTTGATAAGTTGTTCATTTGACCTATCCAGGTGTTTTGAGTGTGCCAAACTAAAAAAAAATGCTTGGGGTCTATTTCTTTGGTGAAGGATTTTGGTGATCTGACGTATTGGACTGTTGTACCCACATAATTTATTTTATCGATGACATGTCCCCCTTGTTTACAGATGTATGTACGTGAGCCAAGTCCTTTGTAAAATTTTAACCATTCGATTTATCAGTGTTGCAGCGTGTGATGATGAAATGTTTACAACTGCCAACTGTTTAAAATAAATGTGTACTAAATATAGATAATTTTTGTACTCTATACTTTATCTCATGACATTTATGGATGTTCTCCTGATATATATATATATATAAATGTATATTTTTTTCTAGATATTTATTCTTTGAGCAAAAGCTATTATATTTCAGGTTAAATCAGTGGTTAGCAAACTTAATTAATTTGAGTAGCCGTTAAATATGTGAACTTATCATGTGGCTTATACATTCTACAAATATATCTCCTCATTTAAAAAAATAACATGTGGTGTGCTTAAGGGTTATGAAGGTTTTCTTTTGTGATATTAACAGAGGCACCAGTAATACAATCCCATCAGATGCTCCCAAAAATACTCTGTATCCTTTCCGGCACTTTCCAGCATACCAGTCAATTAAGAGTGAAGTATGTTTTATTGTTAAAGTATCCATTATTTGGCTGGTGTCATGAAAAATTGTATAGTGAATTCACTTTTTAAGTCATGTGCTATTGTTTACACATTCTGGATGTTACATTTGGTGTGAATGAATTTTATATTATGTTTGTAAGCCACTGGGTGACCTGCATTTTACCAATTTTATATTTAAATGTTCTCGCTGAACCCAACAGTATTGTTACAACCAAAGGCAGTATCTTAAAAAAATTAACTTTACACGTTTGTATGTTTTAAATTTTTGCTGTTTTTATGTATCAAATGAACGTGAAATTTATTTTTATCTTTCTTACTGAAAAAAGCAGTTGTTAAATTCACCACATTAAGTGCATTTGCAAATCTTTATGGAACTTATTAAATATTGTTTAAAGCTAAATATGCTATATCTCTTCCTTCTTATACTATTCACACGTATATTACATCCATCAAGTTTTTTGATTTTTTTGTCTGTTATTTAGCTTGAGACTCATACTCTCTTCCTTTTACTTATCAATAGATGTGATGCTCATATAATTGAAATTCGATGCTATAGTCTCTAATACAAAATAAGGTTCCTATCATGAAGTTATTACCACACTGCAACACTTTATTTCTCATTTTACCATTCTGTAATCTCAATTAAACAATTATGCAAACTGTGTAATAACAAAATTGCAGCAAAATATAATAATAATTATAATCATTTTTGTAGCATGTATAGATGAGAAAAAATCACTGCTAAAACTATATTTCCAGATTTCTCTATTTATAGAGCATAGTGATTTTTATACACTGAATCAGACTTATGTGTTTCACTTCCAAAAAGAATCTTCCCAGGTTAATGAGTACAAGAACCAGTGAATGCTTTCATTACTTTGCCGAAAAGTGCTGCCTTACCTTGCTTGCCCAATTTTTTAAATTATTTAACAACCTGATTGGGACTTCTGTTGTCCCTTCTTCCACCTAACCCTTAAACATTACATTGAAAACAATTACAAGAGCTTAAGCCCGAGGTGGAAAAACCCACGTCGGTGGGAATCAAACCTGCGACCTATGGGTTAGCAGGCGAGTTTGTGTACCTGTTCTTATGTCAGATTAAAACCAGTCAACTGGGAAGTACAATGTATTTGCCATGCAATATGTGGCTGTTTATGCACGTGTTCACATACACATGTATTGCATTCCCCCTTTTTTCAAATTTTTATATTTTCTTTACTGGATAATATTCTAAAATTTAAATACTTCACAAGCATATCCTTTCAACGGAAAACTGATGCCAGTGTTTATATTTTCAATAACTGGAATTTCAATGAAAATTTCACTAAGCAGTTTCATTAGTTTGCCTTCTATATCTTTTGGAAGTTTTTGTACTCAATGCATCACTATAGCATGTTCTAAATTACTTTTGTTGGCTTAGGACAAGGTGTTTATGTTAGCATCATATGTCAATAGGTTTAGTCAGCATGAAATCGAAGGGCTGAATGTGCATCAATTAGAATTTGCTTTAGATATCAGCAATTAAACCAATTCGTTCGACCCTGATTTTGAGATTTGCTGGATGACCATTAAAGTTGATCTCACATGAATCAGCCATTTTTAAGATTAATATTTCAACATTTCAAGGTCTATTCTTCTGAAGTATAATATTTAATAATAACTTTTTTGATAATCTGGTGTAAAAGCACTTCACAGAAAATATAAGTAAATTCATTTTGATATTTTCACTCCATTCTCCAAAAAAATGAAAAAAAGTTAACTAGTCACAATGTTTCTTATTACGCAGTTAGTTAGGTAATCAACCTATTACTACTATTGAAGTGGTGTGGGGACTCTCTGTGCAATAATTTGTTAGCAAGGTATTTTTTTGGTGATAAATGAAGTTGGGGAACTTTTTTAATAGACCTCATATCACTGCTGTACTAGCTGAATATACAATTAATGGTTTCTGGCGTAACTTTATGGAACCGATTCATTATAAATAAATGAAAGGACTAACTTTGTAGTTCCACACGAAAACGATTTATTCACACGACCCGGGTTTCGAAGTACACCTGATGATGAAGTTTTACTTGGAAACCCGGGTCGTGTGAATAAATCTTTTTCGTGTGGAACTACAAAGTTAGTCCTTTCATTTATTTATAAGCTGAATATACCTAAAATATACACTATATTAAAGTATTATTTATGTATCATGGATGAGTTAAATTTCAGATGAACCCTTTTTTTATTTTTCTTCATTGGTACTTGAGAAATTAACCTTAATTTTCTTTCATTGTCATACCTTTGTAAATGACAAGGCTTTATAGCTATAACATGGATTTTGGCCCATATTTTGATAATGTTTAAGATTATTTTATGCATAGCAATGGAAGTCCTTAATTTCATGCTAGGTTAACCAGTTGGATTGTAATTAATTCTGGCTGATGTAAATGAGTGGAATAGTTGTCTCAGAATTCCTCAGTACTTCAAAATAACTGTTGCTAGTCCTCCCAGTCGAAAATGTCCTAAGTTTCTAACTGAACATTAATTTTATATTCATATATTTTAGAGTGACTTCATGGTTAATATTGTGCAACTCCTACATATGTGGGATCAATCTTATCACAATCTTGCCTTCAATTTGGTTGAAGTGTCACAAATTTCAACACCCTCTCCTGCTGCCATAAAAGATTACAAAAAACTACCACTTAGTAGTAATTTCCCAGATTTTTATTGTCTGTTAATCATATTGATTAATTTTGAGCGAGATGATACTACGAGGGTCATCCGGAAAGTAGTACCCGTTCGTGAAATAAAAAGACAAAAGTAAATATTAACAAACATAAAAAATTTTATTTGAAAGAGGATACTTTAAACTACTTCTCAACATAATCTCCAAGCAAATTAAGGCATTTGTCATAACGTGTGACAAGTTTCTGTATTCCTGCTGCATAGTCCTTCGCCGCCAGCTCATTGAGATACGCGAGGGACCCATCTTGCACAAATTTTTGCATAATGCAGATGGTGTTTAACAATTTCATGAACAATTGTTCGAGAAACATTGGGAAAATGCTCACAGATGTCATCAATTGTGACGCGCCGATCGTTCCTCACGAATTCGTCAACTGAGCTCACCAGTTGGTCTGTAATGACAGACGGTCTCCCCGAACGCTCATCGTCGTGTGTGTTCCCCCTCCCCATGTTGAAGTTGCGACACCACCGCCGAACAGACGACTCGTCCATTACATTGTCTCCATACACCTCCTTAAATTGGCGATGAATATCACATGGGCGAACGTTTCTTGCATTGAGGAATTTAATCACTGCCCTCACTTCACAACTGGCCGCGTTCTCAATTTTTTTAAACATTGTAAACAATCACAGAAACAACACAGGCAATGCTAGCGTCACGCAACTTGGCTCAGAGAAGGCAGACAAGCCACTGAAGCTATCTGACCTCGTCCAGCGGCTACTCGCGTCGTCAGCACTTCATGCGGCACGAACGGGTACTACTTTCCGGATGACCCTCGTACATAGTTAACATTTATAATTATAACTTTGAACTTACATCATCATATTTCAAAAGTAGGGAGAAGAAAAGAGGAACATAGATAGAAAAATGGTAATTTTATTCCATATTTTAGTGGCATGGAAGACTTAATATAGCTCAAAAGTCATCAGCAAGAAATGAAAATTGAGGTTGAGTAGGTCCATAGCATTCATTTCTACCACAAAACCCTCAATTAACTGACTAGAATTGGCAACATTATTTTGTATTATAGCATGTAAAATAATCTAATATTTATTATGGTTCAGTTAAACCAAAGCTGTGGCTAAGAAGACAGCATGTTTTTATTTGCCTATGTGAATATATAGGTGTATGCTCAATTGATTCAAGCAGAAAAGTAATGGGTAAAAGAAACCGGGAAGAAGTTGCAGTATGAGGATATGGAAGGTTTACAAAGAATGAGTGAAATCGGTGCACTGTATAAAAAGTTGAAAGCACTCTCAGAATGTAAGAAAAGCTATGCACCCTATTAGAGATAAGTCAGTAAAATTATTGATTCAACCAGGAAAGAGGGATAGAATATGTGGAAGATCTATACTGTAAAGATATTAGGTCTGCATGCTTAGAAAGAGAATATGATATAGATGGGGATAGTCCAGACATACTTGATTGTGAGATAAAAAGGGCATTAAAGGGATTTGAACCAAATAAGGTTGTGGGAATGAATAACATCTCAATGAACTACGTTAAGGATTTGGTTAAACGTGGAAAAGTTTTTATGGACTAAACTGCAATATTTATGGAGAAATTTGTCTGAAACATTTCGTCAGATAGTGTTAGTCCTGTGTTCAGTCTACCCATCCAAAACCTTACCATGTAGTCAATCACATTAATGCTAGCAATAAGCCTGTCATGTATAACTCTGATAAACATGTAGGTTTGATGGAACTTTGTGGAAGTGCCACATGTTCATGGATTCATATCTTTTGAAAGGTTTCTTATGGTAAACAAATGATAAGATGTAAATAATTTTACTTGAAGTGCCAGTGAAGCTCTTGATCACTTCTGTATTCTCTTTGACCTTAGTAATATCTTGATGCTTAAATATGCTGCCTGCTAAAAAGTTTGGTCAGAAAATATACTCATTATTTCAAATCAATATTCTCCACAAAAAGTCTGATTACATCCCTAGTGGAAGTGCCTACACAAGGTGTACAACTGACTACAGAGGATGTGTTATCATTCATGAAGCTACTTACACAGCTGTATATCAGCCGTTTATCTGTTCATGCCTATCATCTTGGGAAATATTATAAGCATTGGTAGTCATTGAACAACACTTCTTATTACTTTCAATTATCTCCACCAATTTCGAATTTTACTACGTAAACTATTTTCTACACTGCTGAATACCCAGTCAATTTTGTCAGTTTTACTGCTCAATAAAAAACTAAACTACATCATTGGACACATGAAAAGCATGTGCTTATAAAAATATACAATTACTAATATGTACATACATGGAATATGAACAGAGTGATAACTTGTTTTGGCACATTCCATTTCCATCAATATCAGATTTTCTCCAAATGCATATATATAACCGATCATAAAGAAGGACTTAGTGCATAGAGTCTTAAAAATACATGGAGTAGTTTTATCACAAGTGAAAATCAGTACGAAATACTTTTCAGCAGATCTATTAAAAAAATACAACAAAATTTCTAAAAGATTTCCTTGCTATAGACATGATTCTTTTTTAAAGCTCTGTTCAGGATAGACATGATCGGTGGATGGATTATGGCTGATGACAATGTTAACACTGTAAGTATCTTTTATTTCCATTCGATGTAGTCTTATGCAATTGTTTCTCAACTCAGCCATTTGCAATTCACTGCGGTTCTTCTCTTTTTTAACATCTTCAACGTTAAAAAAATCTGGCTCTGCAGGATACATGTCATCACCTGCAAATAAGCAATGCATATTTAGAATCATGCATCGCCATTCAAACTTGTAACAAAAATACAAAATTTAGAAAAATCCTAAGGAAAATTTGCCTGAATAATTCCTATGAACTTAGCGCTTGGTCCAGAACTCGATATATCTCATTAGACACAGGTTAGTTCACAGTCAACAGGGAGTTAATTGTGCAGTCATACGCACTATATATTAATTTTTAGCTCATAATGTGAATTTTTCTAGTCAAGAGGACCTCAAAAGTCTATTCTGTTTATACCTTACTCAAGTAATCTTTCTGACATTGACTGCTATCCATAAGTAGGGCATGAATTCTCCATTGACTAAGGAACAAACCACTAAAGATTATTTTAGTAGTATTTTGACGGCCCATCAATTCAATAATGAGCTAAATTAATTCACACAGTATGAATCAGGACTATGAACTAATTTCCCACACACAGATTTATAATGTTAACCCAACGTCCTAAAGTTGCAGCTGTGTGGAAAGTAAATGCAGTGAGGCACTGCTAATTTCAGGCCCAGCACTGCTTAAAGAAGAATAGCCATCAAGGCCAATTCGATTAAGGGTACCCTTTAGGTGCACTAAAAATGCAACGGAAACAATTTTGGAGCCACTTTTTACGAGAGTTAATTTGTATTTACTTACACATGATGTTACGACAAGCTGTGAATAGTTAAATCAAAATTAATTCCAAAGGTTCCACAAACATTATTTTTGAATCCCACCAATGCAATGACATCAATTCATGCACAAATGACATGAATAAAACGAGATTAGAGGCCTGTAATGATATGAGTCAATAACATGCTGGAATAGCCACCCAAAGGGTCATGACTTAGTTTCCTGCTTCAGGCTTAGTGTTCTCTTTGCCCTAAGGCAGGAATGGTGAACCTTTTGGCGATTGTCTGCCAATGTTTATGTACACAATAAGAGTGTATAATCTTGACTCGTGTTTCAACCCATCGTTATCATCGAGGTATTTGGTTTACATCGTGGTTCGTAGTACCCTACCGGCTCTGCGCGCCACTTAGGGCATGGGCGCAGGATTAATGGAATGTAAATATCTTTAGCCGATAAACTTGAAATACTTTTCTTCTTCATTGGACTTCATAGTTTCACCATGACGAAGTTCAATATTGTGGTTCTTATGACAGATATTCATGTTAATGTATATGTCTGGAGCTAAACCTGCTCTATTTTTGAGTTCAAATAAATGGCAATTAATCAAGTCACATTTCTCTAGAAAACCTCACCTGGTAATACATATACCCAACCATCGGCTGCTTTAATTCCAACTGGCATCCATCTTGGACAACCACACCAATATTTAGAATAATCCAAGAACTGGTTAATCTGATGAAAATTCTTAGCAATTCTTGCAAGTTCATAGCACTGCGGAGGAGGCAACCATATTCCTTGGGATCTGTATTCGTCTAACAACTGATCTGGTGCCTCCCACTTAGAGAAAAAAGCATAAATTAAAATTAGCCAAGACTGTGACTCATATATTGAGGCATGTGAACTCACAATTCCAGAGCTTTTATTTATGAAGACACTAAACATAATACATGTCAATACCCCAAAATGCATGGATTAAAGATTGTATTACAAATGCTGCACTACTAGAGTTAATATGCATGTCTCTATTTAACCTCAAGACTCTTCGAAAGGAGCAAATTCTTTCATTTTGACGCTGAGTTCCAAAACATTAGAAATTAAGTAGTCGGTGAAATGGAATATTTCGGCAGAAGAATGCCTCAAATCGAAATTCTATGGTACCCATTTCAATTTGGCCCGGAAGAATTACGTACACTGTATGTATTTTAATACCATGGGTTGTTCAACTTGGTTCCTAAGTGCTATCTACCTTTAGCTCTGATAGTTCCTTGCCGTCAGGTACAGTGGGTGGTATTTGATTTAATGCTGCCACAAAAAAGGTGGTATCGAATCTTTTGGAAGGCAAGTGCTTCGGTGTCAACCAAATACTCCAGTCTTTAAGACCCCAAACGTCAGGGACACACATGAATTCCTCACAGAGTTTGATAAATTCTCGAGGATTTCTTTGTACCCTTTGTTGCCACTGTAATATTTCGTGGCTGTGAAGGAAAGAGGACCAACCTGAATTACTACCTTCTTTGTCTATTTTAACAGTGGCTTTTTTGGCTAATAATAATCCGCATTCTTCAAAGAGTTCACGAATAGCAGTTATCCGAAAAGCTACATTGCTAGGCAAGCAGTCCCCGTGATTGCTGAAACAAAGAGCATTATTCGTTCTTATTTTCTTCTCCACCAGAAAGGTGCTGGTGCCGAGGTGCGACGTTTTAAGAGACGGGCACATGTTCATCTCACGATACAGCTTTAACCAATCTCGACAGGCGTCAGCTTCGTGGTATATACCTCCAGGGAAAACAATACCATTAGGCATGAATGAACTTTTAGAGGACCTCTTAACGACAAGAATTTTATAATCAACGGGCGGAAGGTGTTTTTCTCCAACATTGCTTCGCTTTGGTATGGACGATATAGAATCCAAGAAGACAGATTTGCCAAAGACAATAACACTGGCAGCTTTCTTAACAGAGTTTGACATCCCCAATATAGTTTCGATACAACTTCACAAGGTCTGCTATGACGCTCCCAAGCACAAAAATTGCGACGTTGCTAAATTAAAACGCTAATATCCATGAAGAAAAATTCCACTACACTTGATATCTACTCATGATAATTCCTTTAATGAGGCGTGACGAAATCTCGACCCCTTCCTCTGCAAGGACTTCAGCCAATCAGATATCGAATTAAAGATATCGTGCACCAATCCCGTCTTGCCAAATACTCCATACTTACATAGTGCGATGGAATCGTCTGTTTAGCTGTGATCTGGTTTGTAAAATAATATTATTGCGTGAAAGAAGTTGCGGACCTAACCTGTATTCGGTGCTGCGAAATTTTCTAGGTAATATTTGTTCATGTAGTGTTTTGATTTCTTTTGTATCATGGCTGTTGTGCGCTGTCGTAGTCGCGAAGGACGGGTTTAACTGATATGCAATTGAATTGGTAGAACATTTTGTTGCTAACCCACGGCCATTACAAACATAACTGTAGAAAGTGATATATTGTCCTTTTTATTAACACGTTTATGGTCACGTATAAATTTATAGGTGCAATTATAATTTCGTACATAAAAACGAATTTTCTGTTTACAAAACATTGCGCACCATTTCAGTGCACCAATTCACTTCATCCAGTGCCAAGAAGACTTGATGTTAAGCAAATGTACTTATCTATTGCAGATGCGAAAATAAATTAGTGTGAGTTTGCACTGTGATAATATGGAGACCATGGAAATGCCTGTGACCTTAATCGTTAAGGCTCCAAACCAGCAAATTGAAGACCAAACGATACAGTGTCAGCTTAATTGGACTGTTCAAAAACTTAAAAGCCATCTATCAGAAGTATATCCCAGTAAACCGGTAAGTAAATGTTTCAAATATGTTATGTACTATATGGTGTGATGCAAAAACAAATATTTATTGATTTCATTTTGTTCGCTCACTTCCAAAGAAAACTGAAGAGCAGAAGCTGATCTACTCCGGACATTTATTGCACGACTCTTCCACTCTTAAAGAAGTTTTGAGGCGGTACGAAGGTCAAGAGGATGGCCCTAGCACGCACACACTTCACTTAGTATGTTCTGCTTCATCCCCACCTCAGCGCACATCTTCACATTCGAATAAAACCCCCCCTGTCTTAAGAGACCCTACCCCTCATGTGGAAAGATCATCCAGTGCTCCGACAATTGGGAATCAAGTGCAAGATAATAACACTCCGATAAACGAGGAAATCTCTCGTGATGAGAGCTCTAGTGATGGGTTAAGGCATAGGTTTTCGTCTGAAGGACAGGCAGAAGTGGATGGCGGGTTCAGTGTGGGTGGAGGTGTATTCATCAATCCTTGGGCAGCTTGGGCCATGCAGACAACCGAGGGAATGGAGCAGATTGGAATGTCATCAAGTTCCCAGCAGCAGTGGCAAATGCAGTGGATGCAGCAGGCGTACGCTCAATACTTGGCACAGTATATGCAATTGTAAGACATTTAAATTAATTAAACTGCATCAATTTCAATTACTAATAATTCTTTTATTAACTTGCTTGCATTAGCATGACCAATCAGCATGCTGGCCCTTTAAAAACCGGATGATTTTAAGATTTTTATTGGTAATAAATTAAATATTGACCGTCGAAAAATGAAGATTTTTTATACTTAAACTTAATCACCTAAGTATGTACCAAGAAAACCTATCAATTCCGCATTTTAGTTTTTAAATTAAACTGAAGCATGGTTACCTGTTGATTGACTTAGGCTCTTAACTTATTTTTGTAGACAGATAGTAATTTCTTAATTAATATCTCATGGTTTGATATTTAGTAGTTGTATCTTGGTCTTTGTGTCCTTGGAAATTTTAGTGTCTATAGTTAATAATTTAGTGTACTAACATGAATTCTTTTCTACTAAATCAAATATTTCAATCAAATACTGGTATATCAAACAAGTGTTTGATAAGTGTTGATAAAGCAATACACTGATGTTATCTTTACGGCTTCAGATTCTTTGAATAAATACTCAAATCATTTCTGTCATGATAACTAACTGTTTTAGGCAACAATGATGCTCCAATCAAGCTAGAAATAAACTAGTAAGATGATTCACTAATATGTGTGCCGGCATAAAATTATTTAAGTCATGCTTGTGAATGGTATCGGATTTAGTTATGGGTTGAATAAAAATTCACCTTTAAACTTGTACTATTGCAGCCCTTTTAAGTGTTTGGTACTGCTCTCTACCACTTGCAAGTAGTGTTAGAAATACACCAATGGATTTCACCACTAGTCAATGTAAAGCTTTCTTTTTCAATGCTATTCTCACATACATATTCGTCGCATGACCAGGGCAGGTCCTAGAGTAATATAATGACCTAATTTTTATTTCGTGAAACCTAGTAATTTTTCTTGAAATAAAATTTATATATCTTTTGGAAAGTATGGATACCAAAATTCAGTTATCATGTCAGTCAGTTTTAATTATGCAAGTATCTCAAATTTTGGGAGAAATAATTGGTTCAAGTCACCCTTTATAGTTAGGAAAATACATTCTTAGAGGTAGAATGCTCATAACTTTTTATCATTTGGGTCCTAGATTTTGTATTAAAAAGTAATATTTTATTTAGGCAACCAACTTCCAAAACTTTGGAAAATGAATTAAAGCTGAGGAATATTTATAAAATCTCAAATCAGGGGCTACAGCTTTATCAATAGTGGGAGAATGTTAGGCAAACGAGGAATGGGCAGGAACAGGATTGGGATGTTGAACGGGATGAAGGGAGGAAGGAAGTACTCAAGAGATGAAGAGGGATTTGATGTGGAGTAGATTGCTGGATTGTGTTTTACTAGGAGTCACAAAATATTTATTTGGTAATTGTGTCCATCCAAAACCCACCTTAGCCGGCAGATTACTTAAAAAAAATTGAATTTATCGAGTTATGGAATTTGAAGCAATGTTCTTAGAAATTCATTCCGGTTGTCTTCACTGGAATGACTTTTATGTTTTTGGAGAAAAGCCAAAATAATTAAGTAAATCTTCAGAATGACACTTCAGTAGAAGAGAAAAATTGAAAGCCATTTTACAGGCATATCATGTAAGTGAGGCTGAACTATGGAGTAAAGCGTAGATTTTTCATTTTATTTTCAAATAACAGCAATTATTATCTCTGCATAGGTACCCCAGAACTTGAAATTCTGGGGAAGGTGAACTTTGAGACACCCTAAAACCTCTCTCTCATTGAAAAGAAAACTAATCAACGTCATAAAAGTTGTGACATCATTCTCATCTTAGATTGGACAGAAAATAATCTTGAGTTTCCCCATATGGCTCATTCAGCATTTATAAAAATTAACCACCTGAGATGTGAATTTTAATGGCAAAAAACCCTTGAGATAGATTTTTTGTATATTTTGAGTTTAGTAACTCTGATCTGAGTTGTCTAAGACAAAAGCAAAAACAACATCCTAGTTTCCCAGGTTCCTGTGATTGTAACCACTTCTTCCCATAGCTTACCCTTTTGCTCCTCTCTCTCCATAACTCTCCCCCTCTTTATAATTGGTTCTGCAGAATCCTATTCCAATAGTGGTTGAATTGACATGGATTCTAATAATGCCTTCAAAAGGGTGAGATCATTTGCTGTTTCTTGAATGCAGAAAAATATCAGGGAGTTTTTAAGGTTGATATTTCAGGAGATTGAACCTGAACACGGCTCTTGAGGGCATCAATTTTTCTCGTAGGCTCTCGACTCTACATGGGAATGAAAGCTGTTTAATTTGCTCACTCCAACCTAATGTTGTGCATTATTTTGTACGGTCATATACTCTTGGGTTCAGAGAGTTAAGTTTTGACTTGAAACTCCAGTTCAGAACAAAAAAGGTTTTTAGAGGAAGCACCTTAGTTGGAGAGGTTGGACATCAACCAAAACTGAACAGGATGCCAAAGGAAAACCAAGAATTTAAATGCAGTTGATATTAAGGTTTGCCTCATTCATCACTCATGAACTCTTGGAATTATGAGTGTGTGCATCAGCATAAAATTTTGCAAATAAGGGCAAATTTTCAGCATTGCACTTGATGTAGATATATACCTGTATGTATTCTAGTAAGTGACATAAAGTGACCATGCAAAATAGAATTTTGGAAAGTAATTAGATATGTACAGGACAGAAAACCTAAAGTCTGAGTATAAAATTCAATGTGTGAGTATAATTTTATAAATACTGCCAGAAACATAATGATGTAAATTATGCTGAGTGTACAATTGCACTGGAATAGTTTTCCTATATTACTTTGTTGAAATGCTAGCTTAGGTATTAGGATTCAGTCAGCATGTCAATAGGTAAATCTCTTCATCCATTATGGAACCAGTAACGGAGAAAGTAATGTGCTGGGTATTTCAGATATTTTTCTAAATATTTTATTACAATACCATATTACTTTGTCTGGCCATTTCGTCCCACTGCTCCAAGACTGGTTCTCCTCCCACCTTCAATCTTTTCCTTATCTTCCATGCTTATTCATCTAGACCAGGAGCATTATCATTTACTAGATAGAGAGACAATGAAATGGGTCACGATTAGGGAAAAAAAACTGTTAGTATGGACTCTCTTTAAATATTTCAGCTCTTGTTTGATTTGCTATGATCACTTCATTTTAAATCAATCAAGCCTTTTACCTTCAACCTAACCTGACAATTTTTAAGAAATTTGGTACCAAATCTATACCCAAAAATAGTATATTTTGTAAGAATGTTGGCTCCTTCATTCTCTACAGCTATGGACCTTGGAAATAGCAAGAAATGTCTGGAATTTATCTCGTAGAGAAAATTGAAATCACATATATCCTAGCTAAGAATCTGGTCCGCTGATATATTTCATTCTAAAAGTCTTGCTATGGGCTTTAATGTGATGCATAGTGATACACATGATTAAAATTTATCTTAAATATTTAAAAAAATGAAACACAAAAATTGAGTGTTTTCTGAAGTTTTTGAAAAGTATATTTAATTTTAATTATTATAGCATTTAAGATAGTTTATTAACTTATTAATATAGATATGACTTTCATATGGTAATTTATTTAAAGATTTGTCTTAATATGGGATTCAAAGTATTTTTCATGCATCAACAGTAAAAATTCTCAATGCAACAATTTCAGAGTAAAAATCATTTGCCTTGACCGGGATTCAAACCCGGATCCCTTGATGTCTTGCTGAGTGCTTAAACTAGTTAAGCTATTGAGGTGTCCCTATTCCTAACAAATAGGTGTTCTGCATCGAGGCATCCCGAGAGCTTAACTGACTCTAAAGCACTTGGCCGGACAATGAGGGATCCAGGTTCAAATCCCAGTCAAGGCAAATGATTTTTACACAGAAATTGTTGCATTGAAATGCATATTAGCGGATGACTCCATTAAAAGTTACTGTTGCGGCATCCCTCGCAGTTCTGGGAAGCGAAAATTCTGATTCATTTTGAGTTTGAAAATATTCATTAGTTCAAACCATTAAAATCATTATTAATTTATTATTACTTGCAAGTAACACCATTAAAAATTATTTCTCAATGGTTTCAGAATGTTTTTCCATGGCTAGTATATTTTTATTTCACAAGATTCGTTTTGGCTTTATTCCTATCCAATGGGTGTTATGCATATTAGGAAGGAAGTCTCATTTTAAGTCTGTCTCTGATTGCATTTTTGGATAAAATACTGATTAGAAATGCAGGTAACTAAAGTGTAGAAAGATAAGCAATATTGTCAAAAGTTTGGCAGTGTAAGAACTGGTGAGAGTACCTATTTCAAGGATGTATTTTTAATGGCTCCATCAATAAGTGAAAAAACTAGTAAAAGAAAAAGGAATTTCTTCTCCAAGCCAACAACAGACTCACCCACACTTTCAGCTTGTTAAAGAATTTTTTGAGAGTTGACTAATAAGCTGCCAAATGCCCGGTGAAGAATTTTTTTAGTAGTTGTTTTTATGGGAGGCGACTGACAACTAAGGTCATTTGTGCCTCTAGGAATGGATGGGAAAGGAAGGGTGAAGAGAAACCTGGCATCGGCATTAGCCTACTCTTAAAGAAAGGCTCCCAGGGGTCTGTAGTTTTAACTTCCTATCCGGCGGATATTGTACTCACTCAAAGGGCTCTCCACAAAGCACCTCAAGGAGGGATCAGGATATCACTGAAAAATATCTGCTGAATTTTTTTTACTGTTAGAATATGATAAATGTGCATATATGGTAATAAAAATCTTGTGCTCAATAGCTTACCTGCTTGAAATCCCCTTTTTAAAGGGAAAGCTTCCAAAGTACAAAATATGATTTCCATTTTCTGTAGATTTTGGCATGTGGGTTATGCTCTAGCTGGAGTCCATCTCTTTTATAAATTGGAGTGAAAAACTAATGGTACAGTGGACTTTGACTGGATTGACATATGCTGTTGTTAAGCCTCTCAAATTACTTGAAGACATTCTTTTGAGCGTAATTTGTGAAACATACTCTGAGAAATATGCAAATGTACATTAGACCTTGTTATTCACTGACATTAAAAAATAATAGGCCAAGTAATTTATGATTACATTTTTATGCTATTTTGATTGGTGCGGCAGTCAAGCGTCTGCATTCATAATTAAAGTTAACTGGACATAGGATGCATGGATATTTTGACTATTCTTACACTTAAATATGTGGAAACTAATATGTATGTAATTTTAATTTTCAAAAATTAATAATTGATCTTAGTGGACATTTAACATGCCTATCCTAAAATAATTTTATTCCTTTTTTTCTTTTCCAATGCTTGGATAGTTCTATTTGCCTCAATAGAAAACCAGCCAAGTTGGCTTTAAACAATTTGTGTTGCATGTATATCATGAAATATCAACTAACACACCAGCAAGTGACCAAGCTTAAGGTAGAAGAAAGTACATCTCTGGGTTAGCAAATTAAAGTGATTTTCCACTGGCACTGAAATCCAAAATATTCTCCCGCTAATATAAAAAATGAAGATTTACTTATGTGCTGGCAACCCAAGGAGCATTATGTTATTATTATTTGTGTGTATTGTTATCTTGAGTTTTGCCATGTCTTTGAATTTCATTAGTTAGCTTTCTTAGACATATGCATTTTTAGTCTTATGAGTATCTACCATTTTTACACTTACTGTTCATGGTGAAGCCTTTATTACTGGTCTGTTGCCAGTGTATGAATTAAAAAAGGAACTAAGCTATTATGGAATAAAATGAAAATATTTCCTGGGCTTTTTTTGTAGAAATATTGGCCGTATGTTTTCATCATGGTGTTCTATAAAAACATCATTCAAAACTTCCATTTTAAGATTTAACAATCTTCAATTAATTTGTCAGTCAGTCAAATCAGTGTGTTTGCATAATTGTGGAAACTATAATAGATAATTATTATTTTTATTTTATTTCTACTTAATTTTGTGAACTAATTTTTTCCCATGGACTAATTTCTTCTCAATATGTTTCTGTAATCTTTCCAACTTAAATATTTGCAGGGTCCAGTCAGGTGCTGCCCCACAGGGATTCTTTGTTCCAACTCCATTTGGGGCAGGCATGTCTTCGGATGGCTCTGGATTTAACAATTCAGATTCTTCTGGTCCAAGCACCCCTTCATTCACACCACCTTTGAACAACAATAATAATGAGCCAGCTGCACCAGGTAGTTCATATCTTAGTTCCAATTTTCATATCGTGTCCCTGTACAAAACGTGATTTATTAGTTGATGTCCTCTTTCTGGTTTTTTAGATTGCCTTTTGATTTACCAGTTGGAAGTGCTTTCTGTATTGATGTAGTGGAATCCTTTCAGTTATTAACTGTTCTATGAGTGGTGTGAAATGACTGCACAAAGATATGACTTTACTTGCTTCATTTTGCATTAAGGTTAGAATTATTTTCACTTTGGGCACACTTTGTTTTGTCAGCTGTACTAAGGTAGGCTTTTTAGCCTACAATTCCATGTTTAGATGAGAGTAAGTTGGTGGTCTTTGTCAAAATCTATTGATTAGCCTCAAGTGACTTGGTGATTTTTGAGGTTTAAACTGTAGAAATAAAATACTGTCATGTTACTAGAAAGAGGGACTCCCCGTAACTGTTCTATAATTTATCAGCATTCCTTTTGTCTTAAATGTAAAATTATCTTACCTGCTAGTAAGAAAGGGAATTGAGTAAAAATTTTAGGAAATAAAATTATGCCCAACCTTTGTTGTATTTAGTTTGCTACTGCTACCAAACCTAGATATTGATGAATAGCTTTTCCATGTATTTATATGTGTTCAAGCTCAGTTTCATTTCATCATAAAATCACTGGAAAATGAAATATTTAAAAAAATTCACAGTTGATGAATGTGTATACACCTTGAGAAGAGAAATTTTTGTCCTCATTGTGCAATTATCACTGGCACGATACTATCATGTTCATCAAAACTATGATTTGCAACACTATATATTATCAAGTGGTAACTGATTTTTTAAACTTATATTCACTCATTTCATTCAAGCCATAATTCAAATATTATTTTTAAAATTCTACAATCTCCTATTTTCTATAAGTTGTTCAATGTTATAATATCATATATTTATAGCTCTTAAATAGGGGGCAATTATGAATTCCTAATCAAAAGTTTTTATTTTATCCTGGTGCCAGAGCACTTGCTTTGTCAGATTCACATTGTGATTTTGGAAATAATTCTTAAGTCTTTGGAAAATTGCTTGTAAAATTTTCCCTGCAATATCTTTATCAAAAGCAATCTCGTATGGTGGCATAATATCATGTAATGGCTCTCTTAAATTGAAGAAAAAACTCCTGAAATTCAGCATAGAATAAAATGCTAGATTTAGAATGTAACTTTTGAATTCCAGTAAGTTAATATCACTTGAATTTTTAAGATGTTTTAATGAGCTAAGGTAGGAATTTTATATCGACTGATTTTTTACAAGGGTAGTTTGAAAGGTTCTCACCACCAGATGTCAGTCAGCACTAGCACAACGAGTTTCCCACGTAATAATAGGTAATTCTTTATGAGTAAACATGTAACATCTCAGTGCCCTGGGAAGAGATCTGTGCTCCGGACGACTCTCTGTTGCTTTTCTAGTGTAGTGATTTGTAAAGATGGAAAAAATAAAAATTCAAGCCGTGATAAAATACTTTGTAAAGAAAGGTATGAAAGCAAAGGAAATTCATGCCGGCTTTCAGAACACTCTGGGGGACTCTGCTCCTTCATGTTCAACTGTGGCCAAGTGGACAAATGAGTTTAAGTTTGTTCGGGATAGCTTAGATGATGATCCACATAGTCGTCGGCCAAAATGTGCCACTACCCTAGAAATTATTGCAAAAATGCATAAAATGGTTATGGAGGCTCGCTGAATAAAAGCGCAGGAAATCGCTGAATCTGTAGGGATGTCATCTGAAAGGGCATATCACATTTTAACAGTGGAATTGGAAATGAGAAAATTATCTGCTAGATGGGTGCCACAACTCTTGATGCAGGATCACAAATGTATTAGAATGGAAATTTCCTAGCAATGTTCAACATGTATTAAGAGCAATCAACAAGATATTCTGTGCCGGTTTGTGTCCACAGATGAAACTCGGGTCCATTACAATACCCCAGTGACAGAACAGCTGTCAAAGCAGTGGAAACATGTTGATTCACCAGCGCCAAAGAAAGGAAAGGCAATACGGCCAGCTGGAAAGGTGATGGCTAATGTTTTCTGGGATGTGAAAGGGATTCTGCGGATAGATTATCTATCCACTGGTCAAGCAATTACTGGACAATTCTACACTAACCTCCTGGACCTACTACGGGAAAAGATACTTGAAAAAAGGCCGTGTTTGGCAAGGAAGAAAGTCATCTTTGATCAAGACAATGCACATCCACACACAAGTGTCATTGCTATGGCAAAAATACATATTATCCACTCATACCAGAGCTATGATATGAGTTGTTACCATATCCACCTTATTTGCCTGATTTGGCTCCATCAGATTTCCATTTCTCTCTCAAGCTCAACATTTTCCTCATTGGATGGAGGATCTCTTCAAACAAAGAACTAACAGCTGAAATAGACCTAAAGGTATTTTGCAGACCTGAAGGAATCTAATTTTTGAGATGGGAACAAGACATTGGGACATCGCTTGACCAAGTTCATTCATGTAATTCACTTGGGTTACAAAATCCATTGGCAAAACTGTATGGCAGCATACCAACATATGCTAGTCCTCAATATTAAGGTTAAAATATTTAACTTTAAATATGATCATTATCCTTAAATTTAAGATTATTATCTTCTGCTAAGAAGCCAAAGAGACGATGCAATGGTAGTCGATAGTGTAATGTTTTTGGTAAAAAAGACTTTATATGAAGTAAAAGTGTTGCTGTAATTAGTCTGACATAATGTAGGTTAATCCTCATAAAATAGTTAAAATTGTAAAATGTGTAATGCAATTTTGCTTGCATAGGTCAGGAAGCTGCCATTTTGAATTTTGATACGGAATATTTTATCTTCCATGTAGTAAACACTGCATTTATATAGTTAAGTTTATAAATGATAATGTAAGCACATTGCAATAAAACTGATTCATTATCAGTTATTCATTACAGATAAGTTTTATGTACAAATGTTTTTAGGATTGGAAATCTGGCTTATAATATCAATGAAATTACAGGTATTACTGTATTTATTTGGTCAAATATTTTGTACTGTAGAATAACAATTTTATATATAATCAGTATTTATCATGATACTGTTTTCGCCTTGACTGGGATACGAACCAAGATCCCTCAATATCTGGTCGAGTGCTTTAGCCAGTTAAGCTATCGAGGTTCCTTTAAAAGCCCCAAAATTTCAGAGTTTAAATGATACTGTTATATAAAAGAATCTTTTAATCCTACTGGTGAATACATACAGATGAATGATTTGGAAATGTTCAAGATTTCATGAGTTATGCTTTCTTAATACACCATGCCATTTCAAAATTTTTGTTGGTTTCAATTTTTTCCTATTTTCAAGATTTGTCAACCTCCCAAGTATTTTAGGAATTTCAGAGCAAAATTTGCTTGAATATGGAAAAAAATGACTGCAACACAACATTTATTTACACAATGGCAAAAATTCATAGATAGGGAGTAGGCATGATGATAACATTTTCAGTGGGACCTTGATTTTACACCATCAGAGTTAATTGCCAGGGTGATGATACTGATTTATGATGAATCTCTTGAGATGCCGATTTTTTGGTCTACTATGTGGCCTTCCACAGAAGTGTGAGTAATGAAGTACTGCCCATGATCAAGTCACCATGGATATTATTTTGATACTATTGTCTTCTCCATTTTTCACGCTTGGTGAGGTCAAGATAGTTAAGTATTGAGGTTCTCCTATACTAAAAGCAATGACATATGAAATTCACACATTGGGGAAAAGGGTAAGTGTGTTAGAGGTTCAGTAGTGAAATGATTTCAGAAGCAGTTAGTCCATAAGAAAATTCTTTTAACCAGTAACTGATTGCAGATCTGACATATGCATTCTATATTTTAACATTTGACTATTACCACTAATTTTATTAGCAAGCCGTTCATATTTTACAACCACTTTTGTACATTAGTACAACGTACATCATACTCTAAATTAATTCATTCTTTTAGCATTATACATTCTGAAATTTTAATATCATTCATTTTATATTTTTGTTCATGGAGAAATAGGTATGAAAAATTTACGCAGTATTTTTGTATAGTGGATTTTTGGAAGAAGATATCTGCCACATATGAACACATCAGTCAGGAAAGATGCCTTTGGATTTTTAAGGTTTTTGATTTGTATGGAAGGGTTACTATGAGTTAACACTTAAGTTGGGGTAAAACTGGTTGGTAAACTAATTGTTTATCTGAATAAGGATATTAAATGAAAGGTGGATTTTCAATTAGAATTTTTATCTATTCACTGCCATTAAAATTTTGTAGAATCCTAATTAGTCTCACCCTATAGTTAAAAGTGACAAGAATCAAAAAGGTATTTTAGGTACTTGAAGCAAGAACAAGTCTTGTCAGCCATTCTCTTCCTGTAGTAGAGATTTAAGTTATTTTAGATGGTATTGTAGTTTTAAACAGAAATGGTATAACTGGTCATCAATCACATAAGGAGAGAGAGGTTTCCCTAGCTCTTGCCTGTAGGTAGGCACTTTGTGTCAAGAAGAAAGACTATTTTACTTTCATAACTTTTTATCTTCATGATTTCAAATTATTTTCAATGTGCTATTTGTAAAATGTCATAATTAATCTAACTAATCATAATTAAGCATCCATATTAACTTTGGAAATTTAAAAATGTCATTTGTAACATGTTCAATAGATATAATGTGTAGTTCCTGAAAATAATAAATGCAATATACAGGGTGCTGCACAAAAATCAAGACGAATGAAACAATTTTTTCAAAAAAAAATTTATAAAATGAAAAATTTTTTTTTCTAAATTGTTTGTATGACCATAAACAACGATTTTATTCAATGTATCCCCCACTTGCTTGAATGATGGCCTCCATTCTTGGTCTGAAGCATTCACCAGCCCGTTTTAACACACCATGGTCCATATTGGCAAATGTTGTTTCAATAATGGCTCTCAATGTCAAAACTTTGGAATATCTGGATTGTTGGTGACCCTTTGGACCATGCTCCAATATACCATAGTAGTCTAATGGATTTAAATCTGGGCTATTGGGAGCCCAGAATTCTTTGTACCAAAACATATGGACGTTGTCTGACAACCAATTTTGCATCAGTTGACTCATATGGGCTGGCACCATGGCGTTCTGCTGGAAAACTTAAGGCCTTGCAGATGACACAAGTGCCATCCACGGCTTCGCTTCATTTGTCAGAATATGCAAATAAACCTCTTTGTTGATATTTTCCCCTTAGTTAAATAAATGCAGTGGTATGACATCACCCTCAGTGGACACAACTCTTAACACATGAACATTCACTGTAAATTTTGTTCTGGAAACAACAGGGACATCTTCAGGGTGTGGTAACCAAGCCAGTGGTTGTTCCTATAATTGTTTTTAACATCTTTAGTGAAAAAATTTTTGTCAGAAAAATATCTGATTCCTCCAGCAGGATTATTTTTTTATTAACAAAAAAACAGGTTTCAATGTTCAACTCGCTTTGCCCTGGCAGCTTCAGGTCTTATTTTAATGGTCGAAGACTTGTAGCAGAGGTCCTCCTTGATGATTCGATGCATAGTCTTTATATTCACAATGGCATATGACATCAATTTTTGGATCAATTGGTTATGATCGACAAAAATGAGCTCCTGAGTCCATTGGATGACATCTGGAGTCCTGACAATGCACTCCTTTGAGTGAGTATTCATTGCTGGTGGTGTGAAACCTTGTTGGACTTTTCCAACTCATTTAACTTTTAACAGCCTAGTGTGGTAGTGGGTAGGGATAGAGCCACCATCTTGGTGGTTAAACGTCCATGCACCAGTACGCATCCTGCTGTGGTAGTTTGCAGACTGTGGTTAATCTACTTTTCTCCCTGCAAACTGTTAAAATGTGCACTGCAATGAAAAATCCTGAAAGCTGTAGGTTGGGCTGTCCAGAAAGTAATTTACATTTTGAAATAAAATATCAACACCTAGTGACAAGACAAAGTTTCATTTTATACATCTGAAAGGTACATTCTTAAACTATTTTCTTGTACATTCTTAAACTTTTTCTACGTAGTCGCCATTCAAATTGAGGCTTTCATTGTTACAATACACAAGCTTCTCAATTCTGCCTTTGAAGAAATCTGCCGATTGAAATTTTAACCACTTGCTTACACCAGCATGCAATTCTGCATCACTGTCCAAGTAACTTTGCAAAGTGTTACTAGCCATGTCTTTGGAGAGATCTGTAATCGTAAATTGATAATTTTCATGAATGTTTTGTTGATTTTCACCATCAGTTCATCTGTCAGAAGGCTAGGCTGACCACTACGGTTATTGTCATGAACATTGGTGTGGCCAGTTTAAAAGTGAATGCATCACTGCCTCATTCCTCAAATTGAATTTTGACGGGCCTCACCCTGTAGTTACATCACAAAATAAAACTTGATTTATTAGGTGTCATTTCAGTATATACAATTTTAAATAAACAGTTACAAACTACAAATTTATATATCTTAAGATCTCTCTTGACTTGTTGCGTCAATGTCTCACATTTTCATCAGGTAAAAATTACCCATAAATTGAAACATTATACTGAATATGAGTTTGAGTGTGTATACTGAAAGTGAGAAGTTTGTAATGAGTTTGAAATTCATGGGAATTACCTCATGAGCACCCTTGTACAAAGGAACTAATCCCGCCAAATTTTAAATAAGATTATTGGTGTTAGAAAATCTTTGGCCAAAAATCCAGGATATCATTTGAGAATAAGTTTTAAGCTAACTTCGGTCAACCTGTATCAAATTGTGTCCATTTTTATTATGTGCCATTTTTGTTGTCTTGACAGATGCTGCAGCAGTTGGGCCTGAAGAAGGAGCAGATGGCATTGGTCCAGATGGCCTCCCTCAGGGTCAAAACAGGGACTGGATTGACTGGATATACTTTGGCAGCCGGTTCATGGTGTTTCTTAGCATTATCTATTTCTACTCAACTCTTGCCCGGGTTCTTCTTGTTACAGGGATTGGGATGGCCATGTATTTGTAAGTTACATTTTTTTCCCTAGCTTTTTATGGGCATCTTTATCTGGCTAATAAGATTTTCACCTAACCTCTCCTTGTTTCTCTCTAGGTGGAAGGTTGGTTTCTTTCGCCTTCAACAACCCCCCATTCCTAATGTTCCGAGGGAGGCAGCCAGGGATGCGGATGCAAGGGAAGCACCTCCGAATAACCCTGACGAATGGAACCAGCGACAAGCCGATCGTGCAGCTGAGGCATCCGCTCCTGGAAACACCACTCCAACAGTCGACGGAGATGGTGGTTTGAGGCAGGACGACGAGGAACCAAGGGTCAATAGGGGACACCCAGTGGTGGAAGAAGTGGATAGTCCCACTATTTGGGCAGTTACTTGGACTTTTCTTACATCCTTCTTTACATCTCTCATTCCTGATTCTCCAAATGCCATATGAAAGGATAGTTGGGTCAGATGATTGGTAGGGTGAAGGAAAGCGCACAAGTTGAATGAATGAAAAAGGGATAGCCTGAAAAAATACAAAGTATCGGTGGATGTTTTAGTTTGTAATCTCCTTTCCAGAAAAAAATGATAATGCTCCATGTGTGGGCCCAATTCAATTGACATTTGTCGCCCCAAACCAGAGAAGGTGCAAAGCAATGGGAGGTAGTGTACGAGGCAAGAAAAATATTCTCCTTAATGAACTGTTGGAATAAAAAAATGTCAGCTGTTGCCATCCAATGCAGGAGAGAGTAACTCAATTTGCTCGTTTTGATTAATTCAAAAGAGTGGAGCTATTTATTATCACTCACTGCTCCTCATTGTTGAAATTCATCAAGCACATGGCTTATCTGTAGTATGTTCATTTTTAATCCATTTGCAGTTGTACCAATGCCATATGTGTATATATGGCAGAAACTCTGTGAAAAGATATCGGAAGCAGATTTCGTCTTCGTTTACGATATTGTCCTTTTGACATATGTGTAATAATTAACTCTATTGTCGTCATCCATCCATCTTGTTGGTATGTGTACCCGCAGTTAGCAGATACATTCAACTTCAAATTTATGCTATTCCTTGTAATCTGCTCTGATGACCCAAAAGCTATTCCATTGTCCTTCCTAGGGGCCATGCAGATATATAAGAGGAGTTTGACCACTGTTGCTGGTCATAATGTTTTGAGGGCAGTTGTATTTGGTGATGTGCTAATTAGTGGTAAATGGATTGCCACCAGATAATTTCCAAAGCCTGTAAGGCATTACTGCTCATATTTGAATACTTAATTTGCATGGCTGCCTACACGTATTTAAATAATATATTTTAATGTTTTCTACAAGTAAACCAAAGATTACTTCCTTATTTAGAAGAAATTGTCTGTAACAATTAAATGATGCCCATTTGGGTATGATCAATCAGTTAAAACAATCATTGCGGCAGCAATGTATAATTGCTCCTCATTTTATGTATGATTATTGTTTATTAGTCATTCTTTGTACATATCTGAGTGTATATATGCTTATATATTGAATTAAAGACCACAGCTTGAAGTGATTACCTTTATCATTATACACATGATTACTGCGACAATTTTTTTCCACATAGATATGAGGGTAATCCAGAGAATAACCTTTCCGTGTAGTGCGAGAATTAGTGGAGGGAGCCGAATGGTCGCTGTATTGACACATACAGTAGGTCAGTACGCCTCAAACTGCAGTGGTTGGAAGGTTGCGCTGCTTGTCGTTTGTTTACAATAGTAAACAAAATGAACAATTCAACTAAATTTCCCGCCAAATTTGAAGTTCGTTCTGTGATAAGGTTTTTACTGATAAAAGAACTTCAAAACTGCTGAAATTCATCAGAAAGTTATTGCTCTATATGGGCTATATAGTATGTGATGAGTGACAAGAGTTGTGCGTCATTGTTGTCATTTGTTTTAGAGTGAATCCAAATCTCCATGATGGCCTGTGGTGAAATGGCCTGTGAACTGCACCTGAAAATTGATGATAAAGTTTGTTCAAATCATTTTGTGATAAGTGAAATCTTTAGTAAGTTTTCCACTGATTACTAGGACTCAGTTGCATGAAGACATGACTGAAAATTTAGGCTATTATGTATCTTGTACATTGGAGGTCACTTTCTGGACAGGCCATTTGGTGGGAATTTCAATTGTGTTGTTCTTTTTAATCGCTATTGTAAACAAACGTCAAGCGGTGTGACCTTCCAGCCCCTGCAGCTGCAGGCTTACTGAACTATTGTTTGCATCAATACAGCATATTGTTTGCATCAATACAGCATATTGTTTGCATCAATACAGCATATTGTTTGCATCAATACAGCAACCATTGGGATCCTACCACTAATTCTCACGCTGCACGAAAACAGACGTTACTTTCTGAACAGCCCTCATATCCTAGGTGATGTTTTTTTATAAATGATGTCTTAATTGAAAAACATTTGTATCAATTTTGTAATGCCATGTGTAAAAGTTTCTTTAATATTGGCAGAAAATTCCAGATATTAGTAAATAGGGGACATGATATAAAATTGGGCTGAAAGGTCCCCAAACCTTAAGGTATGTCCTTTTATTTGAACATTATGGAAGTAGGTATGAATATCATTAATGGATTGAAAGGGTCCTGATGATGTTGATGAGGGGTTTGCTCTGTACTGGGTAAGACAAATCAGAAAATTTAAGCAACTGCCACAGGTATTATAGGGCAAAGAAAAATGGTAACAAAAATCATGATTACCTTAGAATGGATGAATTAATGTTATGTTAAGGATAAAATGCAGTATATATTTAGAAAAGGATTTCTTGGTCTGGAAACACAAGGCTCCTATGCAAAATCAATTTAAATAATGAGAGCTATTGGCATTAATATTTCTGGAGAGTTCTTCGTCATAGTGAAGATGAATAACTGTTTCATAGTTTGTAAAACATTTTGAGAAGTTTCCAAAGCGAGTATTTAACACTGAAGGAATTAGTATTGGAGTTAATTATGCTTCACCATTACTCCATGAATCTGTATTCAAGCTTAAAGTCATTCATAGTGTTGTCTAATTGCCTGGAGAATATGAGGGCTAAGAATTTTTATATTTCATCAAATGTCGACAGTAAACACTTGATTTACAGTATTTGTTTTTGTTGCTCATATTTTTTCCTAGAAATTGATGAAGAAGAGGGTTCAACATTGTAAATGAAAACATCATTAATAGAAAGAAGAAGATAGGAGCCCACCTAATGTGTCTTTCCTTACCGTCATTTGTCCATAAGAATGCGCTGCCTCCATGGATTTTATGTGACGTCCAATATGGATGACATTATAATATATAAAAATAGCTCCTTTGAGAAAGAATATTTGATTAGCGTTGATTCAGGGGCGTGTTATCGCAATCCAATGAAAATGAAGTACGCGTATTTATTTTATTTAAATTAAAAAACAAGGCCTAGATGCTTTAATTTGCATTTGTTAAAATGATATTCAAAGGAACTGGTGAAAGCGTACCTTTTGTTTTAAAATCATGTCATATTGACAAAAATTTTAATTTTTTTTGCGTTTCTCTTCAATAGTCCAAACAATTTAAGAAAACGAAAAGTCATGAATAACACAAACAAACGGAATGTCATACGTAGTGTTATTTTAAGTTATCCAACTTCGAACGGTGGTACTTGAACTTTGAAAAACCGCTTTCGTGATTAAGAAATGCTTCCTGAATTTTCATGATGCTCACTAATATACATTTGGATCGCCATCATAATAAGCATTCCCATAATTCCGATATTTCGTGTGTGTCGCACGATTTAGTGAGTCAATTTTTCTTTTGAGCGGCCGTAAGTGTCCTTCAGCTTCATATAAACGATTTGACTACGTGCTCTGAGCTCCACTAACTGCAAATGGCATTATTTCTCTCGCTTTGAAGATTGCAAGGTCAGTACACTATGAATATATGTATTTTGTAGTGTTAGGGAGATCATGATATCCATATTTGGACCTCTCGACTCCTGTAACGTCTCTTTTATTTGCATGTCTTGTATGCATACTAGTCTTATTGAAATAGAGGATATTATCTAGTGGCAGTTTATAATTCTTATTTATTATTTCATTTTCTTTCGTTAAAATTGATAATTACACAGTATGTACCATCTTACGAATACGCACACTTGAATTGTCGAGTTTAAATTTTCATACGGCGGGAGATAGGTGGCTGTGCCGAACGCGGGGCAAGTTTTTAGCATCGTATTTAATTCTATTTTCTATGAGAAATAGGCATCAGCCATTTTCAAAGTCTAATGAAGTAATTTTGGGTAGTAATAAAGAGTACGAAGCTTTTTATGCGCATGGTACCGTAAAATTACTTCACAGAAACCGTATTTTGATTTTGTTGTTCGGTCATATTTAACTCATTTTTTTATAGAAATACACGCAGAATATTAAAATTTGCTACTTTTTAAGGAATATATCACTGTAGTTGAAAAGTGGTAAGTTATATGTAAAAAGTTGGAGTTCATTTGAAGAATGCGTAATTTAGTTTGTTTAGTTAAATTTCAATTTATTTCTTCTTTCATGCTTTTTAAACCTGCATTTTTACAAGGTTTTAATGTGACCGTAATCATATGGATGGAATCACTTTTGCAACGAGGACTTCTGCAAACCTCTTCATCAGCGCGAGTGAATTACTAAAGTAGTTCCAACATTTTATAGCCGCGGAAAGTTTTTAAAATTTCATTTTGATATGGTTGTTAGTATATATTCCAATTCAAACTTCAAGGTAAATAAGAACGCCAGAACTTCAATTATTCAGTGAATTCACGTAGCATTGCCATAGAAAAGAAGAAAGGACAATGTAAGCTTATTAGGCTAATGGCGATATTCGTGGTCTTGTACGTTCGCTCCGTATTTGGAATTAGCTCTGAATTAATAAGATTCGGCAGCGCGGTATTTGATGAAGAGCCGAGGTTTTATGGCACGTTTTGCGCTCCCATAAGTTTCATTTAGACGTTGGATGTTGGACGTTGTGATGCTTTTCCGGTTCTCTAGGCAATGCTCAAGAAAATACTTTGTAGCAGAGAAAAAGACAGAGGCGCACCCTTACTAATTTTAAAACTTAGTAATATATATATAAATCTGAAATTAATTTTTTGTTTGGGGACATATCACGCCAAGACTGTACTGTTTAAGTGCTTCTATTTTTTGTATGAATAGGGTAAAAATACACTAGGTAATATAGGCTTGGTTCGATTTCGATATACTCGTACGGACATTTTGCCATCGAAAAAATCGATTACAATGTTTTCACACACCGATGGGAGCATATTTTTCCCACGGAATTAGCATTTAAATTTATTCACTTTAATTAGGTGCGAAAATTAAACTGTTGCAATCTTTCTCTAGTTATTATATTAATTACAAACATATTATGATTTATGCCGACAGCTGAGCAGATGCTCGTACATTTCGTTCATTAGTATTAATTGTAAATATACATTATCTTTTTCTATAAACTGATATTGTGAAATCCCATTGTCTCGAATTATTTAATTAAGAATGAACTTTTTAAGTGTATCAGTTCGTATATTCGGAATCAGCGCTCATTATACTTGAAAAAAATCATCGCTTGCCACAAATGACACTATGGTGAATAAACTCTCCACGTCCATAAAAAGGCCTCCAAACGAATTAAATTCAGTTACAGCAGTTGGGATAATTTGGTCCGTTGAAGCCGGGCATAGCTGCTAGTTACTGTCTAAATTTCACGGTGGTTGAATCTGGCACGGTAAATATGAATAGCATCTGACACAGCTGACCGGAATTTCGCTCCATTTCCGGAATTACGAATTTTGGGCAAAGTAGAGGTGTGAAAAATTGTCATTACAAAAAATTTGTACTATGATTTCAATGATTGAATCCAATGAAAATATTTAGACTTAGTTCTCTATTCGAACTTTCAAATCATTACTGCGTCAATCATTTTTCGAGATAATTTTACGTCGTTGGAAATTTTGCAAGCCTGAAATTTTTTCTTTCAATCCTCCGTTATGGATAAGATTTTTCGAAAGGTGAATTTGGTTCCACCCGTCGATAGTTAGTAGTTATCAGGGGAATCTACCGCCAGCATTTGTAATCTGTCGCCGTGCTGTCATTTCTACTCGTTTTTTCTATTGCAACTCGTGGGCTGCGATCTCTTGGTAACTTACATATCCATACTCTTTTTCTGCATCATCAGACCTATCAGTGCGGAAACTAACACATCCCCTACCTATCTCTGAGTTGCTGATGCATCGTTTTTATTAGTCTACAGTACTGTACTTAAAGTACTGAAGAAATACGCGAAAATTTACCCGCATTCGTATTGACTTGAGCTTGCAACTGTGGGATCAGAAAAAAATTGAATCGCTCTCACAATATATTTATTTTATTACTAATAATCCATGTTTTTTTGTTCTAAACCTTTTTTTCACGTCTGCATTAAAATGTTTGTGTTTTTTTCTACTCACACCAAGAAATTGATTCAGTATTCCCATAAGATGGCAATGTAACTTTGCCATGATTACCGTTGACTTTACTGACTCCCTCGGATTGATAGCAATAGGTTTTGCATCCTAGACATTCTTTCAACAACCCGCCCCCGTATTTCCTGCAAGTTCCTTAATTCTCTAATGGTTTACAGTATTGCGCTGGAGTTCTCAAATAATTGTATCGCGTAGTTCTTTTTGGGACTTATTTTATTGCTCTTTCCTTCCTCGGTTTCTTCAATTATGGTCCACAGTAAAACGTATAGCCTAAAGATGTGACTAATGATTTTATAATTTCTTCTCAGGGTGCTCCTATTTTTCTCTTCACTCATTTTACTTGATTTTTGGGTGGGAAATCTCCAACGGTTTATAAATTTCATCATAGCCCGGTTTTTCCATCGCTCCTATTCTTCTTTACTCATCTGCTTCTGTCCATATCGTCGAATGGAGATAAACTCCCACTATTGATTCTATAGGGCGATTTTCAATTTATTACCTTTTGTCATAAGTAATTGCCTTTTCTGATAGAATAACTTCCTTGCGTTGGACACTCTATTTACTATCTTTCGTTTGCCTATTTCACTGCTACTAGCCCTATCTCCACTGGTAAATTATGAGTGCATTTGATTTTTTAAGCTCCTATCTTTCTCAATTTCAATTTGAAAATTATCATCCTTGCATGATCTACAAACTGTTTTCTTCATTTCTCTCTTCTAATGAGGGTGTAATTTTACATCCCTTTTCCTTTATGGGCATATTTTCTTTCTCATACTTACCTATCCTTTTTTCCAAGTATCCAGAAATTTTTTTGTGCCCATAACAAATATTAAGGTTCATGATGAACACCATAATTTATTAATTTATTTTAACTTCTTCGACAGTAAAACTCATTTTAAATACTGCCGTCTGTATTCTCTGTGTTTAAAGCGTGTATCAAATTTTGTCATTTTAGTTCATTCCTCTTCCCTGCTGGCTATGTAAAATGTTTCAGACCTCGTTAAGTAGTACTTGAGCCGAATTTATAAAGTAAATAACGATCAGTGTACATGTTTTGTATTTCATATCTGCATGTTAATTTTGAGAGTAGGTAGAACTTTTTCTTCTCGTCAGTTTCTTCTGAACTCAAGACAATCTTCAATTAAAAGCTCTTATGCTTTAACTACTTTTCTGAAGTAGAGGTGGCTTCCTGATTTAAAAGAATTTAAAAATTTTGTTAATTTTATGTTACTCACATGCTGCACAGCCTCGAAACTTGAGTCGTATAGTAAAGATATGGAATTAACTAAGTTTTTGAGTTTTCTTAAATCATGAGGCCAATGGTTTTCCAGTAGTTCGTGGATGCCGGTAAAATATTCTCAAATCACTTCACTGAACTCACGACGCGTATTTAGTGGGAAATTGCAATATTGTTGCTGCGTTGTCACCACATGGTGCCGGAGTACTTTCTACAGACTCAATAGAAGCCTTCCCCAATGCGAGTAATCACGGTGCGCCATGTCACCTGAATCTCTACTTCTGCACGTAAAGCTTATTGTACGATTCGTTTACATAATTATTTTCCTGACGCTTAGTCACGTCTCATGATGCACTTTTGAACCTTTTACGGCACAAATCTTTGGCTCCAAAGAAAAATTTCTCGAATCGAGCGTTGTGCTGGCATTAAAAATATATTTAAGGTGCATAAACTCTAACTTTTCTTCTCCGTAGTTTTTCGAATTGGCCAAAATCGATTGAAAAATACTTGACGTAGAAGAGATGAAGAATTCAATATTTTATTCATGTGAATGATATTGCCTTCAGTGCTAAGTGATGGCAATGGTCACCGGTCCAGTTTTTGCTCCTTTGCTAGACTCAATTTTCACAGCGTCTCACGCCGAGATGCGTGACGAGCGTGGTTAACGACAACAAGGCTAATTCAAATTAAGCCCAATTTAGCGAAAGGCGCTTAATGGCGTTCAATTCAGTACGTTGTAAGACATACGATGCGGCGATAACTTTTTTGGATTTTAGTGTGTCGGGTGTTCGGATATTTGTAAATTAAAGCACTCTGAGCTCGGAATATACTCGTAAGGAAGTTAGTATAATATTGATTTTAAAATTACATGTATTGGCTATTGGTAGTTGTTTCCACTCATCGTTAGTTACAATTAAAGAGTCATTTGAATTTGTGTGTTTAAAGACAACGCGTGGATTTGCGAATCAATGCGTTTTAAATAAGTGTATCCATGAAAAATAAAACTAACCTTCTCGCAATCACGCCTACTGCGGTGAACTGCAAATTATATTTGTTGAGAAGGATATTAATAATTCATGGCTGGCATTCAAATTGGTTTACTGCTATTTTCAAAAATGTTACAAGTTGACTTAATGATTAGGTTAGATACGTGGGCCAAATATTTAGTCTAGTCACGTTTGATTCGCTTGAAGCGTGCTTTTTACTCTGGGGAACATTTCCAGGGAAAACAAAGAACAGGACCCATTCGGAGCAATTTTGAATGAAGAGCTACGTCATACAAGTTGGTGAGATAGTCTGAAGAGAACGGAAACTTAACGAGCACTCGTAAGAGCATGTACTTGTCCCGGGGTGTTTTTGGTTTTCTTGTCTGCATTTCTCTCCAAGGGTTAATTTTCTCAAGCGACTTATTGACTCGAAGTGCTGGGTATACCATATAGAACAAAGTTGGAAGCATGGGAAGTCACGATCAGACGGATTATGTCGAAGGATTACGAGGAACCATTCACCAGCCGAGTGTCACAGAAAAATTCCTCGAATCTTCCTTAATAATCCCTTCTCATTTGAAGGACTCCTTGTGAGTGTTGAACTTTGCTTGGCGCGCTGCATTTCCTCAAGATGAAGGTACCTTCGTCAAGCGAATGATGGAAAACCAAAGAGAATTCGTGCAGAAAGTGGAGATCGTAGAAAATTTTTAATTATCGGACGAGTTCTCCCGGTTTAGGTTTTAGAGACTTTTTTGAAATGCTTTTTCATTCGGTGCAGTGCTGGATATCTAGTAAAATATTTATCGTAGAAATCCATTGAAAGTTATCCAACTTCCCAAGTGAATCCATGAATTTACGTAGGAATCCCGACTGGATTTCCCCTGGGGATTTCCCATTTAGCTCTTTCGTATTTATCTTTTGAAAGTCTACCCATGAGAAAACTCATCTCTTACGCCTAAAACATTAAGTAGCTTACGTTACTTATTCCAAATTCTCTTCTTTCACCCTTATGACAGCTCCCCTATCCCTATGCATGCAAATCCTCGATCTAAAAGTGAGATAGGTAATGTCTAATTATGACCTGATATGTAGTGCTTAGGAGCTCTCTGTATTACATAAATAAGGACCCAATAATTCAACTTTTAAAATAGTAACTAATTGGATGTGAGTAGTCTGTGGACGAAATAAAATTAAACACTTAGGATCTGCACCCCAGAATATTCAACATAAACATTGGTAACAACGACATAGAGTCGATTATATTGGTTTGGCCAAGAACCAGTCACCGAAGAGCAGAATCGGATAATACTCCCGTTCGCATATGAACGAAGGACAACCGACTGTAGCAGTAGTAGTTACGATGAGGGGTGACAGACAGCTGAGGTTATTTACAGCTTTGGAGTGATGGGTGGGTAATTTGGTTGGGGTAAGGTGTTCAGGGAACGGAGGAAAGTCGGCGAGAAACCCAGCGTTAGCATTAACATGTTCTTCACAATAGCTGCCCAAGGGACCACAATTCAACATCCAATACGACGGACGGCGTACTCCACTTGAAGCGCCCTCCTCCTAGTACGGCAAGTAGGGATACATCTACATCTACATAATACCCCGCAAGGGCGTGTGGCGGGGGGTGTTAGGTCTTCACCACTAAAAGAGAATAAAACCACATGCAAAATCAACGTATTTATTCTAACCTACGCCCATATTGGCGTATAAATTCATGCAAAAACTATAGATACCTTTGAAAGACCTTGCCACATCCGAGATTCGAACTCGGACCCATGGGGTGGGAATTAATGCAGTAGTCGCCGACCTATCCCGTTCCCACCATTGGTAGCATAAGTTATTTATGATTCAACGCACGGATAGGGCAAAAGCATGGTATGATGACGGTAGTGATTTCAGTTAAACTGTATCTGTGGAAACACTTATGTGGAACTTCTTTTTTTATTGATTTCAGAGCAATATGTACGAGCAATGAGATAGTCAAAGAAAACTATCAGAACTAACGATTAATTCCAGAGCATGGTTAATGATAATTAACATTGCCAAATTTCAGTCTTATCCTTGAAGATTATAATTTTTTAAATTTATCATTTTTGCTTAAAAATCATTAGTTTTAATGTTAGCAATTAGTGCACATTAAGATTGAAAGCTAATGTTATCATAACCTACGACCGTATTCTTTTTTTAAAATTAATGATGTCGGATATTGCCAATGCTCGTATGTTTTGACGCATTAGAAAAATGTATGAAATTTCTTTTTTGATTTAGGTAAACAATACTCGTGTTTTTATAATTTTGTCAAGTAGTAGTAGTAATAGGGTTTTTAGGGTGCATCGATAGCTATGGTCATTTTGCACCACTGTCAAAACGTTTAAAGCCTCAACAAAATTTTAATAAATATATAAATAAATATTTAAAACAATAAACATTAAAAAATAAAGAAACCAAAAATAAAGTTGCCTCATGAGGCCAATTTCCCTTAAACATGTTAAAACTCTATTTAAATAGTTGCGGCCATTCCCTAAAATACCGGTATTACTTAAATCTCCCTTTACTTTAAAACTTTCTCTGGTCGTTTGATATTTATTGTACTGTGTCAGGATATGTTTCACCATCAGGGGCCCCAATCATTGCAGCAAGGTTGTCCTTTTCTCTCCGTGAAGAGGTACGAGTGCGTGAGCGCAGAATGCCCTATCCTCAATCGCATGATCGTGAGCGCTTCCGTCCTATTTACCCGGTTGGAAGAAGGCCTTGCCGAAACGACCCATTTTATAGCCCTAAGTTTATTATTGTGCAAGGACTACCAAGCTTCCTTCCACTGTTTTAAAATCAAATTCCGCCAAGCGGCCTTTAGATCCTCCACATTTACCAACGTGGAATCGGTCTCGGGTTTGCCCAGGGCTTCATTCGCTGCTTTGTCGGCTTTTTTATTGCCAGATATATTCCTATGTGACCAGGAGTCCATATATAGGATACCCTGTTTCCCTTTCTCTGAAGGGATAAGAGGGTATGATGGATCTCCTGAACTATCGGGTGCATTGGTGAGAAGACCGATATGGATTTTAAGGCGCTCAACGAGTCTGAACAGATGAGGAAAGAGCCGTTATTTTCTTTTAGGGCCGTCCTGATAGCTGACAGTTCGTTGGTGAATGTACTCCAAACGGGTTTGATTTTTCCTTCAAGACGCCATGGTAGCGGGAGACGATCGCACTGACGGATTCCGAGTTTGACCCAACGGTATAGACAGGGACGAAGTCGGAATGCGATCCGAGGAAGGCACTAAGGAGTCGCTGGTATTCCGACTCGGTCGTGAACGCTTTAGGGTGCGCGTGTGACATGGTCTTAATATCCGGCTTTGGTGCTAACTAAGGTGGATATTTAGCGTAAAAGACCAGGCATACTTCGGGAAAGATAAAATGGAATTCGTGGATAAAATCATGAAGACGAACGGCTAGGGGCCTAGTGACCGTTCTTCAACTGTTCAATAAGTCTAAAAACCGTGGGTTAAAAAGAATGTTAAAACATGGGTGGTTCGGCACGGATAAAACTTTACAGGTACAATTGCCCATAAAAAAGGTCCTGCAGGTTGCCAACGAACAAGCCTACATGCTGACGCAGGGGAGCCCTGCGTCAGCATGTAGGCTTGGGACTGGGCTGGTTCTAAATTTCCCAGCCCGGCATTGTGGACACATGTCAGGGGTCTCAAATAAGACTCTCGTCCTGGCGAGTATATGTACTATTGAACCGTAGCTCAATTTCGAACGGACCAAGGCTCGGCATAACAAAAGCATGGTAGTGCGATCTGCTCCCTGCTATATAGAGCGAGTTAAAAACCTTAAAACATTGAGAATTTGACGACACCGCTCGTGTAATACGCGGATATGCTCCCGCCAGTTTAGTTTTTGATAAAGGATCATACCCAGAAAGCGGACGGACTCAAATGGGAGATTCCTGTCCAGCAGACTTAAAGTTGGTGGATGTGGTGACCGCGAAGACGGTGGAAATGAATATGTATCGTTTTCTCCGGGGAGAAATGATATCCATTCCTTCGCGACCAGTCTCCCAATTTATTTAGGATCACCTGGGCTTGCCTGGAGGCGTTTACCAGTCGTGTCGACCGGCAAAAAATGGCTAGGTCGTCCACAAAGAGCGATGCCATCACCGGAGCATTGATGTATTCCGCCACGACATTGATTGCGATGGCAAATACCGTCAAGCTCAGCACTGATCCTTGAGGTACCTCGTTCTCTTGTATGAAGGATCGGGATAAATTCTTGCCAGTCCTTACTTTGAAAACGCGGTTTGTTAAAATTTCCTTATAAATAGGGTCAAATTGCTTATGCAACGTGTTTAAAATGTTACGTCGCCACACACTATCGTAGGCCTTCTCAAGGTAGAAGAAGACGCTACGACGTGTTGGCGTAGTAGAAAGGCTTACTAGATGAAATTGCCAGTGCGCACCAGATGGTTTGTCGTGGACCTCTCACCCTGTAAACCGCTCTGAGCGTCAGAAAGAAGGTGTCATCTCTCCAAGCACCAAACGAAACGTCGGTTGACCATTCTTACCATCACTTTGCACAGGCAACTGGTGAGAGAGATGGGACGATAGCTATTCGGGTCATTTTTGTTCTTGCTCTGTTTCGAAATAGGTATCAGTACGGACTCCCGCGAGGAATTGGGAAAATACCCTCGACCCACAATTGGCTGAGGATATTGAGGACCTCCCCCAACACTGATTCGGAATATTCCGGAGAGATTCGGTCCACTCCTGGCGAGTTGTTATGGGAGTCTTCGATGGCGGATTGCAGTTCCCAGGGTTAGAAGGGCACATTGTATTCTGCGTGTTCGAGCTTCACCGAAATTAAGAGGGACTCTGTCGCATCGCCTCTTTTCGTTTACAAAGTCGGCATCATAGCCCTCGTCACTGCTGTTGGCAGCGAACTGCTCGGCGAATATGTCGCTTATTTCAAGGGGTGAAGTCACCATCCGACCAGCTATAAGCAATGGTGAGATGAAGTATGAGCCTTTGGACCCGGAGATTTTCTTTACTTTATCCCATACCTGAACAAGTGGGGTTCCATGAAAAATAGTAGAGACATAATCTATCCAGGAAGCCCTCTTGGCCTGCTTCACGACCTTACGAGCTCGCGCTTTCAGCCGGCGAAAAGATGCCAGATTAGTCGCCGTGGGATATTTTTAAAAAATATTCAACGCTCTTTTCCTCATCCGAATCGCTCTATCGCATGCCTCGTTCCGCCAAGAGACAGTTGCTCGATTAAGATTGCCGGAGGAACGAGGGACACTTTGGGTAGCTGCCGCTACGAGCGTTGAACTTAGTGTCTCGACGTTGCGCAGCGCGTTGAAACCAGCGTCATGTTGAAAAGTAAAAAGGCGCTTGAATAACGACCAGTCGGCACGGCTGATGAGCCAGTTTTCCGGAGGTTTAAAAATGTTAGGCGAAATGTCTTCTTTTGCGAGTAAAAGAAGAAAGTGTTCACTCCCATGGAGTTCATTATAGGCGGACATATTCCGCTTTGGGGCTACACTTCTCAAGCATATAGGGAGATCTAGAGCTGAGAATTCCCCATCAAAACTGTTAAAGCGAGTTTTTTCGCCGCTACTCAGTAAGAACAGGTTAAAATCCTCAATAAAACTAGATAAAATCCGTCCTCTCCTATTACTTTGAGTCATAGGCCGTCACCATAAAGGATCATGGGCATTAAAATCGCCCATCAATATAAACGGCCAAGGTAGGTGACGGATAAGGGCTTCTAGATTAAAACGTATTACCAGTGCACCCTCCGGCAGATAAACGTTACATAAAGTTATCCTCTCAGTGGTGTACGCTGTCACGGCTACTGGAATGGAGAGTTCAATTGGACTCGGGAGGTGTGAGGGGCCTCACGAGTCGCAACTACTATTCCACCTTGGGCTCGTTGACCACTCGTGTCATTCGGTCTAAAAACAGTGTACCCCTTTAAAATACCCATGTCTGCCGCCTTAAAATGTGTCTCTTGCTGAAAGATACAAGACGGATTAAAATCATGAATCAAAACAGCCAGCTCCTCATTGTTACGATAAACACTATTGCCGTTCCACTGCAAAAAAATAAATTTTAAATGTTAAAAATATTAATAAATGCATAAATAAATAAGTTTTCAAAAAATAGAGAGATGACCAACTATTTAAATATTATCGCTTGAAGCGATGTTTCCTCCTCCACTCGCTCGCGAGGACCTCATTATCCGAGATACTTACACTGGGTGAGCACCCTCGCAATTGACACGAATAAATTCCGAGGGACACTCTTTACCCTCGTGCGTGCCCTTGCCTCAGCGCGGGCAGGTGGCCTTGTCCTCACATCGCGTCGCGACGTGGCTGAAGCGTTGGCATTAAAACCAACGCACTGGGTTCAGTATGAACTGCAGAACGGGAACTGATTCATACCCAACGAACACCTTGTCGGGGAGCCTGTCTCTTGTAAACGTCGATATCACGGAGGTGCTGTTGAAAATTTCTCTGTTGAGCTTCGTGGTTAGTCGACGACAACCGATCACTCCCTGAGAGACCATTTCTCTCTTGATTTCGTCGACTTCCACGTATAGGAGGTTAAAATGACTTATGACTCCCCGACATGTGTTTAGAGTGCGGTGGACCTCCACGGTTATCGGAATGTCGTGGAGTATTCCCATTGCCAACATTTTTTCGTTCTGTTTATTGTTCAGGGTCTCTATGAGAAGTGTCCTATCCCTCAGTTTCATCACGCTCTTAGGGTCACCAGGTACGATCTGCGACAGCACTCTTCGTATAAGGAAAGGTGACACCTTTTTCAAGGTCTCACCTTCCTTGGCATAGGAAATAACCAAGTACCGCTTACATGCGGCATAACAATTATCTCCTCCGCTCGCGTCCGGACAGAATCTTTTAGGCGGTGGAAAGGTTTTTTCCCCAATAATATTAAATGTTTCATCCCTCGGCCTACCCACCAACCACGGAGCCACACATTCGGGGCGCCGCTCCGCTGAACACGAGCGGTCGCCAGGGCTAACTCGAGGGATATCGTATAGCGCTTCAGGAGTGGTTGTCTGTTTCGGGGTGGATTTTCGATGCAAGGGCCCACCAAAACCCTCGCATCTCCAACCTCTTTACGAAGACCCCCACAACTTTGGCACTCGCCACCGGAGCAAAAACGCGATGGAAGCCGATTGACCGGGAGTGGCAAAATCCCGGCCTCCCGTTTACACGAAATCCGGGGCCGAAGAGGGGTATCGCTCCCCGGTCCATACAGGGTATTCGAAACCCCCCTGTTGGGAACCAGGAAGCTCACCCCCCAGGATCCCATTCTCCCCCTTACGGGTCTCCTGGAACGGCAAACAACTGGGCGGATCGCAAGCCAGATGGTACAGCCGCAGACAGACAGATCCACAGCACTGTCCCTTGCTAGCTGGGGGTTTGTTTTCGGGGGTTTCTCCCTGTCCTTTCAGTCACCTCTTACGACAAGCAGGGATGCGGGATTATTCTCTATCCCCCTACCCGTAGGGGTTGATTTGGTCAAATGTAAGAAATGTTTAGATATAAGACACTTGACTCACTTAAAACTATAGCTTTAATCAAACTTCAGATTGACATGGACAGGCAAAAGTAGAGTTCACCTTGAACTAATCCCTTCGGCTTGTGAAATTTACGTACGGTGGAAGGGCCAATTCCGTTTCCATTAAGTTCTGTGTTATTAAGGAAATCGCAATGCTTGGATTTAAGGTGTGGATGTCCAAAGGCATCACCTGGAACTTGAAGATGGGGCCAGACAGTAATCTCATGGTCTACCCACTTGGACTACATACGCTTTATCTCATACAATAAAAAGAGGGAGGCTGTACTTAAGAACTGTAAATTAGTTAATTTATTACTTAAGGTTATTAACCACGGAAAAGTGAGGATCAAAGCGATTATTCATCCATTTTAATATCACAATCACGTGAAATGGGGCATCGGTATACGTACAAGTATAGCATTAATAATACGGTGAACAGGTGAAATTTTAATACAGTGAAAGAGTATAAAATACTGCCTTCTATTAAATTGAAATAAATTGGTCATCGCATTCTCAGAAAAATACAATAATGTGAGGCACAATTGGAGCTTCCTAAACAATTTAAAGTAGGAAAATCGCAAAATAATAAATGGATTCTTTTTCATTAGCTTTGGAAAAAGAAAATTTCTCTGCAAAGTCCCTCATTAAAAATGAATTCATAAATTAAAAATGGCTCTTGAAATTAAATTCGAATAATCGGATTAAATAAATGATTTCCGTTTTTAACGAGGAAAAAAAGTTGTTTTGTCATTATTAAAAAATTCGTCGGCAATGCATCATTATGAGAATTTTCTCGAAGTCAGTCTACAGATTAAAGTTGTTTGAAACAGAATTTAAACTACGATTAATATTCTATTTCTCTGAATTTTTTCAACCTCTTCCGTATTTTTTTCGATACTGTTAAAAACGTACAAAATGTCTGTCTTATAACGGCACTATCGTAATAATGAACGGCACTAATTCGAATTTTAACACAAATTTAGTTTCGTTTAGATTTTATTTGCATTCTATGTGTACGTGCAAGCGCCAGGGCAGGAATAATTCGCTCGACTACCTGCGTCTATCTCCCTTAAACGATGCAAGGGGCCGTTCGGCTTTTTTGTGAGACTCTTTGGCCCCTCTTCCGCTACAGCCTCAAGTATAATGCCAGATTCCTGGAAGCGTGCGCATGGATTAGTCCGTAGAAAAAGAATAGCTTGATTTTTACAATTTTGGACCTTCATTAAGAACTTCGAGGAATCCCCGAAATATAAAATTAGGGGACATCTCCGACATCACACGATATCTATTTGAGTTGAGTTTGAATAATATGGGTCACATATTTGTAGTTAGAGTGAATAGTGCCATAGCTGTTGAAGGATTGAATTATACCTATGCGCTACAAGAATTAATTGCAAAAGTAAACTCAAGTTTCTCCTCTGTGGCTCTAATAATTTATCAGGAAAAGGATTCTTTTACAGCAATAATAAATGAAAATGTATAATGATAGGATAACTAACTCCTAGATGTGCGAATAAGTCAAGTAAGTTAAGATAACCATCTTTTCACCATAAGGGTCAGAAATACTTTTGTTTATATATATGTATAAATTATATGTATATAATATATACATAATATATATGTATATATTAATATATATAATACATAATGTATATATAATACATTTTTATAATATATACATAAACCATGAGCATCGGGATTGGTGCGGTGGCTATCGTACTGGCTTCCCACCCAGAGGGCTCGGGTTCAAATCCCGGCGGTGTTGAATATTTTTCAGAGGTATCTCGATCCCTACTTGAGGTGCTTTGTGGAGGGCACTTTGAGTGAGTACGCCGTCCGTCGGATGGGACGTTAAGCTGCGGACCCCTTGGCGCCTTTCGTAAAGAGTTGGCTAATGCCGACGCCGGGTTTCTCTCCACCCTTCCTCCTTTCCTGTCCATCCCCAATGGCGCAAATGATCTCAGCAGTCGGTCGCCTCCACTAAATACTACTACTTATTACCTAAACCATAACCATAAGCACAGTAATCAACCCGAAGGTCGGTTGAGTAGGTGATGGTAGAGTTCGCCCTATATACTATATAGTATTAAGCCCTATATAGGGTGTGAAATTCGCACATCAGGGGCCAGGGGGGCCAGTTCCTTTCCCTGTGTTATGGTTTCCCAGGAAGATGTGGTATCCGAAAATCACTTTAGCTTGGGTGGAGCTGCAGGTGCCTAGAGGGCCTCGCCCGGGAATCGAACCCGGGACCCCCCGGTCAGCAGTCCAACGCTCTACCCCCTGGACTACCGCAACCCACACATATCTATATATAAATCGTTAACTCATACAACACTGGCTATCGGATACATTTAATTATCCCTTAAGGCACGCCTGTGTTTAAGTTTGTTTCCTAATTTATTAATTTGAATTTTTAGGTAGATTTTTTATGGACACATTATTCAGCGGTAGCGGTAATATGCCTTTCCTTGCCTCTCCCATCAGAACACAACCTGACCCCTGGCCCTACAATAAGCTCCTCTTCATTGACACATAATCCTTCCCGTCCAACATGCCTATCCTATGGATAAAAAAAAGAAAACATATTTAACAGTACAAAAAATAAGGTGCTTATAACATGTACCAGTTTTCAGTATGCCAATCCATTAAAGCAGGGAATACATGTGTGTCTCTCAACGCATAGCCTTTTCGGGAGAGACAACTTGATCAAGATCCCGGTCAAGGCAAATAATTTTTATGCTGTAGAATTCCTGCATTTCGCTGCAAATCAGCAGAAAACTCTGTTTATGTAGCTATTGCGGCATCTTCCGAAGTTCTTTGAAATCCAAATAAGGTTAATTTTTGATTTTGCCGCGAAAAAAAAGACTCCATTTTCAACTAATTTCTCCCATATTGTCCTTGCATAGTTATTTCGCTTCCGTCACATTAATTCATTGTTTTATACGTGTTTTTTGATACCTGACACGGGGACTTTAATTATGCCTCATTGTGAGATTCTTATAAACATCATTTATTTATTTCTTTCCAGCTCTACCTCTTCTTCTCTAACCAATCACTTTTCTCTCAGATTGCATGTTGTCTGATGATTCGACTCTCATCATTTCTCTTAGTGTGGCCAAAGTGGCAGAGCACGCTCTCTTCACTCCTGTCAATTACCGGGGTATCTGAACCATATTATTTCATGACTCATTCATTCCTCACCCTATCTCTTATTTTCATCGCAAACACTCCTCATGTACCCACCAGAATTTGTCGACCCTAATATTCATCTTGGCATACCCTAGTTTCGCTCACACACATTAATTGCAATGGATTGCGAGGATTGGGATTTTATAAACTCCTACCTAAATACAAGGTCAGTTCAGAAAGGATCCAGCTATAAAATATTTTGAGGAAAATAGCCTATCTAGTACAATAAGGCCTCAGTCCCCTTCGAAGTACTCCCAATGGGACCTCACACACTTATCCCAGCGTCTCTTCCACTTATCAAAACAATCGGAAAGTTCCTTTTTTGGAATGGTCATCAGCTGCCTCGTCTCATTCTATTTTATCTCGTAAACGTCAAGAATTTCTTGCTTTAGTTGCTGGAGACATGCTCCAAACCGCAAACGATCATTCAGATTTAAAAAAAATATCATAATTTGAGATGAGTCATGGGTCTACGGCTATGGCACTGAAAAAAACCCTAGCCTTACCAACAGTCGATTGACGAGATATAGGAGAATGTGACGTGGCAGTAGATGACCATTCCGAAAAAGCACTTTGCCGATTGTTTTGAAAAGTGAAAGACACGCTGAGATAAATGTCTTCCAAGGGGAGTACTTCGAAGTGGACTTAGGCTTCATTGCTCTAGGTAGGCTACTTTTCTCTAAATATCGCTTGGGTGGATATTTTCCGGACAAAACTCGTATTTATATAAATTATTTCTGCTGCTTAGTCAGCAATCATTTCATTTTGTGTTCAAGTATACTGCTATATACCCAAATTATTACATGGAATTGAAACAGGTTTTTCAGGATGAGTATAAATTTGGCTCGCGATAAACTCAATGAATCTTTCCCTAGAAATTGTTGCATTGCAATTTAAAGTTACTCTCTTTTTCAGTTTCTTTGAATATGTCAATGGATATTACATAAAATAAATATTTAACTTTCCCGTCGATACAATGCTCTGAGCTAAATGAGAGATATCTCTATTATTAGCCGTTTCGTTTGACACGTCATGACTGTAAAATTTTGAATGATTCCATTGCATGCATTTCGGCATGAGATAGATTTGATTTGTTACGAAGAATTAAAAAACCAATTTAACAATCTGACAATTCATTGAAGTACTACTGGTTTCAATGTATAGCCGTCATTTTCATGCTCAAGGATGATGTATAATTTTGTACTTACCTGTATCTTATTTTTTGAGAATTTTAAATATTGATTGAATACATGTAGACTTAAACAATGAATTACTGTGCAAGACCCATTACACATTAAAGCATGACATCAAAAAAACTTTGGAGAAATTTTTGAACTCGTGGAAAATACATATGCTTGAAATTAATTGCATGTTTTTTCTGATAGCAGTCCTCTTAATAAATATTTGATGCGTTTACTCAATCAGTAGTTAGTCCTGGCCAATGGGGGTACCCTTTATATCCTACAAAAATGACGCCATCGGGCCGAGAACGCCCAATCACTCCTTGGTTACCATCGCAAATCAGTTTAGAGTGAGTCATTACATTTAGAATAACTGTACCAAACGGTATGCTTTATCACAAAATACAAAGCTGGAGTCTTAATCTTTTTACCTTTTTACACCTGGACTGTTTTGTGAAGGACCGTCAAACGGTTCGTCAGGGCCCGCGGCGTATTTGGAGATCGAACTCGCCGGCAATCAACGAAGACGCGAAAGAATTCTACCGGAAAAAGCGGAAACGAAGCACCGACGCGCCGCGAGGCTACATTTATCCCGATGGGTGATTTATCGACTGAAGAGCGTTCAATTTATTCGACCTTGTCGGTGCAACTTGAGGGGCAGTTCACTAACTCAAGTCCCATGGAAGGCATGCGAATGACGTGGCGGCGATACGGTAAACTTTTCACATCTCCCCCCTGCGCATCTGCGAGCAAATGGAATGACTAACGCGGAAGCATTTACGTATAGTTCGTTGTCGGAATTCTCTTTTTTGGGTACCCGACCGAAAAACGTCGCTATCTTCGGGATTCTCGAAAATTTCCTTCTCTTCGAAGTTCATTGAATTATTCAGTCATGATTGGCGTTCGGTTTTTTCCTGCTCTTTTCAGCCAAGGCGATTCAACGATGGCGCGCCTACCTGCTTCTCCTCGCACCAGATAGGTCTGCGACTCGCCGCCTACAGCGCTGACGGCGTGCTTAGGCCCGAAATCTGCAGTTCACCCTCGAATGGACATCAAGTGCAGTTCGGTGAGTTTTGCATTGTTAAAATAATTCTTACTTTACAAAATAGTAACAAAAAATGAGCTGGCAAGCAGTATGAAATCCTTGAACATCAACGAGCGTCATTTCGTAGTGAAATTTTACTGATTTAATACGGAAAAAGTAAAGCTAAAAACGTTTCTTTTTCCTTCAAGTGATAAATTTTTATGAAAACATAAAAATCATTATTATAAACATATAGAATATGCGTCCATGTATATCAGGACTCTACATCTGTCTCAAAAAGGTGGAACAGGAGCACCATTTGGAAGCAGTCCCTTCAGCAGGGACGCCCGCTTATTTGGAACGGTGAACGAGGGCCGAAGGTATCACCATACCTTGGTTTCACCTTCGGATTGTCGGTAAAAATATGCCAAAATGTACTGATAAGGTGATACATCATTCAACACTGGAGGGTAATATATCATTCTTTTCCCAAAAAAAGTCAGTTTATTCCTTAAACAACCCAAGGCGTGATGGACGAAGTCAGTCGTATTTGATTATCCCGTCGAGAGACGGGCAGTTTTACACGGACTATTTTACTTGAAAGCCAGAAGTGTGTATGAAAAGGAGAAAGAGATGGGGGGTAAAAATATTGCGAGAAGAATGAGTGCCCTATACATATATAGGAATGTATAACATAAAGCTCAAAAGGTATGATGCTGTTGCAATTGACGGCATTGGTTTGAAACTGTAATCAGGAGTTAGTTCCGTCAGGCTGTGCGCTTAGCTTTGAATGAAAGGTCTAAGACTCAGGGACCACGAGTGTTCTAGATTGCAGTGGTTTCATAAGAAATTTAGTAGTCGAATAGTTGCTACTGTAACTCACTAAGTTCCGGTGCTTACCAAGATTGAAAGCGAAAGAAATGTTGATATTTTGGGAAAATGTGAGAGGAGTATGAATTAATTTAATCCTAGTGTAATAGTAGTATCCCAATGTAAACCCAAAATGAATGGTTCGGTACTTTTAGAAGAGAATGCCTTTGAAAAAGCGGCAGGTCCATTTAGTGACCTCCAGCTGAACGATAATAGCGAGGACTTGGTGAATAAGTGCATTGAGAAAGGATTACATATTTGCCTCGAATGCATGCTTTAAATATAAATATATTAATTTGAATACATGGAATAAGAGTTGTTCGAAGAAAATTATTGATTTAATTATATTTGCGGAGTGGCCAAACGTTAGTGAAGGACAAGAGGCTCAAGAGGATTGGAGAATATGAAATAGGTCACTATTACTCCTCTCAAAAGTGGTTCAAGGGAACGAGTGTGAGTAGCAGCAGACATTTAGATTGCATTTTCACTGAGAATACATGTCGGAAAGATTCAAAGAAAGAATATTAGAAGGTAGCACAGGACTTGAATCAATTGGCATGGAAAAGTGCCATCGTAAATGGATGTGTAAATAATGCTTGAGAGAATTTCAAAGGGATGATTTTAAAGTGCATTGAATGTTTAAGTAAGTAGAAAAGGTTCGGTGGGGTGAACGCAGGATGATACCTGGTAAAATGAAGGAATGAAAGATATGCGAGTGCAAAAAGAGACATAAAAGACGATAATTGCGACTGAAAACGAGATAGCTTGATGGATGGCGGATGAGTTTTTTAAAGATAAAACGATTTGATGCAAAAATGTCATGAAGTAAATTAAGAAAAAAATATTGACTCAAGGAGAAAACAAAATACAGATTGAAATTGAAGGAAATTAGAAGCTTCATGGTAATAGGTACAAAGGGCAAAGCAAGGAGAGAGTGAAGAAGTAAATAGGATGAAGGATAAAGGTGGTGATCTTGTCTGGAATGAATATAGTATGGAGCTACAAACTCTTGAAGGGAGTAGTTTGGGGACATGAATAATATCTGCGGAGTGTGTGGAAGTGAGCTTAACACAAGAGAGTGTGACTTAGGGGAAGTTAATAAAAGTGAAAATCTTGTTGTGACATGTGTAAGAATGTTAAACAATGGGCAAGATGCATTCGTACATCTACATCTACATAATACCCCGCAAGCCGCCGCAAGGGCGTGTGGCGGGGGGTGTTAGGTCACCAACCGTAAAAAGGAAAAATACCACATGCAAAAAAACAACACGGAAAATTACACCCACAGCAGCGCACACCCTCATGCCAAAATCCCTTCATCAATACTCATGCAAACACATATACCGCAAAACAACTAAAAACTGCACCCCATGATGCAGCACGAAAGCCATCCATGCGTAGATGGAATATATGGCACATGAAACAAAATGTGGGGAAGTGGATGTAATTTATTTTACAGTCGTATTTGTGAATTGTTTCTTTTACGTTTGCAATATTAGTCGTAATAAAAATAATGAAATAACTTGTTAACTTATACATTTGCATAAAGGAAAAAGAATTATGGTGGACTAGAAGGATTATTAACCATTTCGTCTATAGTTATGCAGAGGATAGGGCTCATACTCGTAAATTGTTGTTTGAAAGAGTATGGGAGGTAACATTGGACACTATCAGGAAAATAAAATGCCGTTCTATATTGTAAATTATGTAGATCATATGACTTAATTCATGCAAGTTTGCCCTTCGTCAAGTACTCGAGAAATACATGGCTGTGCAAATGGACGTTTAATTGATACTTGTTCATTTGGATAAAGCTCAAGGTAGGGTAAGTTAAGGGAAGTTCAGCCAGTTTCTGAGAGAATATGGAGTGAATGAGCAATTATCAAATGCTGCAAGAGCGATCAAAGAGTGTGTACTGTTTGAATAAAACATGGAGTGAAGACGTGGAGTGAGCAAATATTACGATGGCTGTTCAAATTTCGCATTAAAATAGGTGTCAGAAGTAGATGTGTAGATCAAGTATATTTAAGAACCCTCTGCAATGCGCCTTTTTTACAGTTTTGGAGTCTTAGAGCTCACATGATCAACAAAAATCTTCGGTTATCTTTGGTGAGGTAATAGAGGAAATGAAACTTAACGTAAGTGTGCTCAAAATATAAATGGAGGTGTTTGATGAGAATGGGAAGAATGATTTCGAAGTCAGGGTGCACCGTTTGGTAAAATAGTTGAAACAATGGATCACTTATATATATATATATATATATATATATATATATATAAACATATATAGAAACCATAACCATAAACACTGTAATCAACCCGAAGGTCGGTTTGGCAGGTGATGGTAGAGTTCACCCAGTACTAAGCCCGACGGCGTGTGAAATTCACACATCAGGATGGGGGGGCCAGTTCCTTTCCCTTCGCCGGTTGTTATTCCAGGAAGATCTGGTAACCAAAAAATCACATAGCTTGGGTGGAGCTACAGGTGCCCAGAGACTTGCCCGGGAATCGAACGCGGGTCCCTCCGGTCAATAGCCCAACGCTCTACCCCCTGGACTACCGCCACCAATATATATATATATATATATATATATATATATATATATATATCGTCTTTTATGTGTGTTCATATCTCTTTGCCTTATATCTATATCCATGTGAATTAATCTTTTTTTGCCATATGGATGGGTATGTATATATATATATATATATATATATATATATATATATATTTATATATACTCAATCAAATGGAAATAGATATGAGGATAAGGGATAGGAACACGTGTAAAAGACGAACGGGAGGTGGGGTAGGCGGAATCGAGCAGATCACAAGTGCAAAAATATTTCCTTGACCGGGACTTGAACACCGGGTCTTTCAACTTGAAGGGTTTCCTTATATATAATACAGGGTGCGGCGCTTATCTCCGGACAGATTTCAAATTGAATTTCCCGCCATATCGCAGTTCAACTTGAGGTCGCGATTGGCGTTCTTGAAAGCTATAGGAATCTAGTAAACAGGCATAACCTCAGATAACATTGACATGTTCTGGTCAAAGGAGTTCTGGCCCCCGAATAGCCAGGACTTGTATCCCCTCGACAATTATGTTTGGAGCATAGTCGAAAGAGTTACCAATAAGACGAGCCACGCTAATATCACATATCTACGCACCACTATCGTGGCAGCATTCGCGAACATGGACATTGCTGTTTTAAAGAGTGCGTGCGATCGATTCGGGACAAGATTGGAGGTAGTCATTGCAGCTGAGGGGGATTACATTGAATAATGTTACTCTTGACTGAGATCACTACTTGTATCTAAAATAATTTTCATTTTCATGTGTATTTTTAAAAATAAATTTGCTTTTAAGAAAAGTTTACGCCATACCCTGTATTTAAGGGAGAACAAAATGATAAAATATAAAATTTCACTTCTCCTCATGTTATGGAATGGAAAAAATCTTTGTGTACGGCAGTATAGTATGCATAGGCAGCATAAATGTTGAGTAAATGCAGTGGTCGTGTGGTAGTGGTGGGGTGTGATTCTCAAGGACTATTTGGTGGCCAAATTAGGAGAGATATAGTGAGGAATTAGTGGCTTATGAATGTGAATTGGAGGCGCCAGCAACATTTAAATTTGAAAAAAGTTTGTTACGCTGGTTCGGTAATTTAGGTTCGTTGAGAGGAGGATACCTGACAGAAGAGTGAATGGTTTGAGAATATGAGAGAAAAAAAATAACCGAGAGAGTATTGCATGGATGAGATCAAAGATATTTTCAAAACAGAATAATATTAGTATTCTCGAGAACAGAGGAGCGTGCAATAAACAATTTATGAATGTGGCACAGGCGAAAGAGGTATGCATGGGCAGGACGGAATGGAAGAAATTAGTGATATAGATTAAGTTTCCTGGTGAAACCGAAAATCAATATCCTTTGAATTTGCGCGGCCAGAAAAGGAACGGCGCGAAGGGCATGTATACCGAAATTCGAGAATTTCACAGCATGCATGACTTAAAAGATTCTTTCAATTAAATTTCACGGGGAGGAACGTGGAAATTGGACCCAAGTACGTAGAATTGCAATGAGTGTATTAATTTTTTTCTCAATTTTCTTTTAAATGGTCATTCGAATTTAATTTCGTAGGCAGTTTTTTGTTGCGTTTTCATATTTACCTCCAATGAGAAGTCATATAAGTAAAATGTTCTCGAGGATAAAGCATTAAATATTTTCCTACAGTTATTTGGAAGTAGATTGATATATTCATTCAAAGCTATTTTAATATACTTACACTTGATTAGCATCCATCGTACATAGTCAGTCGAGGAAAGTGGTACCAATAATAAGTTGATTTATTTCATATGCCGTTGCTAAATGTTATCCCACACAATATGCATTTATTTGCTACTTGTCCGTTTTAATATTTCTACATGGCAATATTCTAATACTCTCTTCTATAGAAGCTTCCTTGGTCCCCTAGAAATATTAATTTCCAAGTCACTACCCTTCTCTTTCAATGCTATCCGTGCTTGTGATCTGAGTATTTGTTTAACATTTTAAAACTAAAAAACTTTGTTAATTCCACAGAGCAAACTTAATTACACAACCCAGGTTTCGTTGATGCGCAACATGTTCTGGTGTTGATAGCTAAAGATGTTGCACCGCAACGAAACCTGAGTCGTGTAATTAAGCATTTAATTTAGTTTGAGTAATGTAATAAAAGTCGTTTAATTGCCTTATGGAATTAACAAAGTGTTAATGTTATTTTGAATCATTAAATAGTTCCACGCCTGAAACAATTTCTAATACATTCTACATTTTAAAAAGATTGAGAGGGAGGGAGAGAAAGAGATATTCTATTATTAGTTCAAAATTTTGTGTTTTAATGAAATAATTTGAATGACATGCAGGAATATTTGTCACTGACAATCCGTAAGTCACTGAGTTTCTTTGAGAGCGATAATGCCTTGTTTCACATTCAGCTCCTGTCCAGAGGGCCCTCCCCCCGGCTTTGCCCCCTCACTGGCTCCCTTTCTTCTTCCCATTGGATGTCGGCGATCACGTTTCGCACGTTAATTTGTTGAAAGGACCATATTAACGGGGACAAGCGCTGGGGCAGTCCCGTGTTCCTTTCATTTTACTCGCAGACTCAATCTCTACAATCACTTGTGCATTTCGTAACTAAGCGACCTGGGGCAGAAGTGTGCAAACCTCATTGCCTTTTCCTCTGTGTTTAGACTGCCAGCCACATTTCGAGCCCTGAATCGTGAGGTAGTGCACAGAGTTGTGTGCTTGTAATGCAGAACGCTGCTATTGGCCGCCGATACCACCAGTCCAGTGGGCGACGTTGTCGCTGGTGGCTAATCCTAAATTTTATTTGGATATGGATCGGTCAAAGCTTCGACGCAAGGGCGTTCGAGGTGAGCGAGGAGCGGTGCCTTGAAAGGGGTTTTCCCCAAACGAGGTAATGATGATGAATAGAATCAGGTAAATCACGCGGTGAATGCGACTTAACCATGCCAAAAAATTTTTATTTCGATAATTTCCGGAAAAAAGCTAGCCAAGATTTTAGAACATCGAACTTAATTTAAAACCAAATTTCTAGAAGCTATGGTGGATCACATTTTATGAGCCACGTACACAATCAGGGAAAATGAGGAGTGGTTAGTCATTGGAAGGGGGAGTGGTTTGGCAGATGAAGTCATTAGCAATTATTATTTGAGGTGGTAATTAGGGGTCGTCTGAAATTGGGAGGTAGGCACACGTATTGTCTTTAATAAACGGAGCAGAATTGGGATTTACGATGCTTATATTTCCCCTAATCGAGTGATTAGGAAACGTTTCTAGAATCTGAGCGCTACAATTGAATCTCTTCTTATCTCACTAGCTATAAAAATTAACTTAAGAATATCAGTAAATGATAAATTAGGGATGATCAGTTTGGGTTCAGAAAGGGAAGAGGCACACGTGATAATAGCATTAGTGAGATTACTAATATATTTTTTGTTTCATTGATTTTAAGAAGGCCTTTAATAGATTAAATTAGGTAGAATTAATAAACATGTTACTGAAGTTAGGAGTAGATTGGAAGGATAGGCGAATCATTCGTAACCTGTACATTACTTCTACTCATCATGTCTCAGACTGCGCAGGTACGAATGATGGATGGAAAATCCGGATGGACATTGTTAGGGAGAGGAGTAAGATAGGGATGTCCATTATAACGTGTAATTTTCAGTCTATATTTGAAATAAAAGGTAAAAGAAGCATGAGAAGGAGTGGATATGACAATGAAAATCGGTGGGGCATTCATTAAATCAGGTTTGCGGATGATCAAGATTTATTTGGCCAGATGAGAAGCAATATAAACAAAACAATGGTAATGAAGTTGTCGAGAAGGAGAAAAGCTGAGTTAGATATTAAAATAGGAGTTTATAAACTAGAACAGGTGGAACAGTTAGCATGTGTCGGAAGTGTTCTGAACCAAAATGGTTACAGTGGTAGAGAATTGCGTTAGGCAAAGAAGCTTGTCAACACTTTGATATGAAGTGTGGTTTTGTACAGTGCCAAAATATGGTCATTAAATCGGAATAATAGGCTTTTGGATTGTGTGTGTGTGTAGAAGAATGAAGAAGGCGATGGAGATAGAAAGGAAATCAAGCGAGGAACTGCTTATATGGTGGGTTAGGATAGGGAATTTTCGGGAGAAACGCGGAGGAGTCAAGAAAGATGGGTGCCAAACATTTTGATTGGCAAGTTACCTAACTTTCTTCCCTCTGTGATGGAAGGAAGACTGTTAGGCAAACGAGGAAGGGGTAGAAATTGATGTACGAGATATATTGGATGGAAGGAAGGAAGGAAATTAGTATGCGGTGTTGAGGAGGGGCTTGTTTTGGTGTAGGTTGTGCTTTGTTAGGAGAGGCAAGTAAATGTATTGTTGTACCATTAAATAGGCTTTATCTGTCCAAAGCCTGCCTTAACCAGTAGAACACCAATAACGATAAATATCCTTCGCTACTTCATAGAAATAGGAGGAGGGAAGGGTGAGCGTTGTTGAGAGAATTCCGAAGAAGGTAGGAAAGACGGATGCTATGCATTTTGATGGGCAATCGAATGCTGCGGCGGCTGTGATAAGAGGAGAGGATGTTAGGCAAGTGGAATGGGGAATGAAAATTATAGGGATGCTGGATGGAGTGAAGGAAAATATAATGTATCCGGATTTGATAAAGAGTTTATGGTAGAGTGGGGTGTCGGCTTTTTTCTTGTTAGGTGAGGCTTAGAAATGTGGGAATTTTCAGTCTGTGTCCATCCAAAAACCCACTTTAAAGCAGTTGACTACCAAATAATAATATTAATGAAGTATATTTAGATCTGTCATCATAAGGGGAGGGCATAACAATGTTATCAACCTGGACTAGGACTTGACGGGATGTAGTTTACTTATATTTGACATAAACCCTGTAGAGAAGGAATTGTGACAGTAATAATTTATTAAGAATACCGTATGTTTGGCCTTTATGATTAAACCGAAGAACAAATTACACCAGAAAAAAAGAAAAATCAGTGATTCATTATAAACACTGATATGAGTATTTAAATAGCCCTGAAAGATTAATTCTTTTTCACTTGGTATGAGTATGTCCTATTTAAATTTGTTTCCATGATGGTAGTTGAACAACACGTGGGAATTTCTTGAAATTAAGTTACTGCAATTTTCTTGCGTGTCACCCGCATGAACAGAATTTGCTATTTTGAAATGGAAAGACTAGCTGAAAAGAAACTAAATGCAAATTTATGAGTGAAAACACCTGATAAAAAAGAAATTTTCTCTTGAAATAAAATTGATGGTCATTGCCAATCAGTCACGATTGTCATTGTTCTATACCAATCTTAAACAAGTGGATACGATATGAGTCTTGGATTAGAAAAGTGGTGGAAACAAACGAAATTAAAGTCGCCGAAAAGTCCTCGGCCGGTGAGGTGAACCTCGAAGGATTATATTCAGAAAGAGATTATCGACGGAGATTTGCGATTAAAATGCGGGAGCGAATGCCATAATTCTCTTGCGAATTCCCTTTTTGATGTCATAATCAGTGGAAAAAAAATCAAAATTAATCTGACTTTATGAATTCACAGAATGCAGCACATGAAGAAAAAACTGTTTTCTTTACGTTGGCACGCATAGGAAGTTCGAAAGTATTTACGGATAATGTGATCGAGAAATTCAAGCGCGGTAAGAGTGGTGGAGCGACGTCGGCATTAGTAAGCCGTTTAAGATATGCGTTCCGATCGTCCTCAATGTTAACAGCGTGATATCTATCCCTTGGGTGGATTGTGCACCATAATATTGAGGAGATTTTCTGCCAGAACTCAGAAGAGGGTCGGAATAGTACTAATAATCAATGAGTGCTGGGGAATTAACTTAGAATTCCGACGTAGGAATAACCACACGGAAACATCGTGAAATAATAATGAAATATAGTATGCAAAATAGTGAAAGAAACTGGAAATAAAATTCGTGTGAGCGTATCTATGCTTACAAACATGCTCATTTAGTTAAGAGAACTAAAACACTCGACGAAGGATTGGTAGTTATAATCGGACGATTACGCCTTGCTTCTCTGGGTCTTTCCATCTTCCCTACTAAACGATACTTTGCATATTTTTTAACTCTCGGCGATGTAAGCATAAACCTAAGTACAAGAGTGCCAGGTAACTCATCCGCCGTGGATGCCTTTCACCGGTTATTGGTTTTTTTTACAAAGTAGTTTTGAATAATTTGATGGGACAACTGGAGAGAATATGAAATTAAAATGTTTACAAATTTCTTTAATATTCCTCGTTGGCTGAATATTTAACGAGGAAGGAATCAGAATAGCATAGCTTACTTTTTTATTTTGTCTGGTATTAAAACCCCACAAGTTCAATTTAATGATTTAATTTCTTAATTTATTGCAAAATTAGGTCTGGGAATTAATTCTAGAAGGGATTTCTTGTTGCAATGCGAAAATGGTGGTGGTGTCTGCATTTGTAGGTATCTGCGAGAATGGTTCCCCTAAAGATATTCTTCTTGTGTTGACAGTTTAATAAAGTGAGGGGAATGTTGCTCTGACTTTATAATGAGGCAATTTAAATAACACGATGCTCCTTCGAAAAATTAACGTGCCGCAGAAAGAGCATGTGAGTAGAGTTGCCCACGGAAAGAGTCTAGAGTTAATTAAAATGCACATAAATCGAACTGCTTTGGAACAGTATGCAAGGATTTCGTAAGACGTCACTCTGTTTATTCCTTGAAGACGGGAATAATTAATGGAGTATTACTGTTATATATCGATTATATGTATATATAAAATTTTATATATAATTATCACAAAACGTTTTATTTAGTAGCTGTATCCATCCAAAAACCTACCTTAACCGGTAGATTACCTTAAATATATATATATATATATATATATATATATATATATATATATATATATATATATATATATATATATATATATATAAATATTTTCAGCCACTCCTAATCTGCCACCCATGATTCAATCAATTTTAACGATCTCACGCCGCTGCCTTAAATAATTTGGCATAATCGATTTTATCATGGAGAGACAAAAAGTGCCTTTCGTTTCGTGCTGAAAATTTGAACTTTAGCAGCGCAAAGGTAGTGCAGTTCTCTGTGAAATGGAAAAATGAGATGACGAACATAGTCACGATATCTTAATTACTTTGGATTGGCTTAAAAAATCTCGTATCTGCGATAAAAATTCAAGATAGTAACACCAAGTGGAGAGTGAGATAATGGGAATTAGAAAACTTTCCTCCTCGATTTATTTGTGAGATTAAAAAAAAATATTTTTATCCATCAGAAAAAAATGAGCGAGGACGCATTAATTTTTGAAGATATAGCGAGAAAAAACGACGGAGAGATTTTTTGCAACACTTTAATTATCTACCTTACTGATGACTGCGTTAGGTAATGGACATATAGAGCTTGGAATCTCATTCCATATCAATGTAGGTTCGAATAAAAACGTGCTAAAAACTATTTATTTCATATAAACTCATGTAACTAAGAAGAATTACTATTGATTTAATGTTTATTATCACAAAACAGCTTGAAATTAGATTTTTGAGCTAATTTATCTAAATACCCAATGTTTAAATAACTATTCTCCTTTTTACCATCCATAATTTCTCAATGTGATGCGTAATAATTAGCAATAGCAGTCTTGCAGAGGTTATTTCTGGATTTGGAAGCACACTCAAGTTGAAGCCAATAGTGAATGAAAACAAGATTTATGATACAAAAGCTCAATATCGGACACGAGACAGCCATGACGGAGGTTACTAAAATTTCGCATTCTGCTCACGCATCGTTTTTCGAATACAAAAAATAAATACGCCCCCAATAACGCCATCTTTTTCCTCTATATTTATTTACGGTCAACTCTCTAAAATACAAATGTGAACCCTCGTGATATATTTAATATCCAACTGGAGAGCCTTGTGCGTGGAAGTTCGATATGTTTCCGCCCCTCGAATCGTTTTTCGTTTCTCAAGAGAACGGCGAAGGAACAGAATCCACCCATCTCCCTGCTTGTTGCCCGGTTTTCGCATGAAGAATTCCGCGCCTCTCGGGAAATACACGTGATAATACTCTTTGTGGGCGAGGAAAATACCCAACGGCCATTCCTTTCGAGTACTTCTAGCTCACCTCAAGAGGGAAGGTCGAAACACGAGGTGGTGGGATAGAGAGAGAGAGAGAGTCACTTCTTAAACTCTAATGTCCACCTCCACATTACACACCCCCACCACCCCCTCGCTTATTTCATTCGGTCGCGATCCGAGCCGCTCGTGTGAGCGGAGGGAGAGCACGACAGTGGCGAGTCGCTTTCAACAACCCCCCCCCCCCAAACTCCGCCGACGCTCTCCGCTCGTGCCGCGAGTGCGGAGGTCGGGGAATAATGAAAGCGTAGTGCGTCCACGCGGAGTGCGTTCATTGCTCAAAAATTTCGGCGGCGGGCACGAGACAAAATCCCTCCCTCCCTTCCTCCCACTTCCGGAACCTTAACCCCTCCTCCTCCACCCACATCACCCTTTCCCCCCGTCTTTCTCCCAAGGCGTCGCGCAACTCTTCGTTCTCTCCGGCAACAACCCTTTCACACCCCTCTCTCTCCACCTCCCTCCGCTCACCCACCTACCCATTCACCAACCGTTCCCTCCAACCCCCCTCCGCCCCCTCCGACCCCCTCGGAAAATTCGCCCTTCCAATCCCCCTCCCTCCACTCCCACACAGATCCTCACTCTTCGCCCCCCCCACCCCACCCTCCTTTCCCCGCCCCCAACCTTCTCTCCCTTTTCAAAGTATTGATCTCCAGCCGACCACCTCAGCCGTACCCATCCCACTCCCACATCCCTCCCTCCATCCCCCTTTCTCCTCTCCCTCCCTCCCATCCCACGCACCCTCACCGCCTCCTCACCTGACACGTCTCCCCTCCCCCCACCCTCACACCCGCCCTACCTATTCCACCCACCTTGGCCGCCACTCCCTCCCTCTTACCTCTCGCACGCTTCCCCTCCGGAACCTTCTTTCCGACTCACACTCCTCGCAATTCTCTCCTAATCTTCCTCCCCAGGTCTCTCTCTTTCTCTCCCCCTCTCCTCCTCTCCCTTCAACCCCCGCACTCATAACGTACTCACACACACAAACACACAAACGCACGCACACGGCCCTTCACAACCCTCCTCGACGGGCTCTCCCCACCGCACGGCCTCCCCTTTGCCGTCCATTCCGCTCCATCGCACCCAATTCCCCCCTCCGCACTCCCCTCTCCCTTCCCCCCACACTCTCAGAACTTTTGAAAGAGCAACACAGAAGAGCAATCTCGCTTTAAGTTTTATTCCGACACGGCCATGGTTTCGATGTTGGACATCGTCATTAAGCCCTACCGTGGTAACCTGAAACTATGGTGCGGCATCAAAACTTTGGTCGTACCTGGATAAAATTTAGTGTGGGATAATCGCGTGTATATCCTTCGGTGTCTCTATAGCGGAGTAATCTTATACAGTGGATGCGGTTCCTCGAAAACCACTCCCCCCTCGCAGCTCCGTGGACCCTGTGTTGGCGTACCCTTTCTTATCTGTTTAAATATGATTAATATATGGTTTTGTAACTCCTTCTTCTCGTTCCTGTCGACCCACACCACCCTCGGGCGTACGCTCACCGCGTCGCGGTGGAGTCATTCCACGTTTGGAACGGGGTTGCCAATAGGGGGGGGGGGCGAGTGGGGAGTGATAATGAATAAAATGGACACGATCTTAGGGAAGTTGATGTGTGTGCGTTAACACAATGGTGGCCCTCGCATATTCTCATCGCGGAGGTTTTCGTCCCTGGGGCAGGGATGTCGCCGTACTGGGCTCGGTGCATTTCTCGCCCTCTGCTCCCTACATTCCACACCCCTTATTCGGTCGGCTTCCTTCTGGTTGTGTGTTCACGTGCGTGTGCGTCCATGTACGTGCGTGCTTGTGGGGATGAGATTCTTTATTTCCCCGCGGGATTGCGCGGATGGGGGTGGAGGAAAATGGGACTTTATGAGAAAATGAGAGGGCTTTCCGAGAGCATGTTTGACCGCTCAGCTCGTAAATTCACGTCCACCCAATTCTTCACCCTCTGCCCCACTCCGCCTCCTGCTCGCGGGTACGGAAATTCGTGAAATTAGGAAACGGTCGCAGGGAAAGCTCAACTCGCTCGGTCTTTGTTTTTTTTCTCCTTCATTTTTTTAATTCCCTTTCTCAAGATCTTGCCCGGCTCATATTTCAAACGACCCCGCGGTGTCTGGGAAACTACCTCTCTCTCTCTCTCTCCACCGAGGGCTTAAGGTGAATGGGCGGGGGCTGGTGGCGCGCGCGGAAATCCCTCTCCGCCTCCGAGCCCCGGCCCTGGTTCCTCTTCGCCCCCCCATCGGGTTGAAATGGGGGCGAGATCGTTATCAGGCGAACATATTCACGCCCCACGCTACCACCCCTCCTCACTTGTTTACGCTCCTAATTTCGCGCTTTGTTGACGTCTACCCGCTTGGCCGAATTGTTAATGACGTGTCTTGGGCCCACGGTTAACGCGCCGAGCGAGCGGGGGTTCGCGGGTGACGCCCGGCGTGGTGTCTATCGAGAGCGCCGAGCGGCTCTCTCAGACCAGCGCCACCGGCTTCCTCATTCGAGAAACGGCATAGGGTTCCACCCTTTGGGTGGGTGGGTGTGAGAATCGCTCTACACGTATGGGGTGACATCTGTGAGGAGATGGAATTGCGTCAGTCGAGCTGCGAAGCAGTCTCTGCATGATTGAATTTCTAACTTGGTTCTGGTCTTCCAATTGTCTGTCGGGTTATTCGCGCACGGCTATAATCGACGGAATTAATGCAGTTGGTCTCGTGTGTTCATACGTGTCCTCCGATCTTCTCCAGATTTCGCGTATTGACAATTAAATGCCTTAACCTTTCGCTGCATGTTTGCTGGTTTCGTGTTAAAAACTGCGATCATCTTCGTTAAATGAGAATTGGCTCGCTTATGACTGTTATTTACTTTGGAGACTTGCTATCTTCTGAATGCTTTTGTGGATTTTTGTTAATTAAAGGAAGGAAAAATTGTAACAGAGAGAAAATGTAAGAATGAATATGCTGAAATTAAAAAATGAGAGAAGTGAGCTGTAAGGCTTTTAATTGGGGCGTCAAATAGAAAGGAATATACATTATTTTTTTGTAACAACGTTGTGCTTTTAATGGTGTAACGTGTGTACAGAACTTGGCTGGTTTCAAGGATTATCGTAATTCCCTTGGACAATTTTAATGCCTACAAATAGTGTTTTTACACGAAATAAGAATAAAAATTACTGTGACGGAGTTCCATAAAGTTAGTGTGTTAGTACTTAAATTTTATCCTAGAATATAATTTTTTAGTTACCAATGTTTTGACTGCAAAATATTATGCTCATGCATATAATATATTATAATAATGCTCGTATTTTAATATATTTGTGATATTAATGCAAGAATTATCGTGTCTTGTTTCTTATAATTAATTTTAAATGAAAGTAGTCTGTATATTGGATCATTTGATTCTCTTTTTTGTTTAAGTTCTACTCTTAAGGAATCATTTTCTTCGCTAATCTCATTCCATTATTTTAATGGTTATTTTTCTTCTGTGCGGCATGTTTGCTTACAATTTTAGTTGTTTTAATTTAAAGTTCTCTATCCACGGTTATATAAACGTATCCCTACTTAAAAAATCATTAGGCTGAAAAAAGAAAAGCACGTGTAAAGTTAAGAAATGTTGCAAAACCTCTCCTTTAATTAGTGTCTATAATATTTTGTGTAACCTCCCTATTTCAACTTATAATGTACTTTTCTTTGTCTAAAAAATCTTACAAATTTGTATATTATATTAAGTGCCCATTTCAGCGTTAGAGTTTAAGTGCAAATATTCGTAATTATCTTGAATTGTGTAATTAAATATTTACATTTATATACATCTAGCCGGAGAGTTTATTTTCGGTGTAATGCGCCACTAAGCTGTTAACAATTAATCTTATCATATCTTCTGAGCTATTGAAGTCGGTTTTCATCTTAACGAACCACGCAAATGATGTCGTAGGAGTCTTCTTCCTTACTCGACATGATTTTTCATTTCTCGCATTCACCTCTTTTAACCACGCAATTCAGTAACAATCTGAGTTCCCTACTCGTGCTTGCCACTCCATCAACCGTTTTTCTCTCTGAATCATACATGTAACCGTAATAAGAGACTCTTTGCTTTCACTGTTTCGTTGCCACACACAATTGAATTGAATTTAAATTAAAACGGTTGCTCACATGTCCTCCTTGCCTTTCTCCGCAATCGGTATCCACTGCTCTCACATGTCGCTCAAAGTGTAGAAATCCCCGCCGAACGCACACAACTTCCATTCATCCTTTTCGTTTCGAAAGATTCTACTAAACCATGTCGTGAGGCATGGGAGCTGATAAAAGATTTATAGGGTTTCGTCGTCTCCCCAGAGGGGACATTTGTCACACGTTAAACCTCGCCTTCCGTGACCACACCAGTCCGCCTTCCCACGCATTCCCGCTTTTTAGCCGTCTTCTTCCACCCTTGTTCATCCCCGAAGAACTCCCCGGGTACATCCGGGCTCTCCAATCCCGCACCCTTGTTCTCTCGGCGTCGCGAAAATATTAACGCTAAAAAAGGAAGGCTGGGCGGAGGACTGCTTAATTTTGAGGAAATGTGGGCAAGGAGAGGAGGGAAGGTGGTCGCCGCGCGTCGCAGTTGGGTTCTGTGTGCCTTTGAGCCCCGCCGTTATATCTCGCTCCCGTCCCCCTATTCCCCGGGTGTTGCCGCCAGCTTTCCTTGTCAGGCGCCCCTCCTCTCATTAGTGTTTTCCACCCGCACCACGACGAAGCGGCGACTTCCGCATGAGTCGGGTCGGCGCACTCTCTCCCGCACCCTTTGCACTTCATCTCCGGTCAATTCTTCCAATGCGGCGCTGACTGGCTCAAGTACCGCGGAAGCGCTCCCCGTCCTGCTTTTTTATTCGAGGGGAACCCGAGTCGTTAGTAATGCCTTCCCTTCGACCAACGAGGACCCTCTCCCTTCATCATATTCCTCCGTTCACATCACTCCTCGTTCTCCTCCTGCTCGCCTCCATCCGAAAATCATGGGCGATGACCTTTTTGTGATTCTTGGCGTGTTGTTGCCTTCGAAAATGTTATCGGCGTGAGTGCAGGTCCTTTCTATGTCTAGGAGGATTTGAGCATATTTCCTCCCTCTTCATTCTACTAATAATTTTATTCCAAAGTGTTGCAGTATCGGTGTGTACCTGAGCACTTTGACATTAGTTAGGGTAAGTTTTCTTTTCAGGATATCCTTGAGAACTCACGGCAGAAAGACTTCTTATGGCAATCAATTGGGAGCCTTTCCTAAGCCGAGCATTTCATGTTTCTATAAAATAACTCTACTTGTATCTTATTTATGTTCAATTTACTGTAAAAATATGTAGATATTAAACCTTATTTGTCGATCAGACGTATAGTTATTCAACATTGTTGCTATTAGATGTGTTCATTTGTGTAAAATGCTTGGTTCCATTTTCATAGCTGATTAAAACAACAAACTTTTGTTTATATAGAAAAAGGGGGAAAATAGTTTAATGCAGCTATTAAGCACTTCTATTTGAAAGGCTTAATACCGAGAAGAGATCAAAGCTGAGTTGGATATAGCTCACGGCATATCTGTTCTCGTGTTCGCGACTGTTTACAATTGGGTAAATGGGATCAGATAAACCCACAAATGATGAACATCGTTTGGGACGTCCAGTGGAAGTGACTCTCTACGAAATGAGTCACAAAATCAACGATATGGTTTTGCGCGGTCGACGACTCAAACGAAATAGTTGAGGCCACAGGCATATCACAAGGTACAGTGTTCTCAATTTTGCACGTGAAATTGGGCTACATTTGCTCTTTGTGGAGAATAAACGCAATAGTGTGGTCAATTTGGAGGCGAGTGTGGCACTTGTCCGCAGAAATTCTGAGTCGATACCTAAGTATGGACGAAACATAGATAAACTACTACTCTTCAGAGACAAAAGGATAGTCGAAAAAATGGGTATTTAAAGACGATCCAGCTCCGAAGAAGCCAAAGACGATGAAATCAGCCGACAAGGTTATGACCACGGATTTTTGGGATGCTCGCAAAATCATCTTAATCAATTACTTGTAAAAAGGACAAACGATAAATGGAGACTATTGGGCGTTGTTATTACACCGGTTGAGCAAAGAAATAAAGAAAAACGTCCGCATTTGGCAAAGAAAAAAAGATTCTTCTTCTATCAAGACAATGCACGGGTGCACACCGGCATAGTTTCGATGATGAAAATTATGGAATTAAAGTTCGAATTATTTCAAAACCCACCGTATACACCACCTTTGGACACCAGTAACTTTTTATGTTTCCACAATTGAAAAATTGGCTCGGCGGAAAACGATTCAGGTTGAACGAGGAGGTCATCGTTAACACAGTTGCCTATTTTGAGGTGCTCCGAAATCCTACTTTTAGAGGGGCTTAAAAAAGTTGGAGAAACACTGGGAAACGTGTATCGAGCTAAAAGTAGATTACGTTGAAAAATAAAAAAAGATACCCAAAGTAATGTGTTTCTTGTTTTTCTTAAGTAAGTAAGACTTATTGAACGACCGCGTTCATTATTTTCTGAGTATTTTCGGTATCTTCTCTTAAAATAAAAAAAGAATCACAGGAAAGAAAATACCATACCAAAGCATCAATTAATGGAAGAATTTTTCACATTAATGCTCTCTTGTCAGAATCAACTGCGATTTGACTTATTCTGTTTTTGTAAAAGAAATATATTACTGATTTGGTATTTTTTTTCCTGCAGAGCATATGATATTTTAGCCATTTTGAAAATTTTATTTCAAATTCTTGATTTGTAAGTTTAATATTGTAATGTTTCGAAACAATCTTTGTTGAGGTTTGATAACGTTTTTCATATTTTTCATTGTACATAAACTGTAATTTGTAAATCTAATGACGTAAACACCATTCTTTCGTCTTGTTTTCGTCCTAAAACTCTTGTGACTTTGAATATGAATAAACAGCTTGTGAATATTTACGCAACTTGAATGAAAAATTTACGCAATTCATCACCAAAAAGGCCTCTTCTTAGCTTTCAACAGTGTCTCCGTTAAATTTGCCCTACCGCTGTAAATGCTTGAAAATCCACCAATCCCTTCGGGCGGTTATTTATAGCTGGTTGGCCCAGTCATCCAATTGTAATAGCGTTTTTTTTGGGGTTAAGAAAATCATCCTAATGATGACAAATTGCAATTTCATGTTGGCCTAGTTGACCTAGCAGGGTTTTATCGGATAATATATGGTTACGATTACTTCTTTGGGGTTGGTCGTCGCGCAGTAATTTGATGTTTAAAGCTGGGCCGTAGAATTTTATTTATTTTAGGCAGTAGAGAAAGTTTAAACTGCCAACAGCGAGATAATTTTATCCGTATTGATCACTCATTGATAATGAAACAGAAATGGTGAACGGGAGAGCGATTCAATGAAATCTGACGAGTGTTTTTTTTAAATAAATTGTTCTCACTTCAGTGGTTTTGAATAGCAAAAACAAGACGTAAATCATAAAATAGATGGGGTTGAATTAAGAAACTCGTAAGAGGTCAAATACTAGGGTGTTACTCTGATATAAAATCTTTTATGGAATTGGCAAACATGTAAGAAGAGTAAGTAAGATAAGGCTTCAAAGACGGGTTGTAGGAAAATGTAAAGAAAAGTTAGGAAAGGTGTATTAGCACCCTTTAGTTATAACAAATTTGGAATACGTACGAGGTGAGTATTTTCAAAAAGAATTCTTTAAAACTGTTAAAAATTCCCACGAGGAGAAAGTGTACGTAACAGGTATGCTGGAGTAGTTAGGTTGGAAGCTTCTTTATTCATAATGAGCAGAGGGACTTCTTTGACATTTAGAAAGGTACAGGGCATTCAAATTTGCTGAAGAAACCGAGGGAAACATGTCTGTATTGGTTGGTTCGACCACCGAGTTAAAATAAGAGAAATTATTCCATCACCGGCAGTTTCAAGTACAAGTACTCGTTCTTCCCTCTCCCGAGAAACCATCTTAACAAAATCGAACCCGGACACTCGAATATTAGCAGTTAAAAACCAAATTATAATGATTTAGCCAAAATCACCAATTGTTTTGTGATGGACATACTATATATGTGTGTATATGTTTATGAGCAAATATATATTAATGTGGACGCATTAACTTTCATTTGCTCATGGATGGCTGGTTTACTAAACCCCTTGCCACACGCCCTTACGGATCTTACGGAGTACTGTGTTCATAGATTCAGATGTACGCTGTCTGAAGAACGAATCTAGTCTTAGCTAGGTCCGAAATACAAGGTTAGAATTGCTGTGGGCGTGTAGCAAAAGACTCGCTCTGACAGAAAGATTTAGATAATATAGATTGATATATTATCTCTGATTTTGTTAGAAATCTGACGGGTGATACATAAAACACCCCTGTATGTAATGTCTTTCCGAAAATTACATAGATAACATTTCTGTGACCACGCGGATACTTAGACATTTAAATTAAGAGTATGTATACTTATCATTCATACTCTGTGCTCGGATGGACTTTAGGAAATAAATTTTCACCGTGCGTACCTGATTTGGAGTTTAATAAAAAAAATGGAAAAAAATCCTGGTGTTTTTCCGGCGATTTGAACCGACCTGGAGCGTTTAATCCATCGGGCGTCAACTTGTGTGAATTTCTCCGAATCGCCCTCATCTGCTCTTCCGTCCTCCTGGGTTACGAGACGCTTATGCATAAAATACTTTCGGGCCTAGTCCCCTAATGTGCCTTTCTGAGCTCCCCACTCACCCAGCACTCTCATTTGCGGCTCCACAACTTTCTGCTTCAAATTGCGGAGGAAGGCGGCGGAGTACGTAAGCTGGCACACCGTCATAAAAAAAAGCTCCATAAGAAAACCACGCTCTACAACGACCGTTTCGGCCCGAGACTGGAAAAAGTCGGCGGGTACACGGCTCCGTCCTTGATTAATTCCCGGAAGAGAGGTGCATTTGACCGCTTCCCGAGACCCTGGAAGTACTCTCACCTCTCCCTCCTCCATTTCCCCACCAACGCGTCGCGCTTGAGCGGAGAAATGCAATTCTCTCTCGCGAGGCGACTGACGGAGTGGGTGGTGGATTTCGTCATCAACTTCAAGAGCTCGGGGGTTGATGGTGCGTTGAACGATGGTCCGAGAGGGAGGGGAGGGGAGAGGGGGAGTCGGTAAAGGGGGTGGAATGGAGGGAGAACCACTTGGTGGTTGGGTTGGCGTAGCGGCGGCTGTTGCGGACTGGAAAGGACCTCCGCGGTGTCACTCAGCCGTATTACCACTCGAGCGACGTCCCCGCAGATGATGGCCAGTGTAAAATGTTGGAAAAGACAAGGGGGGAGGGGAAGAGCGAAAGAAGAAGAAAGCGGGGAGGACGGGAAGAATGAGAGAGGGACTGGACAAGGAAGACGGGGTTAGATCGGCGCAGGAACAGAGAGTCGGGTGCCGCGACGGAGGGCGCACATGGAAGGCGACCGTTAGAGTGGACGGTGGAATTATTTCGTCATTGCGAGAGGGAACAACATTGCAGTTAAAATGATCTTACCGTGTTGTCGGTGGGTAATCGTGCTCTTGTTAACCGAACTTTGTATTACGACCTCCAGTTAGTGTTCTGGGTAAATTTGAACGTTGCTGTTGGGCTCAATGCTAAGGTATTAGGTTTGCCAATTATTCGCTAACCTTGAGTATCAGGTTCATCATGATGAACCGAGAATTGAGCGCAGCGGAGTAAGGTGTGCTGCACTAGCAATCATGATGGTGAGTTCGAATTTGCCTACTAGGACACAACCTGTTCGGATGATTATGAGTAACTATCCTACCTATTAGGAGGAAATTTACTACACCTACATTCTCGCATATCTGTACGTAGGTCAATAGTTTATCTTATGGAACCATGACTAACCAAACCAACGGGTTATTGCCTTTTCCAAGACTTCTCATTATCAAGTTAAATAAAGGAGAGGAAGATTTAGATCTCCATACGCAAAGAAAAGCCATGCTTTGTTTTAAATAGGAATCTCTTATTTAATTAAATGAGCTATAGACTTATTTCGATTCGTTGTTTAGTTTATTCCTCATACTTTACATATATCTATTAACGATTCGTATGTTTATTCACGCATTTTATGTTATTTCTGAGTAATTTCAAAGATAAACCCAGGAGTTATAGATATATTAAATTTTTTTATTGCTCAATAGTTACTCATTATCATTTAAACTTATAGGTTGTTTTATTTACTTTTTAAACGTGTGGATTTCTTATATTGTGAACGTATTTGGTCTAATTTTCTATTTGCTATGCTTATTTATTTTCTGTGTTTTAATATACATCCCGGGGTGGAGGAGAAATATAATCGTTACTATTAAGATTATTAAAACATTATGAATTGGATTAGACATTCTTGAAATGTGGGTTTGGAGAACTAAGGTAAAGGCGCGATTAACAGAAAGGAAAACAAACGAAGTTGTGATAGAAATAGTGGTGGAGTAGAGGAGAATATTTGGAGCAATCCAAAGGGGGCAGGAAGGATGGGTAGAGAGTGTTTTTATTGGCGATAGGATTTAAAGACTTTGATAGAAGTGAGAACAATAGACAAGCGAGAAAGGGGTAGGGATAGGGTGGGCATGTTAAACAGAATGAAGGGAGGGACTATATGCGAAATTGATGGGGTTTATTGCAGTGTCAGATGCTAGGTTGTCTTTTGTTAGGAGAGTCAAACATATTAATTTTTATACGACTGCATAGTCTGTGTCCATTAAAACCTTACCCTAAACGATAGAAAATGAAAAATATTAACATTAATATTAGAAAAAATAATAACATTATATCGGTATTAATTTCAAATATCATGAGTATCTCTCTAAAAAATGGTTGTTGAAATATGCAACTGGACGCCTGAAGACAGATTTATTTCAAGTTTTACTTAAGGTACGTATCCCTAACCCTAATAAATATCGCATTAAGTTAGACATCATATTATATCTCTGTGGCTGTTTCATTTAAAATTTAGAGCATGTTAAATGGTAAAAATTAGAGCATGCTAAAGGCTGTTGGTATATGGTAGAAATGTAATAGAGCCCAGACCTTGTTACTTATACTTAGTGTTATGATTAGAGGTAAGTTTTGGACCATTCTGGAAACATGAGTCATCATAACTGATTTATGAATCGTTTCTGCAGATGGTAAACATCTTGTGCCTCATATAATTTCCTTCTTTAGCTTGTCACACTTTCCAGTCCCCTTCATGCCACCCAACATGCCAATCATCTTCCGCCTTCTTCTCCGCTCACTTCTCATTCACAATTTTGTGTCATTCATCTTAGTGCCGTTCATTATTACCTACGTACATACTTCTGCCTTGTTTAAAATTTCAGAGTTAGCGGAACAGATTTTAAGCCATGACGGGCACGGATAATTAATTATAGCGCATAATTTACAATAATCCATTTATTTATAATAACCCATTTTACGCAGGTCCCAAGAATGAGTTTCCAGTTTTTGCAGGAATGGCATTGTAAAGAAATACCTATATATTGGCCATCAAGTGTATATACGTACTTTCATAATAATGTCCATGTAATCAGATTTACATAAACCAGTGGTTAGGGAAGGAATATAATTTTCGTGCAGTTTTCCTGCTGTACCTTGTTTTTTTCTATTTGGTTGGTCCCTAGTAATTACTTTAATGATAACGGGACTCTCTAAATTACCTATTTCTTTGACTTCAGCGTACGTACATGTATTAATTCATTAGATACGCCGGTATTTAAAAATATGCTTCCTTCATTGTACATTCTAGGTGGTTAAGCTTTTATGCTTGTTAATATGTAATAGAGAAGGGTAGTGCAGTTTCCAGATTCCTCTGCATGTTATTTCTCTCCAAGTTTCATTCCACGGTACAGAAATGCCAGTCCTTTGCATAATAATCCAGTATATCTTATTGATGCGATTAGGCGCAGTTTTAAAGACCTTTCCGCGACAATGAGTACTTAGATGGCTGATAACACTATATAAGTGGCATTCATGCTTACAAAATATTCTAATGACCCTATCCCGTTCATGCCCTTCCTTACCAAGGTTCAGATCCTTACCAAGGCTCTCAATTGGAAACTTCTTTTTCAATTTTCGCAGATGTTATTCACCATTCAAATCCACCTAGCTAAAGCCATATAAATGGTATTAAAAGGGAATTAAATTCCGGAAATTTCATCTACGTACTTAGGAGGTTATATGAATATTGAACGACTTAATCCGGCAATCGTCTTTGTTTTCGAAATACTAATACTGGGATGCTGGATTCTAGGAGTCGAAGGATATCTTTCTGGCAGTTACTTTCTTAAGAGCAATTAGTGCGTGCTTTAAGAACATTAAGGACTTTAAAAATAAATCATCTGCCGACGTCTTTGTAGAAAAAAATATCGTATCTCTCACACTTAGCTGGTGATGAACAGAATCGAATTATTAATCAGCTTTCCTCCGTAATCGCCTGGGGTAAAATTTGCTTTCGTGGGGAGTATATAATGACATTATATGTGCGTATGAGAGGAGACATCGATTGATACGTGATGGCTCTTTGACGCGATCTTCATGAGCGAATCATTAATTATTTCTCCGAAGTGAGTAAGTGGATATTTTTTTCCGGGAAGAAATTGACTGAGGTTGATGGTCGAAGGACGAAGTTAATTTGTTTTCGAGAAAGTTTGCGAGGATCATTAATAGGCTTAACTTGATCGTGGGAACACTCGGGCGCAGTCGAGTCGGGGATAAAGGACGTGACTTCGGGGATGCCTCGTAAAAATGCAAATCATCGCAAATTTAAGCGCATATACTTTGAGGTGGCGCTAAAAAAAAGAGAATGTACCTCGGTAGAGGGGGGGTGTATTGTTGATGCATGATGAATGTTGTGACGGATGCAGGTAAGAGCATCCATTGACATAGGGACACAATGAGAGTTCTTGAATGATGGTTTTCGAGGGAGAGATCGGGCTGTAGCCAGAGCGGGATCAGTCAATCGAGGATGGTTGGGAAGGGGGGGGGGAAGATGAGAAAAATACGAGAAATTACTCGCAAATGACCGGTCCGGAGGCGAGGGAAGCCTTTTTCACGGGAGTCACCGGAGCTCAAATTTGCCTCTAGGAAGAGTGCGGGTGGAGGATGTCCGGAGCAGACCCCTTCCCTCGACTCGGGGAGACACCGTGATTTCGTCTCTTGAGAGACGGGGGTTTGGACGAGTACCTCGGTCCACGATATCCCCCGGAAATATCGGACCAGCCAGTCCATGCGTCTAGCTTGTATTTGGACGATATTATTGTTTTTCTCCTTCTGAAGCACTAAGCAGGGTCCTGAATAAATTCGAGGAATTTTAGACTTCCACTCGTTTTATCCAAAATGCTGGGAATCCCGTAGTTCAAGAAGTTACAACTGAGACCGTGTGCGTCTCGAGAGGGATTGCGTCGAGTCAGCATTTCAAATAAAATGCCAGCGAATGCTTTTAAGTGAAATTCCGCTTATATGACGTCAACCACATTCCGTCCCTGTCCATTTGTGTGATTGAGACATCCAGTGCCATATTTAGATGATACTCCAGGAAAATCTAAAATTTTATACTCTTTGACCGAGTACTCGAAAGATGGCGGAGGATATAAAATTTTTATTGATCCCCGCGGCAATTTTCTTACCATGCGCGAAGAAATTTTTATGAATGATAGTCGCTCAGAGTAATTTTACCTTTATGAAAATGCATAAACACTTTGATGACCGTTATCATGAGTTTTACGACATAGTAAAGAATGGATTCAGGATTTGAGATGCAATTACCTTCAATGCGTGATTGGTCAATAAATGACGCTCGAAGCATATGAAGTAACTTGCAATTCGCTGTGATAAATGCATCATTATCATCATTGGACCATTATTTCAATTATCCGAATGGATTTTAAATCCTGAAATAGTGCCATTACTCTGAAATTACCATTACCCAGGTGACACTTTTAATCGGTTTTCAATGAAACCCTTTAATGAAATTTAATTAGCGGTTGTGAAAATATGTCATGTGGTGAGTCCCAGATAAAATCCACACCGTTACCATAAAATGAGATAAATAACGCGCCTTTTATAATTTCCAACGATAAAAATAAATGTATAGCTTTTTAATCCCCGCGTAGGCATACCTGAAGTTCCGCTTACTCAGACCAAATCTGTGTTTCGTAATTTTTTTTCACCATTTTAAAAATATAATAAAAGATTCACGCGAAATTACGTTTTCCACATCACCCCTCCCCCCCTAATTTGATGTTTTCCGTCCGGAGGCAAAGCGGCCATAAGAAACAATTCCCTTCCTCGTCGGCGTCTCAGCTTCCCGCCGCCTCCCCTCTCAACCCCCCCTTTTGCGTGTCTCCGTCTCGAGCTTGAAACAACGGGACTTTAGTCACGACAGAACATTGAATTTTTAATTTCAGGAGCAACATCGAGAGTGAGCGAGACGGGTAAAAATAGGGAGTGAGTGAGAGAGCGAGGAAGAGAGAAAGAATGGAAGACCACGCAGCTTAGAAACGAAAACTGTTTTCAGAGGGGCAGGATTATCTTGTAAGCCTCTGGAGGTAACGGCGAAGGGGACGGGTAAGGAGGTTAGGCATAAGCGGAGGGAAGAGAGGTGTATGATGGGGTATGCCAGAAAGGAGGCGTGGGGGAGGACGAGAGGAGGGAGGAGGGGAAGATATAAGGGTGTGGGGGGTAGGGATGGGGGGAGGAGGAGGAAAATGGAGGAGAAACAGGATAACGGAAGGAGAAGTCTGGGTGGGGGGGTGTTAGAGAAAGAGGTTTTGGGGTGAAACGCGCACTATTGGAAGGGTTGAGCGAAAGGGGAGGAGAATATGTGTGGTCCCAATGAGGGAAGGTAATGGGGGGAGGCGGTTGTCGGGCGGGGAAAGGAAGGTGGTCGGATTGAGTGAGCGAAGGGGGAGGTTTTGATGGGTGGAGAGGTGGTAAGGTGAAACGCCCGGGAGCATTGTGAAAGGCGCGATATTAAATGAATTTATTCCGTGCCCGACAGTTAAAATGTCGGGCCGATAATCGATATCACTTGGGAGGAAGAATTGCGTACGTATTCGCCATCAAAACCATAAATCCTGAAATGAAATTCATTTCATTCGTTCCATTTTGAGTTCCCATTCGAAGTCGCCGTAAACAATCTTCCTCTCTCTCTCTCTCTCTCTCCCTGAATCTCCTGACATGACTAAGCGGACAAATTTCGTGGAGTGGGCGCGATCAATGAAGGGCGAAGATAATGAAACTTTTAGAATGTGACGTTTATTTTTCTGTGGGGCACACGAGTTCATACGCAGAAAATTCATAAGGGAGGGAGGAGCTTCTTCCGTTGGTAGTGAACACTTATTTCTTCATTATTCTTTCGATTTATTTAATTTTGTCGAAGGTTGCGGTCATATATTCGTATCAGCATCAAAGTTCCCGTGCTTTAAACCGTTTGTTTCCATTTACGAGACGTGCATTCTGCTATATAGCTTCATGCGGAGGGCCGAGAGAGAAGAGTTTACGGGTCGCCCCTTCAATAACCAGCGCTCAGACGGAACTTACACTTCCCTCCGGGTCCGGGCATGTGTTTTTAAAACTAGGGATGGTGGGCCGTGGCATCGGGATAGGGTCGTATGGGATTCTCTGAATGGACCCAGAGCTGGCTTTCCGCTCCCGTTTTATTGTGAGTTTATCGTAAATCCGTCAAATCATCTGAATTCGTTTCCTCGTCCACCCCAAAAACTCGATACGTTGTAAAAAGCACGCCAATTTTCAAGGAAGAATTTTTCTTCACATCCGCTTGGATGTGAAGAAATTTTGGAAGGATCAGGAAGGAAAGAGGGAAAAAGGATGTAGATGCATTTTTTCAAAACATTGGCACAAATATGTCAACGTATGTCATTAAGAATGGTGGGCATCGGATGAAGAATAGATAATATTGAGAAGCACGCATGGTCAGTTGGTGTTTTCAGATCAATGTTTAAACTCCATGGTTCGTATTTCTTATGCTGATATCTTGCTTAGGCTTCTCGGTGAGCTGCCCTTGATGATAGAGACTCATATTTAAAGTAACTTGGCGTAAGGTACGTATCCAATTAAATGCAAGGGGCTGAGCGTCGGGTATAGGATTTAGAGAAATGGGTGTGGAGAAAAAAAGTTTGATAGAGAAGAAGGATAACGATGAAGTTATGAACATGGTGGGTGAAGAAATGAAGTTTCTGGAGGAAAACCGAAAAATGCAGAGAAATTGGATACAGGAAATATTGAAAGTAGTGTGAGGTTGAAGGTCATCATTGAAAAAAAATGTTTGGTAAGCGCGGATGGGAAAGGAAGAGAATAGGCTTTTTAGACCGCATGAAGACAGGTAGAAGTTACGAAGAAATGAAGACGGTATTAATATAGGGCAAAAAAAATGAAGTTTTGGCAATATGTAGATAGAATTATCATTTGGGATAATTCAAAAACCTACCTTTTATAGAGTTCTTAAATTAATGAACGCAATAAAATTTTGAAATATGCCCTACCTCCCTCCCTAACTCATCAATCTAAAATAGTTGCTTCATGAATTTGTGCTTGTATTTTCGGCTGCATAAACACAATTTTACTTACTTTGATTGCATGGAAGTTTTCACTAGCTCTTTTTTTGAGTTCGTCGGATTTAATTTTATTTTTTCTACCATACGTTAATTTTAAAACTTTTGTGGATGCGGAAAAAGATGTAAAAATTGAAGCGAGGCATATAATTATCTCCAGTCTAGCCGGTGTAGTAGATCTGATTTTGCTTCCTTGGGTGCGCAATGGAAAATTTTCAAGTAGATAAACTGGAATAGATTCCCCATACGCCTTAATTGCTGTCTAAAAGCGGATTAATTAGGGTGAAAGCATATGCGGGATGTGCTTATCACTTTAAGTTCATTGAAATGAGGGTAAATATGAAATCTCCATGCACATAGTGGTTACTTTATTTTAATTATTCAAGTACGAGCTTCGGTTTGTTGACGTTAAAGGTCTGGAATTTATAACTGCTGGAGTGAATTTTGATTCGTAGTGTTACCCCGTAGTTAAAGCTGTCAAATATTTTACACTTATCATAAGTAATATATCCAAACTATTAGGGCCAATTAAAAAAAATGCATGCATTAATTATGCGTCATATAATGAATTTCGTCGGTCCCAGTGGTGGCGAAATAACGTTCTCGCCTTTCTCATTTAGAGATCACGGGTTCGTCTCTCGCCTAAGAATCTTTTATCGAGCTCGAGCTTGGTTATTGGCGATTGCACTTGCCATATTACACCGATATAATAAGCCGATATTAAATTCAAATTCCCTATCTTCGGAGTAATTATCAAGCCTAAAACTATCGTTGTGATTTCAAACATTCAACTTACAGCAACGTGCAAAATTGCTCGAATTATCTTCTCGTTAAATTAAACTATGGTTATTATCGGCAAATGAAAATATGTTGCCTCGGTTATTCGGATGAAATAACGAATAAAGGTGATTGTTCGAAATTCTACAATCATTCGCGGGTTTCCATCCCACCCCTTACATAATGCTGCGGGGCAATGTCCAAAATCTCGAGCCGTGCTCACGAAACAAAGTGAGTGATCTCAGCCTCCGGACCTAGCCCCCCAATCACCTCCAATAATACTCCCACGACACGAACTGCAAACATGAGTGACGTAAGTCACTCATGTTTGCACAGGGATGGACTTATGGAGGAAAGGGTTGAGGACGGGCAAGCCGAGCTGACCGCTCCAAATCAGACGTGGGAGCGAAAAGAGTTTGATTGGTTTTGGACCCCATGAGATTCCGATCTTCACCCACCTCGAATCCCACACACTCGCCCGCGGGTTGCAATGATTCTGGGATCAGGATATCGACAAGGGTAATTGATTGGAAATAGCAGAATCGGCGGCCGGGTCCGTCGCGCTCCGCTCCCCAGTCTCCCCTCCGCCGCCACCCCGTTCCCCCGGTCCCTACCTCCTCTCTTCCCCGAGGCGACGACCCAACCATCAAGACCCCCCGGGGGGCCCTCAGCGAAAGGTCTGTAATGCCGCGAGGGATGTGGAGGGGTCAGGAGGGTTGGAGGGCGGAGGGACACGAGTACGATGCACCACCTGTGCAGTAGGAAGGGGGAAGAGGGAGTGGAACTGACGGGGGGAACCTCGCTCGGCGGATGGCTGAGACGAGGACTGCGTATAGGGGGACTGCGATGCGCATTCATCGGGCCTTTAAAACCTCCCTCCCTCTCTCTCTCGGTTCCTACGGAGATGCAAAGCGTAAGGGGAGCTTTAAAGGGATTCGCCGAGGGGATTTGAGGGAGGGAGAGTGGGTGAAAAGGCAGGCGTGGGCGCGGGAGGGAGAGGGTGGAAGAAAGAAAACGGGGACAAGGGAGGCCTGGATGAGAGGAAGGGTTCGGCTAGACCCGACCGTGGGGATATGATGGCGAGAAGGGGTGTAAGGCGGGGGGGGGGGAGAAGAGAGAGGGTGGTTGGGAGTGTGCAGCGACTACACTCGCAGCTTGCTCCATTTGGAGCTCCAATCTCATCCTGGCCTCCTCCAGAATCCCCCCTCATCCCCTACACGCCTCTCCCTCAACCTATTTTTCCTGTCCTCATCATCCCTTTCCCCGCTATTCTCCTCGCCCCCCAACCTCCCCTCCCGTTTCGAGCCATTTGCATTATTAATCCTTATCGTCTTCACTCTCTTTCTCCTCCCACCTCATGCCAGAATTAAATTACGTCGAAAACCTCAAAAATCTCCAGGGAATGTCGAGGTTCCCACATAATCTCCGCGAATGTAAAGACAGCGGGAAGATTTCTCTCCGCTCTCGCCTACCCCGCCACCCACACCTACTCTCGACCACACACTCACATACTATTTCCTCTCCTTCAGTCTATGGAATATATCATCGTCTATTTGATAAACTTCTAGCTAAGAAAATCAATTTGAAGATTAAACGTAACGAAAATCTTTTTATATTTTTTATATTTGATGCTGAAACATTTTAAAAACTTGCATATTTTCCATCAAAGGCTTGATTTAGTTAGTAACCTTCTCATCCCTAATCTATATACTTATTGCTTCGTTTTCTATTATCTCCTCTCAACTCTTTGTAAAAATTATAATTATGCTAATTACATTCTTACTTTTGTTGACTTTTAATTCACTTATTCCGAAACACCCAAGGATGAATAATATGATTATACTAATTTTTCATTTTTCCCTCGCTAGCCAATGATAAGCGTCGATTGCGTATAAATACGCCATTATTCTTGGAAATTTGTGCACCGAAGCAATAAAGATCAGTCTAGTTTCATCCGCAGCAGTAAATAGGACCAAAAGGAATAGCGCGTACTCGAGCCAGATGAGAAATCATTATTCATTGTTGAATTGGGTATTTGGAAAATAGGAGTAAATTCTGTCGGCGATTGCCTGAATCAAATCCCCTTGCATCTGGATATCTGTCCGTAGATTACACGGATAAAGTCTTCCGCCAATCGTTGAAGATTCACTGCAGTTTGAGTATTGCGTGAAAATTGGAACAGACCCGCAGCGTCATCGTGACTTGTAGCGATTTTCTTGAGATCTCCCAGGGCTTGGGTACACCGGTTCAAGCCGAATTAATATTAGAGTTTAGTTTATTCAGCCACACATTTTGTAGGCGGAGGGAGCCTTCGTCCGTCCGTCCGTAGGGATTTGAAGTACAATTGATGATGCCTACACGGATCAGCACAATCGCGACCGCGTGACGTCCAGGGACTTCGCTCGTTTACAACACAAAGGGTGACGGAAGGAAAGGATACGTTCCTCCGTTGTTCTTGTGGCTTTATCGTGTCCATTCATTCTCAACCTTTGGCGAGCACCGCTCAGAAAAAATCCTATCGACACTTCATTTCTCATCCTCGTGTTTTTTTTTACCTCCTCCCCTTCCCTCCCGATCGATACCACTCTTGTCAAATTTGCCCTTTGGGCTAACGTTGGCTGAAAAGGAAAGATAAGGAAACGATCGCTTTCCTCCTTTGACGCAATAGCGTTTTTCCGGTGCTGGTAATTTATTCTGGCTCGAGTGGCAACTTGTTCCTTAAGAAGAAACCTGTTGACTGTCCGTCTGTCTCCTATCCCCCTCCATCATTTCCCTTCCCCCATCCCTACACTAATAACGCTTTGCTCCTTCCTCCTCCTCCTCTCCTCTTCCTTACCTTCCTTCCGCCCCTCACTAGTCCCGCGCCTCCCGCCCACGATCCCTACCTTTCTCCACCCCGCACGCCTTCTCCGAGGGTCTCTCACCACTCCCCCAGCACCCCCTCATCACTCACCTCTTCCCCACCCCGGTTCCCTCCCTCTATCTTTCCCTCTGTCTCCACCCCCTGCCACCCCTGTCTCTCTCTCTCTCTCTCCCGCTACCCTTCCTCTCCCACTTCCCCTCACTATGCTAGAGGCGTAAACAGCTCTCAGACATCCTCGAAAGGGCTCCCCGACAGAACCTATTGGCGGCTCCGAATCGCGAGGGAGGGGAGGACGGGAGTTGAGGAGGCTGTGGGGGTGACGGGGGCGGGTGGGGACGCCGTAGGGGTAGGATCCCCGGAGGGGAAGCTAGGGGTATGTGTGGGTTGAAGCTGTGAGTGGAGGGGTGGGGAAGGATCTGGTGGTGGCGTGGGAGGCAACGGAGGAGGAAGAGGATGCGGAGGTGGAGGGATGTCCTGGGCGGGGAGGGGAGACGAGACGGCAGGAACTAGTGTTCGTGAGCGTGGGCTGGCCGGGGCGTCCGGTTACTGCAAAGAAGGGCGTCAAACAAACAGTGGCACGAGAGGAAGAGGGCGAGGCAAAGAGATGAAGGGAGAGAGAGAGAGAGGAAAGATTTCCGCCCGTGATGGCGCGCCGAGATTCAGAGAAATAAAAGAAGTCGCCTTCGTTTGGGACGAATTAGTCTCGCGCTCGGAGACGAAGCGATTAATTTTAATTTTCACGTTAGCCGCCTTTCAGAGACGTTAATGCGACCCAAATCTTCAAATCCTACTGTGCCCCCCACTCCCCCGCCCTTTCTTGCCGTAGGAGATCAATTTTCGATTTTTTTTGCCCGGTAATTCGAAGACTATCGAGTTTGATTTCGCTATCATTCGAACTGGAACCAATGGGAGAGCGCGAGAGAAGAGCTCTGTCATTCGTTCTCGGTGACGGGGACGAGCAAAACTGAATTTGCTTCGATTTCGTGAACACAGGAGGAATTGCGAGAAAACGAAATTTTTTTCTTTCCGATTGCCTCAGGATTGCCCTCAAATAGCTTTCATCTCGAGTAGAAATACGAAGATTCTCTTGAAATTTGAAATGCGGTCCCCCGCAGCAGCCTCCTGTTGACTTGTGTGTCTCCTTAGTCCTTTAAGCTGATACTTCGGGATATCATCTGGAATGCAATCTTGAGTGTTTGTGGAATAATGTTACCTGCGATAAATTTCCATTTACCTTTCGGATTTTGGCTTATTAGTCCCGAGAGGATTACTTGTATGGGGAACGAATTCATAGTGCCAGTAAAATTACTTAAAGTTCACCGACAGCGGGATAAACTCGTTCTGGATTGGCCGCTTTCAAGAGCCGGGCGTTTATCCACACGTAATGCTATAATTGATTCGTAACTTAAAATATCTTAGATGATTAAAACAACCATTCGCTTAATTTAGGCGGTGATTGTTTAAAATAAATGCATTTTTTCAAAATGATTCATGTCGAAAGATTCATGATGAAAGAAGACAGGTTGCTTTTGCACATAGAGTTTTTTTATTACCACCTAGGTTTCGTTACAGCATAGCATCTTGAAGTAAATTCCGGGAACTTACCTGAAGATGTTACGCTGTAACGATACCTAGGTCGCAATAAAAAAAATTCTATGTGGAAAAGCGAAGTGCCTTCTTTCATCATGAAGGATTTACAACATGTTACGCCTGAAACTGTGTCATTCGCAAGATTCATGTCGAAAGATTCATACCATACGGGCGCTAAGGATGAATTTTCTTTAAAGGTCAACCTTTAAAGAGAGCTTTTCGAAACTCTTTCTTTGTTGTGTTTGCCATGATAGTTAATTAGTAAATCTTAAAGTTATGTTTCTTAACTGTTCGCGTCAAGCATAATTTATCAAGATTAATATTGTGATAATCCAATCTGGTGTGACATAATCTAATTTTTGTCGACTCTTTTACGAAGTCTGGTAAAGATGTAGACAAACTGCAAGAAATTATTTTCTGTTTGCAACGGCAGATTGAGTGAGATCATTTAATAGTCACTTTAGCGGCTCTGATTGCATCTTACTTAAGGTGTGTAAGAGCCAGAAGTAAATTTGGTAATATATATGAAGCTCAAAGTTTGCGTATATATTATTTTTCCAGCTGTGTTAAATAAATTGAAGGTGTTTGGCAGAAAAATAATCTCAAGTATTTTGCTGGCAAATGAAAAACAATCTCGAAGACAATTTTCAGGTTTCAGCAAATAATTATTACCATTTTTACTCACAAAAAAATTATTGGGCAAGCTAATACATGGATAATATATTGGCGATTCGAAAAGTAAGGTCTCCTATTTTTTACATGGAAAATCAAATTTATTCTCAACTTTGCATACGTAGTTGGAAAGGTTGAGGATTTAGCTATTTTTCTACATAGTTGCCTTGGCGATCAATCACTTTTTGCATTCTTGTAAGCAGCTTTTTAATACCGGCGTCGTACCTTTCTCCCGCCGCGTCGCGAAGCCAACAGACGACTGCTTCTCTGATATAAATTCATCGCCATTTAGTGGAAGTGTACAGTGAGAAGTGTATGGACATAAAAACCTTCGAAAGTGGTGCAAGAAGTTTTTTGATGACCGGGAAAACGTCCACGATGAGCAGCGGTCTGGGCGGCCGAGTTTGCCGGAATCAACGGTGGCTCCAATTGACAAGATGGTGCGCAATAACCGGAGAATTACCCTTCATGAGATAAAGGAAGTCCTTAATGAAGAGAGTGGCTACTTCTCCGTGCAGAATATTATGTCGGAGGTCCTCGGTTACAACAAGGTGTCTTACCAAAAGAAAGGGTTTGCACCATGAAAATGCACGTCCACATGTGTCACATCAAACGACCACCCTACTCAATGAATTCGGCTGGGATATCATCGACCACCCTCCTTACAGCCCTGACGTTGCCCCCAACGACTAACAGTTGTTTCCCGCTCTCAAAAAACACCTTGGAAGACGGAAATTCAAGTCAGACGAGGAAGTGCAAGAAGCAGTCGTCAGTTGGCTTCGTGACGCGGCGGGAGAAAGTTAGTATGCTGTTATTAAAAAGCTGCTTACAAGGATGCAAAAAGTGATTGATCGTCAAGCTGACTATGTAAAAAAATAGCTAAATGGCCAGTCTTTCCTACGATGCACACAAAGTTGAGAATAAATTTGATTTTTCATGAATAAAAATAGGAGACCTTACTTTTCGAATCGCCCTCGTAATTACTGCATGAGGTATTTCACAACTTAGTCAGTGAAATTTTAGATTAGGTTAATACATAAATGAGCGTGATAGAAAATATGCCAACATTGTATATCTCTTTGGAGCGGTGTGTTGCTATGCAATCGTAAGCTATTTGTCGAATTTGTCTACCCCCTACGAAAGCTAATTATTTATTGCATTGCTTAAAAGAAGAATTCAGTGAGTTATAGTTAAGGAAGATGTGATAATCTAATGGGTAGAGCGTTGAACTACTAACCGATGGACTCGGGTTCTATTAAAATGAAGCCCCTTAACACCCTCAGGTTCACTCAAGATGTGTGATTTTTCGGGTATCGGATCATCCTGGAAACTGTTAGCGGCACAGGGAAATGAACTGGCTCTCCTACCCTACCCTGATGTGTGTATTTCACGCACCATTGAGCTTAGCGTAAGGTGAGCTCCACTCTGTCCTCACCTAGCAAACCAAATTTCGGGTTGATGACTGTAGTCAGACGGTGTGGATAGTTCAAGATTGTTACAGTATTCAAAACATGACTACATGCATCCTACTGTCATGCCTTAGATAAGATAAACTTGAATTTTATTAAAATAAGAAACATCTCTAACAAATAGGATATGTGTAAGATATTTTTGCTTTTTAGTATTGATCACATACAATATTTCAGATCAAGATTACAAATTTTCGTATGTAATGGAATTCATTCAAACTACCATATTAAAAGAGATTTTCTTGAAAAAACTCATCCAATATATTTCGCCTCTTAAGGAACTAAGAATATACTAATGTAATGAACCTTATCAGCGCCCACCTGTCAGCTTTGGGTCTTTTTTAATCTATTATGTACAGGTATACACTTGTTTTTTTGGTGCAAATTCAGCTACCGCTATTTTATCCCTAAATTTCAAGGGAAAATTGGAAAGCCATTTTTTTCCATGACTTCACATGAATCTTTTTTCATTGATCCAAAAATATTGACACTATTTCTCCCTATTTTTCTATTATATGTCCCGTTAGGTATATTAAACGTGTAAGGTGGGTGCAAAAACTGTTCGCGAAATCTTTCGTTTAGTTCCCTCGTATACGTGAAAAGGATCGCTTTACCATATGTGAGAAAGTGATAAAGCTCAGGATCCGCGCCCCGATCCTCTGAGCATTTGCATATTATTGACTTAGCAGAATTGAGAGAGATTGAGTCAAAACAGAACCGACACCCGCAGTAGTTCCTTTGTCGCAATCTCCTTGCTTGCTCACTCCGTAAGCGAATGGAATACTCAGGGAAGAAGAGACCTCACTTCACTCCCAATGATTGTAAATGTGAAAGGATTCCACTTTGCGCATTGCGATGCTGTCTGGGTGTTTTTGTTATTGTGTATCCTTTAAGCCTCTTAGAACATAAGGAAGCAGTAACGTTTAATGGAGGTTATAAGATCCCTTTTCTATTAAGTCGGTGTTGGAGCGCATCCAGATCATCCTTGGTATCTCCGCGAGAACGGAACGGAAGATGTGAAAGCCAGAAATTCACGTGCTACGAGACGGAATATTTATTTTGCTTGTTAGAGGAAACGCGAAACGATATGTAGTTTCGCTAAACCTCTAGTGCGGCGTCACAGTGTACATTGGAAAATTTATTAGCATATGGAGGAGGGGTTGGGTCGGTGGGCTTTATTTTCCCCTATGATCCCTTTGCATGTGTGCCTGATGCTATGGATTTCATTCCTCCTCTAATGAGTGATAATGAAGGAATATTGAGATATATTCTTGAAATGTTTGGTTTGAAGCAAATTCTATATGACGCGGGACATATTTCATTTTCTTATTCGGCCGTTGTTGCAGCATGTAAGGGTGTTACATTTTGCACAGTGGCCCGGCCACTATCATTCCACCTCTCAAACTCAGTTTTATTTGCTAAACTCCTTGCTACAAATGCTTCGAATTTTTGTGATGCTCTTTCGTCTACCTAGGGGCCACACCAAAGCTTATACTTTGCATGTATTTTTATTTGAGGTTGTGGAAGTCCCTTGGGCTATTCATGATGTAGGAATGAAAAAGATGGTTGCTGATTTTTGGTATCTGGATATTTATTGAAGCTTGTACTATAGATCCTTGATTGCAGTAAAGGTATATATTACCAGCTAGAGTTATCAACCCGAAGGTCGGTCTGATAGGTAAGGACAGAGAGCTCACTTAGTGCTAAGCCCCACGTGTGTATTATTCACACATCAGGGTAGAGAAACTAGGACCTTTTCGTGTACTATCTATGATTTCCCAGGCAGATCTTTGATTCTAAAGACGGCAGCCGAGCTGTCGAAACGTCAAATAACATATTGTGAGTGTCCTTTCTTTTTGTCTCTATACTATATTCTAAAAATCTACATCTGTGTTTTTATATACGAGGGTCATCCGGAAAGTAGTACCCGTTCGTGAAATAAAGACACAAAAGTAAATATTAACAAACATAAAAAATTTTATTTGAAAGAGGATACTTTAAACTACTTCTCAACATAATCTCCAAGCAAATTAAGGCATTTGTCATAACGTGTGACAAGTTTCTGTATTCCTGCTGCATAGTCCTTCGCCGCCAGCTCATTGAGATACGCGAGGGACCCATCTTGCACAAATTTTTGCATAATGCAGATGGTGTTTAACAATTTCATGAACAATTGTTCGAGAAACATTGGGAAAATGCTCACAGATGTCATCAATTGTGACGCGCCGATCGTTCCTCACGAATTCGTCAACTGAGCTCACCAGTTGGTCTGTAATGACAGACGGTCTCCCCGAACGCTCATCGTCGTGTGTGTTCCCCCTCCCCATGTTGAAGTTGCGACACCACCGCCGAACAGACGACTCGTCCATTACATTGTCTCCATACACCTCCTTTAATTGGCGATGAATATCACATGGGCGAACGTTTCTTGCATTGAGGAATTTAATCACTGCCCTCACTTCACAACTGGCGGCGTTCTCAATTTTTTTAAACATTGTAAACAATCACAGAAACAACACAGGCAATGCTAGCGTCACGCAACTTGGCTCAGAGAAGGCAGACAAGCCACTGAAGCTATCTGACCTCGTCCAGCGGCTACTCGCGTCGTCAGCACTTCATGCGGCACGAACGGGTACTACTTTCCGGATGACCCTCGTATATTATACACATATATATTTTTATTTATGTCTTATAATTGGTAAATTAAAATTTTCTATAAAAAGAAGGGGGATAAAATGGAACTACAGGAAATGAGGATAAAGCATGAGAAAGAGAAAGTTGTTGGAGGAAATTCCAGGAATGTAGTGAAAGTTAATATATTGAAAGTGAGCGTTGAAGAAAGAACGTTACGTAATTGGGATAAGGTGTTTGAGAATGGGTATTTTAGATAGCATGGAGGAGGATGAAGACTGTAATATCCTAAAAAAACTCAATTATCTGGAGAAAAAACAATTTTTTGTTATTCGCAGAAGTTTTTCAGTTCTCCATAAGCATACATAATGATTTTTCAGAGTACAAAACCTACCTCTAAAACCTAGGCTACATAAAAAATTATTAAATAAAAAAGCTATTCATAATTGGAAGCGACATTAAAGTTGCAGTATTAATTGATATTTACATACCTATTTGAGGACTGGAAAGTTATTCGAGGAAATAATTCGCGTATGAATGAAATTGTCACTTTGCTACGCGTGGGAGGAAATGTGTACTTCGTTGCATTGTTATTACAAGACTGTTTCCCCCTCGCATTCTACTGAACAATGGTATGCATCAGCTGACAACAGAGATGTCAAGCTGAAGGCCATTGGCTTTGATAGGTAAGATTAGAGCTCACCCCTTTCTAAGCTCTACGGCGTGCGAAATTCACATGTCAGGGTAGAGGGATTGGTGGGCAGTTCCTTTCCCTATCCCATCTGCGGTTTCCCAGGAAGATTTGGCACCTGGAGAATCACTCGGCTTCGGGTAAAGCCGGCATCACCCGTATTTGAAGCCAGTTCCTCCGGTCTACTCTCCGGGCTACTATTATGCCTGACAATGTCAGAAGGTGCGCTAATTGTTGAACATTAATGTTTCAGGCGTATGACTGTGAAAATTAAAAAAACGGAGGCGGCGTTATATCAACCCTTCGGCACCAAAATTCCTTTGTTGTTGACGTGGCGGTAACTGGTGATGATCACACAACCACCCTTCAGCAGGGCCTCATGCGCCCCGTTTTCATTAGGCGGTGGAGTGTGAATTGGTGTTTGTTATATGGAGACGATTACAGCTACGGGTAATGAGTAATCTCTGAAGCTTATTGGTACAGCCTGCGTTACGCTGCCCTGAAGCCTCGGGTCAAAGGGGCCTCTCTTTGTTTAATGCTCACTATGCTTTTCTGTCGCCACTACGGCTCTTTAAATTTACGTTGAAATTATAATTCATGTTTCTCGAAGATTATTGGGATAAAAATAAACAGCAATTCCAATGCAAAAAGTGACATAGCTCCTTAGTTGATTGGCACTCGTCCTGAAGGTACACGGTTCAAAGTATGTCTTTGGACGACAAGCAAAGTAATTTTCTCCTTGCTAGAAATTCTTGTCATATCGAATGGTGGCACAAGAAAAGGAGCTGGCTCCATACCTCATATGTGTACTCTTCACGTCTTCTATATTACCTCATGAGGGACTCTAACCCCGCATATTACAAATCATACTTCGGGCTGAATGCCCTGAAGAAATGTATGCATCGAATTACTACAGAGTTGAAAATAAGTCTCCCAGCATTTTTGATGGCTCCGATGCGGATATTATTGGCGAGATACATGAACTTTAAGAATAAAATGGATCGTAACACGAATGAAAAAGGAAACGACCCATTAAATCTTTAAAGAGAACGGTTAGTTCACTGGTAAGTAATTTGTAGTCAGAAAAATCGGATGAAGAAATTATTATTTTTTTAATTGCGATTGTTGAGACTTCAAGGAATGGTAAATTTTCGAGAGTGAGATTGCCAAATTAATATTAATGAGATGATAATTTCTCAGTGTATAACCAAGAGAGTGAAATAGGAAATCGCTGAAGAACATCGAGGCAAAGTTGGGCATCTCAAGACCCAGAGGGGAAAATAATTTAATCGTGAACAGTCGGTTGACGGCGACGCGATGGGAATTGGTGATCGCAATTATCTCGGGAAGTCGATGACATCTACCAAGGAAATGAAAAGGTCAAAGCTCCTAAAAGATATGAGTCAAAGAAATTTTCTGAGAGATTTCCGAATGACCGGATTTTTGGATTCAAGGGTATTCGTGACGAGGACGAGGTCGTGCCAGGGGGTAAATTCCAGTCCCTCACTCAATCTACGGAGAGCGTGTGCAAGAGCCAGAGACATTGTAGAAAAAAGTTCTCTTCGAACTGCAGAGTTTACGAAAAGGCGATAGGCTCTTTGAAAATACAGTTCGGGTTGGATGAACTTAGGACGGAATTTTCATCTACGTCTAGATCAACCCTTTACCAGCGATTTGCCGCGAGAGCGTTTGGGAGGACACTAAGAATGAAAATATGAAGGACAAATTCCTTAAAGAGGGGATATTTGCCTCTTTGTCACGTAGCGTATCTATATCGTGTTACTATTACAGTTGCTATCGTGAATTGTGTGAGGGAAAATTTAATCGCTGCATCACAGCATATGTGTACTTTTCTACTGTCGTCCTTATTCCTCGATGGGGGGAGTAATACTTAACGCTCTTTACTGGTGGTTATTACGAACTGGGTTGCTTTTCTCTCTCTTCATATCCGATAAATTTGGGGAAAAGATAGTTCGCCCACATTTGAGGGCACAGGAGAAAGCTGAGTTTTCTCAAATGTATGTAAACGACTGAAAGACGATTCAAGAGCACTTTAACCAATTGGGACAACGCGAGAAAAATCCACTGCCCTCCTTTTCTCATTAATACAATCCCGTGTTCCGGAGGCAACTTAGTCATGTGTTATAGATATGATAGAAAATACTTCCGCGGCTGTTCGTGGCGTCGAGAATGGAAGGAGAAGAGGGAATGGCTCCCGCGTAATCAACTTTCGAATAAATAGAATGAGTTGAGTCATCAACAGACCCCATGAATACGTGCACCTCCTTCCAAACATTCGCTTTACGCGGAAGATGATGAATAGTTATCATCCCGATATAATTTTTGATATGTTGGGATTCATTAGTTTCACTTCAAGTGGGAAGAGAAAGTTATAATGCCTGAAAGATACTAATGAGGGTTAGCTACAAAAAACCGAAGGACGAGGAATATGCTTCTTGCAGTGGGAGGAAAGAACCAGATCAGGGGGTATCATTAGTATTTCAATCAGAAGATTGATTTCTTGCTGCCTCTCACTCTTTATTTTCTAATTCCGAACTCCCACGCTTACCCGATTGGTCTTCCGTGAAATTAGATTTTTTATCATGACTAAATATTAAAATAATATTCAATGTTACTGAATATGGACAAAGCAACTTAATTTGATGAGAATTAAATTATAGCATGCAGTTATAGTAATGGTGAGGAATGAAACTTGACTTGTTTTAGGTAAATATTTCGACGTTACTTTTTATACCTTTTACACTTTTTATAAATTACAATGAACATCAAAATACTAAAATATTTATGAATTATGATATATAATACTTAACTTTCGTCATCGCCAATCGTCATTAATTCCAGCGTTGAGTTGAAGAAGCTCTCCGATAAATTATTCTTGGCAAACCTCTCCATGTCTACGCATTTATTTCATCTCTCTGACCGCTGACATTTTTGTCAAATATTTTAATCTACCAATCGTGTTTCAATTTATGCTTGATGACGTTTTCTCTACCTATTTAATATTCTAACTTGAAATTTATTCTCCTACTTTTCGTAGGATTCTTTGTTAGTTATTCAATCGATCTTTTGATCTTCATCATTGTCCTAAAGTACAACATTTACAGGGCTTTCAATCTTCTTTTTTCTATTCATGTTACTGCCAATCGCGCAATGACATGGAGAAGCATCCTCAAGATACGTGATCTAATGAGTATTTCCTTGCGTTCAAGGCTTTTTTCCTAGCTGCTTATAGACTTCCCAGAATGCACACTTTGCTTAGGAGGCTCGACAGCTGTTTACTCGTACTCCTTGCGTTTATACATATTAAAATGTACTCATAATGCACAGTTGGAACATAAACTACTTCTGGTTTTCCTATTTTGTCGTAAATAATAGTTGCTGTTAAGTGCACTTCTTCAGATATGAAGTCCTTCCTTATTAGCTTACTCTATAGCTTCATGGTCTCGTGATAATAGCCTTAGGGGTGAATGAGAAGGCAACCACTATTAGCTTTGTGGTTGTAAACCAAATATTCGTGTTCTCAAGTGAAAAATATTGGTATATAAATTTACATCTCAACGCTATGTATTATGTGTTTGAATTAAATGCCAGGTTTCTTCAAGAGCAGAATCAAAGAAGCATATGCAATGCACGGACGAAAAATGATTTTATATTAATGGTATTTAATTCTCCCCTTAAAAATGACAGACGCATTCAGTAATTCAGTCAAATATTTGGATCCGGTGTGGTTGAAAGTTTCCCCATAAGTAAAGTTGCTATTTTAGCTTTCGGTTTTAGGTTTTATTGAACAAGTAATTATTTGTTCAATACAAAAATATTAGCTAATTAATATTGTATTTATTGATTAAACGTGAACCCTGGGCTGTATTGATTTTCTTTTGTAACACGCATAAATAAATTGTAGGCATTAGGCATCCATTGATAGCGCGAAAGGTTAATATTTCTATAAAACATACATCGCTGTTTACATTGTTCCTCGGCAGATCACATTGAAAAAGTTGGGTAATTATTTATTGCAAGTGCGTTAACCAGGCAAGGGAAGTTCTTCGTTCTTTAGAAAATTAAAATTTTTCATCAACGCAGGCTTTAGTAAGAGCATGTGCACGCAAAATAATTGAATATCCAACAGTATAAAAACTATCTGGCACAAAGAGTTAAATTTTACAGACGATAAAAAAGCGCTTCCTCTCAGAAACTAAAAAGGGGTAATCACGGATGAGATATAAGTATTGTATTACATTAACTTAATTGGATGGAAGTTTATTCTTAATCTACTTCGTAACCCTAGTAATACGGGTTAATTTTTATCTCGTTTTAAACACAAAGACTTGATATTCAAATCTAAATTGGGCTTGGCACTTTTTTTCCCGAGGTCTTCTGTTGCATTTTGGAATGATTAGCAAAGACATTACTGGAAGTGACGAGTCGATCAATAGTACAGCTTTCACGTGTTCATTTGTTTCATGGCGTTAGAGTATGTAACTTTATCGAAAACACATTGATAATAGAAGGAATAGATTATCTTACAAGTAAGTATGATAGGACATGCTTTATTTTATTACTCAAGGAAAATAATATTATTTACCTTTAAACTAGGGAGTATTGTACGAAAAAATGGGTTTTGCCGTACACTGCAAAATTTAATTTTATAATTCTAATCATCATCACCCATTATAGTTTAAATGCATTAATTTTAAAGTACATTCACCCTCAATGAATTAACCTCTCCTTGTAGATGCTCTGGTATAATTTTCTGTATATCTGGGATTAAAAGGGCTCACAGGAGAAATGTTTGATTTCGGGGGTTATAAGTAGCTAATTCAGGTTACAAATCTGTTTTTAGACACGTATTACTTAAGTGAATACCCAAAAAACGGATAAGGAACTTGGAGAAACCACGTCAAGCTGTCACTTACCCCGATGAAGTTTAAATGTCAAAATCCTGCGAAAGTTTGTCCAGTGTTTTCCGAAATTTGCTCTGATCTATTTTCATGAATGAAAAGTGTTGTCCACTTAATGAGATATCTGACAGAGTTTGAAAGATAGTGCTTTCGCGTAAGACGGCACTGCATAGAATAATACACAAGTTTGAATCCAAGCAGCCTTCTCGAGGAATCCGAACCGGAAGTTAAAGAGGTGGATGGATTCATTCAGCAGCGTGGTTTATCTGGGTTTCTATCGAAATCACTAGGGATCGTTCGCTTAGGTGGGATCTTTTTCGCGGTAGATGTGCCTAGAAATTGATCCTTCAAGAAAATATCAATTCAATTTCCATCCATCCTGTACGCAGCTACCAACGGGACTGAGAAAAACAGATGCTATCACGGGTGTACCATTGGTTTCATTGCTAGTATGATTCATTTCTAGTATGATTTACCTCTTTATTGATTTGAGTACTTCGAAAGGCTGGCCAAGGTTTCGATTTTCATGGATGTTTTAATGAGTGATTGTGATGCGTGTTTCCCCCCTCTTCTTATTTTTAGGCGACCGTGTAGCCCTTACTTTTGGGATGAATCACAAATTTGCCCAGGAAACCGTGGTCATTAACAAAATCAACACCATACTGCGTCGAACTTAATTTGCTTTCCTACCATATGGTCTTATTTCAAGGTACGAGTTGTAATAATAAAAAAATCAATAAAATCCTTATTGCGATCCTAATGAGTTTTTAACTACTTCAGGCGTGCAATTATTGCTTCGAACTTCGTTCTGAGTCTACAATAAGTTCGGAACAGAGGTTGAACAATTCAAATGCTTTGGGGAGAAATAAAATACTTCGTCATTCACCGACTTGCTCTTTCAAAGCATAAAAACTTAACATAAAACATAAAATCTGGCTTTTCACGATACTCCGAACACAAATCGGAACGCATTACACGAATAAAAGCTTAGCGCCTGCACCGTAAATGCAAATCCTCCTGGAAAACTCACGATTTCAGTATAATAGCCAATATCTTACATTTAGTGCCCATAAATCCATCAGTGCTAATTCTGCGACTGAATGGCGCCGCCGGACGTTGGCTTTAAAGATACGCAGTTCCAAACTGAGATTAAAATTTGTGACATCTTGTGACAGCGAATGGAAAATCGTATTATTAACACTTAAAGACTGAACGGAAAGTAGGGATTTGAGGTCGAAAGAGAGGATCCAAATTTATAATGGGACATTTTCGTTGACACCGGCGTTTTATCGCATCTCCCTCAAATGTCGCATTCCCTACGCGGTTGCCGTGAGGGCAGGAAAGCTTTGGCTGCCGTAGCCGTCCATCTGACAATTTCAATTTATCCCGGCGAAATGGACGTTGACATGTTTACGGGATGGAAACGCACCTGGAGTTCGCAGTGCCTTCCTACCGTGCATAATCCTCGATGAGATAGCTAATTTTTTTAAAGCTCGACGGCCTAACGCGATGAAGTTGTACCCCCGATAGTATGACAGAAATGATGGGAGTGAAACAGATGCACCAGGGTAGGAAACTGCCTCCGGTTTCCACAATTTCTAACTTAAGGCGATGTGCTAGGTATTAACTTTGGTGATTATTTTGCACTAAATCTATGCTCGGAATCGGGTTATTTCAACTGACTGAAAATTGTAACCAATACTCTAAGGGTAAAGATTCTTTCTTTCTCCTTGTAATACCTACTCCCCCGTCCTTAGGGTTTATTCTCGCCGTGGTCGTTACGCAAAATCGTGGCGATAGTTATCGCTTCAACGTGCAAACTAGGTTAGGTCTTACGACGGGTATGTAGACAAACGTATCTGAACGTACCTTTACTAACGCCATAAATGCCAGTAGCGTGCGCGTAAACATTAGCAATATTAATTCAATTTAGCTCTCCTTTGCCAGTCACTCATCGTCTATCGTTTTTTTCTTGTAGATAGTTATGTTTTCTGAATCAAAAAGGTATCGAGGACGACTGCTGAGAAAGTTTAGACATAAACTCAATGGATTTGAACATAACCACTATTAGAAATATTATGATAGGTTTATAGGTTTTAACTAACTCATGCTGAAGGTTATAGGATTATCTATTACACACCCACGCATACACAAACACACACACATGTATATACATATACATATATTATATATATATATATATATAAATAAATAAATATATGTATATAAATAAATATATATATATATATATATATATATATATATTTATATATGTAAAATATCTTCGAAATGGAACGCTCTTCGGCGACGCACAAATATGTAAAAACACAGATTTAGATTTTTAGAATATAGAAACACAAAGAAAGGACACTCACAATTCTGAAGACGACAGCCGTGCTGTCGAAACGTCAAATAACAAATTGTGAGTGTCCTTTCTTTGTGTTTCTATATTCTAAAAATCTAAATCTGTGTTTTAACATATATATATATAACGTCAAATTACACTCATTACTCAGAAAGTTAACGCTTTCTTGCGAGTTTCCTTTAATTCTTCCGAGAGTATTCGCGGCACCAACTTTGCACACATCTTTCTCATGCCCATGTTTTCGGTAAAAAGTACATACAAATCACTTTTAGGGGTGCCAAGACTATCAGAATCCATGCGAAAGCTCAATACTCAATCTGCGATTCCTATCCGACAAGATTTTTACTCTTGCATAATTTTTGTCTCTTTTTGAAGTCGAAGGGCGTCCTGAACTTTCGGCGCCTTCATCATCTTCTCTACCCTCCCGAAACAAAAGATGTCACTCAAAAACACCCGATCTACCCGTGGTGCTATCACCGTAAGATGCCTTGAGCATATAATGAGTCTCTTTCCCGATTTTTCCCAGTTTCACGCAAAATTTGAAGGCGTAGCGCTGTTTCAGTAACCGGTTTATGGCAGAGCGTAACGAGGTCACGTTATAGAGGTTTCGCTAACGAACGATCCGAACTCCGCAAAGGCTGGGAGCCAACTGTTACCAGTCTCCAGCCTTTCTTGAAACTCCTCTCCCTCGAACGCAGCCAGAGAAACCGCCGCCTGTCCGTCCGTCTATCCGTAAAAAAATAAGTCCTACTACTTTTTGGTCATACCTTGTATACGTATGGTGTACGAGCCTAAGGGATCTTAAATTCCTTTGGATGGTTTTCAGAGAAGAGGGACAAGGGTTGCATTACGATTTAGGATATTGGAAAAAACAATGGATTCTCTCAATAAATTCATTTAAGATTTAGGTGAATACATTAAGTTTACAGTTAGCTCTGAATGTTCAATATTACTTAGGATTTAATTTATCTGCTATTTTGTGATTTCTTATTTTTCTTATATAAGAACCGTGGCTACAGTGGGAAAAAATTATCACTTAAAACTCTAGGATTAAAAAAATCAAATAAGACCACGGGTTAGGGCCCCCCGACCTTGCCATAACTAACTCGCCCATAATTTAAGAAAAGAATTATCCATATGGGTGTTCTTTACCGGAATCTGTCAGGAGCCTATCCGTAGACCAGGAAACGTTCCCTGTTCACTATATCCCAAAGTGATGGCTCTCTCCTCAGCGCGTCAATGAAATCCAATAAATCGAGCGTTGATGGTCCAAACTTTGAGGGAAAACTCGCATTGTGCGGCAATCAGAACTTTGAAGATTGCGTCCTCACCCTCTCCCCTCTACAGATTGCATCTCTCTCCTCCCTCACCCCCACTGGTTCACTCCCTTACCATTAATGGATCACTGGAAAGGCCCGAGCACTTTCATCTATATATGTGCATGTGCACACTTGGAGTGCGAGGAGGGGCCTGCGGAGGGGTTTCCATTTTTTTGGTAACAGCCACATCTCCATCTGCAATGCGGAAGCGCGACACGGGTCCACTCCGCGTGTATCCGTCCTCTTCTCCTCTCCTCCCACTTTCTTCCCCCCCCCCGCACCCCAACACACCACGCCGGACACTCGCTTCCTCCCGGCGGCGTCGCCTTTTTATTTTCAACGAAGGATCCCCGTCGCGGCGGACGCCTCTCCACTCGTGTCCATTCCGCCGTCGCCGCCTTTCTTTACGACGTCGATATCACTTGGGGTGCCTCGGTGGCTAATCTCGTGAAGGCTCTTCTCTACGCCCGGGTGGCTTTCAGTCCACCCCGGAGCTCCGGCATCTCTCTCTCGTACACCCACTGACACGATAGCTCTCTCCATGTCATGAGTTGTAATTGAAGTGGAGATCCGTCCGGGTGGCCGCAGTTGTGTACACGTAGCAGGCCATCCACGAGACTCGGATTAAAGCAACAGGCTCCTCATCTCGGCACAGTCGTTATGATTTCCCTCCCTCCCTCTGATATGTAGTGAGACTGCAGCATTTGTTTGTACAGGGACCCGGTTATGCCCTCCCTAGCTTGAAAATTTGATCCGTCGTAACGCGTAACGCTCCAGCTATATCCCGTGTGGGCATTAAAGTCTGTGGATTTTGCAACGTGCTCTTCTTCAACCTTCTTTATCGAAATATTTTTCATTTTATTCGCTTGGGAATCTAAATTTGAACAAATGTTTTCTCTCTAAATCACCATAATTTGTGTTCAGGAAGATCGTAACAAATATTCACATGTATTTAAGGTTTTTAACTTTATTTTTCTGACATGGACTGAGTATAATTATTTCATTTAGTGTTCCTACAATGTATTTCACAAGACATAGGTGCCTCTGAACTAACAGATTAACTTGTGGGAAAGAAACATCATTATCCTCAGTATTTTGGATTACGTTTCATTCCCAATTGATTGCTTTTTCTTCAACATTTTATCCCGTTAAACGCTATGTCAATATTTTTAATGTGCGATTAAGTCAGGGTGGCAACTGAAAGCGGTGGATTCACGAGTACCGGCGTGAATTGGAATGGTGAATTTAAATGAGCACTGAGTCAGGATTTAAATATTTCGTTGGCGAAATAAATACAACTTTTAAGGTGTACTCGTGTTTGCTGATAATCCCAGGTCAAATCGACCGCACTTTTAGCGACCGCGGTTATTTCTCGAGCAGCATTCAAAGGTAAAAAATGTCGTAAACCCCCATGCAAGTTCGATGCACCTTTATTTACTCCAACCATGAAAATCCTCTAAAAACATTTTTTTTTGCTATAATGCACGAAAGCCGATTAATACAGTTGGGAGTGTGGCTCGTTCAGTATATTTACATTCATCGATCAGTTCGCCATTTCCTGGGCGGAAGGCTTAACCTGTAGGCGCAGATTGCGTTCACGAGGGAGGCAGTTCCAATCACCTAAACATCCGCAATAACTCGCACGTGCTCTATCGATCGGCAAGCGTTCCCATGCGAGCGCCATTCGCGGTAACTTCCGGTTCGCCTTCCGCCCTCCTTCGCTTCTCCGTCCTATTTCGGCCTCTTCCAGCCCTCAGCCTATCTCTCCAGGCTCTCTTCGGGGATTTTACAAGTTGCCGTTGTGTTGCCACAAAGCGTCGTGCAAAACTTCATCGGAATTAAATAATGAAGGATCGTGGTGGGTTCATCATGCTGGCGGATTACGAGTGACCTCATCAATGAATGGTCTCGAGTTCCCCTGAGTAATTGGTAGTGGAACGTAATATGACACCGGCACACAGTACTCTTTTTTATGTCCTCTTGCCAAAATATTTAAGCTGGCTACATCGAGACGCTAGAGAAGGTAAAGTGCATGCATGAAATTTTATCGCTGCTTGCAAAAAATTCAAAATAAAGTTGAAGTGCGGGCCTTAGTGAGGGATAAATTGGGGTTAGAAGAAAAAGTGGAAAGGCTCGAGGGACAAGAGCTCAATAACAGCTGAACCACAAATTTTACAGAAAGCGTCCCGTCGACAAGTTGAATGCTCCGCTCTCCAGCTGATACTCTCGGATCTCCGCTGTGGTTTTCCGATTTTTTTTCTGACTTTTAGTTAGAACCCTACCCTGCCTCCCTCTTCCATTTTTGGTAATTTTTTCCTGCTCTCATGAGGCAGTTAGTTTCGGCAGCTTAAGCCCATGAGATGACATTTTTCTGAATATTTTTTGCAAATTTGCTATCCTTTATGTTTTTAACAAATTTTATTTCTTAAATTTTTTGCTAAGAATCGTCATAGCTTCCTAAAGAGTATTCGTTCTTTAGTTTAGGTTGAGTAGGTCACGAGACATTAGATGTTTTACGTACATGGTGAAAAATCGTAGATGATTTTCACATGACTGTGACTTGGGAGATTTTAAAGGTTTTTCAAGATTATTTTTGTAACCTTTAAGAATATAAATTATCTTGAAAATTATTCAGTTGATGTAGTTGCTGATCACTGCAAAAGTGCTAAGCACATACACAGCGAATCTGATACCGTGATCACCGGGGTGATCCTATAATGTGTAGGATGTTTGTAACATAAAAATGGTGGGAAATCATCCCCGCCGGATAGCTACTGCGTATTCAGCCCTTTTGCTAACCACACCAGTCTTCTTGGTGGATTCCCATCCGGGTGACCCAAAGCTCACGGATTCAAATCCTGCTCCGGGCCATGTTAGCCCTAGGCTTAATAGCTAAGAGAGATGGCGTGATATAACCTTAGTGTTTCGGGAACCAGGGACCAAAAATCTAATTCAATCTCACGGGCCTGTGCTAGATAGTTAAGCATTTCCGTTAAGATGAAATTGAGACTCTCAAACGCTTTTTTCCATGCGAACCAAAATGTTCATGCTATGAAGCAAAATGATCAGTGACATCAGCTACTCCTAGTAATAAAAACACTATGATTTACTCGGCTGATTTCGCTGTGGAATTGAAAAATTAAGCTAAAAAGCCACAATACCTACCACGCCTTGAAAAATTTAATGAGTGAGAACATAGTGTTTGCATTGATCGATTATTGTGTGCAAAGAAATTCTTAGTGAAATGTCTTGTATCATTTTGATATGCTCAAAGAAACGAATAGAACATATATGTTCAAGAAGTGACAAATCTTGTTGAGCTGATATTTATGAGTGATCAAGTGTGCTTTTTGTGATACTAGAGAACTCTTTGGTAAATTCACAAATTGTTTCATAACATCTACCTTTTATTCCTCAAATGTTAATATCTAAATTATTTTTCTTATGTCGCCATATAAAGCATATTTTTTGCCAAGATTTTTTAGTACAAATAACAGTACGATAAACGATATATTAATAATTAAAACAGTAATTGGGGGAAACCAATTGAATTTATCCATAGTAAAATCATTAACATTACTTGGAAAAACCCTTTCTGATTTATTCTGTGGTTACGGTACCAATATATATTTGTAATTCTATGCATTGAAATCATCGTCTTGGAATAAAGGGGTCAGCAATAGATTTGAATAAACCTTCTTTGCTAATTCTGCCTCAGAATATTTATATTTGTAGTGCGTCAATGGCTATAAATTTCTTTGAATGCCTTTGAGAGGAATTTAAGCTTTCGAGTACTTTAAAATGTTCACTGCACCTTTTACTCAATTACAAAAATTGCTTTCAAATTTTGTGGTATAATCTGTCCCTCAGTTCGTCTCCTGGAGCAATAATTCAGTTTGTTAGAACATCGGATAATTGGTTACTTTGTACGCAGACATGGATGCAAAGCAATTGAGCAATGCCCTTAGAATAAGCCTTTTTTCCAAAGAAACGAAATGGTACTTTCATGGCGCCTTCCTATCAATCAGTTTCAGCATTCTTCCGGCTCCATTCCTCGTCTTATGCAAGATTAAATCCCATAATTGGACGCGTTTGGCCTTCTCCGGGCTCTTTTGAGCGTAAACGCACCTCCGCCGTCACCCCCCAGCCCACTCTGATCAGTTTTTCTTTCGGCTGACGGTACTCCCGCAATGCATCCTGCGCCACTTGGCCTTAACCCTCCCCCCCCCCCCCCCTGACCTCCCGGGTTTCTTTGCGTGCAACAGTGAAATCAAGTGCACTGCCGCCTCCACGAACTCAGCACATTTTGAATGTTTAGGCGAACGCGACAACGCAATGTTGTGGCGCGGAAATACGGCGTTCAAATTAAGCGAGCTACAACTTGATTTAAAGGGCGTCTTAATATTTAAAGATGGTCCATCCATTTGTCAAAGTTAGGAAGGGGAAAGATAATTGTAGTGCTCCGCGCGCTCAGCCGTCCGGGCGTGAATTTCTCCATCCATCCTCTCGCTCTAGGGCCTTGCGTCCATGATTTCTCATTTAATTTACACTACTCTTTCTCTCTCATCCGATTAGACTCTTTTCATTCCATAGCTTTATTCCTAAAATTTGTGTGCAAGGGTCACGTGCTTAATCGAAAATTGTGAAAAAGTATTCAATTTAAGATAGGAATAATGTTTAAAAAAGACACATGCAAGAAAAGGTCTAATGATAGTTCCTCTTAGGGATTGTCATTTTCCCATTGGGACAATTTTCACTCAGTCGAATGAGTTTCGTTGAATTTTTCATCTCCTCCATCCCCTTGGGAATAAAATGGTATAGGGAAAACCTTTTAAGGAAAGGTTAGCACTTAACTGCTCTCACATTAGTAGAATGTCAAAGTTAATGCAAAAATAAAGCGCTGTTTTAAAGTCCTTTTTTTTTAACATTTCAACAATTGAGCTCGGGCCCATTTTCCTTCAAATGTAACGTCGTGACTTCCAGGTCATCCCTAATTAATATCTGAGAGAGGTATCACACAGCTTCAGGGTGGAGTTTCTTAAGGTCTCCTTTCTCAATTCTTTTTAGAACAAACCTGTTTTAATTCTCCCCATCGCATCGAATTGTTACCGAGCCCCGTGGATTAAAATATAACACGTTATTCTTTACGAGTATTGCGTCATTATCTACTCGTACCTTTTTGCTCCGGTGTCTCTTAAATGCCTTTGCCACTACAACGTCTTTCCCTCACACTTCTCCTTCCCACTCCTTTCTTGCCCCTCCAGGCGCTCCCTCGGCCCCCTTTACTCCTAATACCATCCGACGCATTTCCTTCCCCCCCTACCGCCCTCGCCAGTCCGTACCCCCGCGCCCTATTTCCTTTCCGCGCCCCCTTCTACACCCTCCTCCTCTCGACCCACCCAAACTCCTCCCCACCCCCTCCTTGTATCCCGGCATCCAGGAAAAGGAGCTCCCTTCCCTCCTCCTTCCTCCTCCACCCCCTCAACTTATGTGCCCATTCCTTTTGTATACGCACCCATTCCTTCGCCCTTTTACGCCCTCCATCCTCCTCCCTTAATGCTCGCTCCGCCTTGACAATAACTGCTCTCTTTCCCTTCCAAATGGCCCTCGTTTAACGGAAGAGAGAGTGGGGGGGGGGGGTGGATATCTGGAGAAGGACTCCTCTAGACGATCCCGGCGTATCTAGCAATACGAGCTCACTTCTTTCTCTCTCCCTCTCTGCCCGATCCTCTCTCTCTCTCATTCATTCTCCGACCACCCTCGCTTTGTCGTCGTTGACCAGTGCACGTGACCCATTGGGGATCTGCCCTTGCTCTCTCTAACTCACCATTTCTTTCTTCCTCCTTCCTTCCATTTCTCTTTCCCTGCCCTCAGTCCAGTTTCCCTCTCCACCTCATTCTATCCCTGCTTGCTCTCTCCCTCCCGCTGCCTTCGCCGTCTTGAGATTTTTGTTGTACGATTCGACACTCACTTCCACGTATTCCACTCTTGGAATTCCTTCTTTCCCTCGGCATTTTTTTTTGCATTTTAAAGGGCCTCCCGTTAAATCACGCTCGCTTTTTCTGGCCCTTCCTCTACTTCCTACGAAGTAAAATTGTCCCCGAATTATATCCGCGGGATGTTTCAGTTCTTCATCCATCTCTCTTAGGGATTTTACTAATTCGTGCATGAGTTCATTTTTAACTTTTTTCAAGATTTAAACTGTTCTGTCAAGTATTTAAGATCTCGGTGTAAAGGGCACCACTGTGGCTAACGCTTAAAAAATAGTAATTAGTTAAAAACGTAATGAAATAGGTTTTCATTAATTTTTAGGGGGACGTTGTTTAACCGCTTACGGGCCATGAACTTCACTTGGAGGCGCAATATGTGTTCGGGGGTTTTGCGGTGGATGGGAACAAATGTGGTCTATCCCTTTTATAAAGCCGTTCCCTGGTCCCGCGCGTGCACTGGTGCGTGCCCTCGCTTAATCGCCACCCCTTGGTCCCCGGTGTTCTTTTCTCCGCGCGCACACCTCCCCTTCCCCTCGCCTCGCTCACCTCGACCCACCTACTCCTCCTTTTGCACTGGGAGTGGCGCATCCTCCGTCCGGATTTCTTGTTACGACGCTCGCCGCGTATATTTTCTTGTATCTATCTCTCTTCTTTTCTCTCCTCCGCCATCATTTCAAATTTTCAGGAATTATTTTCGCAAGGAAAAACCGTTTGCGTAAAGTTCAGAGTGTTTTCCCACCAAGGGCAAGGCCGTGTCACTCGGAGTTTAGGACGCAACTTTTTATGGCAGGGTGACTCATCTTCTCGGTGTGGAGGTAGGTATGAAAACCCCGCTTCGGAAATTTGATGTCTTTATGAGAATACGCACTTATGTCTTTGCGTTTATAAATGTTGTGCCCGATTCCATATTTATCAATTTGGGAAAGTCTATTCCATGACAGTAAAATTTTATTTTACTTTGTGGAATGAAAAAACTTGCTTATCTAAGTTTGAAAGCGAATTATCACACATGTTTTACTTAGTCACCTTTCATTTATACAATATAGAGTAAGATATGATTTTTCGAGACGGTAAAGCGAGTCTCTATAGTTTATTTTTTGAAATCATGTAAGGATTCTGTTAATTTTATCGTATAAAATAAATTTTGATAGCAATAATTATTATTATTAGTAGTTGTGCACTTGCTTATGGTATACTTTTGATGCATTCTTGGACTCCTTAATACTCTACTCTTAAGCCGTGATAAACATGACACTGACTATCCTTAGACCCCATACTACAATGTACAATTACTCATGCTTTATCTCTGCATACTTTCTACCTCCCTTAATTTCATCCAAAGTGCCTATGATTTTTCTCCTTGTACCTCGCTTTCCCAGGATTCTACCCTATATTATCGTTTTCAGCATCCTATTGTCTCTCAGTATCTTTTGCATCCACTTGCCCTGTCCTCTTCAAATTTCTCCCAATAACCTTCTCTCTTCCCCTACAATGAACCCCTCGAACATCTTTGCTTTCTTTTTCCCCCCATTTTATTTTCCCCATTCTTCTACACACCCACATCGCAAATGCCTCTATTATCTAAGCGAATCGTTATGCCTCAACAACGAAGTTTCCGAGCCATATAAACCGACGTTCCATGATAAAGTTTTCGCTAGTCTATTCTTTACTTCACTCACTACCTACAACCTATTTGAAAATATTTCTTCGTCTATTGCTTTTCTTCCTTTGATGCTCTCACTTAACCAAGACACTTCACAAGTAGGGAAACTTTTTTATTTTATGTTAATCTCCAATCTTAATGTTTAGCTTAGCCTTCCTACTTCTTGAAAAAATCTTTTCCCTATGCTTGATTCTCATTCTATACCTATTTAACTGATTCAGCAACGAGCTCAGTAATGTGTTTTGCCCTTTGGGTGACTGATTGAGAAACGCTTAATCGACCGCAAATATGGCTGATTCCTTTGAACATTACACCCGCTTGCTGCACACTTCAGTCAAGTCTTCAGTTCACCCATTGTTACTCTTATTCTTTATTCCGCATAGATTATGAAAAGAACCGGTGATGGGGGAAATCCCCACCTTACTCATTTAAAAACTATTTATTTCATCGGAAGAAAGGGAAAAGTATCCAGCATCGAGTCGTGTTTACTTAAGTACCCACAGAGTAAATTTTTATTAGGCTTAGAGTATTTGTACATCACGACCAATAAAAAATTAAAAAAATCATGCCTCGGTTATGAATAGCCCAGTGTGTGATGTGCTCAGTATCTAGCCAGATGTTTAAACAACCATTAGACCAAGTATATACACTATATAGTGTCGTATGATGGCGCATTGGATTTTTTTTAAATGGCGTTAACGGCGTAAAATGGCCTTAGCAGAAAGAAGGTAGATTATTACAAAGAAAAAAATTGATGTATAGCTCTAACAATGCGAGTCGCCATTGCGACGCTCAAGTTTTCACAACTGTGTTTTTGTATCCCTTCTGAGGACCTACATGCGGAAAACTCCATCTAATGAAAGAAAACGCTTTCAATGATGAGCTTGAAACTCTGCATAGTAGTAAAATACGAGTTTTATGAGCTACACTCAACAAAAAAATCGGTCTTGTCAGAAAAAATTGGAGAGCATAGGTAACTGCGTAAGAAGATAAATTTTAATATGATTAAGTGGAACTCCAAAAAAAATTTATTTTTAGGAACACATAGTTTTGACCATTTTGTTGTGATCATGAATAGTAGATGAAAGAAATTCTATGACTACTTTGATGTTGTATGCTATTTCTCTTAACTAGGAATCGTGAACTCTTATAACAAAATACCTTGGGGCTAAATGTCCGGCCTACGTTACTACGTTATACGTTATATTAAACGAGAATGATTACTTATTTTCTGGTAGTTTTGATATTCCACATAAATTTTTTCACTTCGAATAACTTTCTGAAATTTCGAGTAGCGTTCAGATAGCGGTGCTAGTACTGTTGTGTCCATGGCTCCTCGTACTAAGAAATAGGGCTCGAAAACCGGCGTTAACGATTTGGACAGCGAAATCACGATCTCCATTTGAGCGCCGCTCTGTGGAGAGAGAGAGGGAGCACTTCAAGTGAACTGTTCCCGTCCTATCGGATAGTGTCCCTCTTCGTGCTGTTTTTTAAGAGAAGGCCGAAACCGACGTCGTATACACATATACCTGTAGTATATATCTCTCTCCATTCTTACTTCACTATCTAAAATCCTACCTACACCTAATTACTAACCTACCCCTAACTGTGCAAATTAACCCTCCATTGCCGTCAGTCGACTCTCGTAAATGCCACCACTACTGACCGAACGCTGGGCTTGACAAGGCCGAGCACGGCTGATCTAATAAACCGCTTGTCATTTGCAGGGAGCGCCTTTGATTTGAGAGCGTTGGATCAATAGCAGAGGTCATTTAAAGCACGAGCACGAATTCATTTCGGCCGCTAAGCGATTAAAAATCCGAAGCTGAACTTTTTGGCGTGATCTTTTTTTTTCGCTGCCAGGCGGTTCATTGACCAACTTTATTACGTACCGCTCGCTGACACTCAGCCTTGGAGATAAAATTTGCAGAGATTGAGACTCCGTTATCCACAGTGAATATTCGTGGGTAACTATTATTATTTTTCATTGAGGTTTTCAAGATCTTCTGGAAGTTCACGCCTTCTACTGTCAGCTTAAAGGTTTCCTCAATTTTTTTGCTTCAAATTAATTTTAAAATTGTTAGAGTAGGCATGTTGGACGGAGTGAAGAGATGTAAAAGGTATGCTGAGTTGAAGGGTTTGTTGTAGTGTAGGGTGTCACGTTGTGTTGTGTTTAGGTGGGGTTCAGCTCTATGACAGTGGTTATTCAGTGTGCCCAGCCAAATGTACATTGACACATAGACCACTATTAGGAATATTAGGGGTAATACAATTGGAATTAAAAAAGTAAAACTAATGAATAACTGATCATAGCCTTTTTCCAATTGATAGCATCAAGTATGAAAATGCTACGATCTGTTATTCATTATGTTCGACTTCCACCACATTACGCCTTAAGCTACTCAATTTAATATTTTTTTTATTAGGTAATCTACCGGTTAAGGTAGGTTTTTGGATGGACATAATTTCTAATTAAATAATTTGTGGCCCCTAGCAAAACACAACACCCTACTCTATATCAGGTCCCTCTTCAGCTCTGAGTACCTTCTTCCTCCCTTCATCCCGTCCAACATCCCTATCCTGGATTTGGATAAGAATAAAGTGTATTTTATCATTATTAAGTATTCTACCGCTTAAGGTAGGTTTTTGATGGACACAACTATGGAATAAATATTCTGTGACTGATAATAAAACACAATCCAGCAACCTACTCTAAATTAAGTCCCTCTTCATCTCTGAGTACTTTCTTCCTCCCTTCATCCCGTCCAACATCCATATCCTGTTCCTGCCATTTCCTTGTTTGCCTAACATTCTCCCCTCTATTACAGTCTTCAAAATCCCACTGCCGATCAATATGCCCTTTATCCATTTTTCCTGCCTCCTTAGGATTTCTCCCAACAATCCCCGCTCTTCGCCCACCATACCAAGTACTTCCTCATTTGTTTTCCTTTTGGTCCACTTCACCTTCTCCATTCTTCTCCACACCCACCTTTCAAAAGCCTCCAATCTACATCTATCTTCCTGCTTCAATGACCACGTTTCTGTGCCGTACATAGCTATGCTTCATATCAAAGTTTTAACAAGTCTTTTTTTAGCATCCTTACTCAACGTCCCTGTCAATTTAATATGTATTAGCATATATGCGTACAAAAACACTCGTAAACATATAAGCAGGCGTGATTATATACGTCATGCATTAATTGACTAAATTATTTAGTGCTTGTCTTTCAGCAAATATATTTAAATGCTTGGGTTCGATTTTATTATGAATGCATAATGTGCGAGGGAAGAGCGAGAACTTAGATTAGATTAGTACATGTCGATCTCTCAACGTCCACTAAAATATTATCTCTGTTATTTTATATCGGTGGTCTAATCTACCAATACATTTGGTGCCATTTTATAATTATGGCCGTATGTATCGTAAGAAAACTCTTTCTTCAAGTCTTACCTACTCTCTTCGTGAATCAAGGGGTTCCCAACCTAATTTCTTCAACACACAAGTCACACCTAATCTCTTCTCATAGAAAAATTTAAAAAAAATTTACTAATGTTCTCTGAATATTTTACAATTTCTTGATTAGCATTTTCTCTAACGGATTCAAAATACTTTTCGCCTATTCCAAATGTGGCCTAACAGAGGCGAGGTAACACCTCTCTCTCTTACCTTTTCATTACATGAGTCATCGATACTCACCCATACGGATCCAGGATACGGCAAAGAAGCTTTTAGGGCAACATTAAAGGAGCAAGCAGGGTATCTTGCTTGCTGTTAGTCGTCGGATCCATGTTCTTCCAGCATCCACACCCTCTTTTTATTCTTGCAGCGAAATATTTCCCACCGTGAGTCTCCCGTTCCCTCAGAAGCTCTTTCCCGTTCGCACCCGTTTTCTTTGCGCTGCCACCGTTCTCGATCCATCTTTCTGCATATCAATCACCCAAATTCTCCTCCCTGCCGACGCCGAGTTTCAGAGAATAGAGGGTGTGGTGGACCTTACGAAGCTACCTGTCACGGCCGACGCGCGCCGCGTGAATGAATGTTCCTGCAACAATGGAACGGAATGGAATGGAATAACAAAAATATTGTGAGCTGAGGAATCCGAGAATAGCAACATATACATATGGGGAGTAAAATGCATCAGAGATGAGGGAGGGGTAGGAGAAGGGGTGGAAAAGTGTGCGAGGAGAGTTTTGCTCCGCGTTTGTGGCTCAGCCTCCCTCCGGGCATGCTAAGGCCCTTGCAGTATACTGCGCAGATGGCGAGGAGAGTCGATAAGCAATAATGGCCCCACTACACGGGCCATATTCTTACGATCCCGTCTTTATTAATAAACGTCAGAAGTTTACCTTTTGGAGGGGAGGGGGAGAAGGAGGAAGGATTTTATTTATCGTCCCTCGTGAAAGCATGTGCGCCTCCCGTGGCCTTTTCCACACCCTCCCTCTCTCTCGGCGGTCCTGGGAGAAGGAATTCGGTCGGCCCCTTTGCACCCACGCGCCCTCCGGCTGAAAGTCCGTACATCACGGGCGACAGTCGTACATTCGCCCCGGAGTTTTCGGCTCCCCCCTCCATTCCCCAGACGAGGAGAGCTGCTGGCTTCCACTTACACTTCCTTCCTCGTTGACCTTCTACTCCTACCCCTCTCCTCTCTCCCGTCTCTTCCGCTGCTGTTCGATTCCTCCACTTCTCTCCTCTCATCCCTTCCCTCCAAACCCTCCGTTCCCATTTCCTTTTCCTCCCAATCTCCTTTCATCCTTTTCCTCTTTCGTTTCTGCTTCTTCCATCTATAAATAGATCGCCAATGATTTTTTTTCCATCGAACATCCATTTCTTCGTCCCTCCTACACCCGATTCATTTCCCATCGTCTCCGCTTCCTCGTCCTCCCGTTGGGAACGGTCAATGTTCATGCATAAGCGAGGAGTGGAAAAACTTCTCTATTTTCCTGTCGTCATGATCACGCAGCCCGTATTTTCTCAGGTCCAGATTTGAATTTTTTTATTTGGAGGGGGATATCCATGTGAATGTGTGTGTGTGTGTGCCTACATTAATGGTTTTCCTCGTGCGTGCGTGTTGTTATGCCCTCAAAATTCTCCCGATATCCATTAAAGTAACGACCTGTCATTAAAATGATGGTGGGGGATATTCGAGTGATAGCGTTGAGGATTTATTTTGCATCATCAAAACTTTATCTTGTATGCGCATCGAACATTTTGGTCAAACGGTGCTGAATTTTATAGCTTTTGAGTTGACAAATGACGGTGTGAATTATATATTCTTTAAAAATTATCAGAAAACGTCACGTAGTTGAGAGAAAGCCCAGGATGGGTGCCACACGATGCACCAAGATTATATTCAAGAATCCTAACCTAACCTTAAGAATATGTAAAAATCGTGCCTCTAGAGAGGAAAAAGTAACTCGAGCCTCACATGACATTGACAGACTACAGATAGAAGTTAAGGATAACAGTAAAGATATCCTACATTTACAAACCACCACCAGGCTTTGTAGTATGGGGCCCTTTCAAATAATATAGCATCAAATTTATGTTATAAAATGTTCTGTTTTAATGGAAAAGTTATAAAATATGAATGATAGAAATTATTTTCAGTAAAAGGTGGATGGAGAATGGTTGATAGAAATTATTTTTTAGTGATAGGTGGGTGTTTCCTCCACCCTGATCTATAAACTTCACACACGATTGTGCTTAGTATAAGGTGAGCTTTGCAATCTCCCTTCAAACCAAACTTTGAGTTGATTACTTTGGTAATAAATATTTTACGTAGATATTATCGGTTGTATATATGTTACAGGATCATTAAAACTATGAAAAAATTCTGTGGCTTACGGAACAGAGATCTTTTAAATACTGTGTAACATGAATACAATATTTATCACACTAAAATAATAATACGAGCCCCGGCTTTCCTTCATGGAGTTCAAAATGTTAAATCTTTGTCTTCCTCTCTTTCCCAGCCTATTTCCCTCTATCACAGTCGTCAACCCCATTTTGCCTTTCATCTCCTCCATCCAATTTACCAGCCTTCTTCGATTTTTCCTTAACGACCTCTTTTCCTTCGCCATGCCTAGTCCTTTGTCTGTCTTCTTTTCCGTTCATTTAACTTCCTCCATTCTTCTCCATACCCCAATTTCATAAACCTACAATACATTTTTATCTTCTCTATCTCCTCCACCACCGTTATTTAGGACTACAAAACGCTATGCTCACAACCAAGCTTCTTAAAATATTGTTATATTTTATTGTCTTTCCATCTATTTTGGTTGTTGATTTATCGATCTGATTAACTTTAAATATCACTCGAACAATGAGGAATGAAATCCCGCGTACGCCTATCACCTTTCATGGGTTGGATTAGGGTTTTCAAATTTAAATAACCATGGATCAGTTGGGCTCACTGTGGATGTACAGTGGCCGATCTGACCACCCTGCGTTCAAATCAGATTGAAGAACCCGAGCGGTGAATTTATTGGCATATTTGAAACACCGCAGTTAATGCGGACAGTTAAGCTGGCATCCTTAATGTGAAAATTTCATTTTAATGCATCGCTGGAATCAAGGCTAGGTTTAGTTCCACCATAAGAGTAAAATGCCGGCATGGGCAATTCGGGATTATTATTACGCATTGGATGCACCGATGCGTATTTTTCCAAGACGCGGCTTTCCATTAGAAAAAGCACACTTTTTAGAGATATCTTAGTTTACCTCAATTTTGTCTCACTTGTGCCCATTTCTTCCCTTCCCTCTCTCTGTTCCTCCTGCTCCCCTCAATTCCAAACCCTTCCCTCGGCCCACCCCTTCAAACTACCTCCCTTCCATTTCCCTCTCCCTTCTTCCTTTCCCTCCATTTATTACTCACGGTGCGTGAAGGTTTCTCATTTTTTTCGGCCATTCTCCAGCCTCAGACCATCCCCCTCTCCCGGGGAAACGTCATTTTCCCTCGGGCGCGGTGTGGACGTTGGGAGGGGTGTTTCGCTCAGTTGGTCGCTCGCCCTCAGTGTCGGAGATGGCAAACACACACGGCGCGCGCGGTCAGCTCGATACGCAAGGAAAATATATTGACACGCGCAGTCGAAACGATCGCACGTACACGTCGGCAGCAATACCGCAGTTTCCCCGTCGTTATTGCATATGCCATCATCGAAGATGGTAAACATTTTGGGATCGAAATTAAAGATCGGGAGCTGAGGAAAACGCGGCGCCATCCAGTATTTGAATGACTCTCCATTTCGATGCGCCCATTAATTCTCACTTGGCCCTCTATTTCTCAAATGAAAACTTGATCGAAAATATCCCGGCTTTTTTTTTTAGTTGGGTCGGAATCGGTCACCGTGCTGCCATTATTGGTCCAGGATCTGAGGTGACAGACCGTGGTGACATCTAATTTTATCTTCTATTTTCTTTCGGTCCCTGCTTGAATCTCCTAGAATCAACACATGAATAACAGAATTTCGTTTATCAACGGGGCGTTCAAATAGTTGATACTTTCAAAGTTATTTTTGAGAATTGTGCTTTCAAAATTCTGTTTACGGCGATAAAATGAGGCTATCCTCTTATTGCGAGAACGATCGGCCAAAACGCTCCTATTGAGAAAAATCCTGGAACATTTAGTTGTATTATTTAATCGTTCAAATCATTCAGTATATCGGCAGGAAAAATATATGGAAGGCCGACCTTTGCCCTCTAGTGTCCCTCCATGCGCGATTTCGCAAAGCTTCCCTCTTCGGTATGCGTCGCGAGATTCCCGAGTCGACCGTGGAAATGTCTCACATTGCCCGTACCGTGACTCAGGCACCGGTCACGGCTGAGACGGTGCCCGCGAGATCGTTGTCGGACGACCGTGGTGGGCGATTCCATCGTCGACCGGCGTCCATTCACATAGTTCGGATGCCTCCGATGCTTGGCCTCCTAGGCCGGATGGATTCATGTCGGCGCAGGCAAAGGCACGTTAAACCACCAGCGGAGGTGCGCGGCGCCGCATGAGGCCGACTCCCTACAAGCGGTTTGAAATGGCTGTCGTCAGGTAAACACAAACTTGTTAACAAGAGGAGATTTTATTTGGTAGCCGTGAGGACAGGTTTACTCACGTTTTTATACGTTTTCAGGTGTGGAAATTGCAGTGCGATCATTTTGTTCATGCCTATGTGATTTAGGTTTGAATATTTCCTACATAGAAATGGAACTGCAAAATGTTTGACATCGTGAACTGATATTCGGCATTTAACTAATATTGTTTATATAATTTTTAACATCTCTTTTCCATTTGGAATTGAAATTTCATAATTATTTTGAATGTAAATTTTCAAGTTAATTGATTCGTATTGTTCTCATACTTGTACCGAATACCCTAATTATACGCTTCGAGGGATGAAATTCGATTACTAAGTTGTATCTTAATATTAAATGCTCCGCGTGGACCAGGATGGTGCGGTGGCTAACGTACAGGCTTCCCACCGAGACGGTCCAGGTTCAAATCCTTGAGACAACAAATATTTTTCAGCAGTATCCAGATCCCTACTTGAGGTACTTTGTGGACAGTACTTTGAGTGTGTACAACGTCCGTCGGATGGGACGTTAAACTGCCCCTTGGGAAGTTAAATAACGTTGACCTTGGGGCGTTAAACTCCCCTTGGTGCCTTTCGACAAAAGTAGGCTAATCCCGACGCTGGGTTTCTCGCCACCCTTCCTTTTCCATTCATTCTTAATGGCGCAAATGACCTTAGCTGTCAATCGTCTCTCATAAAAAATTCTACTTATTAAATTCTCCGCTCGTAAGTATTTTGTAGGAAATGACGAACTTTTTTAACATATTACATTTTTGTGAGATATACCTCCATTCTAACCTGACCTGATACCAATGTGAGGCATTTTATTTCACAAATAAAGCAAATAAATCCCTTCTAATATTTTTAACTTGGGTTAAAATGCAGGTCATTTAAATGCTATTATTATTCCATTTTTTCATCGCCACTTTCTCAATATTTGCAAAGAATGCGCTCAAAAACACAATTTTTTAGTCATGTATCCGTTCTCATGATGTAAGTCCCCATGGAAATCCAATTGCCTTTGCCTTTTGTCTGATTTTAATGAGTAATGCGCCCTTTGCAAGACCAAATAGGATTATCATTCCCCACTATTCGACAAAAGCGGGCACGTTTCAAGTTAAACGTAACAGAAAACGTACTAGACACTCTAAAGATGAAATATTTATTATATTTCTGTTCCGCTAAATGGTCGCAATGAGGTACGAATCATGGTGCAGAGAGAGAAGTTTTTAAAATACTTCGAGAAAATACAACATAAAAATCAAGTAGTTAGGTGAACAGACGAAGTCGGCCTTATGCGGATTCAGTCGACTCACCATCACACCCTGATCACAGAAAAACTTGCCTCTTGCATCAAATTGCGCTCACGATTGTGGAAATCAGAGTAGGCTTTTAGGAAATGGAGCCATGGAAATATATGTAAAAGTTAATGCAATACATAATCGGATACCTGTATGACAACTTATTTACAGTGATCCATAAGTTTATATGAATATTTGGAAAGTAGTCTTTTCAGTGTATCCGCCTATTCCGACGAAACAAGGGAAATAAACCTTATGAATCTCAACGGCGAAATGAGGGTCTGACTCTATACGAGGATAGGATAGATTGGTTTAGGTAAAAAAGAGAAAAAAAAGAAAATTTCGTTTAAAGTAATGGCGTGGAATCAAGTATATTAGAGCAATGATAAGGTATCAGAGACGAAGTTTCGAGTCCGGAATGGACGGCAGTGTCAAGTTAACCGAGTTACGCCGATGACAGCACCCAGCCACGCGTCGGAAGTATTTAAAAGAGAGGTGAAGCAGTCGTGAAATTTCAGTACTTGAATCCGGATTTCAAAGCCGATTGCGAACATTTAGGGTCGACTGTAAAGTGCACAGGTCAGTAGCCAAAATGTAAGTCCTGCAATTTCAATGAGGACGTGCGTTGCTCTGGATCAGCCAGCTGAAAGGTATTCAATAGCGATCTTTTATCGGGATTAGACAAAATAGGTGAGCCTACTTGAGAGTAAATAACGCGAGCTGCTGTCCGATAGCACGAGTTGAGGATTATTCGTTCGAAATCATTTCCACTAGTTTAAAACTCTGGACATTTGTACTTACCTGGAGCTCTAAGGAACGTGTAATCACGTGTATTTTCACAGTATGCGTGCAAAAAAAGAGCTAGCTTAATCCTTGGTTCTGAGAGAAGATGCATGACATATTGTTAATTGCATTTTGAAACGAATTGCAGTTCCAAAAAACTTTGATTTATTCGTAGCAACAAAACATCCATTAACGAAGGAAACTGTTGCAAGCTTTATTTTGTGAAAGTTATTAATTACGAATATAATGAAAAAACTTAGTTTAATCCACTTAATGAATTATTAATTCGACCCGGGTTATGTCGCGTCGCGACATTCTCCGGCGACCTGAGGATGCCGCGACGCGACGAAACCCGGGTCATATGAGAAAAAATGAAAAAAAAACTTTTTCAGACAAATTGAATTGAGATGTAAAGGATTGGGAAATATTTATTCGTAACATTTAGATAGATTTCCAAAATCTTCGATGATAGAGCACAAACTTAGACGTCAATGCAGCGTCATTGAAGTGCCAATTCAAAATGCAGATACTTTTTTAATCCTCTACTTTTATGTCTTGATTGAAAATTCTGGTTTTTATGAACGCTACCGCAAACTGATGTGCAAAATTGATATTCATAAACTGCCTGATGATTCTATTTACCTTCAAATATTTGTTCCAAATGGGTTGGAAATAGCTTGCTATTGGTATTAATTAATATTTTGTTGGTAGCTTTATGTGAGAGCATTAATAAAATATAGTAGTAGATATAGCGTTAGTAATATTTTTATGTGAACTTCCTACCTCAATGTACATAATTCAGTTATTGGGGGATTTCATGAATCAATTATTTACGACAGTTATATGAAAACACGCCGCGGAAAAAACGTTGAATTTAGAATAATTTACAGCTGTGTTCTCAATTAGCATGATAGTTATCTGAAATAAAATAAAAATTGAGAAAACCGATCATCTACAGTAAAAATTTACTAATCATGGAACATGCAGATGAAAATATGATTTGTATCACAGGGATTGAAATTTCTAGGTTAATTCGTTTACTTTGACTATTTTTGCTTCGCGTATAAAACTCTTAATTTAGATACATCCCGTTCTATAATTTTGATTTACTTGACACTCAAAACCACCATCTTAATTAGTGATCGCGTTTCGATATTTTGAGAAACCATGGGAGTTTTTATCCATTGGATGGTAATTTACTGAAATACCGATAGAAAAGCGTTGTGGAAAACTTTCTGGGAACTTAATGAAGCACTCTGGGGTTGAGACGCTAGTATGACAAGGAGTATAGCACCTAATGTGTTTTATGGGGGATTAATCGCCGAGTAATTTGATTGATGTTAGACCCGGCCTTCGAGAAAAGAGATTGAGCGTACATTGTAAGTTTCTGATATGTGAGTATGGAGAAGAATGGAGAAAATAATGTGGGCAGAGAAGAAGGCAAACTCTGAGGTTTAAAATAAGCATGCTGGGAGAAGGGAGGAAGTTATTGAGGGAAATCCGAAAAAGGCAGAGAAAGTGGATGGAGGAAATGTTGAAAGGTGCTGAGATATGAAAGGCCGTGATAGAAGAGAGAACGTTGGTTAAACATGCTAGGGGAAGGAGGAAAGTAGGCATGTTTTCAGTCAGTATGAAGGTAGACAGAAGTAAATAATAAGTAAAGAAATAAATATTGTACAGCAAAGGACAAGTAAATTCTCGTTATTCTGTACTTAGGATTAAACAGTCATTAGGAATCGTTCAAAACCTACCCTCAAATAGGCAAAATACATTGAATGAAATTAATATTATAAAAAGTAATTATTATCATAACTTTAATCATAATCGTTGACTTATATGACACCGGTTATCGATACCGATCATTTTGTTACCTCTTCTGGTCTTTTAGTGTGGCTAAAATGGCGTCACGCGATTTATTCCTCCCAAACAGATCAACATGAGATTCCCAACAATCAGATATTGTTTGGTTCGTTGAAGGTCGATGTTGGTTTATGCTATCAATTGATGTTGGCCATTTTTTTTAAAAGCTACCTCAACAAAGACATTCCTATAATCCAGTGTGTTAAATCGGCTATGTGTCTGCCTTTCATTATCTCAATGAGAACGCCCATTAATCGTGAGATACCATCTGGACCGAGGGACCGGCACCAGAGTTATGGGGTTCTACTCCAAGGTTATACGCTTCCGTGAACATTCCCGGGTTACTTTTCCCATACCTATTTTTGGGACTGAGAATTCAACTTTAAACAAAATCACATGATTAGCATTTAGTTCTTTGAGCTGGATTTGTGTATGCTAAAACTGGTGAAAACAGTGTGAGCAGGGGAGTGGTTCGCGTAAATAGAGCAACGAATATTCAAAATTTTTCTACTATAAAATCACGCGATAACATTGCTGCTTAGGATATAAATGCAGTTGCTCCATTGCCATTGCAATAGGAAAACTGTGCCAATAGCCTCGCCGTTTCGAAGGAAATTGGCTCGTATAGTTGATGATACTGCTTATGGGAGAAACTACGACGCTTTCACTTGCCGGAAGGTTACGACAGGTCTGTTTTCCAATAATCGGCTGAGCGCGGCTCGCTCTCGACAGCCGTGTGCCATCTCGCAAATTTCACCCTCAACAGCACTGCCGATAGCATTTGCTCTCACTTGGAAACGCATCTCAACGCTATTGACGGTAGCAGCGATAAAAGTAGTAGTAGTTTTGAGGGGAGGCGACCGACAGCTGAGGTCATTTGCGCCATAGGGAATGGATAGGAAAGGATCAAGGGTGGAGAGAAACCTGGCGTCGGCATTAGCCTACTCTTTACGAAAGGCGCCAAGGGGTCCGCAGCTTAACGTCCCATCCGACGGACGGCGTACTCACTCAAAGTGCCCTTCACAAAGCACCTCAAGTAGGGATCGAGATACCTCTGAAAAATATTCGAACACTGCCGGGATTCGAACCCGGGCCCTCTGGTTGGGAAGCCAGTAAGTTAGCCCCCGCACCATCTCAATCCCCTAAAAGCGAAAGTGAAGTAAACAAGTGTCGTACCTTTCCGGAAAATACCGAATAACACTTATTTAGTGTAAAAAATATTGAATTCACTACTCGAGATGGAGAACGCGAATTGTTTCTGCCGGCGATTTTATATACTATATTACGGACATCTGATTCCGAGGAATCCGATGGGGCGGGGCGGGCTCGCGGAATTATGTAGACGGAATGCGGAGTCATAACTGCGACATTTTTCGATGCGAATTCGACGGAGTGTGACGGTCGAAGGGACAAGGCGGAGAGACGCCCGAGAGGCTTGGAACCTTAGACAAAGGCCAAAATTAGCGCTGGGTCTTTTGAAAATGGCTCTCTTGTGCCCTTCCTCTCGAATATCTTCTTCATTCGGTTATACTTTTTTTTTAACGCTGACGTGGTTCGAGTGCTCGGAGAGATACCTGCGTCTGCCATCGCTCCCGAAAGTAAAAGCCTTTCTCAAGATGCCGGAAACCCTCCCACGCATTCCCATCCCCCTGCACCCTCTCGAAATCTTCCCACACTCTTAGCCTCTCGATCCACCCACTGTCTATTATCTCCTCTTATTCTTCCGTCCGCCCTCTCGTGGCTGCTCCACCTTCCTCTCCTCCTTATCTCGTTCACTCTCTCGGCTTATCTCAAATTTCCCCCATCTCTCTCTTTCTCTCCCTCTCAAACCCCCATTACAATCCCTGCCTCCCTAATCCATTCTCTCTTTATCATCTCGGAGAATGTTTCGACATTATGGCCGTGGTATTTTTAGAGACGCTCCATTTGCGGTGTTTCCAAAACGAGAGGTGAGATTTTTTTCCCCGAGCATGGGCAGAGTCCTCTACTCTATCCCACACACTCCTTCCGTGTAATAGAACGAAACGTGTGGACGGTTGGTTCTTTCCTCTCGTTTCGCGGGTGCAGCCGAACGTGTACGTGTGTGTGTGTATCGCGTGCGTGTGTGCGCTCATTTGTGCTCATGTCGAGGGGTTTCGATTTTTGTTCCCTTTTCAACCGTCGTCGCTCGCGGGGACGCGTGATCATGTCGTCGCTTTGCCAGCAGGCACGCGGCTCACGGTTCCAGGAACTGTAACACGGCTGGGCGTTTGTCGGAGGGCTCGGGGCATGGGAACCTCTTTTCTCTCCCATTATCTCTACCTCACTTTCCCTCATATCTCTCGCGTTTTTCCGTTCGGTTAAAAAAATTCATGCACGAATTGAAATCGGTATCCTTTATTTAAAAATTATGTTTTTCTTCCATTTTTTTCACTCTTTCTCTCTCCCTCCCTCCCTCTCTTTCCTCTAGAGTTGTGGATTAAATTCTCACTATGCTTTCCATTCACCTTGTTTCGCGCTCTAATATTTACATGAACACAAATTTCCGTCCGGTCGACCATGTTTTTGCTAATTTAATTCTCGTCTGATGCTGAAGTTGCCTCATCATATTGTATAAGTCTTGCATTCCATTTCTCCTACTGCCACGTATAGTATTCTCTCTTTCTTTCTTTTTTATTCTCTCTCCGATCGCTCCACTTTCAATTTTTAGTTCAACTCCGGACGCGAGGATTTTTGTGTGGAGCAGTGAAATTCTTTTTCACTCGGGCCCTCCGACGGTAGCGTCCTGCAGCGGTGGGAGAAGGACGAAGTTGGTAGGGCGGCGGGCTCATTAAAATTAATCATTTTAATGCGTATGACTCCCTTCTGTTCCCCTTTGTTCCCTCCTCCACCGCCGACCCCATTTTCTGATCCAGGGCGTGGGTGTTCTCCCGTCAGTGGGCCCTTCCTATATATCTTTCGCCCGATCGAGTGGAGCTCTCCCGAAGTGCAGGTTGGTTTTTATTTTCAAATGAGTTTCTGGGGCGACAGAGCCGTTTGGCGTCGGGGTCGGGCTCCCCTTCCACACCCAGCTCCCTCACTACAGTCACACGGTAGGACTGTAGGCGAATGTAGGGCGTGCAAACCCTTGACGACCGGCACCCACTCCGTCGCCCTGCCGCTCCATTAAAATCTAAGTTATTCCCTCTGTGCAAAGTTGCGGTGAGTGGCGCATTTCAGAATGGTGATTCGACGTCCATCTTTTATCACGGTGTTTACATCCCCAGGCTCACGAGTGTCTTAATTTTGCTTGGCAGCGCACTGATGCCTACGGAGTTCCGGCAGCAGTGCGTGGGTCGAAAAATAATTTTCACGGATATTACCTCAGCTGACAGCACGGAATATATCTATGCCATGCATGGGTAAACATCCGTGACTGAGGCGTATTTCGCTGATTGAGGAACTTGTGGTTATTCGGAAATGAAGAGCCCTGGTCGTACTAGAGTAATAAAGAATTTTTTAATAAAATAGATTCAATGATTAACTAATTAATGTAGTGCGTGGCACACATTGGGATTATTATAAAATTGAAGTTAAATGGGAGGTTAAATAAGATTTATTTAACAAGAAGGAAAACAAGTTTCATAATTATTTTTACTTTCATAATATACTCGTACGAAATAGTATGTTTCAAAATAAGTTTCAATCCCCGCAACAATATTAGTTGTCAAAAAGCAAGAATTTACGGTACGGAGAATTATGCGACCGGAGAGCATCCTATTTTTCTTAATAGGTTACTTTTATTTTTGCTTAGTGAAATTTAATATATAAATCTTAAAGGGATCGTTTATTCCTTTTTCTGCATCTTCCAAATTAATTAATTTGTATAATTTAATAATAATTCGACGAAATAAGGGAAATTACATTAATATATGTAAAACAGAGCACGATACAAATGTCAAGGTTTTCTGTGATTTACACCCCTTCTATTTTATTCAGTTTCGTTATTCAGTTTAATTGCATTAAAATACCATTGAACTAAGCGCAAGGGCCTCCACTTACAGCACTACAAGGATTTGAAGTAAATGTGTCGTCCATTTTGATTGACTTAGCTATGTATTATATGGCACTGATAGAGAAAGAAATTAATTTATTTTTTTAGAATAATGGCAATACTTTTCAGTATCGATTTGGTGATGCAAAAAAATGGACGGTAGTATATTTTTCAACTCTCTTCAAACAGTTTAACCAACTGCCTATTTATCCTACTTTTAAAATGATTGTAAACAATCGATTTCCCAATAACTTTCAGACCCTCCTGTTCGCCGGGAGGGTCTCCTCAAGTGATACGTGATCCGTAGTTTGCAAAGATGATTTCTCTTAGACGAGCAATTAAATCGGGCTAAACAATCGCGGCTATCGGAATTGAATACATTATTTAGCTAACCCATTATTCTATGATCCCATACACACAGATTCATCCCTTCTTAGGTTTATATCTTGGAAATACGTTTATAAAAATGAAAACCTCCTGTTATACGAGGGTAGTTCTGCAAGTTGTAAAATTCATTATTCTCACAGGATGCTTGCACTCACGAGATAGTTATCTTTGCCCTATCTTACAAAATGTGATAATTGGAGACCGTCTGCATTTGAGTGCATTGTTTTCTACTCCGTTCTAGTTGAGTCTCATCCTTCTGTACTATTTTTTTACAAATCATTCCACTGTACACACGGTTAGGAAACCATTTCTATTCCACTCGCTGCCGCCGCGACTTTTTCAAATGCATAAATTATGGCAATCGCATTGTATTAGTCACCCAATCGAGCAAATCCGCTTGGTTGTTCATTATGTGTCAAAACCTCTGTGGCCCTTAAGCTTGACAGTCAGTCACGGGGTCGGAGACTTCCTCCAAACATGTGTCCCCCCTCTGGAAAATTGATCTTAATTTGGTCCCTAAACTCTCCCCGCCTGGATCCCCACCCCAGTCTGTTCCTCGTCACCTTGATAAACCAGACTTCGTTACCGTTTTTAATTTTACCCCAGTTTCCTAAAAAGCCTCCGTTTATCCCAAATGACAGGTCCCACGTAAGCTCCACCCCAATACTCAGATTCGACCCTCAGAGCCGTAATTTGACCCTTTGCTGTATCCTCTGGGAAGGGGAGGGGAGCGTCGTAAAGCCTAAATGCTCTGGTCTAATTCTTAATAGCCCACTCATTTCCTGGAAGGGCATCATGTTCTCTCATTCGGTTCTTTTTTCATATCCTCTAATTGCGTTAACCTCTTTCATTACCTAGGTTTTTCCTTAGCCATTTTTTCCGCGTGTACCAACCGGCTAACATACTCATAAAAATGTCCCAATGGGTGCGTCTTTGTATTTTGTACTGTGGCTTTGATGGTGACGGAATTTGAGAGAATGACACGTGTTATAAATATCAATGAGCAAGAATTTAAAGAAAAACTTTTTCGTAAATTCTTTTGGAATTTGGGTGATGAGCAGAGAATATCTTTTCGACTATGTTTGGCAAATTTATATCACAGATAAATGAAAGGAGGTACAATATGATGTTATAAATGATACACGACGGTTATATTTGCATGATTCAGTTTAAAATTTAGCTAAAGTGATTATGAGGCAGAGAGAGCGTCCGAGACTATTTTTATAAATTTATTCATACATATGGAGAAAATAGAAATATATATGTTTATTAGGTAATCTACCGGTTAAGGTTGGTTTTTGGATTGACATAATTACTAATTAAACAATTTTTGACCCCCAGCAAAACACAACATCCCACTCTTCATCAAGTCCCTCTTCAGCTCTGAGAACTTTCTTTCTCATTTCATCCTGTCCAACATCCCTATCCTGTTCCTTCCCTTTCCTCGTTTGCCCAACATTCTACCCTCTATCACAGTCTTCAACATCCAACTGCCGGTCAACACCCCCTTTATCCACTTTTCCTGCCTCCATAGGATTTCTCCCAACAAACCCTTCTCTTCGCCCACCATACCAAGTACTTCCTCGTTTGTTTTCTTCTCTGTCCATTTCACCTTCTCCATTCTTCTCCACACCCACATTTCAAAAGCCTCCAGTCTACGTCTATCCTCCTGCTTGAATCACCACGTTTCCGCGCCGTACATAGCTACGCTCCAAATCAAAGTTTTTACGAGTCTTTTCTTAACATCCTTACTCAACATCCCCGTCATTAACTCCCTCGTCCTTGTGAAAGCCTCTTTGCCTAGCGTAATTTTTCTCCTTACGTCCCTACTACTTTGACCGTGTTGGCCCAAAACACTACCGAGATACGTAAACTGTTCTACCAGCTCTAGTTTTTGCCCTCCTATTTTAATGTTAAGCTTGGCCTTTTTATTTCTAGAGAATCGCATTACCTTTGTTTTATTAATATTGATTCTCATCCCATACCTGTCGCACTGAATTTCCAATTCACTCAGCAATGCTTGCAAACCCTTGTCTGACTGACAAACTAAAGCTTGGTCATCCGCGAACCTAACTGATTTTGCGAATTCCCCGCCCACTTTCATACCTACCTCCAGTTTTTCCCATACCTCGTTTATCATTTCCTCTGCATACAGGTTGAACAGCAACGGTGATAATGGGCATCCCTGCCTTACACCTCTTCCTAACACTGCCCATCCGGACTCCCCGTTCCCCACCCGCACCTGAGCAGTCTGAGACATGTACATGTTGCGGATTAGCCTCCTTTCCCTCCAATCTATTCCTATATTCTGCATAAAACTCATTAGTTTTTCCCAATTCACTCTATCAAACGCTTTTTCGAAATCTACGAAACAGGCAAATACCTCCTGGTTGTGTTCTATATTCCTCTCGATTATTAATCTCATTACTGAAATTGCATCACGCGTACCTCTTCCCTTTCTAAACCCAAACTGATCATCCCCTAAGTAGTCATTTGCCCTACTCTCAATCCTGTTGTTTATGATCCTGAGAACAACTTTAGCTGCGTGGAATATCAAACTTATCGTCCTGTGGTCCTCACATGACGTGGCCTTTACCTTTTTCGGAATAGGAAGTAAAACTGATTTCACAAAGTCTTCCGGCCAGATTCCCTCCTCATAAATACTACGGATCAGCCCATATAGCCTCTTCCTCCCACATTTTCCTGAGCATTTTAGAAGTTCCGCGGGAATGTTATCCTCCCCCACGGCCTTATTTAGTTTCATCTCCCTTAATGCCCTTCCTATCTCATCGTCGAGTATGCCTGGACCTAAGCTGTCTTCCTCTACGTCATTTTGTTTTTCAATGTCTAACTTTGTTGGTCTGAGTTCTTTACTATAAAGTTCTTCTATATACTCCTTCCATCTTTCTTGGATCTTTCCTGCGTCAACTATTACCTTACCCGCCTTATCTCTAACTGTTAGCATAGCTCTTCCTTTCTTACTTCCCGATAACGATTTAACTTTGCTGTATAGCGCACCGATTTCACCCTTCCTCTGCAGACTTTCCATATCCTCGCACTGGGTCTTCCACCATGCTTCTTTTGCTTTATTTGTTGCCCGCCTCAATTTATGGCTTAACTCTTTGTACTTCGTTTTGCCTATCTCTGTATTTACATTCTTCCATTTTCTCCTCTCATCCATCTTTGAAATCAAGTTATCCGTGATGCATGGTTTCCTAGTCCTTTTCGCGTTAACGGTTCCAATAGTGTCTTTTGCGGCTTTAGATAACCCTTTCTTGATACTTTCCCATTTTTCTTCTATAGTACTTAGCCCTTTACCGTCCTCCATAATTTCCTCTACAGCCTGCTAGTACTCCTTCCTTGTCAATCCATTTAATGCTTCTACATTCCAATTCCTTACCCTCCGCCCCTGCCTTACCTTTTTGAAACAGATGCTATATACAGACATAGAAGAATGCATAGGAACACATGTAAAGGAGAAACACAGGAGAGGTTGGGAAGGTGGAAGCAAGCAGATCATTTCAATGTAAATTACAGGATAAAATGAAAGCAGAACTGACTAACTTGGCCTTTGTTCAGATTGACAAAGAATAAGTATCAGCACGGCTGTGATGCCTAAGGAATCGAACCCGGGCCCTTCGGTTGGTAGTCCAACGCTCTATCCCTGATCTACCGCGACCCATATATATATATATATATATATATATATATATATATATATATGTATATATATATGTATATATATATATATATGTGTGTGTATATATATATATATATATACAGATAAATGTGGGTCGCGGTAGATCAGGGGTAGAGCGTTGGACTACCAACCGAAGGGCCCGGGTTCGATTCCTGGATAATCCTCCATAGGCATCTGCAGCTCCCCCCAAGCTGTGTGATTTTTCAGGTACCAGGTTTTCCTGGGAAAACATAACCGGCACAGGATAAGGAACTGGCCCTAGCTTGATGTGCGAATTTCACACGCCGTCGGGCTTAGTACTGGGTGAATTCTATCATTACCTACCAAAACGACCTAAGGGTTGATTACTGCGCTCATGGTTTACATATATATGTACGAGTATTTATAGGCCTCTACGCTCAATTCCGAAATTAACATTTTTATATCAATTTAAAAACATCAGACATCCAAGTATATCCCGAGTTAATAAAGTTGGAACATCTCCATCAGCATGAAATTCTGTATGATTTATGCGGTTGGAATGTAAGAGAATGAAAATATGAGGCATTAGTTTTGGCAAGGAGTTTACGATGTCATTAACATAAAAATTTGGAAACCGCTGATGTAATGGCTTTTAAGAAGCTTCTTTTAAGAAAGGTGCTCATAAATTTAATCGCTACGGACTCGCTTATCTGTGCAGTCGCAGCATATTTGCGTGCTATGATCATAAAATAAATCTAAAAAAATATTTTATCCACCAAAATCCTCTCACTTCCATAACGCATCGCATGGAACTGTAAATCTCTCCATCCGAGGTTTTGAGGCCGCACTTAAAGTCTAAATGACGCAAAATGTTGTATTTAGGCGGCATTTTATAAATTATTCCTCGAGTTACCCTCGTCTAAAGTCAAATTTTCACGTTTAAGCAAGTGAGAGTAGACAATATAGGGATAATATATGCACTAATAACGGGCATTAAATCACTTCTGAGTATTGTCTCGTCCAATAAAACATTATGAATGCCTTTGTATGGTGAAATTCAAGGCCTGAAAATAATTCATGGCTACATCAGCGCTCTTTGCCAAAACATTATTTACCTTTTACGCGGTCATTTCGCCGCAGGATAAACGTTTCTTTAACACCATCCGTTTAAAAACGGGAATCACATACTTTTCAACCTCTTATTACATACTATTCGCATCTATATCCTTTTATCTTTTTTAGCTATTCCGATATTTTATATTTACCTACTGGTTTCATTCTCACAGGTTTCCATTACTCTCTGTAAATTTGTGCTTCGTTAGGTTTCTTGCTTTCGACTTCAAGTTAACAACAAATGAGAACCCTACACAACATTTTTATTAACTGCTCTAAAAGAAAAATAATTTTCAGGTGCAGATTACGAAAGGCAGTGAAAGCTGAGAGGCATCTTTAAGTCTTCAACTTTTTATGTTTTTCAACTTCAACAACATTTTTTGCTTTGTTATCAGGCGCAGGAACAAATAAAGCGGATGTATTACCTACAAGTGAACATGCCACATACACTTAACCATCAGATAATTATGGCTTTGCTAGATTCAGACCACAAACACTCGACGATTGGCCTTGTGATTTGTTAAACGTCATCGTGAACGATACACGAATTGGAAATTGAATTCGTTTAATCTCAAAGGGCATATTAGTTGGGATCATGGGGATCTTCGGAGTTAGAACTTCCTCATCTTTGAATTATTCTTTAAGAATAGCCGAGTGAATCACATTGATCATCAATTTTTTATCAACAAAGGCATTGCATAGTTCTGGTTGGTTTAGGTTTCGAAGCATCATGACCACCGAGCCAACCACTAGCTGTAAATTGTGCGGTGGTAAGCCAGGCACATCCAAGGAGTCTAAAAAGTCAGATGGATAGTTGGTGACTTCGTCTTCCTTTGTTACACAGTCAATAGATTTGAATAATACAGAGCACCGACGATTTTATTCTGAATAACGAATACGAATTACGAATAACGAATTAAGAAAACCTTTGATATGGAGCGTAGCTATGTACGGCGTGGATACATGTTTGCTGGGATGAAGGGAGGAAGGAAGTACTCAGAGATGAAGAGGGACTTGATGTAGAGATGGTTGCTGGATTGTGTTTTGTTAAGAGTCAAAAAATATTTATTTGGTAGTCGTGTCCTTCCAAAAACCTACCTTAAGCGGTAGATTACTGCATAATAATAATAATTATATATATATATATATATATATATATATATATATATATATATATATATATATATATATATGTATATACACACACACACACAGACATACACATATACACACACACACGAGGCATGTTCATAAAGTAAGGGCCGTTTGGTCACAGGAAAAAATATACTCATATGAAAAACATTTTATTGGTACTTTTAGTTAGCTACAAACCTACTTCACTTATCTACATAATCGCCGTTCACTTCTAAGCATTTTTCGTACCGCTGCACAAACTTCTTTAACCCCTATGTATAGAAGCACGCCGCCTGAGAGTTGAACCAATTTACAACGCCGTTCTTGAGATCCTCTTCGGTTTCAAAACGTTGTCCACCGAGCCACTGTTTCAAGTGCAAGAAGAGGAAGTAGTCGCTAGGTGGCAGGTCGGAACTGTACGGTAGGGGCTGGGGGCCCAAAAATTCTCGTCCAGTGGGCATTCTTTGTTCTTTGTGGGGTCGTTGAGCCTTTTCGGTACCCACCTTGCACACAATGTGTGGTACCCGAGGTTTTCCGTGACAATATTGTAGACAGTAGTACGTCCAAGTTGAGGAAATCTTTCAGCTAGGTCAATCGACGATAACATGGCAGTTTTTGTTCCACTTGCGAAACAATTTCATCTGTCAAAATACTGGGCCTGCCACTTCTCTCTTCATCATGGGAAATTGTTCGTCCATTTTTAAAATCACGACACCATTGTCTAACCTTTCTTTCACTCATAACTGTAGGTCCATAAACTAGGCATAACTCCCGATGAATTTCAGCAGCCGACAATCCTTTTGCATACAAGAATCGTATAACAGAACGCACTTTACAGCTGGCAAGATGAACGATTGTCGCGGACATTGTTGTTTGCAAACATAGACAAGCAAACGACTTTTGACAAAAAACAAATGCTGCTGTAGCTCCTCATTGAATCAGTAGATGGCGCTGCAGGAGTAAAACTGTGGCCTGAAGCGCCAATATTTAAATATAAGAAAACGGCCTTTACTGTATGAATATGCCTCGTGTATATATACGCATATATTTATTCAAATAAATAAATAAATAAGTAAATAAATAAATAGATAAATAAATAAATAAATAAATAAATAAATAAATAAATAAATAAATATATATATATATATATATATATATATATATATATATATATATATGTATAACATCTTAATATCTAAAATTTCATTTACGAGAATCCTTATCAATTTTTAAAAAATTCAAAATACACCAGCGTCACATTTTCCACGCAAATTATCGTGACCTAACTGTCTAATCTAACTTGGCGAGAGATAAATAACTGACGTCGAGGATTACGTCGGAGTAAATTTGAGACTGAGCGCCAAGTATGGGTCGAGTACTTTTCTCTTTTACAGGGTGTGTGTCTTCCTCTTGAAGGCAAGTTCGCACTTCACACTTCGTCCCATTGGCCGCCGTCCCATCGCGAATCTTCTCAAATGGGCGAATTTTCATATTCATTACTTAGTCATCCCATCCGAAAGCGTGAACCCCGAGTGACTCTTGAACAAATATCAGATGCTCCCGCAGCCAACCACCTCCGTCGGTTTCTCCTCGGTCCCATCGAAGCGGTCCATGTTCTCCCTCCGCGTTCACCTCTCATCACGGCCCCCCAGCCATTCTCCATACGCCCCGTACCATTCCCTCTTCCCCTCTCCCTCGGCCAGCGGCTCCTGCTGTTTTCTTTACCCTAACGGCATGGGAACCGTGGGCGCGGCGGGAGGAGCAAGAGGGAGGAAAGCGGAGTGGTGGTGGTGGTGCCCGGACGCCTCATGGCTCAATTGCCGGGGAAGGCGTTGCAAGTCCCGGCCTCCTCTCCCCACACCGTTCGACTGCAGGCTCCTTGCAAGAAAGTCGCGCGTCGGCATTGCTAGTCCCGGGATCTTCTTCCCTTCTGTTTCCCTTTCCAGCCCCGAAGGTAAAGAGAGGCGTCACTTTCCAACGGAATAAATCCTCTCCCGTCTCCCCTTTACGTTACCTTACGCGGGCTCCGTCTCCAGCCGAGCCAAGCCGGCCCTCGAAACTATTCATTACGCGAATTGGATTTGCCGGTATGCATCTGCACGGGCTGGGCGCAGGCCCTCCCCCTTCTCCATCTCTCTCTCTCCCCTCCCTTCTTCCATTGGACCACCCGTTCCACGCTCCCTCGATCCCCAATTGGCTCGAGCGATCTAGAAATTAGATAGGGTTCGGGAGAAAGATATGGCGTCCTCGTGATTTCTCCGTGTAAATACGCCGCCGCCGCGGCCCCGAGCTCAATTTTTTCCGGGCTTATATGCGTCTCTCGATAATTTAACTTTTGGCTTGGGTGAGTTTTTTTGTTTGGACTGACTTATTATTTCTCGAGAATCGAATGGTCTTCGTTTAAATTGCACGCTGATGGAATTCTTGGGAGAAAAATTGTGGTTTATATGGTTGGTGGAGGAAACCAATCGCTTCGGTCGCCAGTCCCATGGACGACTGAATAAAATGGGGACGCGGGCAGGTTGTTCCATCATAGTGGGTCTTCGGAGGGTGTTTCTGTTGCATTTTTTATCCATGTAATATTCTAAGAATCAATTTTCGAGTTACAAAAATAAATATCGCTTCTGCATGTTTTTCGCGAACCCATCAAAAATTAGTCCAAATGAATTGATCTTTCTCCATTAAGTAAATTGAAATATATGTGATGTTTTTTCATTTAAAATTAGCTTCATTCTAAAAATATTGGTAACGCATGAAATTGCTGGGGCCATCGGTAGGCAATAAATAAATCAACCCATATGAAAACATATACCATAAAAATTTCTTGTAAATTACATTACTGCAGAAAATTCAAGGACCGATAATTTACAAAAATGATAATATTTGGCGTTACTTGGTGGAATCGGTTAATGATCACAACGAAAAGATTTCATCGTTCTACAGGTGAAGGTATGTGGACCAATAAACTCTTTCCATTTGTGTTATGTTGCATCGTCATCAAAACTCGCACGTTATCTTAGACAGGTACAGGGACGATTGATTTAGTACTTATTGGAGGTGCACCATCTCATTTTTGGCAGTGAATTAGATGTTAAACGGTGATTGAGTCGTGGATGTTATTATAATCATCACTTTTGTGGCTTTACGAAACTTTTCTATTTTAGGTTTGATTTATAGAAAAACATTGTAGCTTATCGATTTTGTCTGAAATTTGCGGCGCATTAAAACTTAGTATTTTTTGTTTTAACATTAAGTTATTTTATTTAAGTATTAATATTTATTTATGAACATTTCATAGAATGAATTAACCTTTCCACATATTAAATGGAATTAATAGAATGAATATTATTTTCATTTTTTTTTAAATCTAGTACAGGTCATCGTTGGCTAATTAACTTAATGTAAAATATGACGATCGGAAAAAATTGGAAAATTAATTTTCAAATTAAATTTCAACGTATCCTATATGTCACATGAAAAAGAGTTCTTTGGAACTTATCTAGCAACAAATATATGAAATTTTATTTCATGCATACTATAAATATTCTGTCTAGTTTATTTCGCGCAAATAAAAAATAAATATGAAGGCTTTCTATATGGAATTTATCATGAGTATCTACTCCAATCCAGTTATAAATGTGAATATGAAGCGAAAATGATTATGGAATGTGCGCATATAATAATAATTCTGAATGTAATGATAATAGACTTTCGCCAATACACGTGTTTTCTCATACCCATCGAACCTACGAATTTTAACGGGAGTGCTTTTAGAAAACTTGTACACTTTTTGACCACAAGTCTGCCGTAATGAAAATTATGACTTCTGAAATATCACCGTGGCAAAAGGAAAGAGCCAAGGCATTTTGTTAATAGTGAAGTAGGCAATGATTTAGTCCTACAATCCACTAATCTTACTCATCTGTTACACTTAAAAGCTCTTTGCTTCCACAAGCACCATTAACATTCTTCTCCGTTATAACAATTTGTTTCACCGTAATAGTCTCCAGAGAAGGAGAATGAGGAGAGATGCTCGTTGGGGAAGGCGAGGCAAAAGTGGCTCGGGGCCATTCCAAAAGCGTGCTTACGACCCCCCTTTCATTACACAATGCGAATCTTTCCCATAAGCAAAGAGGGGCCCGCCCCACCAAAGGAATGGCCACAGAGTTTGCACATAAAATTGAATAGACGCGAGTTGGTACGCACTTCGAATATATTATGTCGGGTCGACGTGGTTGACCTCATGCAAAATCGAATTTATATTCCAAATCCATAGCTGTGTTTTTCTCGTTCCTCGCGTTTCGGAAAGAATCCTCTAGCAGGTCCAGGCGTTTCCGGAAATAATGAAATCTAGTACCCATAATCGTGCGGCTGAAATCACACCATGGAAGTTCATGAAATGTATCCCTTTATCTGTTTTCTATTCTAGTCTGATACATTAGCCGATCCTCTCTCTCTCTCTCCTGAGTTCGTAGCAAATCATAACGTTCCTCAAGTAGGAAAACATTACGTTGAAAGAGAAAATCCGTTCCCTCAGGCGAGACTATAATTCCTTTCCAGTGAAATAACAGATAACCGTTTTAGCCATTAAGGGCTTTATAGATCTTTCAGGTTAATTTTCAACCGATACAACTTAGATGAACAACTTATTGCATCGTTTGAAAACAGAAAAATGACAAATAACTTACAAGTATTTCTATATTATTTTATTAAGTCATAAAAAATAATAACCTGTATTTGGAACCACGAAAGGGGTAGGGATTTACGAGAATTAATTCTTTCAAAAGTTTGTCAATCATTAGCAGTGTGAACAAAAGTTTCAGTATAAAATAATGTTGGTTAATCGAAAATGAATATCATTATAATTTTACCGAATTTTGGTCCGGATGTAGGTATTGCTGAACTCTATACGAAGGAAATAATGAAGAATTCGAGCTGGACGTTGACCACTTAATTTCGCTTCATTGATTACAAAATAATGAAATGAAATACAGCGCACAATAGACGTTCTCAAAAATGTTTTCCCAAAGAAATGAAATATTGACTCATCCTAACTTGGCTAAAATCCCATAAATATACTGTATTAGAAAGAGGAGGAAATTCGTGTTTATGCAAGTTTTGTATGAAAACATTGGGAAACATTTCGGAAAAATAGATTTACTTCAGATATTGCTGATAATATAGATTTATTTCAGATAATTGTTTAAAGTTCTTCAAAGTATATCCCTTGAGCGTCGACACACTTGCCAGAGGTTTTTTTACGACTCGAAGGCTCCCTAGTAGGCGAATTCTGGAAGGTCCGTGCAAGCTACTTTGACGGCGCTTAGAGTTCCATGGCGGTGTCCTCTGAGGGATGATTTTAATTTTGGGATTAGGAAATAATCTGCTGGGGCCAATTTGGGACTGTAGGGGGTTGGGGAATCGTCGTGATGTCGTTGCAGAAGGTCTTAGCAAGCAGTCTTGACTACGCTCTTGGTCGTCCGTCATGACCTTTGGAAGGAGTTTGGCGCAGATATTCGCAACGCCAAATTTTCAGTAATAATGATATGCACTATTCTATTATCAATGTCAATACTCTTTGAAATCATGTGAAAACTTGACCGACGGTCTGAATTCAGCACTTGCAGACGTTGCACATTGTCGTCGGTTCTTGACGTCGGCGGCCGTCCTTCGCGGGGCTTGTCCTCCACACTCTCTCTCTGCCATCTTTGAAGAGCTTGTTCAACTTGAAAACTGCACTTTGTGACATGCTTTTATCCTTTAACATATATCACATCATTCCCAACGTCTCCGTACCCGAGTTCTCCAGTCCAAAACAAAATTTGATGGCGTACCTCTGTTCAATCGTTCGCTGCATTATACGCTTGCACCAAGTTATTTGATAGGGGTCCACTAAAACACGATCTAGCTTGAACGAATGCTCGTAGGCTATTGGCGCTTGGCGCGTGTTGAAAGTCTGACCCCCCTCACCGAGCCTGCGTGGTGCAGCATACAGTCACATAAGGAAAAAATTGTTCCCGATACTTTTTATCCATACCATGTATTTATGAACAAAATAGGTGATGTTTTGTAATAACTAATGTATAGAATAACACTAGTTTTTTTTAAGTTTCCTCTGCAGAATTTTCTTATATTTTTATATCCTTAGGCATATTGAATTTTCTTCTTAAATTCTGCACTCTCTCTATAGAAAAAAGTAGGGTTTCATAAGTATCCACCTTGAAAACTTTTTTTAACTAAGTTTTCTTCCACAGAAAACGTCATTTATATTTACCAGTCTGCACCGTAAATCCATTCGTTTGCATCGACTGTAGCCTTGCGACCGATGGACTAATTGTTATAGAGATTAACCGTTTTTAGAAAACCATAAAAATTGCCTCTGGCCGAGTTAGATTTATTTTCACTAACGTTGGCATAGTTTAATTTCAAGACAGAAATAATGCGCATATTTCATTCAAATAAGAACCACTACGCCACCACACTTAATGGAATATTTATCCACCTCTGGCTAACATTTACGGGATAATAAAAAAAGCCGTTCGATTCCATCCCATTCGTCCCTTCTCATTGCGTTTTTTCTCTGTTCTGCCCCTCACGACCCCATCCCACCCCTCTTCATCTTCGTCACCCGCTCGATTTTTCAGCATTTGATTCCAATATTTCCGCTCCCTTCCGCCAGAGACTCCGTCCTTATATATCTTCGATCCGCTCGCCAATGACGCCTAACGAAAATGTTCATTCCGGCAGAAGTCTCCCGCTCTCCCTCTCCCCCTCCCCCCACCCTTCACATCTCCACCTCTTCTCGTGCCCTATTTTTCATTTTCTCGCCCCAATCCCGCTTTACTAGCTTCCGCTCCCTTACCATTCTTTTGGCTCTTGTTCCCAATCTCCATCCATCTATCCATCCCTATTTTTCTCTCCCTCCTTCGATTCCCCACTCCACCATGCTCCTTCTTTAACCTCTCCTTTTCTTCGTCCGGACGCAATTCACTCCCTTCGGCCACGTTCCGTCACTTTCCATTACCCGGCGGGGCTCGATTACAGGATCTTTTATCTTTCGATTTATCGCCGCCTCGAAAGAAGGATATTGAAAATCCATTCCGCTTGTTCCCTCCCTCCCTTGCAGCTTTCTTTCTTTCTTTCTTCATTATTTGGGTTCGGGAAGAGAGTGCAATATTTTTTTCAGAAATTTGAATGTACAATCAGAGGCGTCCGTTCAAGATAACTATTTGCTTGACCCAGAAGCTAAGGCAGAAACTTTACGCTTGAAGTTTAAGGGATCTTTAATATTGCCTAGACGAATGGCTCGCAGAAAGGAGTTTCAGAATTTTATCAGTCGAATGCTCAGGTAAATTAATTTGTTCGTTTCCCTCGCCTTACAGTCTTGATTACTCCGAATACAATGTCGTCAAAGCAGCGTGTGCCCCTGTTCAGATCCGCGGATTTAGTTTTATTTCATTGTTAGCAATTATCAATGGGAAAATTGACTGGCTTTTGCATATTTTTTCGTTTTATTTTCAATTAACCTCTCCATTGGTTTGTAACTCCTTAAATTCATAACTTTCAAAAACTCAACTGGATAATTCATTCATTATCTAGTCGATGTTTTCTGTTGTTAATTTCCATCGGTAGTACTTCTCACATTGTTTCCTCTTAATCGTCTTCAGAATAAAGTCGTCTTAAGTATGCCAATAAGATTATTTTTTAACTATACATTTATTATTTTGCCTTTTTCATTGCTGTTTTCGGGCAATATTTCACCATCCAACTTTTTGTCTTTCTTCATGTTTACACAAAAGTTATATTTCCTCATCTTTTTTATGAATGATGTTTTTGTTTAGGTATTTCCTCCTGGCTAATATTTTTACGCCACGAAGAAAGCAAAGTAATTTGCTTATATCTCCTCTTATTTGAATTCAAAATTATATTGTTCCTTCTGATTCACGTATAATTTAAAAAACAGTTGGATATGCTTAGAGGAAATGACTATTGCTTTGTTTCCGTCGTTAGTACATCAATTATATTTTTTTATTGCTGCTTCCTCAGGAATCGATTTTGAGTGATTTTATCTGTTTTTCCTGCAGCCTAAAGGCCGTACTTCTGTCGTTGTCTATGACTCCTATTTTCATTAGAAAAAGCTAAAATTTATATCTCAACGCCACAAAACGTTTTTTGAAAATATACAGAGGCAAGGAAAGTTAACCAGTCTTTTTTATTCTCTTCTCTGTAAAAATCGTCATAGCCAAAATTATTTCTCTTTTGCCTCAATTTTTCCTCAAGTCAAACAAATTTCCTCCGTTCAATGTTTATGCCTTTCTTTCCATTCTTCTGTAAAAAAATCTTGTGCCAATCTTCGAACGTACGTAATATGGCTATTTCTTATAAAAAAATTTGTTTTCATCTTGTGTCTTGATGTTAGGGGCAGTCAAGTTTAACTGGAGGTCCCTTGGTATTTTTTCAGTTTTATAATTGAAGTTGTAAAACTAATCTGTGCAGTTTTTCATTTCAGAACATTTCGAATAACTTAGGGTATTTTGATTCCTGCGGCCCCTCGTTCATTAAAGCCGTCACGGCAGCATCACATGCTGAATTTTATTAATTATTTGATCACCTTTTTCGTCTCAATGAAATCGTTGTTATTTACTTTTTCACCATCAATACTTTCTCATTGTAGATTTTCTCGATAGATTCCATCCCTATGTTTTTCTCTTTAATGCTTTTCATCTGCGTCTTTTCGTAGTATTTCGAATATAATTGAATTTATAAAAAAATCTTTTACTTTTGTACACAGCTATCTGGGGCGCATTAACGTTTCCTTCAATGTGGCAAATATAATGAATGCGCTTTATTTTGGTAAAATTGTCAGTTATTTATGTCTGGATATTCTTTCTTTTGGACAAATTGCATATACTATATAGTCATTCTTCAGTTACTGTATCCTTCGTAATTTATTCATTTCTCTATTGTAGGTAATATTTTCTCAGTGTTTCATAATTTCATTCATAGATTCTTTTTTCCACCTTCTCTTAGTGGTTTTTATTTCACTTCAGATGGCTTACAGCATAAATTTTGAAAAACCTGCTATTTTTTATGATTTTCATTTTATAAAGCTCCATCTGGTATTCTTAGAAAACCCAATTTATGTTATGTTTCTCTGATTTCTTCCGACTGTCATTGATTCATCTTTGCCCGTTTCAGTTTTTTGAACGCAAGTTAAAATTTCATCCTCATCAAATAGCGATTACTGTCAACAGCCGCACCTGAGCAATTATTTTCTTCCAATTTTATATAAAATATATTCATTCAAGGTATTATACTTATTTCAAAGTAGGTTCTGGACGTTGTCTAACGACTATTTACTTCAAGTATCCTGAGATCTTAATCGTTTCTTCATTTTATTTATGGAATTATGTTTATTTTAAGGTAGGTTGAAAAATTGTCCTTAACGAATATTTATGAAATCATAGTTTTACTAGAATCTAACCAATTTGTAAATTTTCGTTGCCAGTAAATCTTCATGCCCTAACCAAAACTCTTTTTACCATTATTATACTATATAGTTTTTTACGGGTTTCTTATAGCTGTTACTTTAAGTTAAATACAATGGGTCACTTTTTATCATAAAAAAATTAATAAATTTTTGCTAAGAAAAATCATTGCATTCATTTTAATCAAGTTTTTAAACGCAAGGAGGATTAACTATCATGTATTTCGGCCCCCGGGAAACCAGATGAATAGCTCAGAGAGGCTTATCGGAATCTCGGGGATTCAACGAGCTTCCAGATGTGTCTGCGAAGGAATACATTTCAAAAGGGTAAAGCTAGCTTCCAATGCAAAGCCTCACTGCCTACGTACTTGATGGGAAGAGAGAGAAACAAGAGCACCTTAGTTTTAAAATTCTCCAGCCTCCTTGGTTATTGGTGGATTCTGCACAATTGAGCCCCGTCAAAGAGCTCGCTCATTGTCTTCAGTACCTGGCGAGACAAAGGGATGGGAAAGTAGATATGTGGCGTATATATTGCGAACCGCTTCCAGTGACCCGTCACCGTAACACCGCAGGGCAGATGAGGGAAAGGGGGAGCTGGGAACGTTCTGTCGGTCTGTGCCGTTTCCATCTTCCCTCGTGGTTCTTTTGTCTTCCAAATTATGCAAAGTGAGATGCAGGATCCCCTCGGTTCCAGATGGAGGGCAAGGAGGATGGAGATAAACGTAAAGAGAGATTCCCACTTCCATCTGGAGTTGGACGAGAGAATGCATGCATATCTCTATAGTTTTATTTTTTTTATCTCGTCGTTTCCCCAATACATTCATATCACGCCGAAAGCTCGTAAGTTTACACACACCGCCGCGGGCTTGAAGTTTTGCAAGCGGCGGTAGCAAACGCGGATCACTTGCTTGGAAGAAGATATTCAACCACAGGGCATTTGATGAATGCATATGAGATATCTCTTACCTCGCCTGGCCTACCTTCCTCTTTCCCTCCGTCCTGCTTACGATCCATCTTTCCCTCGATCGCGGCGAAAAAAATTCGTCTGGGAACTCGAATTCTCACTCTTGGATATCCCGCTGTCCCGATTCCCCTTAATTAAAAGAACATTTGATTGACTTTTCCAGAGCATTCGACTGCGAGAACTTTTCAAACGACGACGGACGGCTTCATTCGGACTTCGGTGAAAATGACGTTTTCTGAATACTTGGCCCAAGTGTCGAAAGAATTTGGGACGGTCGGTGGGAAAAGGCCAGCGTCCATATTTTCCCCCAACTAGGTTCTACGAAGTCTCATGGTATTTAAACTGGTGCCATTCGGAAGTCCTTGCTTTCTTTTAGATGAATTGGTCTCCGGAGTTCTGGGCTAATTTTGAAAGAATTAACGCATCTACTATCCACATCAAAATTTACCATATAAACTAAATTTTGCATCACTAGTTTCTGTGTGATGTTAAATTACGTTTGTTTTTCGTTTCTTTAAATAAATATTATGAAGTAAATCCGATCCACGTATAATTGCATCATTTGAATCACCGGTGCTCTTATACAACTTGTTACCGCTAATGAACGTCTGCAAGACGTAAATTTATGTGCGACGGTGGGAATGATAAATCGGAAGGCACGTCAGCGTGTCATTCATTATGAGAGAAAAATGGGCACATGTTAATTCAGCAGTGTTAGGTGAAACGTGTTAGACAGCTTGATAAATTATAGATCAATGACTCTAACACTCGCTACTTTGTTTGAAATTCAGCTCATTTCGAGTCCTGTACGTTATCCTCAGGTACGTAAAAATTTAATTTATCGGAAGAAGACGCTCAGAGGCACATTTGAAAGTAGCTATTCAATAAATATGTGGGCATTGCAATTGGTGTTCTGCCCCTCCATGGTTAGCTAAACACATTATCAGATAATCATGCATAGATAGTTCCATAATAATAGAAGGTAATGTTTTGCTAAATAATAAAATTATGCGAAAAAGTACGTTGTTCTTTCTGTTATTATGCTATGCACAGGTTCCACTAAGTGAAACCTGAATCCATTGAGTTTATAAGTATAAATATTAACATATGAATACTAATACTTTTATTTCAATGGAATCATTGACATTTTCACTGAAGGAAATATTTTTTCGTTGCTCAAATGTCAGTCCATTATGAGTTTCCGTAGCCATTAGTTAATAGAGGACTATTCCTATTTACTGAAATATTCATTAATTTACTGATATTATGGCCCCACAGACTGGTCATTTTAGAGCATTTAATTCAACAACCATAAACTTTTACTTGGAGTGGCAAAGTGGAAATACTTGACTCCATACCAAGAAAGCGACAAGCAATCTAAATGCAGATAAATAAGCGACCGAGGCCTGGAAACAGGTTGGGAAATACGTTTCGGGAGAAGAGGAAAACCCCAAAATCTCTTTCCTTATGCCCTCAATTTCAAGTGAATAAAACAATATATCCCAAAGCTCCTTCGTGTCTTCTCTTCGCCTTTTCTCTTGCTATCAGTGGAACGCTATGGTTTCCCAATCCTTTACGAGCATGTTGTGAGGAGCCATGTCTCATTATTCACTTTTCATTCTAAGAAAATTTGGAACGAATTCTTTTTGCCCTCTCTTTAAAGAAAGGATTCTGGCGGAAAATCAAGTTTTATAGCCTATTAAATTTGTGCCATGTCCTCCAGGGTCTGTTTAAATGCATAATTTATTCTCGCGTACTTACTTTTGCGGCTTCATAATTCAAAACTTCGAATTTACAACTTGATGCATTGATAGTGATATTCGAATGATACTTCAACTTCGATTTGAAATATAAAAACATGACAATATACTGGTAATATGTCATAACTTAGTAAACAAATTGATTATATAGATAGATAGCGTTTTGGCGTTGCTCAAAGAGGGATGTAAGATCGCAAGGACTAAAATTCTTAGACCTCTAATTAATTAGGAATCTCTGCATTATTTTTAATCTATATGATACATGTTTAATGACAAGACTGTGATTCAGTCCCATTCATTTAAAACTCTTCTTTTCGTATAATGTATAATATAAGTTTTGAAGTCTTTTGTGTAAATATTCAATAAAACTTGTGGAAAAATTAAAGGTATTGTTTTCATGTTAGATGATGGAGTTTTAAAAATGAAGCATACATTATTAAAATATAGGATACCTGAATTTATTTTGTTCATCATCTCACTAAATAATAGATTGTGCGGTACAATAATAAGATTGAGACATAATAATAAAACCTGACATTGGCACCGAATTGGGAATGATTTAATAACATTTTTGACATAGCAGTTGATAGTTTTCACTTTAATGATATTCAGGCAGTTGAAAGTTCCGTTAAAAGATTTAAATTAAGTTTATTACAATGTTAATCTACATGTATTAGCATGAATAATGCTTATATTTTCATGTTGCTGGAATTTATTTTTTCATTTTCGTGGATTATGATTGGGAGTTCTACGAAACCTTTGTTGTTGAAAACGCGCATGTTTTCACTATCTGTTTATATCTTACACTTCATACAGAAATGGTGTTTCTTATTTTATTGAATGGTGCATTATTTAGACTTAAAGTTTAACCTGAAATATTTAGGTAAATCTATTTAAATGTGTTTGTTTAATTATATTGGGAATCTAAACAATTGAAAACATATTTTTTAAAGCCAGTTTCCAGCGAAGTGAAATGAAGAGATCTTAAAAAGATTCTAAGCTCTGTCTCGCTTTCCATTCCAAATTTCATGCTCCGGAAAACATATGAAACAAGCGATTCTGTTGAAAGGTCTGATTATAAGTTAAAATGTTAAAACCTTGTACGTGTTTTAAAAGGCATTCAAGTTTGTTGATCCAGTTCAGCGTATATTTTTTTGCTAAATTACCATATTGTCACATTTCTCATGAGGCCGCGGTTATTGGTGGCGTTTTGGTAGATGTTTTGTTACTTTATCAAAGTTGTGCACGGTGCCTTGGCGTGTATTTACGCTTCCGAGAAACACCCACGGGGTTTGTAATAGTCAAGAGATGAATAGCCGAGTTTCATGAGGTGAATAGTGAGGTAAAAGCATTCACGGGTTCTGGATAGGAAAAGCAGAGATTAATGAAGGCTTGCGCTGAACCATGCCGCCATAATAGCTACCGTAATAACAGTTATTTCTTGTAATAGTTTATGATATTTCCAATAAACTTGTTTCTCTCTCTGAGAACACATGTTTAAAGTTGTAGAGAAGGTTGAATCACGTTTTTATATTTAGTTGAATGTCAGAGGTCGAACGCATATTTACTCCTCCAAAGGAAATATGTCTTTAGAATTATCTGATTGTGATGAAGTTATTTATAAACATACAGTTAGCCCTAAAGAGCTCTTTAGTCTGAAAATTCACCTTATTGACTGATTTTCTCAGTAAGTGTTTCATATCTTAAATAATTTAATTCAACTCTATATGTAATTCACAATAAACCTAAAATAAATTTATGTGCCACTTTTATTGATAGAATTTGGATTATAATGTTGATAATCATTTACATTTATTGAATCCATAATTAGGAAAAAGTTCAATGCATTTTTAGTAGACATTTATTAGAATTATGAATTCTAAATGAACGTGTGTCCAAAATTGATCAATTAACAAATTTCTCATTTGAAAAAGGGGACACAACACTTGCATTGAATGCATATTTAAGACGTAACAGATGGTTAAAAACGTTTCAGTACATGCTAATTTACTCCTATTAATCCACTTCACTATATTTTTATCAATATGTGGGATATTGTAATCCTTAAAATTTAAATGTTTGACATTGATAGATGTAATTCATTTTTAATAGAAATTAGAGGGCAGGGGCGTGATTTATGAGGATTCTTGAAAATGTCGAAATCCATATACGAGTAAAACATTTCTTTTCACTAATATTTCTACAAAAATGTCTTTTTCTTAGAAAAATACTTTTTATTGTTGTTCCTGTAATTTTTAGGATATTTTCATTTGGAGCAGTGCAGGACAAATGGTAAAAATTGTAAATCTTCTAAGTAACGCAGACTGCCCAGCTTGTAAAGCATTAATTTTTCGAAACGAAATCTGGTTTTCCGAATTATTCTGGAGAAACAATTCCTCGCAAGCTCCTGAAATATTGTAATTTACTTTCATGCAGCTTTGCTCCCAGTTTCTCGTTTCCGATATTTGCATCAGAGTCTGACTCGACTATTACGTTGGGTAGAATCCCCTGCTAAATCCGAAGGCCTTGTTTCAAATACACCGCTTGCGACCAAAATAATGTTATTTTAAAAGTGATTCTGGGTGAAAATTGAGCAGCCGATAACTCTATTGTGCTCATACATTGCACTATTTTTAGGCAAGAAAAGGGAACGAGAAAATGTGTAGAAATAAATGACAGAGAACATCGTTATTATCAAATTTCCGTTCATGTTCGCTGCCGAGCTCTGTAAAGTGATTTAAAGAGTACAGGAGATTTGAGAGTCGTTTATATCCAAATTTCAGGCAACTGCGGATTCGACTTTTATTTGACCACGCGAGCTTGATTTTAGTTTGATGGTAGTAGTATGAGTTCTCAGTTTGATTGGATAATTTGTGTAGATATGAACTCCAAAATGACTCATCAAAGGTAAATGTTACAAAAATATGTTAATTTGTTAATTATTTACTTATATCCTTGAACGGTGACCATAAAATTCAATCATATTGTTGAAGTATTTAATTTTTAAGGATGTTTTTTTACGTGTTTGGAAAAATAAATGTTCATCATTAGCAAACGTAACTGCTTTATTTAAAAAATAAGTTGACATGAGTCAGTCGATCACGTATCTTTTACCATGGTTAATCATAAAAATTGCACATAGCTCTTTGGGAGTAAGAGATTGCTTTTGATCTTAAAGCTTTAACCAATATGTTAAATAACACTATACTCATTCACAAATTGCCTTAGGGAAGAACCCCTTTTGTGTGAGCCCTAACGTGTCTCTATTAGTGTGAAGTACAACACCGAATGTGAACCGTATTAAACTACGCAAAGAGCATTGAAAATACCCGAGGATATTCACATCTTCACGAAACGATCCGTCCGTGAATTATCGTGATATACAGGGTTCGTCCGGAAAATAAGTGTACTGACTCCTGGGCTGGGCGCGCCTGGAGCGGCGCGCCCAGCACCGCTCTGACGGGCTGCGATTGGAGGGGGGTATGTTGGCAAGCGACGCTGAAAAAGGCAGTCGGCTCTGAGCTGTGGTGTAGTGAGGAGCTCTGTTAACGCAAACCTCCACGCTCGACCCACGTTACGGAACGCGATGCCGAAGTTTTTGGAGCAGCGTTATTCCATCAAATTTGCGGTAAAGCTTGGGAAATCGTCTACCGAAACTGTCGGTATGATTAACCAGGCTTACGGGGAGTCAGCCATGTCCAGAAACATGATCTTTCGGTGGCACAAGATGTTCGTGGAGGGCAGAGAAGAGGTCGACGACGAGTCTTCGAGAGGTTCCCGATGATGCCTTGGCGGGAGCGTTCCAGGAATGGGAACGCCGCTGGAACAAGTGTATCGACTCACAAGGGTCCTATTTTGAGGAATATTAGCTTAAGATATGCAAAAGTGTAATAAATTTTTTTCCCGAGCTCAGTACACTTATTTTCCGGACGAACCCTGTATAATCTTCTAAAGGAAACGGCGTTTGTAATAATAGATTCCTGAAATCATTATTGAATGCTTAAGATTTAAAACTGTATATGAGGCCTTGTGATGATGGCATTCTAAATATAAACAATTTTCGCCAAAAAGTGATTTAATATTTCATTTAATTCCGATTGGCATTCTTAAATGTCACGCTGATATATTACAAATAAACAGGTGATAATAAATTCTTGACGGAATTCAATTACCACAGAAACAATTATTTTAAACACAGAAACATCATGAAATGAAAAATACTCCAAATTCAAGAAATTTCCCTTTTAAATGACAAGAAATTGGAAGATACTATTTTGAGCACTGTAAACCTCCTGTGTAACTCGAGATAGCATATGCATTATTTCACTTAAACGAAAACATTCAATTAATCTGTTGAATATGACCTTTGAATAACTGTGTTATTGCTTCCATTTATATATAATGTTATTTGTGGAATGTATCATCATTAACCGAAAAACCCATGCTGGGCGGACTCTTTCCGAGAAAAAAATTACGAGGAAACTGGCAAGAATGGCACAGATATAAAAATTTCCTGTCGACAAAATCCTATTGATAAATGTTTTGGTGACATTTAAAGAATAAATGAATGCATTGTATTATTCGACTGGAGGGTACAACCACGAGGCATTAGCCTTTAATATCTTTATATATGTACAGAAAAATCATTGAGAGGATGTTATCTGAATGTGAGATTTTGATACACTAGGAAGGTGAGTTCAGAAAATTAGTCTTTAATACCTTCAACTATTTTATATATACGTGTTTTGGCTGCCTCGACGGTTCCGACCATCTTAAAGTTTACAATAACCACTCCTAACCATTTATATCATGAGCATCTAGGCATAGTATTAATTATTCCGAAAATGTGATTGAAAGGACTGGGTGGTGAACCAGAAAGTAGAACTTTCCCGATGAGTGATTCATTAAAAAAGTATCATTAGCCTGGTACCTCCAATTCCTTCTTGAGTCTTTTGCCATGGTGCAAATACCCGGCGCGAAAATTAATGAATCCATAAATTTTTATGGTGTGTCATTTTTTGCCAAAGACGAGAGTTATCCCTTGACGACTAGTTTTTTTCTCAATTAACACACCCGTTGGACGAACCCCAATGAAAAAGAAATGAGCATAAACTCATGAGATTACCTACACTTTTTTATCACGAATGTTGGGAGCGAGGAGAAAAAATAAAGAATCATTGCAAGACGGCATAAAAATTTGAATCATCGACGAGACGCGTCAAACCGAGACTGCGAAAAAAGTTACATTATCGAGTTAACCGTTCTTGCGCCCCGTTATTAATTCTGAATTTTCGAAGCATTAGCCTTGGACGATGGGACTCGAAAAACTGTAATGTTTTCGTCTACGTCCTGCGTGAAACGAGCACGAGGGGATTTTGAGGGAGGGAAGGAGAGAAAAAAAAGAGAGCATTCTTTCAAAAGTCCATTATCTTCGGAGCCCCCGCAGGCCGTAAAGCGCTCACGGTCGGACTTCAATTAGAACCATGAAAACACGGTGAGTTGCAGGCAGCATCGATTGGGAGAAGGAGCGGTCCACGCACCAACCCGCTGTTCCTCCTTGTCCCGCTACCTTTTCCCCATCGCACCCCCCCCCTTTCCTCACCATCTTCCGCGCCTCCCCCTCTTCAAGTGCACCCAACCTTCCCCTTCGTCTCCTTGCACCCCTCTCTCCCTCCCTCGGGTGCCTAAACTACCCCTCTCCCGACCCTCTCCACCGCCTCTGTCGCCAAAATGTGACTTCAGCTCCTCTTCCCCTGCAGTTTCCCCTTCTCATTCCCCGTTCTCCGCGTCACCTAACTTGCAGGGCGATTCGTCTCCCTCATTTTCACACTCTCTGCTTGCCCCATCTCCTCCTACCGCCTGTCCTCCTCCCGAACCTAAAATCCCAGTTCCATCTCTCACACACGCGAATAGCACACCCTCTCTTTCGGCCAACCCAATTACCCCTTCCGAGCCCCGTGTCCCCTTGCACTCACATGTCTTATCCCCTCATCATTCTCTTCCTACTTGATATTTCTCTACCCTTCCCTTTTCCTTCTCAATCCCCACGCGGCCACCTCGTTCCCTTTCCTCGTTTTTGGTCCTTTTCTCAATCCACAGCTCTTTGGAGAGACTTGGTAAAACTGGTAGAAAAGAATTCTCGCCCTCCTGCATTCGCTTCCCCAGCCAATGGTTATTTCCCACCAGTTCCCCGGCACCCTCTTCTCTCCATTCACCCTTCTCTTCCCTGCTTCTCGGTTCCAAGCCCGCCAGAGATTGTAATTTTTCTAACATTGGGTGGCTTTCTTTTTTAACGATCGCCATTTTCCCCTTCTCTTCCGAGGTCGTTTTTTGGAGCTATATTTTTTTTATCTCGACCAATGGAGTGGTCATTCGGCTACAACCGTCTGGGTTCTGATTAAACTGGAAAGTGTGCAACTATTGTTATTACACTTTACTTTAAAAAACTATCGTCGTTTTAACTGAAACTAAAATGCTGAAGTCTGTAAAAAAATTCAATAAGGAGATCAAAATAATTTTTATCATATTTAAAAAAATATTATTTCCCCCGGTAATAACTTTTTATTAAATGTTCAAAAGTATTAAATGCTTTATATTGAACTATCAGTAACAAAATGAGACATTTTCAAGTTATTCATATAAAATTCATAGAATGTAGACGTAATTTGGTTTTAAGAAACAAAAATCCATTATCGTTGGAATAGGAACTTGATTGTGAAATGAAACTTTGTGATAAATACCCATTTCGTATTCCACACATACTTTTTTATGCCTAGTCCCATTTTAAAGAATACACACCATTGAATTGCATAGTATAGTAGTTCATGCGATTTAATTGTCGTCTTTGTTCGATTGAATAGAAATGCGTTTCATCGGCGTCGTAAAATTCTGTCAATAGCATTAGACTATTATTAGTCGAACCTAACTAATACTGAACCCTGCAGAGTAGCATACCTACCCCCAATAGATTGGTCCAAAGACTGCTCCGGGTCCTTTTGGTATAAAGACATTTGTCTACACTGTTAACTCATTTTTGAATGTACAATATAACACACGCTGGCATGGAAACACGCAAAGGGGCTAAGATGAATGATGCTAGTTATATTAATGTAATAACTGTCGAGCTTTGGAGGCAGACTTATGGACGTAAATAGGAAAAGAGGATTTATGTTAAATGGATGTTCGATGGAAACGAGAAAGAAGTTCTTGATCTCATTCGAAGCAAGGCACATTTTACACCAATCTGTGATACTTATCTGGACCATTCTACTTGTAATGTGTCGTTTCAGTACCATATTAAGTACGATGCACGCATAATTTCGGTATTTATATTTATAGAACAAAACGAAGGGAAGTATTTTCTAAAAGAGGAAGGCTAAACTAAATACTGAACTCTGAAGTAATGTATTGGAGCAATAGCATTTTTTTATGTATTTAAATTGATATTTTGGATGAAAATGGGCACAATATTAGATCATTATTTAGAAAAATAAGAAAAGACGTGTTGACAAAGAAGATGGAAATTATGAATCGGTAGAGACACAAAAAAGGATTTTTCACGTCCAAATATAGAACGTCATGGTGGATGGTTCAGAAAGTAGATCTTAGAGAAAGGGGATTGAGCGTGTATCGGAGGACGTGAGTGTGGAAAGGGATGAAGGAAATAAGTCGGGCATAAAGGAAGGTTGGGGAGGAAGCGTTCGAGATGGAAGGGAGAGGAGTGGGTGGTGGGAACGTTCAGGGAATTCGAAGGAGACAGAAAATTGTGTGGAGAGATATCGAGAGGCAGCGGGATGTTAAAGATCTTAATAGAAGTTGGGCGAGCGGTGAAGAGTACGGGAGAGAATAGGTCTTTTAGATCGCGGAAATGGGGATGGAAGCTACAATAAGTGAGATAAGGCTCGACGCACCATCATGAACCCTCCACATGAAGTACTGAGTATGTACCATATCCAGTCTATCACATCTCGTTTACTGTACGGCTTGCGATTTTCAAGCTGTCGTAGAAAAGGGTGTCATTATTATTTTTCGAAAAGGATGTAATTATTATATAAATCTCATTGTAATTAGGCAATTGTCCTGATGGCAAAGGTCAAGTCTGGTCAACCGTCACTCTTGCAATGCACGTACATACATAAACAACGAGAGCATATATAGGAATGAGACAAAATGCTCTCATTGCATTTTAAGATTACCAACCGCACCTTTACCATCATACTTGGGCTGGGTTCACACCATACCTACAATGTAACGTCCATCGCCGCACTCCGTCCATAATCACGCACTCTTCAATTTCATAGTTATTTATTTATTTGTATACACTGAAAGCCACCGCTAGGGTGTGTGGCAGGCGGTGAGTACACACCAGAATAATTTTACGCGAGCATGACCTTACCGCAGTCGAAAAAGTTATTATGATCTCCTATCGTTCGTGGAAAAAATGGCGTCTTGAATCTATCTGTTCTACACTTAATCTCTCTAATTTTATTAACATGATCTCTTCTACCGTAGTACGATGGGGGTAATATTACATTTTATACATCACTGCTAAAGAGACGCCCTACATGGTAACGTACGAGGAGCATCTGAAGTACCTTCTACTGCATTTGAGCTACCTCCACCTATCACTAATCTTTACACCCGACCATTCAAGAAGTCTTTCATCCAACCCCGGATTTTTGGTATATGCCATTTTGCTTCTAGCTTTGTAGATTTTACTACTAGGAGGTACTTTGTTGAAGGTTTTCTTAAAATCTAGAAAATGGCTTCCTCTGGAACATTGTTCTCTCCCGAAATAAGAATATCACGAACAAAAAGTGCTAGTTGTGTATCGCAGGATCTACCTTTTCGGAAACTGTGCTGATTTTTATTAATAACTTCTGTTAGTTGAGGTATCTTTCGATCGAACTAGCAACTATATGTGCCATAACCTTGCACAAAATAGATGTGAGGAAAATGGGTCTGTAATTACTCGGTTCCTCCTAATCTCCGTTTCTATATATTGGTGTTACGTTAGCCGTTTTCTAATCTCTGGGAACCTTGTGCTCTATCAGCGACTTCTTTAATATTATTTCTAGATACGGCGCAATATCCGAAGCTAGATCCTTAAATATACGAGCGGGTATTTTATAGGGGTCCGGAGAATTTATTAGGCTTTATATTTTTTCAGCAAAATTCTATTTGCGATTAGAGATATGAGATATTTGAGATTTCAATTTTGGGCATCGGGTGACCTGCACGATTTCGTGAGCTATCGGGGATATTTAATGAGATATTAGTGAAAAATGAAATAATAGTGAAAAGTGAAATATTAGTGAAAGTTTAGTTCCTTTGAAAGAAGGAAGTTATTAGGTTAGCCTTTTACAAAATGCTGGTAACTCTTTATCTTTTATCTGGCCTTTATTATTTTTGGGTGAATTGACAGTTGACTTATTTCCCTGAACTTCTCTGACGCATGACAAAAATGCTTTCGAATTCTCTTTCAAATTTTCCGCTAAGCCTTTCCTTCTGAATTCGCTTAACGTTTTCTGAAATTCATTCTTGGCAGGCGCTCTCAATATCTTATGATCATATATGATCTCATTCTTGTTGTCTCTTGAGATATAAGCCCTAATATTTTTCATCTTGGCGTGATATAGCGATTGACGTCGTAATGTCTTTGTAACATCCGCGTTGTACCATCGAGGTCCCGTGTTATCTTTCATAAATTTACCGGAAATGAACTTGATTGCTGAGCGCGTCATCTCATGAAAGTGATTCCACGTATCCTAAGTATTTCGGTGATTACTACCTTTCTTAAAACTAGCAAATTGAGTCTGTAGTTTAGGCAATTGTAGTCTCATTCTTCAAAGAAGTAAATTTTCCTTGTAGGCCTCTTATTTCGGACCCCATGAAGCGAAAACTTAGCATTTACTACCCTATGGTCATTAATTCCTTTTATAGTTTCTATAGTCGAGACTTGTTCGCGAATATTTGTTGCTAACAAATTAAGAATATTATCGCCCCTAAAGGATGAAGTGACAAGTTGATTCAATGAGTTCAACGTAAAAGTATTCAATGGCGATTCGCAGATGTCTTTGTCTTTACCGCCCGTTTTAAAACTATATGTGCTCCAGTCAATAGACGGGACATTGGAATCTCCATCGACCATAAGGTCGCGATCATTGTGTTGGGATAAAAAACCTTTGATTAGCTGATATAAATCTAGTATTGAATTGTCTCTGTCGATTGGCGGTATGGCAAAAGCGCATACATAAATTCTTTTGGATTGAGGACTTTTAACTGAGCACCAAGCTCTTTCCAAACGATTACCCAAAATTACCTCAGCCCTGGTGACGCAATAATTTTGAACTACAATAAACACACCGCCTCCGATTCTATTTGTTCTGTCATTTCTGTAAATGGAAAAGTATTTTGGGAAAATTTCACCGTCAGCAATATTAGTGAATAACTGTGCTTTAAGTAAGGTTATGATATTTTGCGACTTTGTTTCTTAAACTTCGGGCAATTTACTACTAATACAGATGTTTCCTTGACATTAAGATTTTTTAAATTTTTAACGTGGATCGTCTTCTTATTAATATTGAATCCCTTAAAAAAATTTTCATCCGATCTATCTGATTCGTATTAGATGAACTTTATCTAACATTGAACCTCACTACATTTATAGCTAAATAATTTGGCAAAGTAGACTTTAGAGACCCACTAATAGACCTACACGCTGACCTACACTTTTATCTAAAAATCCATGCAGTGCTCGAATATCCTACCCGCTACACACCTAGCGGCCTCAAACGTGTAGTGAACACCAGAACGGTTCAGGGGGTTCCTACACGATTGGATCGCCGGCTGAAGGTCGACAAAGGACGCCCCGATATCCCTGCAGAAAACACGCAAACTCTGGTTGATTCCTTTCATTCAGCTCAAAACCAGAGTTCCACGATCAATCCTCGGGACAAGGCTGAATTTATAGATTGTCACATCAACACCCTCGACGCGACCCACCCGTTTTACTTCCGAGTTCAATTTCCTGGAGGAATATGGAATCTCTTTATATTGTATTTGACGGAAAAATTTTGGCCGTTGTAATGCTATCGTTAAGCCAAGATTCTTTGCCAATTATGATGCTGGGATTATACGCATATATTACGATCTCAAATTCCCTAGTTTTGTTGAGGACGTTTCTACAGTTCACCTAGAGGTTATTTAAGCCCTCACCTTCAATTTTACCGTTTATACCGTGCAAACCCTTAGGTCTGCTTGTAGAGCCACTGGGCAACGCTCTGCTCGCTACATATCCCGTCGTTCCTCGCCATTCCACGTCATCCTGCTCGTGTAGTGTCCTCCTCTTCCGGTCCCTGCTTCTATTCCTCTTCTCCTTCTGACAGACTCTTTTGTGAACTCTCTCCCGTAGAATGAGGCTGTCGCACAGTAAGTAATTTTGCCTCTCCGGTGGTGGTTGATTTCCACCTCCAAATCACCTCGGTTGACACCTCAGTATGAGCATCGCATTGTTCTTTCGCTCCGATCTTTGGTTCCGTCCCCGCTTCCATCGCATCTCCCGGCCATTAGATAGGCGGACATAAATCCCCGAGGGAAATTCAGCCAGTAGATTAGATTAGACTGCGAATCGTCATTTTGAGCAATAAGAGTTTTTATTCCCCCTACCTTATCCAATGATGCTATTATGTGATACCCAGCGAGTTTTGAAATGAGATCAACGTAGTAACGTCTCTTGGAAGGAAGAAATGCATGCTCACTTTTCTTTTATGCGTGTGTATTTTTCCTGGCCTCCCGTTAACTCCGTGTGCTATTCCACTTCCACGTTTCCCAATGGCGGTTCGGTCGCCCCATTGACACTCTTATCTCCTCCCTTCGTATCGCCGCACCTCTGCCCTCCGCACATAATCTCACCCTCCATCCACTCCTCTTTTCCCTCTACTTCACTCTATCGCTCCTTTACATTCCCCTTTGGTTCATCTCCCAATGCCACTATTATTCCCTCTTGAAACTTCGTGCGTTCCAATTTAAAGCATGTTTAATGATCACAGTTTATCCTCTTAAAGGCAGGAAAGTAAGGACCCGCCTTATATTTACGGTGTTAGCAAGTTTTCCGTCTTAATCAGGATATCACAATGGACGCGGATATCACTGGGAAAATCATAGAAAAATAAGTAGGTAGGACATAGATTTGCGGTGAATAATATATATTTCTTAAAGAGCAGACAAAAAAATTAAATTTCTAATATTTTTTTAATTTTTGAGATTTTTATTAAAGAGAAAATGGGTGTGCTAACGTCGAACCGCCCAAGCCCGAATCGGGACGCCTACAACGTTTCTGTCTGAAAGTTTATTTCCACCTGTCATTTATCTAAACAAGACTTGAATTTAGTTTAATTCCCATAGCCAGTAATGAGAAACTTAAAAGAAAACTTCCCACTTAAACTGCACACACTTGATATCGATCAGTACTTCGGTACTAACGTATTCTGGCTGTCAAGCCCTTTACTCTCCCCATTGATGGTCACCAACCGACCAAAATAACGTCATTGGAGCCTTCTAAGTTTCTTATTACTGGTCAATAGGAATTAACGTAACTTCACATTCACAGTCAATAGCTCACTTATCTTCAAACGCTTCTTATGCATGCTGGAAATCACCCCAAAATGCTTTTTACAGTGGAAACTCAGATGCCGTAGAGTCAAGGGCCTTGCTGGATAATACGCGACCAATATATATTACGGCTAAAATATTTCCGCCTTTGATAGGTTTAATTTTTTTATAGATTCCACCCGCGATAGATATTGGTCCACGAGCTCGTTAAATCTTTAACTGACCACAGAATGTTTCGTATCAAAACTAATTCCATCCCACACGATCGGCTTTCACCCATCAAGTCACACTAGAGCCCTTCCCTCCAAAGAGTGAATCCAAGCATCTCAATGTTAGAAAAGAACTCTCTTCATCGATAATTTATTGATTAATCCTGTTCAAAACCAACATTTTACTGAACTTTTTTCGTCTCAATGCTGACATAATGATTTTAAAACGTTGTTCCTTCATTTACGAACTAATCTGTGATCATTATATGATTAACTTCATTTCTCTGCCATCGCATTACGTCTGCGTTAGATTAGGCTTGCACAACTTATGCACAGAACATTAAATTTCACATCAGTACTTTTTAAGCACGATGGACGGTTCAATGTTTCATCGAAAAAGCGAAAAGGTAATTTAAGAGTGAAATATAAAGTATTCGACACTTTGTTGAATATATTATCAGCATGTGTAACAGGTATTTAACTGATGAGAAACAATTCAGATAAAGGAACTGTCAAGTACTTACATTACTGCCAAGAGTGTCTGAATTGCGATAAAATATAACTGCAATTATAGAAAGGGGTATTGTGGTTAGCTTTAGAGCAGAACTATAGCGCAGGTGTTCTTGTAAATGATTTAAGGTGAAATTTCTGGACTATGTGAGGAACCGTCATGTATGTATTGCCAAGTAATGATAACGAAACATTTAATCATCCAGTTAAATATTTCTTATATTATAGATTCAACAATTTGAAATAAAGAGACGAAAAGTGAAGGGTTATTTTAGGGTATTTAGGAATTTATTTTGACAGGAGTTAATCAACTTGATTGCCCTCTTTGGATACGCACAAGATTATTCATGGACTAGATTATTCATTGTCGACCCAATGTAGAATCAGCTATTGAGGTGACTATTCATTAACTAATGAACGTTAAGTCCATATTTTGACTGATGTATGTACGGAAGCGGACGTATTGCAATAACTCTCCATCTCCAGTCGAGATTCCGCATAGGCAGGGTATTACCCCATGAATGCCAAACGGTTCCCGACCCACTCAAGGCCATTCTCCCACGCTCCAACGCTCCCTTTCCCCACGCACCTCACCCATGCTCTCTCTCCCCACTCCATTTCGCGTCCTTTCTTCCTTCTCTTCCTCTTCGCTTGACCACTCTCTAACTACTCTGGATGTTTCCGTCTCCCAATTCCCCCCCGGTTGCACCCCAATGCCACCCTCCTCCTCCCTTTCTCATCTCGCGCACTTCTCCCGCCTCCAACACTGCCACCGCATCCCCCGCCACTATCCCATCCTCACCAACCCTACTCACTCCATCCTGTTTAGCTTCATGACCGCGAGACGAATGAACTTCGACGCGGTGGTAAATATTTAATGGGTTACGTCGGGAATCTCATTTTGTCCGCCATTTGTGAAGCCAGTCTCGATTGACCGGTGTAATTAAAATTCCGCTCTTCACCGGAGCGCAACGGCGTAATAGAAAAAAATGGCTCGACTCTGTCCAAATAAGTGTTTCATCGGGCGCTCCCTGACCGTGTGTTCTCTCTGTGTGAAGAACCTGCGTGTGTATTCTCTTATGTGGCAATGTTTTTGTTTTGGTGCGTTTATTTGTTTTGCTATACGTGTGTGTGTGTGTGTGTGTGATTAAAAGTTGGTTTATTGAGTCCATCGATGAGTTCACCCATTCTTTGCCCACAAACTCCTATTATTATTTTCGCCCATACCATACCGCTCGCTCGTTTTCTATCCCGCCTCAGTGCTCCACTCCACCGCGGCCATCGACGAAATTACTTTTCCCGCAGAGGATTGGGATCCAACTTTTTTCCGCGTGAATCTTCTGATCCGCCTTTTTTGTTTCCCCGAAACCAGAAGTCTCCGCCACAAAGGGGATTGTTTTCGCCCACCCTTTGGTGAGCGCAACATGAGGGTTTCCGACCACGCTCGTCATGCTCCGAATTCACGGAATTCAAGACTCACTGAATTTGTCGAACGCATGGCCGCAAACCTCCCACCTCCCTGTGGTGTGCTCGTTGATACCCGATGGAATTCGATTAATTTCGACCGCGTCTGCTCAATGACTTGGCGCCTGAGCATTAGTTTTAGGCTAGCTCTTCGGATGGGAAGCACGGTCGTGTTTTTTTTAGTGTGTGTGTCGCCATTCAACGTACCCACTCAATTTTTTTCCGCTGTAGTTCTCTCTCACTCTCTCTTTCTCTCCCTTCCATTTATATATTTTGCCGGTTGGTTGAGTCCCTTGAGGTGTGAAAACCCGTGGCCGCCAGGATCGATTTGATTCGAGGCCCCACCATGTTCACATTCGTTTTTCGGGGAAATAAAAATCATTATTTTGAGGATCCAATCGAACGAAACAGGGTAAAAAAATCATATTTTGTTTTTCGAAGTGGGGACGACGACTTGACATAGACGTATGGTATCATAAGCAAGCGTCACATCAATTGAAAAGTCGATTTGACAGCGAGGAGATCTCTGTTTCAATTTTATGGTTTCGCATCAGGTTCATATTTTTCCTTCATATTCTTGCGAGCCTCGGTAGTACCTTATTGCTTGACGCGTGGGTTTCTCTCAAGTCACCGCGATGGGGGGTGAATGGAGAACGCTGCGGTGGGGAGTCACATTCTGTTTTCGTTTTCGAAGCGGGCGACTAATTTTGGGGACGCGAACTCATGGGGCGTCGAAATATGGTTATCGGCTAAAGGAGCAACTACGGGGTGCGGATTGGGTGGGAGGATTTTCGAGCCCGCTTGATTGAAACGACTCCCCTCACGCCACCTCGTCAAAATAGAAATTCGTCGATGATTCGGAGAGAATTTTCCAATTGCTTTTGTTGACTGCGTAATCGACTTATAAATCTAATTCGCGAGGATGCGCGTTCGGAGGGAGGGAATGAGAGCGAGAGGGATAGGAAGAGCGAGTAGGCGTGGGTGTGGCGGCCCATCCCATAATTTATTCATCATTCTGATGCTGATAGGCTCAAGTCAAACGAGAGGGCGAGAGAGACGGCGATAGAGAGAGAGAGAGAGATAGGGAGGAGTAGGTCTTGGGGTGAAAGGATGGACCCCTTCCCACCTTGACATTCAAAGGATAGTCTTCCCAAGAAACTCCGCGAGTGCTCATTCGAAAGGGGACAATCAATCCTCAAATATCACTTACGGTTTGTGTTGCACGGCTGGTGTTTGCAGTGTGGTGAATAAATTATGCTTCCTCTTCCTTCTCCATAGAAGCCGCACCCTTACATCCCGGCATAAACCATCCCTAATGGGTGGGTGGGGGAGCGGGAGGGGTGTACGGGAGGGGAGCAGGAGTCAATAAAAGGCGCCACCGCTTTCTTCACGCTCTCTTCTTTCAACCGCTGATGCTGCTGCTCCCTCTTCATCCTCCTCAGAGTGCCCTCCCGTCGCTCCTCCACACTCTGCCGCGTTCGACGCCTTTTTCTTCCCTTCCCTCTTCCGACGCTCGCCTCGCTCCTCCTCCTCTCGACTACTTCTCCCCCTCCCGTGACCTCTCGTCGCATTCCCACCACTTTCTTTCTCCCCCCTTCCACCCTCCGACACTCATGTCGTCCTCCAATCTACGCTCGTCCACCAAGCTCTCTTTCTCTTCCCTCCTCAACCTTCTCCTCCGCCCGCACCACCGCCGAGATGCCGGTCCAGCCATCCTCATCTTCCTCGGTGCACCCATTAGGCTTGACTTAATTAAAACCATTTCCCGGGAACCCACCCTTGGAAGGATTTTCGTGAGGCTAGATAAAAAATGAGTGAGACGTGATGGCAAAAATATTTTGGAGAGGAGGGATCACGGGGGCGTTGAGCGTTAAGGGAAGAAGGGAGAGAGGGCGTGACTCTCCGCTCTGTCAAATTGAAAAAGCATTACTTTTGTGGCGGAAATTGGATCCAGGGCAGAGCATCACGCAAACATCTTTCGGTGTCTAACCTTACTCAGCACCACATTATATTAACCACATAGTGAGAAAATAGCGTTTTATTACCTACCCTGAGTAACGAGGTCGTGAACAAGGCTGATGGTGACCTCCTTGTGGAAAGACGTATATTCAATCATCGGTGACCTCTAATCGTAGAGGAAGGTATTTCCTATCCAGACTTGAATATCTTGTGGAGAACCCCACACGTGCAGGACGCCAAGTGGGTAAAGAGATCTAAACAGCTCGGTTCACTTATTTGCTCGCGTGAAATTAATGTTGTCGCGGTATTTGACCTCCTTCTTTTATATGAATCTTGAAAGAAAGATTTAAACGAGAGGAGTCGGGTGTTAGAAAAAGAAAACCTAAATTTTCAACGTTTTATAGCTAGCCGAGGAACGCCAGTAGTAGTCGAGAATATGCCTAAGTACTTAAACCGAGTCGACGGCATTAGACCAAGAGCCGCATGGAAGAGGAGTTCAGATCCCGTCAACGAAGGAGAAATACGAGAAGGCAACAGTTAACACACTCACTTATTACATTCTTCCGTCAGTGGGAGTTAAACGACCAACTTACGTCGAGAGAGAAGGGAGACGACGTCTTAGAGGCTTCCAGGAGCATTAGCACTTCCCGCTTACAAACTTCCAACGAACGACGGAGGTTGAGTATATTTCCCATAATGAACAAGCACTGAGGGAGAGGGGCCGGGGACTTTTTTATAATATATATTCCTTGCGAATAGGGAGAATAATTATTGTTCCTAATAATGCGACCTGCGATGGATGCGAAATCTCGAAAGGTGATAATGTCGAATGCTCAACAGGGATCGAAACACAAGTCTCAGAAGTTTATTCGTGTGAAAATATGAGCGAATGTATGTTTACCGTGAACGAGCGTGTTAGAATTGCCTTAAGTGAAGGAATTCGTATCAGGTTCGAGGGAGTTCTTTTTTTTACTGTTGATCATTAATAATTTATTCAGGAAGGTGCAGCTTTTGAATTTTAACCACTAGCCAAAAGATGATGTCCTGGATAGTACGTCTGGAAAGTTTCCATGTCTTCCCTCATAGCCGATTTCCCCGATTCACATTTCCAATTCGCGCTTTGTCTACTTATATCTTCATAACCTCACATCTAACCGTAACAAAAATCTTTCATTTCCACTTAGTTTTCAATTCTTCGATTAAAAGTGGCATTAGTATCACCGAGATGAATTTTATAGCAGCCGTTATTCGATGTATGCATGTTTTCCGGGAAGATTTTGAAGAGTCGAATCTCTTGAAAACAACCGCTGAAGTGATAATAACCCATTCCACCAATAGATCACGTGCGGTTACATGTGTTCGGTTACTTTTAGAAGAGCTCAGTTACTACGGTCGTTTTGAACTTGGAGTATTCACTCCCATTTTTTAAGGAGCAATACATCTCCCCTTGGCCTCCTTTGGCTAACCAGCGATATTTCAGCTGGCAGCATCATCGGGAGGGTTACCCGCACTCGACCTCATTCTTGAATGCTACATTAGACCAGAATCATAGCACATGGTGAGCAAAACGAGTGGTAATTGATGAGACTGTAGCAGTAAACAAACCACACAATAGTGTGCAGATGTTACGAGAATATCGTGATACAAGCGCAATAAGCCCTTAACTCTTTGGTGAAGAGAAAAGTCATAGGCATCCGTCTTGTATCTAAAGAGTACCTCCCTGCATTAATAAGCATTCAAGGAATAACCATGGATTTTTTTCATAATAATTAGGTGATAGCCGTTAATTATTCTCAGATGACATTTCACAGTGAAGGATTTTGCGTAGGTTTTTGTTATTAACATTTTTAAGCACCACAGCGCGGCATAACTTTGATACTTGCAACTTTTTTGATGAAAAAAAGTTCAGCTTAATCCAATAAAAAATTTAAAGAGGGGATTTTTATGTACTGATTGATAAAATATTATTATATTCGGTTTCTTGGGGTTGCCATTTCGACCTCTTTTAAACCGTTGAGCTCGGATTGTCTGTGGCATATTTTTTATTCTGAATTCGAGACAACGAATCGGCGGCCGAATTAAAATTGAAATTAAAATCCGAGTGGGAGAATCGGAGAGTGAACGAGGAGAATGTAGACGGGCGATGTAAAGAGAGAGAGAGGGGGAGAGAAGAAAAAGTGAGGGGGGGGAATGGATCCCTCTCTCGCTTACCTTCGATGGAAATGGAATGAAACGTGTGAGTTTGTGTCACGGCTTACCGGCTTGAGTTTGGAAGGGATTGAGCATGTGGATTTTCCCGAGAATTTTCGTTTTGTTGACACACACATTCGCACGTGTATATATGTGTGTATGTATATGTACATGTGTCAATGTGTGTGTGTTTGTGCGAATGTGTGTGTGTGCGAATTTTTTTTCTGACGAGCCACACTCTGGGTCGGAGCATGGCCCACATTCCCATTCCCCCTATTTCCTTCCCTCCCCCCACATCCTCCTCTCACACTCCTCTCTCCTTTCTTCTCTCCCTCTATGCCCCCTCGATATCTCGTCACAGAACACGAAGGATGACTGCATCATTCGCATTGACATTCATGCGTTTATTTAACTCTCTCGTCAATGGCGACAGTGAAGTCCCTAGCTATATTGAAAACGCTTTTATAAACGCCTAGTGGGACAGTGAGGAGGAATAATAAATTCCATCAATACTGACGGTTGTCACTTATCCGGTTGTCACCGTCTAAACTGTAGTATTTATAATAAAAATGACTCATTTCATCGTCGTGATAACCGTCCACATATTTTTCAGCGTACTAATATCCATGCACTCATGTATTATGCCTGTAAAATTATTCAGGGTAGGGATAGAATAGTAGTAAGAGTGTTAGGAGGCTCAGAAGAGGATGTGGGTTCAGGGTGAAGCATCTGAGTACTCTCAGCTTCACCTAAGCTGCGTGATTTTTCGGGTACGGGATCTTCCTGGGAAACAGCAGGTGGCAACGAAAAAGAGCACCGCTCAAGCTCCCAACACCCTAAAAGCGTGAATTTCGTTCGCAATAGGTCTTAGTGAGGGGTGATCCTTACCTTCACCTATGATATTAACCTATGATATTCATCTATGATATTCACCTATGATATTCACCTATGATATTCACCCATGATATTCACCTATGATATTCACCTATGATATTCACCTATGATATTCACCTATGATATTCACCTATGATATTCACCTATGATATTCACCTATGATATTCACCTATGATATTCTCCTATGATATTCACCTTCGAGTTTATTACTTACCGTGATATCATGCGCAAATTTAATAGGTTGATGTCAGAGTTTAGTGGGTAGAGAGAACAGCTATTGGTTGAAGGATTCCGGGTTCAAATCTAGTTGTCTCCTCTGAAAGACCAAGCCGTGTAATTTTTGTGGGTAGATGATAAATTGGTAACATGCTCATTACCAGTTCTGACTAGAAAATTAACATGCTAAATAATTCATTCGAATTGTCTTTCTGCGTGCTCAAGTTTACCATGATTGAGTATTTATGATTGGATTATTCGGCGCATTCTTGTTCTTTTAGCTGCAATAGCTTTTTCCGACTGATTCTGAATATATCATAATATATATTGTCCTTTTAGTTCATAATCCCTGTGTACACATTACGTTCAATGCCAAACTGAAATTTCCTGAGCGATCGCCGGCGGAACAGTAGAAGGAGCTTACTGTCCCTGCCCACTCGAACATAGAAGTTTTTCCCGCGGCCGAATCGAAATTAAAATCGCAGTTGGAGAATTGGAGAGTGGAGTGGAACAGAGAGGGGCGGTGTAAAGAGAGAGATGAGGAGAGATTGAGAGGAGGATTGATTCCTCTGTGTCAGGTGACCATTACCATCACCGCTCAAACCATTTTTTTATCAAATTTATTAATTTGGCTTATTCTGAGATGCCGGCATGTGTAATACCGATCCGTATTTCTTTAACGACCGCGATACGTGTCCTCGTGAAGAATATTCCTGAGACTCGGGGGAGAGGGTGACTCCGTTCTTCCTGACCCGGGTGAAATAAAACGTGGATGTATATCTGTCTGTCGCTCTTGGCGCGGCTCCGTTGATGTATCGGGCCTCAGTCCCATCCTCCTCCTTCCCTTGAGAGCGGGGGATCGGCAGTCGGGGTTCGAGGAGGGGGAGGCGAGTTGGCGGATGGATGGAGCGTGCCCGCGTGGTTCAGCCTTCGGACCCGGTCGCAACGCCCCTCTTGTTTAGTCCGCGTGCCGGAAATTCCCTCTCGCTACTGTGGCTGCGGTGCACGGTCGTCTCCTCCAGCTTCTCCCCTTCCCAATCCATCCCCCACGCCTGGTCCCGCACCGCGTTCGTTCCGTGCGGCCGAGTGGATGACGTTCGCGCAGCGTCGCTTCCACCATTGGAGAGGAGGTCGCTATCGCGTTTTGAGATTTTTTTCCTCCGTGGGAAGAGGGACGGGGAAACAAAGGAGAGCCCTTTGGTTCCGTTGCCAGGTACGCTCATCATCACTCGAGTGAAATTTCTGCGGTGAGAGTGAGTACGAATTGGAGGACGAGTTCATTTGTTTTGTGTATACGTATATACGCTGTTGGTGAGCGAAAACACATTAACGTGACATTGTAACATATTCACAATCTCCCGTGTGGCGTGCTTTGAAAACAAATTTACATAGTTATTTGGTGTATATATATATACACATACGTGTTTACGTGTGTATTTTTAGCGCTATAATGATCTATATTATCATCAACTTGTAGAGTGTTTAGCGTTGTGTCAAGTGGGGCTTACAAACGCAGCAGTGCATAGACCATTGGTATATTGAAAACTTTTTGATATTAAATAAAAATTCAATGAAGTTAAATTTTTGAAAAGCCGGGCGTGATGCACCATAGACAACACAGAAAAACAGTAAACGAACAAACTTTTAGTATTTCCTGCTGTGCGGGAGAACACGACTTAGGGCATGAATTGGGGGGTGAGGAGGGGATAGAAGATTTTTAGGATAGGAGGATGAAGGAGCGGATTGGGGAATTATGGGAAGGATATAGAAAGGGAAAATAGGGTACTAAGTTAAAATGGTTAATGAGAAAATGGTAGGGAAGTGGTAATGTGAAATATTTAAACCAGGAGTTTGAAAGAATTTGAAAGTATACCTATAACGTTTATAATTGAATTAGTTTAACTACAGAAGGGGAAAACGATATGAAGCATGCATTGTAACAGGTAGCTCGATGTTATCAACTTTGATATATGTATATATATATATATATATATATATATATATATATATATATATATATATATATATATATATATATATATATATATGTATATATATATGGGTCGCGGTAGCCCAGTGGGTAGAGCGTTGGACTACTGACCGGAGGGTCCCGGGTTCGATTCCAGGGCAAGGCACTCTGGGCACCTGCAGCTCCACCCAAGCTATGTGATTTTTCGGGTACCAGGTCTTCCTGGGAAACCATAACCGGCACAGGGAAAGGAACTGGCCCCCCTGCCCTGATGTGTGAATTTTCACACGCCGTATAGGGCTTAGTACTGGGTGATCTCTACCATCACCTTTTAAACCGACCTTTGGGTTGATTACTGTGTTTATGTATATATAAACTATATATATATATATATATATATATATATATATATATATATATATATATATATATATATATAATGGGCTGACACAATATAACACAAATAGAAAAGAATAGACACATTTAAAAGAACACTCACACGGTAAATTGTTCGAGCTTTCGGCCCTCTCAGAGGCCTTCTTCAAGAGAGACTGAAGATATTTTCAGTCTCTCTTGAAGAAGGCCTCTGAGAGGGCCGAAAGCTCGAACAATTTACCGTATGAGTGTTCTTTTAAATGTGTCTATTCTTTTCTATTTGTGTTATATTGTGTCAGCCCATTATTGTGCCGCTCGTGTGAGTTTTTCCGTACAATCGTTATATATATATATATATATATATATATATATATATAGTGTAGCCACAGAAGGGGAAAAGGACATGAAGGACATATATATATATATATACATATATATATATATATATATATATATATATATATATATATATATATATATATACACACACACATGAGGCATGTTCATAATGTAAGGGCCGTTTGGTCACAGGAAAAAATATACTCGCATGAAACACATTTATTACTTCACTTCTCTACATAATCGCCTTTCACTTCTAAGCATTTTTCATACCGCTGCACCAGCTTCTTTAACCCCTATGCATAGAAGCTCGCCGCCTGAGAGTTGAACCAATTGACAACGCCGTTCTTGAGTTCCTCTTCGGTTTCGAAACGTTGTCCACCCAGCTACTGTTTCAAGTGCAAGAAGAGGAAGTAATCGCTAGGTGCAAGGCCAGGACTGTAAGGTGGGTGTTCAAAGAGTTATCAACGAAAATCTTGAATATTCTTATTAGTTTTGGCATAAGTGTTTCGGTACCAACCTTGCACAATTTGTGGTACCCGAGGTTTTATGTGACAATATTGTAGACAGTAGTGCGTCCAAGTTGAGGAAATTTTTCAGCCAGGTCAATCGACGATAACATCGCAGTTTTTATTCCACTTGCGAAACAATTTCATCGGTCAGAATACTTGGGCCTGCTACTCCGGTCTTCGACATGAACATTTGTTCGTCCATTTTTTAAAATCACGGCACCACTCTTTAACATTTCTTTCAGTCATAACTGTAGGTCCATAAACTGGGCATCACTCCCGATGAATTTCAGCAGCCGATAATCCTTTTGCATACAAGAATCGTATGACAGAACGCACTTCACAGCTGGCGGGATGAACGAGTGTCACGGACATTGTTGTTTGCATGCACGGACAAGCAAACGACTTCTGAAACAAAACAAATGCTGCTATAGCTTCTCAATGAATCAGTAGATGGCAGATGGCACTGCAGGAGTAAAACTGTGTTCTAAAGCGCCAATATTTAAATATTAACAAACGACTTTTACTTTATGATTATGCCCCTTTAATATATATGTGTATATATATATATATATATATATATATATATATATATATATATATATATATATATATATATGTGTGTGTGTGTGTGTGTGTGTGTGTGTGTGTGTGTGTGTGTGTGTGTGCGTTTGTTGGCGTGCGCGTGTGTATTCACAGATATTAGTGAGGTAGAGAAGTTTGCATTAACGATGATATATGACGGTGCTTGAGTTGCAGACCAGGAGTTGGGAAGGACGGGTTGAATTTGAGATGGTGTTCCACGCGAAGAGAATGCGTCACGTATGTACGAGCCGGTTTTGTATCTCACGCGACTGCACGGAGTCGCAGGGATTGTTGACATTGGTTGGGATTCAACAGGGAAACTGAAGGGCTAGAGTGAGTGCATAAAGCTTCACATGAAAAAAAATTACGCCAGTGAAGAAATCCGAAATATGAACCTTCCAATTTACGATTGGAAGATTTCGATTTTCTTCAAGTCTTGCTGATTTTATTTTTGCCATGCTCATTTATTCAACTTAGTCTGGCCCTTGTATGTTGCCTACCCTCTAATTTTACAACCTCAATTTCTATTTTTCCGTTTAAAAACTAGGCCTCGAATCATGTTCATTAATTAGTATAGGTTTAATAATGGTTTCATCAGATAAAAGCTGTCACTTTATAGTATTTATCTTCAACCAATCGCAGGTTTTTGCTCTTTCCTCTCCAAATCCGTTCTCCAAAACCTGCCCAACTACACACATTGTTCCTACTGCCAAAGATAATCTTTAAATGTATTTGACACGTTCAAATGTTTTAACATTCATTTTTAACGTTTTGCAAATTTCTAAGATCGAGAAGAGAAATAATTTTGGGAAATCGAACAGAATTTTTACATTTACCTAACTATAACTGTAATATCTTCAATGTAACTGAACAAAATGTCAACAAAAACTATAAAAATTCGTATTCGGGACCTGAAGAACCTTATTTCTACTATTTCACTTTAAACTACGAAACGGGAATAATAGAAAAGAGAGAAGCAATATTTGAAATCTAATTCACATTTTACCCCGGATTCGTGTTTTTTTTCATCTTGGAACATATTTTCCAAAGATACGGAAGAATTATTCGAAACGAACTCCATGGGAACGATGCCTCGCCAAATGCCGGTTTAGCCTCGCGCGCGGGTGAGGATCTGGTGGGAAATAACATCTGAACCTCACTAGAATCAGAAACACCCCCAAAAGCTCCATCCACGGATTCGGATCTTAGTTGTGCCGTGGAAAAGTTTGACGCTCACCTCGCAGCGCTTCGTTTACTGGGTAGTGACTTTCCCACCCCTCTTCCCCAGGCCGGGAAAAGCACTGCGGGATCGAGAAGGGCTTGCGGGCAATCCGGAATGTGTGTTCAGAGGATATTTCACCGCCCTCATGGTTACCTTCGCTGCGGAAGATAACAAAAGATATATTATCTTACGGATAAATGGTGCAGACGCTTACACCGCACCCTCCAGGGGTGAGTTATTGCCAAATGACCTGAGCACATTATATTTTATTTTCCATGTGCTTTTGGGACATTTAATTTTGTAAATGAAGCATTACTATTGGTCGTATGTTTAATTTATGTTCGGTTTCTGTTTAGCATTATTTTCTTTTATGATCATTTATTTAATTTATTTATATGCGTTTTTCTTTTTTCCTAGATTGCCTAAACTCACAAGTTCTTGACGCTTGAAAAATAATGTTCCTAGCGTACGTTTTTTGTTTTTGCTGGAATTCGAGATGAGCTCATAATAACAATTTGGCCCCCGAGTATATATATTAGGCATTCAGACGTGGCCATCTGCTTCCTAGAGGTCTCATTTTTTTGGCTTTACCAGGAGCCTTAGTACGTTGTTTCAAATGTTAATTTACAAATGCAAGAACAACGTTTTGAAAAAAATTATAATAATAATAATAGTTCTGCTTATTATTTAGCACCTAATGAAGAGGAAATGTTTTCTTTAACCAAGAATTATTTATTACGCTTTTATGGGTAATTGGTCTGAATTTTTGCTTCACTTCACAGTATCAAATAAAATAATACGCTATATGTACAAAGAAATTATAATGATTCAATAAATATGCATGTTATGAAAATATTAATTTTAAGCTTTTTAAAAATTAAATTACCATTGATACTCTTAGAGCTTATTATAAAGCAGTAATGTTAATAAAATATCATAAGGTTGCTAGCTATGTTGGTGAAATTTCTTTTTACGGTTAATATAAAACTCACGTTAAAGGTATTCGTTGAGTAAGCAGTTGTTAAAGTTGCATTACTTATGCATCACCAAACTATTTTTGCCACGTTCTGTTCCACCTTTTATCCACACTTCCACACTTCTTTGTCTTGAAACCTCTGTCTATTTACCCCGTGGGAAAGCCGTATTACTGTTTTGCTTCTGGGAAATAAGTTGAAACGGGGGATATTCCCACCTGTAGTTGAGTTGTATTTGCATTGCTTGGATGCCTTTTTCTCGCACTCAACATGAATTTAGAGAATGTTTCTTTTACCGCATGTACCGGGTACCACTGAGTGCCAAATTTCTTAAAGCGCTAGGTTTCGGTGGCTGAATGTTCCGACTTGGAAAACAGTCTCTTTTGTACTCAAATGTACGTATTTTCTGTGTGCAAGCAGGAGTGCGTGCGTGTTGACGCAATCTCAACTGTCGGCTTGCACAGGCGCGTTTACCTTTTCATCCAAATAAAAAAGAGAGCCTCGCTTGGGTGGCTGCGGCAGCGGAAAGAGATCCGGTTATAATTTCGCGCTTCAGGTTTGATAATTCGTAAAAATTCTCCCTTTAGAAAGCTTACTCAGTCTTCATCATTTCTAAAATTCCTCGGTTCATTTAGTCAAACGATATGTCTATTTTTTCTGCTTTTACTACACACTTTGTGGTGGCCTACACTACGCAGACGCTACGCATTACTTGAAACACAGGGAAATATATTATTAGTTTTATTTTTACATCTTTTCTTCCGATTTTTTTGGGAAGGCAAACATTTTATCCAAATTTAAGAGAATATAAGTTTTCAAAAACAATTTTCGAGACAATCGTATCATTTTTTACTTTTAATAATACGAGGCGTGTTCATAAAGTAAGGGCCGTTTGGTCACAGGAAAAAATGTACTCATATAAAAAACATTTTATTGGCACTTTTAGTTAGCTACAAACCTACTTCACTTCTCTACATAATCGCCGTTCACTTCTAAGCATTTTTCGTACCGCCGCACCAACTTCTTCAACCCCTATGCATAGAAGCTCGCCGCCTAAGGGTTGAACCAATTGACAACGCCGTTCTTGAGATCCTCTTCGGTTTCGAAACGTTGTCCACCGAGCCACTGTTTCAAGTGCAAGAAGAGGAAGTAGTCGCTAGGTGGCAGGTCGGAACTGTACGGTAGGGGCTGGGGGCCCAAAAACTCTCGTCCACTGGACATTCTTTGCTCTTTGTGGTGGTCGTTGAGCCTTTTCGGTACCCACCTTGCACACAATGTGTGGTACCCGAGGTTTTCCGTGACAATATTGTAGACAGTAGTGCGTCCAAGTTGAGAAAATTGTTCAGCCAGGTCATTAATCGTCAATCGACGATCACATCGCAGTTTTTGTTACCCTTGCGAAACAATTTCATCTGTAAAAATACTGGGCCTGCCACTTCGCTCTTCGTCATGGAGATTTGTTCGTCCATTTTTAAAATCACGGCACCATTGTCCAACCTTTCCTTCACTCATAACTGTAGGTCCATAAAATAGGCATAACTCCCGATGAATTTCAGCAGCCGACAATCCTTTTGCATACAAGAATCGTATAACAGAACGCACTTCACAGCTGGTGGGATGAACGAATATCGCGGACATTGTTGTTTGCATGTACGGACAAGCAAACGACTTCTGAAGCAAAACAAAAGCTGCTGTAGCTCCTGAATGAATCAGTAGATGGCGCTGCAGGAGTAAAACTGTGTTTTGAAGCGCCCATATTTAAATATAAGCAAACGCCCTTTACTTTATGAATATGCCTCGTATTAGCCGGTTGCATCAAAAGTATATTTTCTATATTATAATATTCTTTCATTAATAATTCCAGTAATGATATCTCCGATTCCGGCGATGATATTTGTCATTTGTATTCTTTGTGTGATGCTTGCAACTAATTCTTAATCTAAAATTAAATATTAGACATCAAAAGGTATATAATAAGAAATTCTTCTATGCCTTCTCTGTTGGCATATTTCAAATTAAGAGTCCCACTTGTATCCTCCCTATATCTCCTGCTACACTTTCCTGCGGTGACTTATGGGACATTCTCATTAAGTAGAATCAGTCGAAACTTGAAAGGAAAACGGATCTTTGTTTTTCAAAGTATGAATCGGAAACGTTGAGTAATGCTCCGCGTGAGAATTGTTAATTGAGTCGGAGCACCTCTCTTCGCGCTCGGAGGGGAACACATTGCAGACAGAGGCCATTTGAGGACGACGGAAGGAGGAAGAGAGGTAATCGGTATCCAAGGGGGAGAGGGTTGGGGAGGGGGAGGGATTAAGTGGGGGGGGGGTTGGGCAAACACCCTCCCCCCCAAAGCGGCATGTTTCCGAATGGCATTAATCCTTTCGGGGCGAGAGGGGACCTGGCTCGGTGGAGGAGGACGTCGGTAGAGGGAGCGAAGGGGGATGGAAGAGAGGTGGCGATTGAGTGGCGATTAAAGCCGCGATAAAGGACGATAAATACGTGTAACGGTTTTCGAATAAATCACGTCTAGTTTGAGAGGTGGAGGAGGTCACAGCGCACACGACCTATCGGGTTGGTGCTTCTCGTGTGTGTGTGTGTGACGGAGGCCATGGCGAACGGGAATACAGACGCGCTCCCGAGGAGGATACGAAAAGGGGGAAGATGCCTGAGGAAGGGTTTCTGATTCCCTGGGTGCCACGCGTTTATCCCTCGGTCCGAATTGGTGGAGGGGAGCCGGAAACAAGGTCGGGGAGACGGAAGGAAACGAATTATCGCTCAGAAATTTGTTTTCACCCTCGAGGATGAAAGTAAGCAACATTAGGGTCTCGAAAAAAAAGACTGAAATTTCGATTACTGTTGATTAGTCGATGCAACAATGCACGAATAATCCCCACGGACAAAAATCAAATTACCTGACCGGGAATAGCACTCGGATTTCCAATTTCGTCGAAAGAAGACTTCTCTACACTGCCGTCGCCCTAAATGCACATCTGTCAATTTTGTTTTTTGTTCTTCGCACTTTAATACATTAAATTTCAATTAAAATGGAAAATATTTATATCTAGCGCCGCGTAAACCACAAATTAATAAGTAAAATCTACTACTTTATATAAACATAATAAACACATTAATATATACTGACATAATAATTACACTGTCTCTACGATGCCGTAAGCAATGCTAGCGACTCCGTGGTTTCCTGGAAAATAATGTTTGATCATCCGCAAACCTAACTGATTTTATTAAATCCACAGAGACATAAGAGAGACCAATATACATGTATCACTATTATTCTTTTGAGATACCTGTTGGACTAAGAAAAGTGAAAATTTCTCGGTGTTTTTATTTTCTGCTTTTTTTGCGAACAATTCTCCTTCCTTCTTAATGAATGGACCTTCAACTGACCAAATTAGTACTTTATTAAGTTTTTTTCTCGTGCCTATATATTTCCAATTCCCAATTTTCTGATGAAAGTTTTTCTTTATCAAGAAAAATTTCAGTTGAACCTGCTTCTCTCAGATCATCCTCAATCCTAGTGATATATTTCACCGTCTTACCTACTTCGGTTGTCATAAAAACTCCACAATTAGTACTTTTATTCTGGTTACTTTTTCCCAAATGCCTTTCCTTTTTTTTCAAAAATAGTGTTTTGGCTCCATAATCTGGTTTTATGACTATTCAGAAGTGACTTGGTTTTGCGTATTTAGAAATGCAGTTTTTGTTTTAGGTCTTTTTTAAGAATATTAGATTATCTTCCATTTTTTGGCAAAGAATTGATTTTGGAACCTTCTCTGGTCTACATTCTTGTGTTGTTTCACATTGTTCACTTTTGGAACTCTTTCTTTTAATTCTGCCTTTAACATCTGTGAAGATTTGGGTATCAGTTTATTGTAGGTGATTTAGGTACTCAGTTTTTTCGTATGACATTCCAGAACCCATTTATTCCACGGTTTATCTAACAATTATTGTCTATTTCTTATTTGCTATCAATCTTGAGCCAGGATTGCCAGATTATTAACACATTCCATACATTCTTACTAAAAATTAATTCCAAATTGGATTGGTTAATCAATTTTCAGATTTAATAGCGCCATTCTCGGATTGCGTTATTTTAGGGTGTAACTGAGCAGTAATGTGAAGAGTCCATCCCCTTTCCATACTGTATTATTTTGTAGGGTTCCAGAATTTTTCCCTTTGAATTTGGCACCTGATTTTGCGGTGGGTCTAATCTAATAAGTGCAAGATTTTGCATTTATAATTTTGATGTAGAAAAAACGGGTAACTAAGTCATAAGCTATTTAGAAACCACGGAAGGTACAGAAGATTTTCTTCTGTAACTTCTTCTATGCATGAGGTGTGTCCGAAAATTATCCGACATGCGTTTGTTATTATTTTTTCATTGTGCGGTTTGTGCCAGCAAATTTGCTCCAAGAGGTCAGATGATAAACAAAAAATATTACGTTGAAGTTCTGAAAAGATTGCTTGATGCCGTGATAAGAAAACGACCGCGTCTCTGGTCAAGCGGTGACCGGCTTCTTCACCACGATAATGCGCCAGCGCATTCATCGAACCTTGTGCAGCAATATTTGGCGGAACACAAGATGGTACAGCTTTTCCAGCCTCCAACAAAGCCTGCTGTGACTTTGGAATGAAAATGGTGCTCAAAGGAAAGCGGTTCGACGTCATCGAGACGATTCAGAGTAATGCGACGCGCCAGCTGAAGGCAATTCCAAAATATGCGTTCGAGGACTGCTTTAAAATGTGGAAGCACTGCTGAGAGCGTGTGGTTCAATCTAATGGGGACTACTTCGAAGGATGTCAAGACCCGGTTGACGAATATTAGCGCCAGTTTGGATGTATAAACGAAATGATATATGTAAAATGTATATGAAGATAGTATATAACTAGCGAAAACAAACACAGAAGCACACAAAAAAGAAAAGAAACTCAAGTGTCCGAATTATCGGTGGTCAAGCAATCTTTCTTAAGGGAGTAAAGGAAGGGTTCCCTCCTTCTCACCCTTGTATTTTTGAATTTATTGAGAGAAAGACACTCCTCATCCTTGGATCTATCGGATTGACAGTTGAATTAATTTTTCTAATTGTTAATTAATTTATCTAAGATTCTCATGTAGTGCGGTATTTGGACTATTTCTGTAATTCCGCAAGATAAATTGTGTTAATATATTTGAAATACCCTGTTCATTGTGTTTTATAGCCATCAAGGGCTACCGTTCCAGATTATGTACCAATTGAACGGCGCTTTGTGTTCTTTCATATTATTTTTTTAACGAATCGGACAGTCTCTGTTCCATTTTCGAATCAATGTTTTTCGAGACTGGTCCCAAATGCCCGCTGCATATTGGACGTTCGACTAACGGGGAAAAGCTTTTTTTTTGTCACGGCTCCGACCACTATTCCTCCCGAGGATTGCAACGCACTTTTTACCTCCTTTTTCCTCGTCGCTTCCCGGCTCTCGCCTCCCAATTTTTTCAGCTCCCCCTCTCTATCTTTTCTTCCCTCGGTCTCACCTTCATCCTTCACCTCATTCCCTCGATGAAACCTCGATCCACGTTCCTCTCTCCCCGCCCACCTAACCGGACCGCGTCCTCCGCCGCCATCCCTCTTCCAACCCCCCTCAAACTCCTCCGCTGAGGATGGGAAAAGGGTGTTATCATCATTATTCCCCTCACCGCACCGTCCCATTATCCTCCTCTTCCCCCTTATTACCTCGTTCGTCTGCCGCCCAATCCCCTCGTCTCGATGCCCCCCACCTTTGGGAGCCCTAGCAGTCCCCCACCCACTTCCATTCTACCCTCAGAAGCCCCTTCAACTTCTCCGGGTCGAGAGAAAACTATTTCCTTGGAGTGATTTTTTTTATTTCATTTATCTCCGCTTTTCAGTTTTGGGGAAACTTTCATGAAGAGGGTCTTAAATGGGGGGGAGAGAGCAGGAGAGAAGAATGTGGTAAAATAACCCTATTTGAGCTGGAAGGAATCCATACGCCTCTTTTGCCCAGGTGGGGTTGATACGTAGAGTGATCGCCGCCAGTCCGTACCATGCTTTCTATCTCGCTCTTTTGGCAGGTGTTTCGCGCTCCGCATCTCTCCTATTTATCTCCCCATCCATCGCCTTTCTGGGTGTTCCAGGACGCTCTTCAGTCGGAGGTCGACTCGTAGTCGTCCTAACCTCGGCTCCCGACGGGGCTTTCCCAATTCGGGAAATGGGCCAATCTGCACTCAAGACCGGGGCGCTTCAGGGGAGAGATGTGGTCCATTGGAGTCCTCCCCCGAGTCATCACTCGAATCCCAGCGCCAGGTTTCATCCATTCCTCCTCCCTGCTTTGACATTCTTATATTCCCGACTTCCATGTTTCTCTCTTCATATACTTCTCCTACCTTCGTTCATCTCTCGAATGCAACGGCCCCAAGTGTTCCAAGAACCCAAAAGGGGTCTCTCGATTCGCCCATTTACAATCCAATCTCACACGCTCGCCCCTCCCGTAAACAGCCTGCAGGAGCCCGTCTCCATTCGGCCTTCCACCCTCAATCTACGTGCGCCACGTCCCTCCCTCCCAAAATCCTTCCTCAGTCCCGACACGCCTCTTCCATCATCTTCTCTTCCCCCGGCACACACTCCTCTCCCTCTTTGTCTTCGGATCTTCCCTCATCCCGTCCATTTCCCGTCCATTCTTCTGCCCTCCTTCACCCTTCCCTCCCTCTCTAGCGCTATCCTTCCCCCTCCCTCCACCTTTCTCCTCTCGTTCCGGGGTCATCGTCTCCCCCGTAGCCCAAGGAGCCTTTATAAAAAAAAGAGGAAAGACAAGGGACGACTTCTACGCGAACTTCAGTCGGTTGGTCGCCTTACGTCCGTCCGACTGCCTATCAACTCCGCTCAGTTCTGTGTGCCTGAATGGTTGGCTGCTCGGCTGTGTATTTCTGACTCGCTCTCCTACATCCGGCTGGATGGATGGTTATGTATGGCCCTTCGAAATTCGAATCCCCCTTCTCCCCTGCTTCATCTCCTTCGGGGCGCTGTCATTATGCCAACCTCCCGACCAATCCGATCTCCGGGCATTGGGTTACCGGAATACAAATGTTTGCCTCGAGCTCGGCTGAAGCGTGTGAAGTTTTGTGCTGCCGTGTCACCGTCCTTTTCACTGCCGAAGGGATTTTCAGGGGTTTTCAAAATCGCTGCCTCAAGCGTAGAGGAAACTATATTAAGAGTCAGTTTACGGTTCTATTTAAGTGTAAAATGCGTAATTATCATTAGAATCATAAACGGGAGAGAATTATTCATGTCACTTTAGTTCGTATACGTCTCTGCGTAATCAGTGTCAAACTGTGCTTTTGCGTAAGATATTAAAATCAAAACATTTTATTTCGTTCACTTCAAAGTCGATTGAGAAAAAATAATTCTTTATCGTCGTATCTTTAATTCAAGTGGACCTTTTCATTTAAAACATTGGCTTTTTTCACTCGACATGAAACATTAGTATTCACTTCCCTTCCTAGTACCAACTAAATGGCTTCGTTGTTTTCAACGAGAACGCAGTACCGAGTTTTGAATTGACAGAAAAGTTTTTTATCACCTTTAATATAGGACTCACTGAGACTTCGCTAGCCATTTTTATTGGATCCAATAATAAGCGTTAGAAACAACAAGACTCACCGCAGGTATCTCAGCTAAAAAATTTACAAGACTACTCGATAAAAACTTTTTATTATCTTGGAAATTCCTGTACTTCACAGTTGGTGCAGAAGTATTGACTTGAGGAGATGCTGAAAAGATGAAAGGAATTCTCTACTCATTTGAAATCTTGGTCACTACTGAGTGGAAATGAAGGAAGGAGAAAAGCTAAGCGAATGAATAAGATTACCATTGATGAGGGGTTCATAAATATTTTCAATCGAATGTTATCTTTGACACTCGGCACACTGGTCTTCACACAAAACGTGGAGACATGATTGATCGAAATTCCTGTACGCAAACTACCTCAACGATCTAGTACCCAGCTTAAAGTCATAAACACGTCACTAAATTCCTCATAATATATCCTAGAAGTATGAGGGTGCTAATTTGCATAGTCCTAAATTACCATCCTTGTCTGTACGGCCCCGAGTGATCTCAGTAAATAATTAGTTTTTTTCGGAGATTGGTTTTCGATGGGATCCACTTTGTATGCTTGCTAACACATACGAGTACCTTGGAGCCTCTGCTCTTAAACTCCCATTTCACGTTCTATTTATTCCGTTCACGATCTAACTATTTAGCTCCAAGTAGATGCCTCCTTTTAAATTGCATCTTATCTCGTAGAGCACCCACTTCACTGTTCCATATGATGAAGTTTCTGCCTCCGCTCGATCATATTTCATCCCTCCTGTCCGAAGCCGAAAACCCGCAATATTTTGAAAAAAAAATACCTAGGCCAAAGTTCTCTATCGACCCATTCTGTAGTACCAATCAGGGATATTCTCTCACCTTTTCGAGCATTTGAGCGTCTTAGGCGCACTACTGGTCCAAATTTTATACGTGAGTGAGGCCACCTACCGAGCTTGATGAATTCCCATTCCTACTGATTTAATTTATGTATTTTAAGTCTCGTCGTTTTTATCAAGGCGTAGTATGGTTGGATGAATAAGAAAACCCCTTAAAAATAAAAAAAAGATTCGATTAAACTCGCAGCTCGACCAAAAGACTAAAATTTAATTTAATTTCGGAGGCTAATGGAATCAAAATTTAATTAGTCCCCACATCATCTCTTCACGCGCCAGAGTTGGAGTGCGTGCACCGTGGTAGTGTTCGGAGTTCATGGATTTACCTTTCTACCGAGGAAGAAGGAGGGAGGGAGGGGGGGGGGGTTGGGGGGGGGGGGGGTGGGAGAGGTCGTGACGAGCGGCTCCAGAGTCCTCAAACCTCTCCATCCAAACTTTCCCATTTCAGATCTTCTTTTGTTTTTCTCTCCAAATCGGTGAACCCTCATCTCTCGCCCTCACTTTCCCTCCTCGCTTTAAGATGGCGGATGAACTCGCCTGATCGCCTGTCGAGAATCTTGGGAAGAACGTCGAGGGAGGTGAATGTCATCTTCCGTTTCAAATTAAGAGAGTTCGATTCGGTGCTCGGGATGAAAGGTAAAGAATGGCAGCCACGGAGATTCTACAGGGGCTCAAAATACTTTTGGGGGAGTTTCAATTCATTAAATATCACTCTCCATCAGTGCGTGCGTGGGCTCTCCTCTCATCAGACAAATTTAGCTGACACCACGGACGACAGTGCCAGCTTTTAGCTCTCCTCATAGGTCAAAGATCAAGGATACGTATGGAATCCATGGCAGCTCGCGGAGTTTGTGCTGTCGCTGAAATATTTGCTACTTGAGGAACATGCGAGGCATGATCATGACCTAAAATTTTAGTGTTCAGAATGGCGTCAAATTCATTTCCTAAGTGTAGGATCGAAGTTTGGGAACAATGTGCTACAATGCCGTTCAGTGCGTGTAATACCGCAATGATTACAAATAACTTATCCTCGATAAATAGAACACAAATAAACTGTCCATTTATCTTAAAATATGTACATTAACCAAGACCAAACGCGTCGGAATCAACCTTTAACAACCTTCAACATTTAAGGTGGACAAAGGTTTCGAATAACGCCTCAAGTCTTTTGCAGCCATCTGAACTCGTAGGTAGCATGCGTAAAATGGCATTGACGGTAGAAATATGACCATATGGCGGTAATTATATTTAAATACTTCCTCCACATGCCTTCCTCCACATGCACTTTTACTTTCACTCATCTCTGAGGCCACATAGTTATTATATTAAGCTTATCCTTTATTCCACTGTCAACTTTAACGCTGGTTCTCTCACTCTTATCCTGAATTCAACTTCGTGCGGTTTTGAGCGATATTTAGATCCGTTCACTATACTTCACATTTGCCTTGTTAAGACCGTTTAATAGATGCAGTATTCTCTTCTGTGAACAGGGCGTTAAACTGCGTGACTTTATTGGCGCCTTTCCTTAAAACCTATCCAAAGGTGACGTCAGAGTGACTCACAGAACACGACTTAATGTGTTTCGAGTGTAAAGACGTTCATTGTTTCGAAGTCCCAAGTCTATTTGTCTTCGATTCTAATATCATATCAGTGCCGAAGAAATTTGACTAAAGCGTAAATCATTTCATTCGATTATTTTTGAACGAAAAGGCCCGTATTGGATGCTCAGATTTCTCTCCACCTCCCTTCCTCTCCAAAATATCCCACCACCACGGCTAACCAACACACCCACCCCACGATCCCAATCGTCAGCTTACCTCCCTCACAATAACTACTCTCCTAAACTTCCTTCACTTCTTCTCCACTTCCTTTACTACCCTCTCATTCATTGGCCTCCTTCACCTTATTTCCCTCCCCCTTAATTTTGATTCTCCTTCCTTTACATCTCCCTCTCCCATTCACTCATCCCTCCCCGTCTCCCCCCGGGCACTCCTTCGACTACTGGAATGGCTTCCACCCCAATTCCCCTTTTCCCCCGCTTCTTCTCGCCCGCATCCCTCCAGAAGTATCGCTACCCCTGCCCTCTCCCCCTCCCCCCCTCCGTCAATTTTTTGGTTTGAGGATTTCCAAATTGCTACCATCTGAGGAGAGGACGCACTTGAGGGAAGCTTCAACTTTTCTCGGCGAGCAGTCGACGCCTTCGTCGTCCGAGGATTTAATTAACGAGATCGTGACGCAATAATGTCGATGAGCAATTCAAGGCGCTTAAGCTGTCGCAGGGATCATATATCCTCTGTTAGCGGCGCCGCATCCCATTCGCCTCGTATGCCCACCGCATTAAAGGATTTGCCCAGGCTGAATTGTTCCCGGAGGCGAATTGTCTGGGATTTTCGGATGCAGCGTTGCCATAACTATGGATTTATACCAAAGCCCACCCGAGTTTTGATGCAGCGATGTTGAAAGTGTCGATACGTCTCTTTTGGGAGAAATGAATATACTACATATATAAGTGGTATATAAATGGACGTGGAGATTTTATTTTGCCATCGGATGCTCATTTTTTTGCAATTGGACGCTTTTTTAATTTTTTTTTCCTTAGAGAGAGTGCTGCGAACTAACTAAAAATGGTCCCGTAGGGATAAGCCGTGGATGTATTATTATTCCTTTAAAAAATTTTAATTTCATTTCAAAAGGCTTTATATTGAGTTTGATTTCGATTTCCTTTGGCCGTGGCCGGTTTATTTTATCAGAAAACATCTCTAAAAAGCCGAGCGGAAGTTGATTGTAGAAACACTTGCATTGATATTTTTATTTCTTTCCTAAATCAACCTTTGTGACTATTATTTTTAGAGTAAGATCACCGGTCTACAGTAATAGTCCAACTATGATTAAAATTAAGAACCCAACGTCCCCTGAACGTTTGTATTGCTCTAGTTCGTATTTAGACGATTTAACATTTAAAAATGTAAATAATGTTTACTTCTTGCTTTTGAATGGCTTAACTGTTCAGAAATATACGATTGTTTTGCTATCAGTTCATTTAATAAGAGTATACACATAGAGAGTGGATGGGTGGATGCTTTTAATTCTGTAATTTCAAAATTTAGATAATATTTAAAATGATTATGTAGATGACAGCTATGGCATTGTTAAATCGCAACAAGAGGACACAGACAGAACAGACAGCTCCATTGAATCACACTTCTCATCTTTCATTTTCTACCTTGAATACCTCTTATTTGAGCATCTGAATTTTAGCAGGATAAAGGCTTAATATCCTTTAAGAGCCGTTTCCAAAATCATTACCGTAGTAATAACCAACAATTTCTTTCTAAGCGCTTAGAAAGAAATTGTTGATTACTCCCACAGTACTGCTTTTGAAAACAACTATATATATAAATATATATATATATATAGGTATATATATATATATATACGTATATATATATATGTATGTATGTATACATATACATATTTATATATTATATATACACATATATATATATATATGTATAAACATACATATATATATATATATATATATATATATATCACTTTTTGAAAGTCTCACGGACGTGAATAATAATGTATAACACTTAGCACTAGGGGACACAGACAAAAACACAGAAACACACAAAAAAGAGACTCACTATTTTTCGAATTTTCGGTGGTCGTGACCACCTTTATCAAGGAAGAGAGGGACAGAACTCAGAGGGAGCTCTGTTTTCATCGGAAGAGATAGAAGTAATGATTCAGTCATTACTTCTATCTCTTGCGATAAAGACGGAGTTGAATTCCATTGAAATGATCAAGAAATAACATGTGAGTGATCTTTTTATGTGTTCTTATATTGTTTGTTGTTGTCAAAGCTTGTTATAAACAATACATATATAGAAACAAATATATATACATTTATATATATATAAATTTATATATATTTGTTTCTATATATGTATTGTTTATATTAATATTATGTATATATATATATGTATATATATATATATATATATATATATATAGGTATCTATCGATAGATAAAATTGATTGTAGTATTTTTGTTCTGTATATTACGGGTCGAATTTGTCATACGCGTAAATTTTTCCAATGCAATCGGAAAAATCACCTGCGTAGCTGTTGTAGCCTTAAGGATCCGGGGAAAACTTGTAATACCATTCAAAATATAAGATAAAAATGTATCAACGTCGATTAGGCATCTTCGATTATTTTTTTGAGAAATAATTCAATGAAAACCGATATATTGTAACAAATTTACCAAGAGAATGTTTACAGCGCATCAATGTATGGCCCATTGCTTGTGACCTCCATTATCTACATCTACACTCCAGTCAGTATAATAGTGCAGTGTGGACGTCAAGGGGGTTTTGATGTGCTTTAATGTGTTGTGAGAGGCCTTTGGCGGCATTTATTTGGCGGCCTTCCCGCCTATTCTCTTCTTTCTTCGATCCTTCGCCGCACCGGGAAGAGAGAGCAGCAGTGCGGTGGGTTGCATCGAGTCTTTCAAAATGTAGCAGAAAACTTTGCTGCTGGGTTGTCGTAACTGACTGCGTCGACAAACAATTCGACTGTCACGGCACACCGTTGACCGAGCCGAAGCTCCATCTCGTCAGCGATTTCATTCACAGCTTCATCTCAGCCTGACTGAAGTGAGCTCCACGCACGATGACCTCTGCCTACGTGTGCGACTGTTGTGTGTAGCGGTTATAACATAATCGCAGGGGGTGGGATCTCCAGAGGAAACCTGTGCACGCCTCTTCGAAGTAGCTTCCTGGCACTCCGAAACGCTTCACCCCATGGACCGTAGCCAGACCGAGCGCTTTGTCCGTTTGGCCCTATTCCCTCATTCTCTCTCACCCCTTTCCCCCTCTTCCCCAAAAAGTCTCCGTTCGTACGTTCGCAGGGGGGAGCAGGGAGAGAAGGGGGGCGTGGTTCATACAAGCTTCCGCCGTCATAAAATTTCAACTTTTATTCTCTCACGAATCGACTCCCCCTATCCTCCCCTTCGCTTGTACTTCACGGACCACTCGGTCTTTTCTCCCGCTCCACGCTTCGTCTCTTTTTTTATTTCGATTCTCCTACCTTCAAATTTTTATTTTTTTCAGCATTCCGAACGAAAGATCTCTGAAATCTATGTCTGCCGTAACCAGCGGCGTAAGTAAGGGAGTCTGTCGTGGGGATGTCGGGGTTTTTGGCGGGCGAGGAGGGAGGAAACGAGTTAGGGAGGAATGGACGGGCTCCGCGTAATGCATCCGAACGTAATCATCCCCGTCTTCGAGTCTACCTCCCAAAATGAGTGCCCTAACCCTCGAATTCACATAATTGCCACTGCGCGACCCGTGGAGAGACCGAATAAGGCCATCGAGCGCGCCCACACACACGCACAAATACGTACCACCTATTTACACTCTCGCAGGAAAGACAGAGAGACAGAGGGCGAGGGGAGAGCCTACCGTCCTACTCCAATTGCCCCCGGATTACGACCCGCCCCAAATCCACCAGACCCGCCGTGGAAATTCGCATCGTGGCCTCGTCGTATTCGTCGTCGGGATTTTGCGACCTTCGGTGGATTCGATCCGCGTTGAGTCCGTTACGTTTTTATTTCCCCGCCCCTTACCACGGCCGACCTCGGTTTCCCTTCCCTCAATGAAAGCCCCCGGGCGACGCGCGGCGCGTTGGATGAAGGGGGCAATGAGGGACAGGAAGGAGGGAGGGAATGGAGAAGAGAGGAGAACTGGGGAGGAGAACGAGAGATTCAGAGAAAGATTAAGGGGCAGTAGAGGAGAGGCAAGAGAGGAATGGCGAAAGTTTGGAACGTACGACACGAAGGTTGTGGGTGAGAGCTTGGCGTGGTAGGGGATTTTGAGAATTGGAATGGGGGTGCCAGTCAGGGTTTAACCAAGCGGTATAGAGGTCGAGGGAGAGTATAGTGCACCACATTTAACGTTTGCCCTTAGGCTTGTTTTGGAGGAAAAAAATATTAAATGGTGAAATTTCAGGAACTTTAATGTATGAATACCCTCCCGTTAGGACCCTTCTTACGGTCATAAATAATCCATGGCCCCTGGGATATGACCACCCCGGTCGGGAATGAGATAATTTCCATGCAGCGTCATAATTTTGCCAAATTGAGTAAAATATTTCTGTTGCCTAGTTTTTTTTAATTTACTTTGATTAAATTTACTCGAAAACGAATGGTAAAGACCTAAACAGAGGAGAAGATAATTTCATATTCCCTTAGAGGGGTTCGCATGTTTTCTCTTGCATATTTTCGTGAAGGGAAATGGTGGAAATCTGATTAATATTTATTTTTATTACTTTCAATCGTCTATTTATCCAAGCCTGCCCATTGCTGTCTGACATCATTATTTATGCAATCAATAGAGAATTTTGTCCCACTACTGGATAAAATAGCTTATTTTAACATGAAATATTCCTCGAGGTATCCATATATGATACCTATATTAATTTGTTCAGCGAAACGTTAACTTGCCTAACATTGTCCTCCGCGTACAAAGTACGAGTATGTACACGTTTTTGTGGTAACGACGAGATATGTTCCTTTTCTTATGTCTCACTACAATAAAGAATGAAAACGATTTATATGATGCTGAGAAATTTAAAACCCATGGAAATATTTTCTGAAGTCACCTCACTTAATTATAACTAGTTTGTGAGAGTGACATTTAAAAAAATCTTAAATTAAATCACTTATTTTCATCTCTATTTGCACCAGAGATCGTTCATTTACGATAGCATATACGCTATTCCACTTTTGTTCAAATCTTTACACGTTATTGTCCGAATAATCACCTACCGCAAAATTACGCATGCTCTCGCTCATTATAATTTCATATTGAATTATATCATTCAATGTCTTCACAACCTTCAATTAATCCTCAGTCACCCTCTGTTGGATCCGTAAATTTACCACAGAAGGCTCGGTAATATGGATGCTCGAGGACCCATAGTGGGTGGAATGGAGGGAGGCACTCCCCCCATCCAATCAAATTCTCAAATCTCCCCTCCCATCCCTCAAGGTAGGATGGGCATTTTTTGCCTCTTTCCTGAAAAATCAAAGAGAGAAGAACAGGGAAGGAAAGATTTAAAAGTATGAATTGCCGGAAGACTGTAAAAAATTATTGAAAAATGCACCCACCATCATTACAAGGCCTAAGTGTGCCAAGAAACTTTCTTAGAAGCATTCAAGAAGTTCTCTCGGGTTTCCCACCGGGTCAGGTTGCAGTACACCGACGTTTCGAAGGTTGACTCTGCCATCGTCTTCAGGGTCACTTCACCCTGAAGACGATGGCAGAGTCAGCCTTCGAAACGTCGGTGTACTGAAACCTGACCCGGTGGGAAACCCGAGAGAACTTCTTGAATACCATACGCCGGGAAAACCTGAGATCCTTCATTTCTTAGGAGTGTCTAAGCTAAATAGCCAGTAATTACAATTCCACATGATTAATAATTAGCAATAAGTGCGAAACAATGCCAACCATTCTTAAATTCATAATTTTCACAAGTTATAAGCAGAAATTTATTTACATCCGGGAGTATATTCCGATAAAATATTTTTTAACCCGGACATTCAAAGTAACTATTACTTTTATTTGGTATTCTACCGCTTAAAGAAGCTTTTGGATTGACGCCGACTTTACATTTCTTAGTTTCGCCGGACAACACAAAGCCTATTAATCAACCCAACAAAGATAAACTCTTCTTCAATGCATTTTATCTTCATTTCTTGCATCCAATATCCCTATCGTTTTCCTCTTCCTCGCTTCGCTGGCCTAACATCCTACCTTTTATAACAGTTTTGAATTCTATAGCCAATCAAAATTCTCTGAATCCATCTTCCCTGCTTCGTTTGGACGTCTCCCAGCAGCACCATCTTCTACCCCACCATACGTAGTACTTCTTCGTTAATTTTATTTCCTTCTATTTTATCTTTCCCGTGCTTTTCCACAGCCTCATATCAAATGTCCCTTAATTACAACTTAAGTATAGTCCGATGTATCTCTGAAACACCGGGAGTTCTCCAAACATACCTAGGTCTGTCTATTGTGGTGCATTAACCAGGTGTTTATTTCGTAGATTAAACCCTGTCTCCTGCAGAAATCCACGGGCATTCCTTGTTCCTAAACTGCAGTACAGATACCTAGATGGTACAACGGGGAAGTCAGATCGGCATTAAGAAGGCAAAGAAAATAACAGTCAAAATTTAAAAAGAGTGTAAAAAGTGACGATAGAGTTAATGTGAATACATTCAAACAGAAACTTAAAGATTGTCGTAGTAAAACAAAAAGTATCTTGCGCACAGTACTATACTCTTTTAAATCTAAAATGCTAAGCGAATATCTTGAGGTAAATCCAAAGGTGCTATGTTAGGGAAATCCATTCTGGTGCAATGTTAGGGAAATATAGGGTAAACGTCCGCTGTACATTCTTCGAAGACGGAAAATGGAGAAATTATTACAGATAGCGTGAAATGGGCAAATATTTTTTTTTTTAATTTTCCATAGCGTCTACAAGAACGACAAAAACGCACCCAACGATCCTTCGAACCCACCTGGGGAACACATGAGCTATATAGTAACACTGACGAAGGAGGGAATAGAACATATGCTCCGTAGTATCAAAGCAAACAAAGCACCTGGTCCGGAAGAAATAAATGCTAGAATAGTAAAGGAATTAGCTGAAGACATTGCCCCGTTTTCAAAAATTGTTTTTCTAAAATCGTTAGAAGAGGGCCCAGTACCTCGCGACTGGAAGCTAGCCCATATAAATCCGATCTATAAAGGCGGCGATAGGCATAAATCAACCAATTACCGACTCATTTCCTGAACATCGATCTCTTGTAAACTATTGGAACACATTATTGTCACTAACATTATGAGATTTCTTGATAGTAGGAAAATACTAACCCACAACCAGCATGGATTTAGGAAGAACAGATCTTCCGAATCACTATAAGGTCTTTTCATTTACTATATACTTAGATCGGGATAAAACAACGCACAAGTCGATGCAGTACTCCCCGATGATAAAAAAAACTTTAAACGATAAAGTCTCACGCAAGAAATTGTTACATAAACTTAAATGCTATGGACTCAATGAAATCATTATTAGTTGCATAAGAGACTTCTTGTCAAATCGTAAATAAATAGTAGTCAGTGATGGGTTGTCCTCAACGGATAGATATGTATTTCGGGCGTCCCCACAGGAAGTGTAATAGGGCTTCTGTTCTTAATATACATTAATGGCTTAAGCGCACACGTTAGTAGCAATCTCAGGTTATTTGCTGACGACACAGTGGTACACAGGGAAATAAGGAGCCAACTAGATCGCGAGCTACTCTCTAGAGACTTAGACACAATCTCGGATTGGTGCAAGTAATGGGGATTAATGCTTAACATAGACAAATGCGAAGTTTTAAACTTCGAAACAAAGGAAGTGGCGAACAGGGCATAAACTACGAAATAGAGGGTTCAGTACTAACTACGGCCAATCAAGTTAAATATTTGGGGGTAGTTCTAACAGCACGCTTTTTATTGGAAGCACATACCAGGACAATATGCGAATCCGCTTTAGAAAAACTCGACTTCATTAAGCGGTTGGTGGGGAAATATAATAAGAGAGTAAAAGAGAGGTGTTATTTTGCTCTAGTTGACCTCATTTGGAATATGCCACAAGTATTTGGTATCCTCGGGAGAAAATTTGGCAAAAAGAATTAGATAGATAAAGTTTAGAGAAAATCCGCCAGATTCGTTAAAACATGTTATAATAAGAACACAAGTTGGACAAGGCTCTTAGGGGATTTATTCTGTGAGCCACTTAAAATACGAAGAGAACAAGCGAGACTTTTAGAAAAGTTCAGAACAAATGAGTTTAACGATGACACTAAAGGAATTATAATGACCCCACACTACTTAGGTAGATCAGACCACAAATATAAAATTAGGGAGATAGATTCAAGTATAAGTAGATTCAAATACTCATTACTTCCCAGAAAATCAGATATCTTAACCGTAAAAAACCAAAGTCGCTTTATAAACATTAAAAAAATTGAGTTTACGAGTCGGAACCCAATTAAACTCTGCAAAGGTATCAGGTATATTTGTAGGTGTTGTGTATGTTAGATGGTAGTTTGACTGTTTTCTCATGTGTCGGGTATAAGTGTTCTTGCAAGAATGTATACCATGTTTTGTTTGTGGATGGTATAAATTTGTGGTTTTTTTTCTTTCTTAATTACGGACGGTGCTCTGACACTCCCCGCCACACGCCCTTGCGGTGGCTTGAGGGGTATGAAATAGATGTATATGTAGTTAACTACCTCATCCATTCTCCCCCCTCGTCCACTACCGCATTCCAATAACTACGACGTATTTCTTCCCAGGAGTACACTCAATTATTTTCTCTTATTGATCATACAACCTATGGTTAATTAGGCCTGAATAATGACCGAGGTCGCATGTTCAGCTTTTAATTCTTCTAATATTATGACACTTGCATGTACCTGTTCTATGCTTACTATGCTATATCCGTATTTATTTCAATATATAGTAAACCATCCCTCGCTCCTTCTCTTTTCCGTCAGGAGGGGAAATGAAGTCGGGTGGAAGTCAGCCGTCGACCATGGTAAGGAGCATCCTAGAGCGGTAAATCTGTAAAAAAACCCTCGTGGTGCAACAGTCACTGCTCGAGGCAAGGATGAGAGAATAGAAGTAGAAAACGAACTGTATAGGATTAGATGAGAGAAGTGGGAATGGAAAAGAGACGGATGTAAAATGGAAGGGGAGAAAAAGGAACCAGGGGTCGGACGGTGAGAAGGGAATAATGGTTGGAGGGAGAGGAGAGCGTTTGGAGGTTAGGTTGAGTGGGTTGGAAGGTGAGAGGGAAGGAGTGGAGGGTGAGAACGGGGTATCGGGAAGTGTGTTACGGGGGGTTGTGATGGGTGGCGCTTCATGGAGAAAAGGGGGGAGTTTTTGGGTCCGGGGAGGGAAAAGGTTCACGTGCCGGGGACGGGGAAGGGTTTGAATGGGTCGGTGGGGGCAGGAGGCGGGAATGGGGAGGGAAAGAGGGGGAGAGGGAAGGAGAGAGAGAAAAGGGAAGGAGGTGGTGCGATCGATGAGCCCTCAAATGCTGAGGCCCTCTGCTCCTCCCGCACCTTGCGCCCTTCTGCTGCCTTCCGTTCCCCCCTTCCCAGACTTATAAACCAACCTCCCTCTTCCGCACCGCTACCACCTGTCCCCTTACCCGGACACCCGGCCGCGGCGGCCTCTCTGCCCGACCCTCCCTCTTCCCCCTTCATCCGGAATGCGAGGATTGTTTCACGGACGATCCCTCGGAGAGAGCGGCTGACTGACATAAGAGCGGCAGGAGGAAGGCGAAGTGGCGGGGGCGAAAGAGAGGGTGGTTGCGGGTGCCCTGGAAAGCGAACGAAGCAAGGAAGCGTGCCGGGGGGACGCGGCGTGGTGGACAGGGTGCGGGGACGGTGATGGGACGAGAGGGGTAGGGTGTGGAGACGGACGGTGGGGAGGCTGCGTAGGGGTAACGAATCGGGGTTCGCGACGGCGATGCGGATCCAGTCGGAGTCTTTAAGAGAGCGCACTCCCCTTTCATCCCCCTTACTTCCGTCACTCCCCCCGCTCCATCGTTCACTCCGTCTACTTCTTCCGAATCCCTTCCCCTCGCACGGGGCGCAGCCTCTTATAATTGAGCATTGAGAAGGAGGGGAAGAACAAAAAGCGTGACCTTTTCCCGAGGATTTTGTAGATGGGATGGGTGGGAGGAGGAAAGGGATTAATATAATCCCGTAAAAACAATTCTCGGCCTCCCACTCCGCGGCGAATCTTTTTTCTTTTTCATCTGTACGTTCTTGCTGTGATCCAAATACGCAAATCCCAGAATGACATTATCGTGTCTCTCTCTCTTGAGGTTTCGTCAACTGTCGCTTCTGATCTTCTCTTAAACCTGCATACTGTTTTACATGATTGGATTCTTCCTGGTGCAAAATAATGATTTGCGTTCTGGAGTTGGATTGAAATTTTTCTAAAATTCACGGCTTTCATGAACGATTCAATAAAAATTCATGCAGGAGGAACCCCTGAGATTCTCAAGAAACAGGAGATTTTTGTTCTCCTTTTAAATTTAAAGGTGTCGAATAAGTGAAACGTATACTTTAATAAGATCTTGTTTTTATATATTGACCCGAAGAACCAGGTCATTCACGCCACTAAACATGCCATAAACAAAAATACAAGAGCTTTCTACAGCATGATTCCCTGGTCTTTGACTATAACCTTAACACACATAGTGCTTGATAAAATACCAGCCACCATAAAAAATAGCAGTGGCCAACGGTTACACAGAACAAATAATAGAGGATCTACTGACCAGAAAACAGAAAAAATTAGCAAATAGAAAAACTTATAATTCTCACCCCACAGAACAACAGTGTGGACTGCAAATGCAAGAACAATTTGCCATTCTGACCAGTGGACGAAGAAAATAAAGCATGAAAAACGACTACTGTTCCCTTTCCATATCCCCCTCCTTGACATTCCACAAATATTACCTAAGAACAACTAATGACCTCTACCCCCTTTCCCGAACTCAGTGACTGGCTACCATACAGGTACTGTACACCAACACTTCCCCCGACCCCATCCCGGTCACCTTTTCTCCGCTCATATCACAAACCAGCCCGGTTTCCTCCTCCCTTCCCCTCCTAGCCAGCCCCCAACCAACCCCATCCATTGACAATACATACATATACGAGGGCATACCTTTTGTAATCAGTTCTGATGCTACAGTGTAGCGAAACTAGTCGACACAATAAATTATTTCCTGTGGAAACGCAAAGTATTTGATTCTTTCTTCGTGCGTTAAAAATTTTTTATTTAACTATTGCCTTTTTAGCCTTAATGGACCCTTATAAAGGCGTCAAAAAGCTGTGCTTGTAGTACAATATGGTAAAAATTCTAAATTTACTTATTTTCAATATGTACCAAGATTTTCATTGGCTTCATTCATATTGTGCAATGCAGTTTTATTCTAAGAGTAGTTATACTAAAAATATATCAAGAGCCGGAAAAATCTTTGATCTGGACTTTTCTTAATTGTGTTTTGCAATATTGCTATAATTGAACTATCAATTTTTTATTGTATTGGTGGTAATAGACTTCAACTCTTGAATGCTTAAAGGCTGCTTATAAATGGATGTCCTAGCATTGTGAAAATAGGAGAACAGAGCTTATTTTGAAGACCGTTGGTTGCATTGAAATGAATAACAGTAAAATTGACAAATGAAAGCATGAAGCGTCGATTTCATTTAAGTTCACCAAGCCTAAATGTAAAAAAAGAAGAATAGAACTAGATTCACAAAAATGTCGACTAAATGATATTATTCAGTTGATCAAAAAGTCTGGTGTTGCTTTACACCAGTTCCCGCAATTGATTCAACGATTTTGTTTTTCCATCGTGATGTATTTGTAAAACTTATTGATTTATACCTTTTATTCGATAATTTCTCCTCTACGAAAAATGCGTTTTATTTAGCCAGTAAACCCCTGGAGGTGTATTTTTCGTGTTATTATTGTGATGTATTTAGATACTTAAATCGAGTGCTCTCCCGTTTGTATCGATTAGATGACCGTTTCCGTTTTTTTGCTGTAATAATATGAACGGATGAGTGGAGTCGAGAAATTTCTTTCATCTTGCATATGAGCAAATAAATGATAGGTTTGAAATATAGTTTAAAAAAATGTATAATCTACCGCATGTGTGCGCCATTGATTCGTATTGCATGAGTAAATTTTACTTCAAAGAAAAGTGTACCGCAAAAAATCGTCCTGTATTATGAAACTCAGTTTTCAATCTTCCACTTTTATCAAAGCCCTGCGTTGAACATTTGAATTCTTTGATACGCTCTGGCAGTATGATATCTAAAAAATGATATTTTACAAAGCTATGAAAAGAATTAGTCCCTTAATTTAATAAGCAAATGAGTTTGACTCTTCCTCTTTTTTCAATTGTCTTATGCCTTCCTTTTCTTTCTTTCATCACCTTCTACGTGGTCATTTTATTTATTCTTTCTTCAGATACGCAGGACCGTACCTTCTATTTTTCTTTCTTTTACGTGTTTAACAATCTCCCTCTTGTCTACATTTTTTTATTTAAGCTGTTATCATTTTCCTTGTGTTTCTTTATGCAGTTATTATGCTTCCGAACCTTTTACGTAGCAGACATTTTCTAGGTATGGTCGCATTTTTTCATACTCTCTTATGTCAGTTACGCAGGTATTCCCGCAAGAGCACTCAGATCAGAAATACCTCTTTATTTATCCATACTTTATTATATATGTACGTACTCATTCACATGGAAATAGATATAAGAAAAAGGGATAGGAACACACATAAAAGACGAACATAGGAGAGGTAAGGAAGGCGGATTCCAGCATATCACAGGTTCGAAGATATTCCCTTGAACACCGCATCTTTCGACTTGTAGGGCCAAAGCTCTAGCCACTTGAGCTATCGAGGAATTGTAATTTACACTAAAATCTAGAGTGGTTTACGCAACCAAGTACCCTGATTCTTTGGCCAGGAGATGGTGTTAGGGAGCTGTTTCACCCACCAAAGGAAAAATAGATGTCAGAAGACGAAAGGATAGTACGTAAAGCAATCATACAACGTAATATAGGATAGGAACAGTGCATTTCGTGGCTTGCATAGCAGAAGAAGGAGACGAGCCACATCGGCCAAATACACATTCAAACTCGAAACACTCGCCATAGTTTTTTTGTGCGTCTGTTTGTGTGTGTTTGTGAGTGCGTGTGTGTACTCTAATAGGGGATCGAGATGGTGCGGCGGTTATCGTACCGGCTTCCCACCCATGGAGCCCGGGTTCGACTAACGGCGGTTTTGAATATTTTTCTGTGGTATCCCGATCCCTACTTACCGACCCGAGGTACTTTGTGGAGGGCACTTTGAGTAATTGCGCCGTTCGTCGGATGGTACGTTAAATTGCAGATCCCTTGTTGCCTTTCGTAAAGAGTAGACTAATGCCGACGCCGGGTTTCTCTCCACCCTTCATCCTTTCCCATCCATCTACTCTGGCGCAAATAACCTCAGCTCTCGGTCGCCTCCCCTAAATACTGCTACTACTGTACTCTAATCGAGATGAAATAGCAGGATGGACTTCTCACTAAATGTATGACAAAACAAACCAATGCGGAAAAATATCCACAAATTTCGTCCATAATAGTTTCATAATTTCTATCTAGAATCATTATTGTAATCCACATTTTCATTCTTCTTCGGTCTGTTTTGCGAAAATATCACGTCTCTGATGCATAGAGTTCCACTCTTCTCTAATTTTATGTTTTTATGCACATGTGTCCTTATGCACTTTTATATTTTGTTATAGTACATACTCTGAAACATGTATTGTGCACAGGTTTGTTATTTACTCTCAAAAATCAACCGCATTTTAATTATTTTTACGGTTCACGTTGGAAGTTGAAGGTGGTTGCAAAACGAAAAAAAAATTTATCTATCTAACTATCCTTTGTGTCATTTTTGCCTTAAAGTGTATCGCAAACTTGACTAGTCAATGATTACCTTCCCCTTTGGCTTTCTGTACAATCCCCAACCGTAGTAAAGGTTAAACTTTAATCTGCAAGAAAAATTATTTTGTAAGAAAATCAATGATTTAGTGAACTGACCTCAGCCGGGATTAAATTTATGGGATCTATACAACTGTTCACAGAAAACGTATTCTGCATAGAAAAATGTAGTGCGATTTCTCTGCAATCGAATGTGAGATATTTCAAACATGTAACTTATCAGATAATTAAGCTAAGCTTACCCTCTTGTCAATGAGAGAATATTCACCATACAAAATTGCATAATTTGACGTTTTTACATTGACAGAAATTAGTCCTTCAAAGATTTTTACCCTTTGTCGCCATAAAATGAGCTGCCTTAAAAATACTAAAGTAATCGAAATGGTGCCACTTTGATATCCTTGAAACTTTTTACATTTACTTTAAATCAAAGGTGAATTTAAAAAATTCAATTCCTGGCTTTCATTTTCGGAAATATTTTTAGAAAGTTTTTAAGCACCATTTTTTACTGTGCAGCGTCTACCAATTTTCTCTATTTTCACCTCAATTTCGTACCTCTCCCTCACCCACACGTAGGCTGAATTTTTTCTTCTTCCAGTCAAAATTCTATCTCCCTCACCTTCTCCCTTATCCTCTTATCCTCCTGAAGAAAGCTTATCCTCATATTTTCTGTGTGTTCCAGGACTGGCCCCGTTTCTCGAAGGCTGGCGCTCCTATGAATGGGTACTCACACCTAAAGTAGGGAGTTAGAGGCTTAAAGTCGCGGTTTCCGACGGCTATCGGGAACTTTCATCCACTCAGCTTTGTCATTTGGAGGAAAGAAAAAGCTATAACTTTAAGATTTCTTTTGCTTGCATCTCCGAAAAAGATATCAATTTTATCATAATAACGCGTAGCGTTCCGCATGATATTTTGTTATAATTACACTCTTGCCATTAATGTCGATCCCATGCACTATCATTTTTATCAATTTGAAATACTAAGTTTTTCCTCTAATGCGATTAACATGCGATTCTTCATGATTTTATTTGTATTGATTTAATTTTTTATTATTTATTTGTAAAATATAAGTTTTTCTAAAGATTTGAACACGCTGAATGTGATATATGAAATATTCAAATATTCGTGTTTTTGATTTTGTGCGGTGATACTCATTAACCTTTCGTGTAATGAGGGTTATCAAACCAACCATTGTAGCCCCTAAGAATTTTTATGGAAGTACCTAAACAAAATGTAAAAACTTGTATTCTCATAGGAAATAACGTTTTGTACGGGTGAACTCTTGAACTTTCCGAAAGATCAATATTTTCTATTTTCTGGATCATTTTACGAAATTCTCCACTTGAAGGATTTCTTATATTAGGAAACGACACGGAAGATGATTAATTGAGTGTTTTTGAAAAATAGAATTAATGCGGTAAGAATACAAGGATAAAAGATGTTACAGATTATTTCTTTAATTAAAAATGTCGGCTTTGTTTTACTTCAGTGATAGCCAAATTCATATATTTTTTCCCATTCACTTTTCCTTTCTCCCATTAACTCTTCTGTGCATGCAATAATTGTTTGTGAATTATCACTTCAAAATTCACACTACCCGTTTAAATAGGTTAAAAACAAGCGAAATAGTATACATATATAGATGAAATAATTTTTAAGTTAATTAACACTATAATTTTTGTCTCGCATAAAAGGAATCAATTCAATGGAATCAATTTAATAAAGCTATACCTTTTTCTAAATATAAATGGCGTAATTTGGACTCATTCCTTAACAATTAATCAATAGGCTTCGGAATTATTGTTTTATTTCCTGCTTACAGATTGTGTTCCAAAAGTAATGCTTTTATTTTTTTAGAGTAATTTATTGAACGGATTTGTATAAACCCTTAAAATTCTTCAAATAACTGTCCCTGGCCCTCTACACATTTTTTCAGTAACTCTGCCATGACCGATACACGCCTTGGAAAGTGTCTTCGGGGACCTCTTGCAAGGTCTTCGTCACGGCTGATTGGATCTCTTCTATGTGCAAAAAACGAGTTCCTTTCAGGGCTGCCTTAATCCAAAGGAACAGAAAGAAGTCTGCTAGGGTAACGTCAGACTATAGGGAATGGGGCAGTATTGGCATCTGGTGTTTGGCCAGTAACTCACAGACTCGTGGGGCGTTGTGGCAAGGCACGTTGTTGTGATGTAGTTGTCAGGTCGCGGAGATGTCTTTTCCCGTCCTGATGACCCTTTTTCGGAGCCTTTCCAGCACATCCCTGTAGTAGGCAGTTAACTGTCTGTTTTTGAGAAGAAAACTCCTTATAGAGCACTCCTTTACTTGCGAAAAAGACAACGAGCATTGGTTTCACTTTTTATTTGCTCATGATTGCCTTTATGGGCTTGGGTGACTGGTCGGTGTGCCACTCTAGAGCTTTGGCGTTTTCTTTCTGGGTCGTATTCAAAACTCAGGTTTCATTATCAGTGATGCTTTTGTCCATATAATCCGGTTCATTTTCAATACGTTGCAAAATTTCACTTAAAATTTCCGCTCGGTTGGTTTTTTGGTCGTCTGACAACACCTTGGGCACCAGCTTGGTGCACACTTTCCTGGTCGTTAAATCTTCAGTAACAATGCGAAATAAAACAGTAGACAACAAGTTCAGTTCATTGCCAACCATCTTCAATCGAAGGTCAGGGTCCAAAAATTGTCGAACACGAGCCAAATTGTTGTCGTTTTTGCTGATTGACGGCCGCCCAGAGCGTTTTTCGTCGTGAATCTCTTCCCGGCCCTCCTTACAGGCATTTAAACACCTCGTACCTTGTGTGCAGAGTAGTCCCCGTAAGTCTCGAGAATTATTTTGTTAGTCTCCGCAAGAGAATTTTTCAGTATTCGCGTAACGTTGTTCGATCGTTGATTCCATTTTTTCTTGACACGGTTAGCGCCCAGAGGATTACAATAATTGACGTCCTGCCGCTTTCAGAGCTTGGAGAGCACTGAGACTGGTTTCGTGGCAAAACTTTGCGTCCCTTCCACCAACTCCAAGTGGTTCAATCCGACTCCGACCAATGGGAGCGGCGTGGGAAATTCAATTGCATTACTTCCGGAACGCACCCTGTATTATCACACCAAGTAACGATCGCCATCATTTCAAATTACTCGAAAGACCAATGGAATGATGATTCAACACTCATTTACAACTTGACGCTTAAATGGAAGAGTATCCAGAATCAATGCAATGTTATTTAACACATATGTCATGTGTATTGCATACACTGCAGGATGCTTCTATCATTAGTCTTTAGGAATTCCGTCAGATTGTCTCACATACATCTCCTGTAAATTAATCCTTTTGGCCCAGAATGTTTGCAAATCAAGACATTCCAGCTTTTACAGAGAGGAGCCCTATAAGAAATATTTTCAAGCAGTAATAAACTTCGTGACCCTGTTTTAAGTGACCCGCTTTCAATCTCGGTTAATTCATGCGTCCTGTAATGCGCCGTAGGCCACATAATATTAATTTTTATTTACTCAATTGCCGTACGAAATATTTGATTTTTCAGGAACTCGAAATTTAATACAAAACATTTGTTTAGTTTTAAAATTATGTGGATGCTGATTATAGGCTTCTATGGCCCCGAAATCAGGTTTTTAAGGTAATAAACGAGAGTGGATTGAAGGCATATTAGCTGTGGCTATGAAGTAGGAAGACATAAATACGTTCGTCGGAGAGGAAAGACGTGTTCGGCGATAGTGAAATAGTGAAAAATTAACTGTTCAATTAGCTGACAGCAAAAAAAAGGGATCGAGGGTAATTTAATGTAAATAGAAGTTTAAGATGCGATAGAATAGTAAATATTAGGCTAGCGTGGAAGAAGAAGGAATTGAATAAGTGTTTTAGAATTAAATCCAGGCAAGTACGGTATGGGAAACTTAAAACATGAAATATTGTAGAGGTAAATATTGCGCAGTGGTATCGGAGATGCAAAAGGTAGCTAATAATATTAAGGGGCAGTCAAATGAAAATCTAACGGACGAACACACTAGACCAGTCCGCGCATCAACAAGGGCATAACCCAACAACTGTGGTCACCTGTGAGTTGTAAATATGCAGCACTCCTATCAAAGTATCGATATGTAGAAAAAGTGTTGCCATATTTCATGCGGACTATGTGGTATTGCGGGTGTTCGGTTTCCTTTTGATTGCCCGAAGTAGTAAGTTGGAATAAATTCGTGCCAATAAATCAGCCAATATACTTGTGTAGTATTTTAATTGATAATTACAATAGCATTGAATAAAAAATAAGAATTTCTTCGCCAGAAAATGGGATTCGTCGGCAGTAATGCTAAGAAATGACATTTTAAAAATGATAGAAGAAGAGATTTAACTTGCTAGTTGAAATCAAAGAATGCAGAAATGTTGATTTGGGGAAAAATTCAGAGATAAAAGTATAAGTAATTATAAAAGAAATAATTTTAAGTAGAGGATAAGTTAAAGGCGGACAAAACACATTAAGGTAAGTAGAATTTGTGAAAAAATCTAACACTAATCATTATACTAACTCAAGTATTAGTGAGGTCTGTTCCTATTCGGTTTGGGTCTTCGTATAGAGTTTGTGAAGTGATTTTTGAGGTTCATTATTCGGCGAGTACTCAACCACCTTTGGGACAGGGCACGCTTAATCCTCAGGGTCATCCTCACGCCGAGCGAACCGCCGTCCTATACCTCCTCGCCCTCTGGTCGTAAACCTCCACCCGGAGAGTTGGCAGGAGTGGCCACTCTCGTTCTTTGCGTTGCCCTCCCTCCGTGCCCCCTCGCCACCCACTCCGACCCCCCGCTTGCATCGCACTCTCCCGGACAAAACCAGGTCGCACGAGTAGGGTACGTGACACGAAAGGGGAGAGTCCATTTCCCTTTCACCCTGGAACCCCCTGCCAGTCATTTTCCCCGCACACCTGCGGAGCCGTAGTCAGATGTTCTCGCCTCCTCCTCCCCAAACCCTCCCTGTCCGTGACGTCAGGCTCAAACCTTTCTTTCTAAGGCCGAGTGGGTCGTGGCCCTCCGCACGGTAGGGGCGGTTTCTATTTTTTTATTTCCCGGAAGTGGTCCCCCGAGGCATTCAGCTCCAAAGCGCCCACGCACGACTCTATATCAGAGAATGTTTTTGTCTTTGCAAAAAGATACCCAATAGCAAAGTGTTATTTTCCTTGTTCTCTTAAAATTTTTCATTTAAAATCAATCAATTATAGTCCATGATTTACAAAGCATACGTGAAGGAAACAAAAGGGTGGATTGACAGGGCATGCAAAAAGGAAGGAAAGTAGGTATATAACCGATCATAACATTTTTCTGATGATCAAGTTGTAGTTTGCCAGTCAGCAAATGAATTACAATAATTACTAAGAATACTAAATAATCAGTGTGCTATGAATATTATGAGTATCGACGAAACGAAAACAAAGGTAATGATGTTCTCCAAAAAGAGGAAAGTAATATAAATTCTAAAAACGGGAGGTAGGAGCTAGAGCGAGTAGTAAACTTCACCTATATCTAATGCGTTTTAGACGAAGGTGGTGAAGGTAGTAAGGACATTAGATGAAGAATTAGTTTAGGTAAAGGAGCTTTTACGTAAAGGAGGGAGTTTTTGACAGGGACCTTAAAGCTGTTAGAAAAAAACTTTCGGAGACAAATATGGAGAATAGTATTGTACGAATCAGCCGGCTGGGTTTGAGGGAGGGGAGCCACATGAAAGGCTGAAGGTCGGTGACAGTTGGCTCCCAGCCTAAGCGGAGTGCGGATCGTTCATTTGGGAGAACTCTATAACGTGATCTCGTTGCGCTCCGTCATGAACCGCGCTATTAGAATAACGCTACGCCATCAAACTTTGCGTGAAACTGAAAAAAACCGGAAAAGAAACTAATGGCATGTTTAAGACAGCTTAAAATGATAACGCCATGGGATTTTGGGGTGTTTTTGAGTGGCACAAATTGTTTACGGAAGATAGAGATGATGTTGAAGACGCTGAATGTTCAGGACGCCCTTCGACATCAAAAAGTTCCGAAAATCATGCAAGAGTGAAGACTTAGTTGGGCAAGGATTGCACATTAAGTTATATTATGGTTTTTGAAAAACTTAACATCCCTTAAAGTTTATTCTACTGTTTCAGGCTTCACTTAGTTGAGGTATTTCATATCCATATTAAAAGGACTTGGTACTTTTCCACAGATAAAATCTGTGTCGAGAGTGGAAACGTACAATACATTTGCCACTCCTGCACTATATCGATCCCCTTCCTCAGTCATCAATCCGAAGATTGGATTCTTTCAGGACCCCAATCTATTCTCTTTCCATTAACCTCTTGGTTTATTCATAAATCACTATCCTTGAATCCCTTAAGTTTTTCATTATTTATTCCATTCTATGCCATCCTATGAAAATGTTTCCATCCATTTGAGAAGAATTTTGAGAAGCTTATAGGCATTATAGAATGCCAAATGATCATTCTAAATAATGTAAGAAGTTTTTTTAATTTACCTATCCTTATGTATGCTTATACGATGTATATGTACGCCTATGCCTACATTAGCCTATACCAAAATCGCTACGTTTACATCCCCTCCATTGCCATTCTCTTTTATCATTTAAATTTCTTCTAATGTCCATTGATACCTTCTGTTCCTCACTGCAACAGGAAAGAGTAATTACGTTGCAATGAACTACTTCATCACTTCCGGATTTCTTTTAGCTGTTAAATAATACTCTTATTGCTGAATGCATTATTAATCCTTCCTACTCAGCGTGTTCCTGCTATGTGAGGAAGTCTCATTCAGTCACTTATTTTTGAGCTTAGCCAATATTTTGAGCCCAAAATAATCATTCATATCATCTTCATCGGCCGTATCAAACGTCAAGTTTGAGAAGATGCTACTAACTCTAATCAATATTTCAGAGAAACTCGACCCCCGAAGGAACTTAACAAATTTAGTCATCTGAGCTGACAACCTGAAATGTCGTCGGCGACTCATCACCCCTTCTTAAGAATGAATACCCTTTCTCATCGTGGAAGACAAAATCTCGGCGCCAGGCGCGTAGCTTTGGGTGGGGAGGCATTAGGAATCTTCCGACCGAGAGCGCCTTTCTTGCTGGGACTCTTTCGCCCGGCGGAAGACAACCGGGAACGGGAAGAAGGTGAACATCACCGAATCCAGGGAGGTGAAAAATGAGCGCCCCTTTAGATCGCATCGCTTATCTCGAGGGTCTCTTTGTGGGCCAGGCTGCGTGTTCGGGCACGATAAGAGGCGGCAGAGAGAAGGGGAGAGGAGGGGTGGTGGGTGGGTGGTTTCCCGCCTCTAAGGGACGCCGGGCGAGATGTGAGGATTTTCGTGGCGGAAGGTACCGCTCGCTGCCAGCTAGCCTTTTTCGTGCGGCTGCACGCGACCCCGGGCCCTGGGAGGGAAGGCATAAATTTTGTACGAAGGGTTCCGTCGTAATAAAACGTCTTGCGAAAGCCGAAATGAATTTTGCGATTTAATGCGATTAGTGTTAACGGATCACCTTAAGAGCGGCGCCGTGCCAACCACTGACGCCGGTCGCGTTTTGGAGAAAAATCTAGCCGGGAAGGAATTTCGTTCGTCGTCATCTGATGGTATTTCTAAGTAATTGATCATGATAATTCCACTCCGCATTAAGGCCCCTATTAAGGTCAACGTAGTCCTTCCCTTTATATGTCTGGGACGCTGACATTAAATCCTGAACTATGAAATGTGTAGGAAAGATAAAATACAGGTTTCGAGAAATGTCGTTATTGCAAGCCTCTGTCTTAAAAGTGTTTTTTTCTTAACATAAAAAATTCATGGGGACCAAATCCGTTTTAACTTGGCCTGTTTCTCTCTACACATATATCCTAAAAGCTTATTGGATTTCCTTCGCGTTTATTGTCACGGACGGGTTAATTGGTTTTGACTGTATATTGAGCTCTACTTTTTTACTCGTTATCGTGTACGCGCACCATTCTGTTATTGCATTTAACTTCATTCTTCTTTTATTAATAGGAGAGCTTGGTTTGACATATTAATTTATCGAATTACAAGTTCACAGCGTTTACAAAAATATTCCACATAAATTACCTTGGCACCTTTATTCTGTTGACGTGTATGATTAAAAGTTAGGAAAAGATTTTAATGAATAATTAATCAAATTCCACAGTTTTACACGACCGTCCAATACGTTTTTGAAAACAAGAATTTACAACTTGAAATCAGTTTAAAATTCAGTAGAAAATATTTTTATGCAGGTCAAAATTTTGTAGTTACAGAATCCCCAAATTCAGGAGGGTATATAATGCAAGGATTGCCTATTAAAATCCTGTGCTTAAAGAATCGGAAGCGGACCACAGCCCACACAAAAACTCCTTCAGTGGAAGAGGAATTATATATATGTATATATATTTATTATATATATATGTATATATATATATTATTTATATATGTATAATTTATATATGTATGTATATATATATATTTATGTGTATATATATATATATATATATATATATATATATATTGTTGTCCAAGAAGATGGGTAAAAGATCTATAAGTATTTGCAGAGACTGAACTCCAGGGAAGTCCGTTGTGCAAATTGACATAGTGTTTATGTTTATTCTTACAGGATAACTTAGGGGTGTATGTTTGTTTAAGGACTTTTTTTGCGCAGAAGGGAGTTCGGATAATCTCGTCGGATGAGAGATACTTGCGGTTTTGGAAACAGAGGGTATTGTTGTTTTGTTTAATATTTTTATATGTGTGCATATATATATACACACACATACAAACATACATACAGACATATTTACATACATACATACATTCATACATATTATTTTTTTATATATACATATATTTATATAAATAAATATATATATTTATATATATATATATACATATATATATATATATATATATATATATATATATACACACACACACACACACACATGCATACATATACATACACATGGATGGGAAAGGATGAAGGGTGGAGAGAAACCCGAAGTCGGCATTAGACTACTCTTTACGAAAGGCGCCAAGGGGTCCGCAGCTTGACGTTCCATCCGACGGACGGCGTACTCACTAAGTGCCCTCCACAAAGCACCTCAAGTAGGGATTGAGATATCTCTGAAAAATATTCAACACCGCCGGTATTTGAGCCCGGGCCCTCTGGGTGGGAAGCCAGTACGATAGCCACCGCATCATCTCGATCCCACTTATTTATTTATGAATGGGCCAGTCTAAAATCCTGTTGCTATGTAACTGTATTTCAGCACTCACGGGGTAATATTAGCATAACCGTCTCCACCACTTATTTTCCGTCATTGCTTTATAGGTGCATAATATCTTCCTATGTTGTAATTTTGATTGTATATTTGTGAGCTTACAAGACAATAAATTCTCCACTAAGCCTTCCATACTTGTGTTGGGGAACCGGAAGGTATCCTCTTTCATGAGCTTACATGGCCCTTGATATCCTTAGCTGATGTTTCTATTCATGTTTAGTTACTTGATCAGCAAAGGTAGGCTGCGAAATCCTTTTGTAATTCAGACACTAGTTAATATGTCTCAGTTTTAAGAACAAAGATATTCTCCGAAGAAAACGACGTCGTGGCAAATGGGTGATTATTGTTTTCTTTAAATCAGAACGTAAAACTACCCAGTTTAGTCTTTTAAACGCGGCGCGCATACACGTAATTAGTTGAGATGAATCTCTCTTTCGAAAAAGACAAATTAACTAAATGTGTGCCTATTAAAAAATGGAGATTGAACATCCCCTTAAATAATTTTGAGATATGTGGCTTTTTAATGCATATCAATGGCTCAGGATGAGCAGCAAATTTCAAAGTACTTCTAATTAAATTGCACCTATTGAAACATTGGTTTTTGTCCTCGCAAAAAATATGCTTTTCAAATAACGCTAATTTACACGGATACGTATCATTGTCATGGAATGCTTTCGGTGAAGAGAATGCAGGATAATATATCTTGACTGAGAATTAGTTCTGGCAAAATCTCGTTTAAGTTTCCTCATTTGAAATGCAATTCAACGTCTACCAATATGCAATCCCATAGCACCTACGTTTGTTATAACAAAACAAAATCGAATGGATTTATTTTCTTACATAACCTTCAAATGTCTACTATTTTCTATTTATGTAGTGAAATGAAATATTAACAAATTACCGTAAGAATTCAAAGTACAAAGTACTAAGCCGTTACAAAATGATTATTGTAAATCTATGAAAAACTTATATATTCATGGCTTCCTTGATTTTTGGCCTTGAGATATAACTCAAATTTCAATATTTTCCTACGTTACTATTTAAAAATTTAAGTTTGTACCTGAACCACTTATATAGAGTACTGTATGTACTTCATTCGGGTAAATGCTTACAGCCTTTGTTAATATAAATCCATTATACAGGCACTTGTGGTTAGATTTTCTGATGATTTTTTGAAATCAATACGGAAGTTCGATAGATACGTAAATGCATCTTGCATCTAGAATAATCTAATTTCAGATTCTAGAGGAAGTTGTTTAGTCAATGTTGTTAATGCGTAGATTGTTTGATGATGATATATTATAATAAGGGCGTTGGTAATATTTTATTTTTATTTTTACATCTATGTGACTTCTTATGGACGTCAAGTTAGTTATTCAGTTTAGAGGATGTTAAAAGTCCAAGGTGCAACAAGAAAAGTGTATATCTTAAAACATATTTGATACATTTGTTTATTACTTTAAGAACCAGGCTATTTGTCATAATAAATATGGTAGTTTGCGATATTCCTTGGCGGTAAATAAAATCGTTATTTTTTCTCAGCTCTTATGATTCTTTTGGATAATTAACTGAATTCAACATGGTTCTCCGTAGAATTGATTCCTCACTCTCATTATTTTTTTGGCACCGATAGACAGAACTTTAACATGTGCCTCGTAAACCGGTTTTTGAGACTTTATATGCATAGACGCTGCTGATGTTTTTTCGTGCGAGCTTCGCAGCGTAAAAGCTTTCCGTGCGCGGACGTGTGTGCTGTAAGGTTGACGGAAGCCGAATGTGAATGCAGACGGACTGGAATTTACGGCCGAATGGTAACGATGAGACTTCGGAAATGGTTCCGACGTGTGACTTACAAATGGATCTACTCTTGTGAAAGTTGTAGCAATGCCCAGAAATATGGGAAAACGCGGTCAATATTTTTCAAATTTAAAAAAAAAACCTAACCTGTCTACGAATGTATTTAGCGTCCAATGCATCCAAAGTTTCAAGAGCGAATAATCCTAGGAATATTTTTTGTAAAAATGTAAATGCCTCCATGAACTCTCGAGATTTCAATTTCCACATGCGCTTCTTTCTTTTTTTTAGGCGCATATTTTATTCCCACCTCTCCTTCTCCCCATCACTTGCCTAAATGATTTTCACTGGACAGATACGATCATAGGTCACTGATTCTGAATCTCAATCCACGGTTGAGGGAATGATGAACGAATAATTTATATGGATTTGCGTCATGTTTCTACTCGATACGACCGCATTACCGAGAGTTTGAAGGGTATGCAAAAGAAATATAAGCTATACTTTGTTATTATTTCTCCTGAGTTTTCAATAAACCAGTAGTGGATGATTTATTATTTAAATACCTGTTGCATATGATTGTCAATTCATGTAACAAATGAGAAGTCATAATCATCGCACCAAATTTTCTAAAATTCCAAGTCCTTATGACTTTATGTGCACTTAATTTTTATTTGTGTTATGAAAGATATTTCATTTTTTTAATCTGGCCCGAAAAGGGTATGCAGATGATTTTACGATTGCCTTTCATCCTTCAGGTTTATCATAATTCTTCCACGTTAATTAAAATAACCGCGGTTTTCGCTATTCATAAGGAATTAAATGGAGTTAGAAAAATTAGTCTCCTCTCTCGAAAGGGCTCGCAATATATATTCGTGATTTATAGTTGACGGATAATTAGGCAGCTTCCTTCGGCGAAATACGAAACTTTTTCGCCTACCATTACGATAATTACACATATTTATGCTCGCGCAAGCAAGTGGAAGTGCTTTAATGACATAAACCCATAAGCAAAATTTTTGACGTCACCTTAACAAATGTTGGGGAGGTGCTGGCGTGGCAGAGGCTTAAGAGACATTAAAGTTTTCGCTTTTGTGAGGAAGGGAGAAATATTCACCGGAGAAGATATACGGAGGTTGTAGACTCTCCGCAGTATATCACACCTTTTGCTCCGTCCCCCTTCTTCTTCTCCTGTTCGGGAATCTGTGCGCGGCGCAACAGTTGGCGATAACTTACCAGGCCTCCATTTTGGAAAGTAATAAGCTTTGGTAACCAAGGAAACCACTCGAAACCCTTAAGCTCCATGCGAGCCAATCACGCGTTATGTGTTTCTTTGCTGTTTGGATGCACACATGCTGCCCTCCTCAAATCGATGAGAGCAGCGGCAACGCCTGGAAATCGATCCGATGTCGCAACCCAGGCACATTTTTATGTGGCAGAAATGGAGGCTCGTAAAATGGAAGACTTCCGAGTAGATTTAATGGGTCAGCTTTAGTACTTTGGCGCCTAATGTGTATTTAATTCAATATGTATGACGTTTTTATAGTGATTTTTTATTTCTTTTTACTTTATATGATTGATTAAACACGGGTTTTAACACAGTTCTACGGTTTATTGTTTGATCAAAACCTGTTCTACTGTTGCATATATTTGTTATGTTTAGCTTTTTATTTTTGTAGATAGCAGGAGTAATGAACCAAAATCACTATGCCATACGAAAAGCAATATTATTTCCGCTCAAAATCCGCACCGCGAGTCAACATGTTGAACTCGGAATTCCCACAGCACACAAAATATAGCCACACCATTAAGAGGATATTTCAGCGCTTTTTCTAGTACATACATGACCCAAAATGCTGTATATTGTACATTTTAAAGTTATTTGCGCAATTATTTTCCGAGGGAGGAAACGGTATCTCGTCGCGATCGCCTCATGGACGCCGCTAGATTAAAGATAGAAAATACAACAGGCCCAAGTAGGTCAGTTCAACATTCATACCGTACAAATTTTTGTGGTACCCGGATATTATCAACTAAATTATTGCCTAAGTGCGCCCTATTTTAGTGGATACAGAAAATTCGTTTGTGAATAGTTTTACTGTTTTTTTTTCTGACACTCAATTTCAATAGACTCCGAACGATGTACTCCCAATGGACCTGGATCGAATTTCCGGCGGTGATCTGTACTGAAATTGGGTGTGAAATGGTCATGAGAGAGAGAGAGAAAGGAAAAGAGGAACATAAAACTTTTCGAACGGTTGAGCCTGGGGCAGCATAATGCGGTGGTCTCCCTGACCACGCGGACGAAAATTTCTGCATTTGCGAGGTGGCGGATCAGGTGGCGGCGAGGAAGAGAGTATTTTCACGCGAAAACACAACGGACGCTTCGGTGCTCGTCCCTGCGGCTAACCTCACTCCACTCTCGCGCACTCAGGCCCTCGATTGATGTTTTCTATTATATGGCCTGTAAATTCTCTCCCGCTTAAAATATTGCCCCACATCTCCATGCATAAGGGGGACTAACTCGCAGATGGCGCCGTGCCCTCTCTCCATTCCTCCCCCCAAAAATCCCTAACTCCAAGCCTCTTTTCAGTTCCGTCGTAAACCCCCCCTCCTCCCACGCGCCCATCCACCTCAGAGATTGAAGTCTGGTAACTCCCCAGGAGGGGGAAAACGGTCCTGTATTACCTCAGCGTTGTCAAGTCGGGTGGGGGGGTTGTTCTGTTTAAGGTATGCGCGCATAAATGCATAATTAAGCCGCGTGACATTTGCGCTTTTGCGTTCCTGCGACGTTTTTTGGTATGGAAGAGTTATATTCTGATTCCTTAGACCCGTGGTCTCCCTTTCGCTCACCTGAAATGGGATAACCTTTACTTGAAAAAACTTTCATCAATTTTGGCATCGGATTTTTGTAGTCCTCTAAAGTGGAGAAGAGCAATAGAATTTTTTATTCCCTTCGTTATTTTCATTTATTTTTTTAGAATAAGCTATCCAATATTTTTTTTTTTATATTTGCCACCAGAAATATCGCACAGAAGGCGCAATCAACTGTACTGGTGCCACCAAAGACGATATAACCGACTAAGACTGAGAAACTACTCGCTTCTAAGTAAAATTCAAAATCTGTTTACCTCCATAGGAGCCTATTTAATAGTGACGATTATTCAGCAAATGGCATATACATTGATGTACTGTTTTTTTAAATAATAGTGTGCATATCTTTCATAGCAAAGTATCTACTTGTATTCATTTGTAAAACTGCATTCATGAAGATTTTTTTCTGAGGATTTCACTGAATTTTAGGTCCAATATCCAGTCCTCGTAAACAAAAGGCGGCCATCACTAAGTGGAGATCTCAATTTGCAACTGTGCCTCTTTTCTAGGTTAAAGACAAACTCTTAAGGACCGAAACACATGCCCTTCCAGTACTGACCTCTAGGAATGTTCAGCAGACCAGTATCCAGGCGTGACGTGTTTTCTCTGTTGCGGGACTCGGAATGTTTAGTGACGGAGAGAGCTTTCCAAGTACCGGGCATCGTGTTTAATGGGGAAAGTTAAACTGTGTGACCACTGCGTTTAAGGTATGTCAACACCGTAACACCAATTTATTCAGTCACTTATATCCTTCCTGTAATTAAATCCTTTCTATTTGTGTCAGTCCTGCGGTCACAAGAGTAATAGAATTCCGGTCACTTCACTTGGAGACACCGAACTGTCAGATTTTTAGTATAATATACTTTGATTACAATTGCATGGTTTAAAATTCAATTTAAAGGCTTTGGAAACTTAGTCTGGTACTTCACGGCATTGTGTTATTCTTGGTCATTTATTTTAAATTACTGTACTTTTGAGAGGGTACATTGATATTTTTTTCTCCTTCGAAAGTGCAGTTGGCATACATGCTGCACCGGACACGTTGGATAAAAAGAAAATAGCAAAGTAAAATTAGTTTAATAAGTCATAGTTAACCTTTTTGAATCGTAAAAACATGGCTGTGAGGTTGATTTAATACTGCAATAAGAAGTAAGTATTTAATACTTTCTTCGGGATTATTTAATACCACAAGGCAACGCAAGTCTTTCGAAAGCTTATTTCATTCTACAATACGAAGTAAGAATTTATTACTTAATTCGCACTGCAATATGGAATTTACTGTCATTTAATTAGATTCTTTGGAAATACGCATAACGTCAAACCATTAGCTTCGACCAAGTCTCTGAAGTTTTGCAACAATTAAAAATTTTACACTAAAAGCCTTTTAATATAGAAAAATTCTGGTAAACATATTCGCAATGTGTCTTTATTTTCTTTTCGAAAGAAATTTGTCTTTATTTTTCGATTTGTGATAGATTTATATAAGTTAGAAAACGCTCAATTATAAGGAAACCGTAGATTAAAGAAAAATCTGGGACCAAAAATTAATTCCAATAGCGGTATAAAATGTGCCAGTTTTTCTTCGAGTAGGATAATGTGCATTGAACTGTGAAAAAGTAATGTATTTGTTGAGAGGTATATCTACATTGGTATTAAATATAAAGCAAATGAACGGGGCTTGGTATTGGGCGGAGTTAACTTCGAAAAAAAGCCCTGGAAAATAATACGGCCAAAGGAACGACCAAAATAGTTTTACGCTAAGAATACTACTTCCACTTTGGTGAAGAAAAATGAGTTGTTGCATATGAATAAACATTAAAAGGAGTCGTGAAAATCATAAAAATGGTCTAATTTTAAGGTGAGGTAGATATTTTTTTAATATTTGAACCCTAAAGTTGCCTGTGATTATTCGTCTGAAGACCATTCAGCTATTGACACCTTGAAGAATAAACACCCAATCTGCTATCAGTAGTGAAGGACTCCTTTCACCGTGAAATTCTATGGTAGATATCCTTAGGTGCTCCATGAAATGACAAAAAATCGACAGAATCGGAGTAGGTATTCGACACCGCGATTTGTGGTTCCGTCTAGGGAATTCTACTGATCGAAAACTGGTCCATCTGCAAGTGAGATGCTATCTAAATTTATTAACCCTGATTCAGTGTTTACCTCTCGTGAGGATTGGCATGCTATATTTTCGACAGAATCAGCTGACGCTGCTCAAGTTTTCTTCGGTCCAATGCGGAGTGATGGCCTTTGGGGGGGGGGGGAGCCGCGCGTCGCAGCACCAACGGAAGTTGCAAGTCAGACGTCCCCTTTCGTCGCATTCATCAACCTTGCCCTACGTTTTCATCCCGTGCAATTAGGGCGCCTCTTGTCTCGGGGATTTGCCGGGGAGCGGGACGCTCCGATTAAAGGAAATGGTCTTCGAGCCGTGTGTCGACCGACGGGAGTGGGGGAGGCATTCCGTCAAAATGAGCTCGGAGCCAACCCAGGTCTTACTAGCGAGCTCCCTTCGTACTCCAAGGGAGAAATAAAAATGAGACCCTGAAATTAGAAAATGGGATCGTTGAGGGGTGGAGAGGGGGTACCCTGAGTAGGAGATGCACGATGGGTGAAATGAAATAGCCTTTAGACTCACCCCCCCCCCCTGCCTTTCGCCTTAAGTGGCCCCCACCAATTTCTTCCGTATCCGCGCGCTTTTTTGTGACAAGCAATAATTCCGCCGCCGTTCGGAGACCACCCACCTCAAAAAAAGCTCGCATCCCCTTGTTATGAGCTCCTTCTTCCTTCAGAAGGGGAGGGGGTAGCGAGCAGGGAGACCCCTTATTAAAAACTCCGATTCTCGGCCGACTCCGATAGCATCTTTTAAATCCTCCTCACCGTTTCCTCCTCGGATTCCGCTTCCATCTCCGGTTTTCTGGCCGCGCCCACTGTCACCAGACGAGCGCTTCCATCGCTTCGTAATGGGGACAATTGAAATAATTTCTTCGGATTTTGCAAGTGTTACACCCCTTTTGGTCCAGAGGTGAATCGTCGTTTGGGAGGAGGAGATGTGTGGATGTTTTAATCACTACTGCCGCGTAGAGATGGTTGGCGCGTAACTCGTATTGATATTAAAATCGATAATCATTAGTTATCTAATTACTTCTTTTTTAATATATTATCCGCTTGCAAAATGCCATTTCCAGTTGGCGGCGAATCGATTTGAATGAGCATTGGGAAGCGTCAGATGGGTTTAAAGAAATCATTTTGTCCAATGGATTAAAAACCTGTGGGTAATGATATCACTTCGGGGAGTAATGCGTTTCCAGCCGGCGTCGTTTACAAATCCCGAGAGAAATGTGCGGCAAACCTCTCTGGAGTAATGTTTTCCGGAATGATTCAAAATTTTTAATGACATGAAAACGGTGCTGGGAGCATCACAGCCCCTACACTGGTCACATCTACACCCCCCACCTCAGTTGTATTAATGAACTTGTAAAAATTCTACTTATTCCTCAGTATTTCCGGGATGATGATTTTCACCTGGATTTAGGGTAATTTGGATAGTCTGGATGTTGTTTTCGGGGGGAAGTCTTGCTTTAATAGCATTTAGAAAAATTGCATCCTCTATTACTGGCCATTAACTGAAAGTGGGTCAGCGAGGCGTAATGCGAACCTCTGTAATATCTTCGGATTCAAGTTCGGAAAATTTAGTATCTCATCTGTTAAGGTACATTGTATATAGTGGAGTTAAACACTTCGTATAAGGTTTCTTTAAATAATTAATTAAACCTGATTGAAATAATTTTAAACTTTAATTTTTTATGAGCTAATAATAATAAAATTTGTCAGCGGGGAATATCAGTAGATTTTACCAAACATTCTTAAGCAACAACCCCCTCAAGCATATGACATAATGACTAGTTAGTCAAAATAGTAAATTACCGAATAGTACGAATTTCATCCGGTAATTAAGTCATCAGTATTCTTATTTCAGTCCATTATTATTCATATTTTATGTTACCTACCAAGAAAAGCGCAAAAGTATGTATCAGTTCAATAATTTTCTGGGTGATTCAGTTTTCTTCCATATCTTCATATTTCATTTTACTTAATCCGTATTAAAGATCTAAAAATAGCGGAGGATAAAAAGGCATTTCTTACCTATTTTGTTCTTGATTACCCAGTGATTAACACTGTGCGGTGAATAGATTGAACCAAATTTACGTTCTGTAGGTAGGTTTAAAGAAAACTCGCAGTAGAGACATCATATTGCTGTATTTTTAAATTCTTTTGATACACACGATAATATTCCCTGTGGTTACTCGAGTACACAAAAGGCATTGGCTCCTTTCCAGGGTTAAAGCGGTCAATTAACACTCAGTTTAATGAAGGAATATCGCTCCGTAGTCTAAAGTTAGAGGCAAAAATATCGTCTCCAAGTCAGTTCTCCCGGAGAATCACCTCTCACAAAAGCGAAGAGGTTTAATATTGACCTAAGGAATGGGTGCCTAAAGACACGGGTAAAAGTGTAGGCTGAGCATATTAACCCTTGATAAAAAAGGGTTGAGCGGCTTCTATCTTTTGAAATCGAATGAATAAAAATCATTAGGGAGCACCGAGGCGACGTTTGACCGCCTCGACCTGCGTTCGAAGTGACTTTCGAAGGAATAAAAGGGTATATGGTAGTTGGACTTTTGGAAGGGAGAGTTTTGCCTTAGGATATCGACAGCTGATGCATTTGGGGTCGGCTTTGGGTCATTTACCCCTTTCCAAAATACGATTATCTTAAGAGAAAAAGAGAAGTCGTGGGCGAGGGAGCGGGAGGCTTAGGACAATCTGAAAGATGGCTAAAGGGGGAGGGGGGCCTGGGACATTGTCCGGGGGTGGATTAGAGGCGTAATGTTTCGCAATCGTGCTGGAGTCCCCTTAACTCGTCGGTGACGGAGCAACCATCTCTCTCCCCCGGACGTCATGAAGCCTTTTGTGCAGGCTGGCGGGTATTCAGGATTTCCGCGTGATTCACCGCCATGGTGGCAGGGCGGGATCGACTCGAAACACGGACTCACGGGAGAACGGGGTGGTAGCAGTAGTGGTTGTCTGGCGAGAAGGGGAGGAAAGATAGTGAGCGGTAGAGGGAAGGGCGCGGTTTCAGGAGGTCAGGGTGGGGGGAAGGAGAAGGGCGTGGTAGAAGTGTGATCCGGGGACCGAGATCGGCCTACTCGGTAAAACTCGTCGGAGTCTCTAGGGGGCGATACGAGGGAGGAAATGAAAAGCGGTAAATGCATAATATCGTCGAGCGCGGATTTGTTTGTGCCATTCCCCTCCTCTTTTGTCCCTCTCATCCGCCTCTCCCTCTCCCGCATCCCCTACCCATCAACCGAAGAAGGGTGGAAGCCTCCGTCTGTTTTCTTTTTCAAAGCCGTCCACTTTATGTCACTTCCACCCCAGTTACGACGCCGCCGCTCTGATGGAGGAAGAATTGCATGTGGAAGGCACTTAGGTGATTGCTGTGCAAATGCTGTGTGGCTGGCGAAGTGTGACGAAGTGTCCTTGGTACGCGCAGCACTTTCTACGTCCCACGTTTGGGTTCCCTCTCGCTCCCCCCAACCGCCACTCCCCCCCCCAACCGCCCCTCCCAGACACACCAGTCGGGAGTGTTTTATTTCCGCCCTTGTAGCCCTCGCTGTACGCTACAATGAATTCATCCCAGACACACCTAAACCGTCACACGAAGGCGCAAACCCACGCAAAGACGAGGATCAGACAAAAGAGGCACTCCCGCCTCTTTAAAAAGCTCCCTCCCTCCCAGTCTTTTCTTCCACTTTGAGTAGGTCGCGGCTGTGGAGGTGTAGGTGGGAGGCGCGAATTTATTCGTGCCACCCTCCTCTGCCTCCCATCCGCAACCCCCTTCCCGACCCCTCAACACACCAACCACCCTTCTGCTCATGCGGCGAGTGCTGGAGATTGGCCAATCCGTGTTTTATGCACTTCCCGGTGAGCAGTTTTAATTTATCGTGCTAAAATTACTAAGCGGAAGATTTTCACGGGCTGGTGGAGATATGGGCCTTCTCTTTTACAGGGAATCACGACGGTCGCTGAATACCATGTGCTCTTTGTTAAAACGGATGAGAGAGGCGTTTACTCATTATCGTTTGGTGTCACATGCCACTTTTTCCCTGTCTAAAATCATGGAAATGAGTAACAAACCTCCCGCCTTGTTAATTAATATAAAAAGTTAATTCATTTTATGAATCGTCTCTACATTGCTGTTTTCATGCCCATATTTTCTAAATTATATACAATAGGACGGACATCATTTGAATTTGTTTTCCTGGTTGAGTCATTTAACCTAATTTTTGAACAACTGGTCGCGTTCAATTTTATTTAGACATATAAACGGAAGAGCTGCAGCCATTCTTTAACACATATTTAACCTTCGTTTCAGTGGAGGTCAATTAGATGCATTAGAAATGGCATCGCAATCGGAAGATGTGACTTTAATGGGCCATTAGAAGACATTAAACATGTAGAAGTATATTTTCCCAGAAATTATATTTGCGGAATTATGAGGAACGTATTGTAATCGGGATATCGATACCGCAGGATTACCATTCAGAGTAAAATGGCTGTGTCTCTTTGCTATTTCATTGGTAGGCTGTGGATAATCTATTTTATATAGGTAAATTATACTATTCCTTATCAAACTATGAATAAAAACGATGAATTAAATATGGATAAATTAAAAGTTTTGACTTGCAGTTGTTATAGAAAATTGCATTCCATTAATTTAAATGTGATTTCGTCAACCCACTTAATAAATAATGCGAAGGGGAATGAACGAAGCCGTGCAATACGCAATTATAAAAAATTGAACCCAAGCCCCAGAATATGTTTACTTAAAGAAAATACTTACTGATCATTCCATTATTGCTTTACGTATGCATGAATGAAAGTGTGTGTGGGTGAGAATGGGTTTTGCATATGAGGTAAACTATATTCAAATTCATAAAAGAACTATCAGCTTTGAATGCATGGTTATGCCCCAGCAACCCTATTACCCCTGCCTCCCTCCCTTGCGAGGTATTGTGCAGATATGGATGTAGATGCAATCACGTAAGTCATCGCTGCAGGGAAATACCTCATTGATGCTTTGTAACTTTTGAAATGCATGCATTTAAATTGTGAGGAATAACAAAATTTCATTCGGACGGAAAGCATTTTCTTTCCCTTGAACGTGAAAAATTATACTTTTCATTGAATTCCTCATAGTTGGCAAAGATTGCCAATTTCCGAGTTGGCGCTGGAAAAAAATTAAACTTCAATGAAAAACCGAATGTTTCGTTGTAGCCTCAAGGCATTTCTTTTACGACGAGGACGAACATTTTTTCTGGAGCCAACTCTATGATCCGACAAGAGACTCGTCATTTAGATTGTTACATGTTTGTGGAATCTTCCGAACCACTTCCTTTTGTTACTTCGGCTTGCTTTGAATTTGCTCACCCCGGTAGCATCTTGTTATTTGGTCCGAATCATGTGACGTGGATTAGTACTGGCACAGGTTTAGTGCGTTGCAGGTCAAACCATAAGTCCCATCGCGTGACTCGTGAGCAATATTTCGGGCGGCCGCCTTCTCCGCGTGACAGCGAGGGCACGCCAAGTGATTAGTGACGCAAGTTCCGTGAATTGGGATCCACCGGGTGGAACCTTATAGCCTTGGTACTGATGCATATTTAATGTTCTTGTTTGAAAGGTCTCATTTGTCTGCTTCCTCGAGGTTCAGAGGAGAAAGGAGTGAGAGAGAGAGATATCTTAGTGGATTATGATACAAGCGATCCTTTTATGGCAAAAGAAAAGCTCACGTGGATGGAAATGTCGATAAATATGCAGTTTCAGCTAAAATGAGCCTGAATTTTTTGTTTTAATTACCCGAGTACATTTCACGCACGCCGTGGCATTCACGTCTCGTTTGAAGTGTGTAGAAAAATATTGTATACATGCGCTCGGATTTGACGTATGCGATATTTCACCAAGCATGAAACATACGGTAAAAAAATTAACTCATGCTTTCGGTTAGGAAGAGGATAGAGGGAACAAGAATGAAAGGCGCGAACTTGTGGAGATGATGAAAGGAAACGGGTACCATCAGAAGGAAGATTACCAGAAATATGCATTAGAATTCAAAATCTTGAAATATATCAACTCAGGAAGTCCCGTGTTTTATTGGTGGTAATTTCAAGTCCCGTGACTTGATTTCACGCCCTCTAATTATATACATCTATATGGTGCCCTATAAGACACCGGAATGGTGTGTGACCGGGGGTAAATCCACGCTTGCCATTCACAGTGAGTGATGAGTTGCGATAACGTCTCGTAGCCGATGTTGACAAAAAATACATATTTTACTCAACGGAAATATTTAACGTGCCAAATTTGTTGCATAATGGTCATAAAATTTATTAGAGAGTTCATGCAAAGAGTAAAAAAATCCGCTCTCCTTAAAACAACTTTTTGCAACATATTAAGTAAGATTAAAGTCAATATAATCTGATAAGGACAAAAGGAAAATACATACCTTTGAAAGAAGATAATGAGGGTTTAATTAATATGGGTTTAGGTATGAGTTAAGTTATATTTAATTGTTATAAGAAGTACACGCTAGTGCAATGGTTTAACGTACATCCATGAAATCCGCTTTATTTCATCATTTCCATCAAACTAATGTTCTTCGTCGTTATTTTCCTACTTATCTCATTCATTTCCCATGGGTAAACTATATATAAGTATATATATATATATATATATATACTCATATATACAGAAACATATATAAGGAAAAGGGATAGGAACACGTATAAAGGACGAACACAATAGAGGTGGGGAAGGCGGAATCGAACGGATCACAAGAGTAAAAATATTTCCTCAACCGGGACTCGAACACCGGATCTTTCCACTTGCCGGGCGGATGCTCTTAACCACTTGAGCTATCGAGGATATGTAATTTACCCTGAGATCCGTGGGTCTTATATGTCGCCAAGCGCCCCGATTCTTTAGCCAAGAGATGGCGTCAGGGGGCTGTTTCACCCACCAAAGGAGAAATAGACAATACACAAGAGGAAAGGACATTGGACAGAATTCATACAACATCATACAGGAAAAGAACAGTGCGTTTCGTGGCACGCATAGCCAGAAGAAAGAGATGAGCCACATTGGCCAAATACACATTCAAACACGAAATCCCGCCAAACGGCGAATAAATACTCATATATACAGAAACATATATAAGGAAAAGGGATAGGAACACGTATAAAGGACGAACACAGTAGAGGTGGGGAAGGCGGAATCGATTTATATATATATATATATAAGTAAAAATATATAAGTATATATATATATTTTTCTTCCTATCATATAGTTAGATAGGTTCATGTTTGCAGTCGTGCATCGTTTTAGAGATAGGGTGAAAGAAAAGGTGTGGGAAAGAAAGAAGTTCCCCTCGAATACGTTTAACGGTTGAAATTTATCGAGACTTACAGGTCAGGCGTTCTACTTCTCCGCCTTCTACTGGCGGATACAATCTTACTTGCAATCAGCTTGAGCTCATTCTACCCGGCGTGCCAATTATCCGCGCGTGTTTATTTGGCGACTCTCGGCCCTTGGCGCAGTTGGTGCCTGGATAACGACCCTCGGCCCGTCGGAAATCAGGAGATGGCGGTAATCCGCCGAAGAGCGAATCGAGACTACCCACAACGTTTCTCTCTTCGTGTACGTGAGGCTACAGGGAGAGGAAATAGAGGCGGAGAAGGTCATGCGCTCGTGAGCACACCCACTGAAGTGTCGTCCGACCCTCTCATTAATAAAAATAGCCGTATTTACGGAAGTCCTCGTCGGACTCCCTGGTCGGCAGGGTCCTCCTCCTCTCTATATCCGCTGCCGACATCAAGGAGGCGGATTGGTTACTCGCGCCCATTTTCGCGAAAACACACGCTCGCAGACGTGCGAACACTCCCACACAATCACACATGCAAACACACCCTTAAACACATGGGCGAGCTTGGGAGGGTTGGTGCGTGAGCTTTTGGAGGGAGAAGGGGTTTGTCTCTTCAGCCTCCCATCTCCCGCAACTCCTCCTCTTCACCTCCAGCCACATCACCCAACACACCCCGGTACCCTGGAGGGCTATAGGACATCTTGCTGGATCACCCATCCTCCTCTTCGCTTCCTCAACCCCAATCACAGGATTCCTCCCCACCAGAAGCCTCCCCCACGCCGCGCAAATCTTCTTCCTCCTCCTCTAACCCCGGGCGATGCCACCAGCTCAACCCCTCGTGAACACCCCCATCGACTCCCTCACAACGTCGCCTAGGCCAGTCCCTCCCACTCTCCTTCCACCTATCCGGCGCCATCAACCCCCAACTCTCTATCTGCGTGCTTCCGTCTCTCTCTCACCAGCGGGATATGGTCGGTGGGAAGGGAGGAGCCTAGCCTACAGGTGTCGTCTGTACGAACTTTCCTCTCTCTATCTCTCTCCCGGATAGGTTGAGCGAGATAGAGACAGAGAGAGGAAGGGCTGGGGATAGAAGGGTTTCGTAGGAGGAAGATTTCTGAGAGAGGATAGGTTCTTGGGGAGGGTTTAAGAGGAGAGGGACGGAAGAGAATGGGTGGAGAGGGAGAGGGGTCCGGGTTGGGATAGAGGAGGAGGGGGAGGTCGAGGTGGTGGGAGGACTGGTTGAAAAAAGCCTGAATGGGGGAATAAAAGTGGTGGGAGAGGAGGTGGGCGAGGGGCCGGAGGAGGGGTAATGTTGGTTCTTCGGGAGTATGGGATGAGGGAGCGCTAGGGGGGAGGGAGGGGGACAGGAGAAGCGGGAGAGGGGCGAACGGGGGAAGCGCGCGCACGCATTGGTGTAAAATGGGGTGGGGGTGGTCCCTTCTCCCCCCTCCCCCGTCGGGGGTTCCGTCCCCATTCCTCGAGCCCCCCTGAGACTCACTCCGGTCCCCTCCGAACCCCCCTCCAATTTCAACCCCCCTCTCGTCAAACCTTCCCTCCCCCGCCACCCATGTCTCTGTCTCTCTTTATATCATCTTCGTTCTCTTTTCTCACCGTCTGCCTCCACCGCCTCCTCCCTTCCTCGGAGTTCCCCTCTCTTTCCCTAAGCGACGCCCTCCCCTTCCTCCTTTCGGCCATCTAACACCCCCCCCCCTCTCTCTCTCTCACTGTCTCTAACCCTCTCCTTCTCCCCGCCCCGCTCGCCCCTCCGCAACCCACAGGCCCTCTCGGCGTTAGCCCGAGAGAGGGAGGGAGAGGAAACGGGACGGAGCGTTCAGTTTCGCGTTCGGTCTGCGAGGCTGCGGAACTTGGCGGGCGATTGCGAGACTGTGCGACGCTCGCGTGGGAGACGGCGGGAGAAGAAGTCGTACGGACGACTCGGGCGACAGAGCGAAGAGCCGGAGCGGGAGAGTAACGGCGGGCGAGGGGTGGGCCCTTGGTCTTTTGATGGTGGAGGCAGTCGCCGGATAGAGGGAGATTAGGTGGTAGACGGGGATAACGGAGGGAGTGGGAGGAGTGTCGTGTTGTGTGCGTGTGACTGCGCTCCTGTATATTGCCTTCTTCCCGAGTAAGTTTGGAAGAGGTTATCGTTGGGGGGGGGGGATAAAAGAAAGAAAAAGTTCGAGCTTCCGTGCAACGCGTCCACAACATCGGGACCGCAAGGGAGAGGCGGAAGGGGGTGAGGTAGAACGAGCCGGTCGAAAAAGCCTCTGGTTATCCAACGGTGCCCGGGTCACCTCCTCGAGTCCCTCGCTGTTACCCGATACATGTCCGGAGAAAGGGGATGTACGTCGTAGCAGAAAGAGGGAGAATTTTGAATATATTAAAAAGTACGTAAATGCTCATAAGAGATTCGAGGAGGGGGAATTGTTAGTTATCTAATATTTTGGCCATGGTTACACCTCGAATGTAGAGTAGGGCCTAGGTCTGCAAAAGACTCCGATTTGATCCTCTTTTGAGGAAGAAGAAAAGGGAGAGAAAGAGTAAATGGAGAGAGTGAATGAAAGGCCAAGGTGGAAGGAAGAAACACGAGCCGGGCCAGTGTGACTTTTTTCTCTCTCGCCGGTAAGTCGTTTGATTCTGCTGATGTACGGCTCCCATTTCTCGCCGGTTGACCCTTTTGTACACAGGGTAGGGGTAGTGTGAGTGTCGTGCGAGAGAACATTTCTGACCTCGTGTGACCCCAGTCTGGTTTTCTGTCTCTCTATCTCTCTATATATATACACACATATATCGCGATCCGCATCGGACCGGTCCGACCGACAAACTAGCAAAGCTCTGCGTCCACCACGCCGACTCTCCGGCGACATGTCACTATCAACCGGACGACCACGCAGTCTCCTTCCGGGGCTCGAAGAGGTTGGTGAATATCCCCTGGGAGTCGAACAGGTGTTTTGGTGATGAGACATGTGAGCCCTGGGAAGAGCGGCGGAGACGCGGAGTTTTACCGTTGGAAGAGGCAGCTGGAGAACACTTGACCGATCGTCCCGAGGCGGCCTTTCTCTCGACGGAGAGGAGTCTCTCTCTCCCTTCCTCCTCTTCCTTCCCATCCGAACTCCCGCCGCTCTCGAGGACCCTCCGCCGTCCGGGGAAGAGCAGGAGGAGAAAGGAGCCTTTGTTTACCTCTCGCCGGGAGTCGGACGCGGCCCCCAGCATTCAGCCGGCCATCCGCCGCCCCACGGCAGTTCCCCCCGCCTTCGGCGATCCCGCGAAAACGACGGAGAGAGGGGGAGAGAGAGAGACTTCACGTGTCAAAATGACGCCGTCGGCCACTTACCTCGACTGAGTATCGAAAGAGAGAGAAGCGGGAGTGCTTGACGGTAGGTCAGAAAGGATTTTTTCCATTGATTTATGCTTATGTATATGCATACTAATTTAAACAATGTAAGCTTGGAGGTGGCGGGAGGCATGCATTGGCTAAATTGCCATTGGCAATCAGAGAGTCGAAATAGTGAGAGACGGAGAGAATGGAGGATTGGGTTGGTGCGGTGGCATGTGTGCTGGCTTCTCGCACAGATATCCCGGGTTTGAATCCCGGTGGTGACGGAATTTTTTCATGAGTGCCCAGATCCCTACTTGAGGTGCTCTGTGGGGAGCACTTCAACTAGAGTCCGTCGGATGGGATATTAAATTGTGCGCCTTTTTCGTCATGAGAAGGTTAATTACGCCACCGCGTTCTCTCAATTCTCTCCTTTTCATGAATGTCCTACCCTTACTAAATTATCCACCTATAACTAATGACGTAGGTGACCTTAGTTATCGGTTTTCTCCACTTGTAACTTATACTGCTACTACCATGATCACGGAGGAAGAAGGATGAAAATCGTTGACGACAAATTTGCCTTTTATTTTCCGTGAAGAATACAAACCGAAAACTGCTTTTCGCGAGTCCAAGTTATATCTTTGCTGTTATTTATGTTTTCCGCATTTCCATTAGCCACCAAAGTGTGAGTTTGAATCACGTTCCAAAAACGCTTGGGAGTGGGGTATTTTTTCCTGTTGGAGAAAATATTCATATTTGTCACTTCTCGCGGTGAGCACGCGAAGAATCCCACCGGTACATGAACGAAAAACGAACTGGGAGGTATGATGCATCTGGCTTTCTTCGTTTGTTTCCACGCAAAACTGAACATATAGGAAGGAAAAGAAATTTTTTTCTACTTTCCGTACTGTGCACCATGTAATATTCACTCCGTCACAAAATGAGTAGGGGCGGGAGGTTTATTCCATTTGACTGTTTCGGTGGAGAGGTCTTTCTGCTTTGCCACCTCAACGCGGTGGAAAAATCCCGCAGCGGACGACAGGCGGCCCCCTTCGGTAACGGTCGGTCGGGGCCGCCGGTCCGCTGACCGCTCAAGTCCTTCGTTCGGGAGTTGAGGGAGAGCCGTCTCTCGTTACCGTGACCCCCGTTTTCGAACGGTGCTGGGCTCCAGGAGCGCATGTTTGCGGAAAGAAGGGAATGGGCCTTATTAGCCGTCGAGCTCTGAGAGATGCTGCAGAAGACCGCTTGAGGGGCAGGGAGAGGAGGAAGGGTGTGAGGGTATAATCACGGGCGGGACCGCTCGGACCTCTGGCCTCCCGACCCGAGTTACACCGTACACACCCCCGCCCCCACACACATCTCTCTCCGTGCCCTCCGTCCCCCACCTTTTCCCCGAAATGCCATCATTATCCGCCGTCCGCTTCGTTCCTTAGGCAAAGAGGGGTCTCCGAGAAGGGTTTCCAGGGGTCAAGGGTGGGTGGGGGAGAGTTAGTTCACCTCGAGGGGAGGGAAGCCAGGGGGGGGAAAGGTGGGGATATTGGAGTGGCGTGGGCGGGAAGGGTCGTGGGATGGCGAAGGGGGGTGGGTGAGGGTTTCGGAACCGTGCTAAACGCCCCTCGGCGGCCGTCCGCCTGTTGCATAGAGAAGTACGTACGAGCACGTGACCTCGTCATCGACCTGCAATAACGCCTGCCTCCCAACCCCCTACCCCCTCCATCTTCTGAGCCACCTACAGCTTCCACCACCACCGCGTCCGCCGGCTCCACCTCCCGTTAAAACTCTTACAACCCTTTGAAACACTTCCTCCAAACCCCCGCCACCGACTCACGTACTTAATGCTTTTTTCTAGACATAAATGCTTTTTTCTCTCAGTCTCTTCCTCACAATTCTGGTTTACTTTTTCCTTTCTGAGCTTCGGTCATCCATCTATCCGATTCAAAACTTCGCAGCAAATACATCTCTCTGACCCGACTTCTACTCATCTCCCAACGTTAGGTTTTCTTCCAATCTCTCTCCCTCTCCCCTTTGGAGCCCTCCCTTTCGCATAGGGAAGCCGAGCCGTCCCCTGGGCCACCTTGTCTACTCCCCTACCGATCTTCGGGTCGACCAGCGGTCGGCTTGACCACCCGAAAAATGTGATGGGCCCCAACTGGCATTGCTGTGGCGGAAGCTGTATCGGATCTCCCCCGTTGTTTTCCTTGAGCCTTATGTATTTCCAACAGGACAAATAAAAAATAGGGCTGCATCAGCTGCTACTCACCAACTACCACTGTCAATTATAACAGAGTTTCTATTCCTCGGGATAAAATGGAAGCACCTTTCTAGGGATACGAATAATGAGTTCGCTGATTTTTAGAATAAGTGAATAAAAGAGTTAACTCTTGAAGTTTCTATGTGTGTGTATATATATATATATGTATATATATATGTATATATATATATATGTATATATATATATGTATATATATATATGTATATATATATATGTATATATATATATGTATATATATATATATATATATATATATATATATATATATGTATATAATATATTCAAACTCTGAAATTGTAATCTTAACATGTGATTTTATAACCGCTCATGCTAAGTAGTTGAAGAGCCACCTTTTTAATGCTGATAAAAAGTTGTAATTCAGTCTTCTAGTATATTAAATTAAATTTTTATTTAGGCATAGGCTTCAAGGAATAACATATTTTTTAGGCGCGTGTGCTAAGATCATGTAAGCATCGGGATAAATAAATTCCTTTTTTAAGTGTTTAGTGTCGTATGATGGGTCCTCAAGAAAATTATACATAGGGTGATTTCGGCTCATGAAACGAAAGGGTACAACTCCACCAATGACAAAACATAAACATACAAGAGAAAACCCTATGCAAAAAATATTTTAACCGAAGTTTCGTCAACTTACGAGCAAATTCCTCAGAGGAGACCATTCTAAGAGTACAATTTGTGTACTTATATAGAAGGGGAAGGAATAAAGTAATTACAGAGTATGGTAGAAATTATAGAGATAACTCCAGAGGAAGTATTTCTGTTTAGTTTTTTGCTTGAAGGCTGCGTTCACTTGAGGGCTGGACTCAATGGGAATGAGGTAGGACGCTGTTCTCTTTTTTCGCGTAGTCCACGTGAAGAGGAAGAAGGGAGGCATTCGGGAAGTCTAAGGGGTTCCTTCCAGTACGCGATGCGGCCCATCATTGCGGGAGGAGGATATCAACCGATCCGGAGAGACACGGAATAAAAGAAGACTTTTTCCAATGCGGCGTCCTCGGACGAGCATTACAAGAAGTGGGACCGGCGCATCTCCCGCCTTCCATTGGACGGCATCCCCCCTCCACGATGTATATCGCATCCTTGGGCAAACTCCGATGCCCCGCTGTCCATACGGTCGTGCTCACATACACAACGTCCATACATGTAATCGGAGACATCGGGAACTCAAGCGGCGGAGACGTTGGGAGCATATGAACGACGGAGTGGAAGGAAGAGGGTGACCGATCAGAGAAATCTCTCTCTTTCTCCTTCCAATTCTATCTATGTCTCCTCTTTTTGATCTCTCCATCCCTTCCTCACCACAGACGCTCACATTTTTGTTGAAGTTCGGGGCACGGAAAGCTAATAAGGGGTTGGTGGAAGGGGTCATCGGTTGAGATTTGGAAAAAGGGTAGTTTTGGTGGGGTTTCGTTGGATTTCCGCATCGGTCGGGGTGGAGAGGATACTCAAGGAACAGTCCGAGAGGGGGTCCGGAGGGGCGAGGAAGGGGCACACTCCACTGAGGTCGGGTGTTGGGAGCGTGTGTGCGTGCGTGCCCAACGGGGGATAAAGCGGGGAGAGTTTGTTGAGGGAGAGCGGGGGAAGAGGGAGACAAAACCGCTACGCACCGATGGGTCAAACGGACCAACGGAGCCATCGCCACCCACGGACTTCCCCATTACCCTCCTTCCCTCTCTTTCTGTCCCACCCTGGCATGTCTTTCTGTCTCTGTTCTTTCCTCCCCCTTTCTATTATCGTCCCTGTCGCTCTATCTCCTTCCCTACCCCCCTTTCTGTCTTTGGCTGCCTCCAGAGGTGGCAGACTGCAGACTCCGAGGCACCAGCAGCGTCGGCGTCACCGGAGTGTGCGGAGTAGGAGGTGGAGGTGGAGGAGGCGCCGATCGGGGATCGATTGGATTCCCCGGCTTTTGCAGGCGAGTAGGCGGAGAAGGCGGGCCACCCTTACGTATCTGCCGACGGTGAGCACATTGGCCGCACGTGCGCAAGCTGACTCCCTCCCTCTTCTACCCCCTTCACCTCTACTCCTCCATTTCCTTCTTTCTTATTCTCTCTCGTCCACTTGTCTCATCTTTCTCGGCCGGATCGAGCATCATTCTCCTCCCCGGCGGACCCTCTTTTTCTCTTTCTTCCCCGCGGCTTCTTCCCATGACTCCTCCCACCCTCACTGCCTCGATGGTCCTTCTTTTTCCATCCACCCCCTCACTGTCTCGCTCCCGAACGCTGGGGGTTGGGGAGTGGGGATGGGTAGGGAACGAGTGAGCAGAATGGTTTATTCCGTTGCGAGAGTACGTCTGCGCCCGGGGGCATAAGTAGGGGGGACGGATGGGTGGGTTGTGGAGGGGCGCGTGTGTCGCATCGCCTCGCCAGAGCTTTCTTCTTCGGGGGTGCGGAAATCCTCAACGGGCGTGCGTAACTCGCTGAGGGCTGGCGTTTGTTTGAGACTGGGTTAGGCATTATGGTAATACAGAGGCCCAACTTAAATCGGCGGTTCCTCTTCTTCCGAGGTTCATGGAGGGGGAGGGACAATGAACCGAATACTGTGGGTGGTCGTCGCCGTAAGTGTGAGCGTAGAATTAATGTATTTTTTGAAGAAGGATTCTATCAATTTGGATTGAACCTTTTCTTTTTGAAACTATTTCCCATTAAATGCTCTCAAATGAAGGAGGTCAAAATTGTCTCCTAAATGTTTTCTCATTAGTAAACTCATCGTAAATGTCTCATGACTTCTTTCGGAAAATAAATTGGCTGAATTTATTGCTGGTAAAATATACATAAAGAGTCCAAATGATTTGCGTTTTGTCACTCGTAAGTAATTGCTAATAGAACCTGACCGCGATTTAAAAATTTTCGTATATTGACGGGTGAAATTACTTTCAACATGAAGTTTCGGTGTTCTGAAATGTTCATATGTAGATTTTTTTTCCATTTCTTAAAATTCTAAAAGAGTGAAAGAAATGAAAATAACTCCTTTCTGACGGTAATATCCCCAAAAGGCAGTGTCTTATTTACCCATTTTTTGTTAATATTTAATCTACTTAATATCTGCGAATGTAATATAACCTCCCAAGTAATTTGAAAGTGTTTTTTAAATCCTTGCCTCCAATGGAAGATAATTATTATGATACATAGTGTCACCCAATGAAAGCTAATATATATTATTTGATCCCCAATCATATTGAAATTTGGATATTTCGTTTGTGTCTGATCCAGTATGCCATTTTAGTAATCATATATCTTAAAATCCTTTCCCAAATCAGTGAATGGAGATCAAAGTAAATATTATTTCCCGTTACTTTGGTTCAAAAAAAGGGAACTGGGCTATTGTTACTATGCATTTTTATTTTCCCTTAGTTCAATTTTGTTACTTGAATGAAACCATCATGTGATTGGCGGTTGAATTATTTATTGCTGATTTCCGGGTACTAAGCAGTCAATCTTGATTGTCACCTGTCGTCATGACAATTCAGTAATGTGGATTAACGATCAATATTAAACAATCCTGAAAATTAATCTCTCTCTTCCCAAAATTATGCAACTCATTTTAAAATAATCCTAGTTTTTTTAATATAAAATTGTTCAAAATATATTTGGTGATAGATAGATAGAAACTCCGTAAAAAGCGTTTGAGATTGCGAATAGAAGAATATAGTTTTACATTCTCTATGCTACAGGAAAATAATAAATTCTGCGCATTCGGTGCAGGATACTTGTATGCTTACCAATGATGCGAAAGCAATTCATAACAGTTATGTTACTTGATTCTTGCATTACATCCTCTTCCCCAATAGGTGCAATTTTGCATGTTTTTATCAGTTAGTAAAATTTAGACGATGGCCTTACTTCAGGGAAAACTTTAGTAAATAATTAATATATTTAAATTGCACATAAATTCCGATGGCGAAATATAGAAAATAGATATTTCATATTTTATGCTAATGTTTAATTTAACAACAACATTTTCACCGTAATTTTACTGTGGGGTTAACATAAGTCCCCCTAATTATTGGATTTATTAAATATACTAATCCAACGACATGTTTGATTTGATCCAACGACATGTTTGACCTAATTTGCGAAATGATTCATTAATATTTGTCAGAAGAGTTGAAGTCACGTATAATATTTCATATTTTGTTTTGCCTTTGCATCTTTTCACAGTGCTTCGGTTTTGTGTAAATACCAGTATTTTTTCGGTTTGTACCTACGTGTATTCGTTGAAAATAAAACTTTAAAATATCCCGCTTGAATAGTGCGCTCAAAAGTTATTATCCTAGTTAATTAAAATTTGAATCCTTAAAATCAATGAATCACAAGGAAATAGACACAAGTGAAAAAAGCGATCGGCGTGGAAATTATCTTTTATTAATTCTCAAAGGAAATGGAAGTAAAACGTTTCAAATTCTTTATAGTTATCGCAAACATCAGTTGATATTTTATTGTCGCTCTTGACATGTTCCTTCAACATCGTGCTTATGTCTTTAATGCCATGAATGTCATTTATGAAAACAGTCGCGTGCCTCCGCGAAATCTTATTGCCCCTTGAAAGCTTTGGATAGCAGTGCTCGTAAGGACGAAGCGTGCATACTTATTCCAACCACGTTTCCCTTCTAAAATAAATGACCCTCGAAATTATTCAGCCTAGCTATCCGTTTTTTCCCATCTTTCTTTCACGGTCCACTTTATCCGTACAGTTTGAATGATAACTATGACACACCCTGAGAAACAATGTGAATCGACTGTGTTGAACTTTCAAAAATTCCCTCAAAAATTAGCCAATGCTGATACGAGGTTTTAGAAACACTCTATCCTTTTATTAGATAATATTTTAGTTGAAGTAATTTTTTATTATCTCTCCGCAAACATCTTTCTTAAAATTTTTTAGGTATTCCTAAATTAAACTCATAGTTGTTTGTTACCTTAATTACATTATTCGCCAGTTTTATTTTGTCTAATTTCTGTTGTAATAGGTGCATACATTGTTAATATTTATTCAATTAAATCCCATTGGTTGATTACTGGACTGAGCCGGCAGAGCTACTCTCTTGTTCTAATTTTCTTAAAATATGTCCTGGTGGTGTTTGGCGAGATTATTTAGATAAACACGGAAATACGTGTGCCAACTGAAGTCGACGTCCCATTGAATTCATAATAATCAGTCGTTATGGGAAGGCCTGGTTTTACAATTAAATTTCACGGTGGTACAACTCCCCGGCGAATTTCTGGCGGAAGCCCGGAAGCAGAGTCTCAGGAAGAGACAAAGAACTCATAGATCTACCAAATCCGTTCTGTGATGTAATTGGAGCATTATCGCACACATAATTACGTGATGCCACTTTTATGTCGTCGGCTGACAAATCCACCAAAGAACATCGGCCTTATCGGCCAGACGTATATTCTCCTGGACGTCACAAAGGCTTTCGCTAAATTTCCCAGGTTGTAAATAAGCGCACAAAATGCATTCCTCGCTGTGGTTATCGTAGGGCGGTCGTGAATACGGTTAAAGCACAAGGAGGACGCGCACAAGCGCCTCTGACAGCGTCCACCGCCTGCATGCGGGAGCGTTCCCCGGATGCCTGTCGCCGTCGGCTCCGAGTGAACACTTTGTTTCCATTTTGCACACAAGTGGATTTGGGGCATTCCCCCTAAATTCAGCTCCCACTTCTCATCTCCTCCTCCTTTTCTCGTGTTCCTCCCTCATTACATTAGCGTTTGGAGAAAAGCGCTGGGAAATAAGGAGCTTAGGGAGAAGGACGGGCAAAAGGAGAGGAAGGGGAGGTTCGAAATCGGGGTTGGGGGAGAGGTAAGGAAAGGATTCTTCCGGTCTCCGGGGAGAGGGGATCCCACGCGTGTAGAACCCTCCTCCCCCCCTCGTACCGAAACACTGCGGCAAATCTCTTCGGCTTGCTCCAACTTGTGCGTCTGCTTGGAGTGTACACTCTACGCGCGCTCTCTCTCTCTCTCTCTCCCCCCCTTTCCCCTCACCGTCCGCCAAAGGACCCTCGACTATTAACTTTCTTATTAAGCCCCCCTCTTTTCTTACACACCTCTCTCACTCCAATTCGGTTCACTAGCCCCTCTTCCCTTCGTCCTCTCCCATCTCCTATATAGTCTTTACCCTCCGTGACCACCCTCGGAACTTCTTCACCACTTATTCTCCACCACGTCGCAGCCACCGCTCGCCTCTGCGACTGGGTAATCTGTGGACACAACCGAAGCGGTCCCCCTTAACGGGTTGAGGGAGGGGGTTGGAAATCCCCTCGGAAGTGAATTTTTCAGGGCGAGTCCACGAAGCTGAGGTAACAAGAGGACGTGGTGTCGGTCGGGTGGGGTGGATGTTTATTGGAAGGGGTGAAGGGAGTCCTCCGCCAGCATGTGTACCGAAATAATTGGCACGCGGAGGTATTATGGCTGGCGGTCAAATTAACCACGAAATTCGTGCGGAAGTTGAAAAGGGCCTGCCTCCGAAGAAACAAAATGAGGATCTGACTTAGAAATTCCGACTAACTGTTCCCTAAAGAACATCTTACGAAGAACTTCGTAAAAGACCTCTGAGGGAGCAATAAAATTTCGGGTACGGTTGGGAGAACCATTGATAGTCGGTCACATGGTTGGAATGGAGTGGTGGAGCAGAACGGAAAGTTTTGAGTTAAGAATTGTAGATTTCGGAGATGGAATTCCAAGGTCCTTCAACGGCAGCGCTTGACATCTATGTTTAGCATCGTATTCTTATATTCACTCACAGAACATTTGAACATTCAAACTTCCATTTACGGCGTCAACCTCTCAATTCCGTACCATTGCATGCCAAGAATAATAAATGAAGATCTAGCAAAACTATTAACCCAGCTGCTCATAGTCATTTCACATGAGATTTTATGAAAATGAGTTTGTTTCTAAAAAATTGCAGTATAAAGCTGTACAAAGTTAGAATTCTACTATCGGCGTGATCAGCACATCTTTTTAGGCATTGCTAAAAATTTTGATATACATAATTTTTTGAGCAATGTTCAGAATAAAGTACATAGGTGGTTTAAATTTGATTATAATGAAAAAAGGATACTTTCTTTCAAATATCTCTCAAGATTTAATACTTAAGTAGGGCATATTATCCTAAGGTATTTGCATAAAAAATAAGATTTGTAAGTTTGTTCTAGCCTACTGCTTTTGATCGAAGGGCTCGAATAGATTCCAAGTGGGTCTAGATGTCCATAACTCCACCGAAGCTGTGTGCTTTTCGGGTGTTAAATTATCCCGGGAAGCTATAGGGGGCAGAAGGAAAGGGTATGATCCCCCCACCCTGATGTTAAATGCTCACGAGGTCAATGTGTGATATGAGCTCGACAATCACTACCAAACCTTGTTTGACTGATTATTTTGCTTTCACCTCAACACTCAAGCGGGTGTAAATCGTTCATATATTGTTGTTACGATGGTATCAAATGTGCTTGAACAATTTTCTTATATTTCAACTATTATTTGCTTTTCTTTTCTTATTAGAAGGATATATTCCCGCCTGCTTTCTTGTTTAATTGCCTGTAAGTGCTCACATTTCCATTCTATTGTGTTAAATACTGACTGATAAATTTATCAAACGTTATACACGTAATCATATTAATTTATTTCCTTGAATCCAGAAGGGCCATACTGTATTCCAGGATAGAGCTCAATTCAGTCAAAAAAAACACCCCGTTCTTAATAATATTAACAATTCAAGCGTAATCTGAGCTTGTGACGCCACATCGATCAGAAAGAGTTAGTATAAAATAAGTAAAGTTTAATGAGAGCATGGTATTCAGGCATAACATTTTCTGTTTAATCTCTCGTTGGAAAGTTTTTTTTTACATTTTTGGGACAAATTATGCCTTGATATTTTTTCAAAAAACAGTAGGGGGCGTGACCCCGAGCAACCAAAAGGTTTATTTCTAACTTTATCATTGATGCCCATTTTAACTTGTTCATAACTTTCCTTTTTACATGTTATATTCTCTCAGGGAAATATAGTATATTCATTGCTTTAAATAATAAATAAAGGCCCTGAAATGAGTGTGCCTCCGAAAGAGTAACAGTCGCTGATATAAAATGTAGATTCACATTTTTCTACTAAATTGTTTAGGAGGCGTGTGGAGATTTTGGAGGTAAACCAGTCAAATAAATTACCTCTTTTGGTGACACTATCAATTAATTCTATTGTAAAAAATTGTCTTGAAATCCATCTGTTTTTGAATCTATCTGATTTTCTTTTCTCGTTCCGGATATGATTCGGGCTGCAGAGGATCCTTACATTAATTGCGATTTCAAGTGTTTCTGATTTTTTTGTCGAGTAGTAGTAGTAGTATTTGGGGGAGGCGACCGACAGCTGAGGTCATTTGCGCCATAGGGGATGGACAGGAAAGGATGAAGGGTGGAGAGAAACCCGGTGTCGGCATTAGCCTACTCTTTACGAAAGGCGCCAAGGGGGGTTTTTTTTGACGAGTTTACAATGGAATCCTATCTTCCCGTTAATTCTTCTCAATCTTTAAAGTCTATACGTTTATCAGTTATGATTTTCACACAGTCAATACGGTTTGTTTTAAACTAATAAACCGCCTCATTTTGAAACTAATCAATAAATCAGATAGAATATTTCTCGTTGGGATTTTCATATTCGGGGTTTCTGAATGGTTTCATCAAGGGCAAGATCGCATCGTTCCATAACCTTTAAATCACTTCTGCCAACGCTGTACTAAATACATTCCAGTTTTTATCAGATTTTCCGTTTTAAGTATACGAGAACCCCATCTTAAGTTGTTATCTTATTTCAGTAAGTTGAGACTGCCCCCCGCGGCGGAGGCAGTTTCAATTTTTTCCCCGGTTCATTTCCCTTATATCTCGTACGGAAGGGGAAAAAACTTTTGAAATAACTCATTGCGCGGGGAACTGGGGGAATTGCTACGCATATTGAGAATGGCCTAGAGGTTAGCGGTTCAAGAAGTGAACTCATTCTGTAGGTGTGTATTTATGTATGTATGTATGTATATATATATAATATATATATACATTATTTATATATATTATATATATATTATTTATATATATATATTATTTATATATATATAATTTATATATATATATATATATATATATTATTTATATATATATATTATTAATGCGCAATACGGGTTAATATTAGTAAAAAAAGGAGTGACACAAACGTAAACATTACTCATTTCGATATTTCGGCGGTCCCAGCCACCTTCATCGGGGTATAAGAAGTCACTAACGGGAAAGTAAGGAGGCGAAGGAATACTGGGGGGGGGGGTAAATAGAAGGGCACATGTAATCGGTGATTGGTTGTTGTCAGGAATGTCTCAGCTACTGGGAACAATTTAATCCGGGTGGGCTGTAAGAATTTAAAATTTCTTTGTATTCTTTCAGTGCCCTGCGAGCTACTGCTAGGGTCTGTGGCAGGAGGTGAATACGAGATATTCTTAATTAGGCCTAACCAACAGCAAATAACACTTCTCATTGACCTTTTTATCACATTTACCCATCATTCTTCTATAAATCCTCATTTTTTGTCGCACAGAAGAGGTCGTGAGTGAGGGTAACGCCTACGTATTTAATTGAGTCTACACATTCCACTTCGGTGTTCCCGATGCAGTACGAGTTCGGGTGGGAATTGTTCTTTTTCCAAAATTGTATGGCAGCGCACTTTTTTAAGTTTAATTATAATTGCCAAGAGTAACACCAGCGTTGTATAGCATTAAGGTCACCTTGACCTAATTGCTATATAACGCTGACGGTTCCTTATGGGTGGTTCTCTGACAGGGACAGAGGTAGGGGCCGCAGATACCGCTCGGCTATCCTTCAGTAGCACCTAATAGCTGTTGGAGATGGGGATGAGGTTTGCCTTCGCATTGAAAAATGATAGATTGATATCAAGAGGGGCTTTTATTTTGGATTTTAAATTAAAATAAGCTTTTGGAAATACTCAAACCTATACGCCAACAAGGCACCAGTAATATACACATCGCCTTATTACAATGTAGATACCAATCACGCCGCGAACCGAAACCTTTTCCACCCCAATCATTCAGTAGAGATTTTCATCAACTTCTTCCTATCCAAAATATCAAGTCTATCCTTTCTAAAGTCGTTAAAACCCGAGAACGATCTTTCCACTTCTGAGTCATCTACTATAAAAAAACTCATGTACAACCCTAAAATCGTTCTAATTTCGGCAGATATAGGCTTCACAGTTGTAGAACTTGGCGCCACAGAATAAATGAATGAGGCCAAGAGACAGTTTAATGACACCTTACGCATGTTCACAATCACGCTGACTGACCCAAACTTAAACCTTTAAAAATATATCATATCGTTTCCTATCATACCCTAACTGTAACATTTAAACGCCCGACAAAACTTTCTAATATTCTGATATCCACTAGACCTTTTCCTAAATCCATTCCAAATTCCAAAACACCTCCAACTACATGCAGTTGTGCTGTATACAAAACTTGCTCCATCCTTGTAACAAACTCCCTTCCGCGACAACATCTTCTGAAATATCTCCCGTCTCTCCCGACGTCTTCCTGCATTTCTAAAAATGTCAAATCATGTGCCTCCCACAAGTCACTCTTTTCCCAGATTTCTACATTTGCCAATGCACCACGCCCCTAAATATCAGAATCAACAACCACAGAGCCCCATCCTCCCCATCCGTCTTTCTCCCAGTCCCCAGGCACACAGCTACCCACATAAAAACTTTCGACAATCCGTCATTGCCTCCCATCCGCTAACAGCCAGAATAATACAATTAACGGCTCTAGAGTTAGCTTGCATCGATCTTTTTAAATCCTACTAATCCCCCAAGACTAAATTGTTCCCATTAGCTGACACCTCCTCTTAACAACCAATCACCGATTATATACACTCTTCTATTCAAACCCCCGCCCCAGTATTCCTTTGCTTCATTACTTTTCCGTCGGTGACTTCTAATACCCCGATGAAGGTGGCTGGGGCCACTAAAATATCGATGTGAGTCATTTGTACGTTTTGTGTTAATCCTGTTTTTTACTCTTATGATTATAAATAAATAAATAAATATATATATATATATATATATATATATATATATATATATATATATATATATATATATATATATATACACACACGCGCGCGCGCACAAGCGCACACGCACGCACACACATTCACAAATACACATATCCATGACGTAGAACAACTCACGGGAGATTTATTCCACGGACTCCACTACAGGATACAAAAAATATAAATAGAAAACATATAAAAGGACTCTAACACTGTACATAGTTTGAGCTTTCGAACTTCCTCTTAGGTTCTTTATCTTTTAAGAGTTTTCCAGGTCAGCAGTCTAACCCGAAAAAGGTCTTAAGAGAAAGACCGCTAGCTACGAGGTCTGTTCAAAAAGTATCGCGAATTTTGAATTTCCGCGGGTTGCGAATATTTGATTTTAGATTTTTTGTGGCATTATGTTGGTACTTATGTCTTTCACTTATGCCGCAGTGGAGCCATTTTGAATGTTCAGTTAATTTTTGACAGCTGTTTTGCTTGGACGTGTTTTGGCTTGTCTCCGATTTTTGCCTGTTCCAAAAAATGGACATGTATCAAATTTTGTGTGATAAATGAAATTAAGTACGCGGACTCATTTCGAATGTTCACTGTGGCATATGAAGAAGCTACTTTGAGCTGAAGCAACGTTTATCGGTGGTATGATTGTTTTCAGAGGGCCGAGAAAATGTGAACGACGAAGAGCTTGCCGGACGCCCGAGCACGTCAACAACAGACGAAAACATCGATGAAGTGAAGAAAATAGTATTGGCCAATCGTCGAATTACCGTTAGAGAAGATGCTGAGGACCTAAAAATATATGTTGGCCCGTAACATTCGAATTTTACCAATGATTTGGACAAGACACGGGTCGCCGCGAAATTCGTACCAAAATTACTCAATTTCGACCAAAAACAGCTACGCATTAGCATTGCTAATGAGGTGTTGGATTCTGTCCGCGACGACCTTAATTTGATTCAGAGGGTCATAACTGGTGACGAATCATGGGTTTATGGTTATGACGTGGAAACTAAAGCTTAATCATCTCAATGGAAGCTGCAGCACGAGCCAAGACCGAAAAAAGTGTCGGTCAAATGTGAAAGTTTTCCTTACAGTTTTCTTCGATTGCAGGGGCGTAGTGCATCATGAGCTCTTGCCACGGGGTAGAACGGTAAATAAGTAATATTACCTACAAATTATGCGCAATTTGCGCAAAGCAATTCTCCACAAACGCCCGGATTTGTGGAAGGAGAAAATTTGGCTTTTGCATCATGACAACGCCCCTGCTCACACATCGTTACTTCTGCGCGAATATTTGACCAAAAACAACACACTAATGATGCCGCAGCAACCGAATTCCCCAGACCTGGGCCTCAGTGACTTTTTTTTGTTTCTGAAACTGAAGTGGCTATGAAAGGATGACGCTACGCTACGATTGACGAGATAAAGATTACATCGAAGAAGGAGCTGAACAAGATTTAAAAAAATTATTTTTTGAAGCGCTTCGAAGATTGGGAAAAACGTTGGCACAAGTGTATTATATCTAATGGGAATTAATTTTAAGGGCATAAAATAGATATTCATGAATGAATAAATAATATTTGAGGAATCACAAAAATCGTGATACTTTTTGAACAGACCTCGTATTTGCAGTGTGTGTCCTTCTACGTGCTTTCAATATTCATTGAAGTGAATATATATTATAAGTATGATCAACTTTGTCTCGTGAAAAGAGTGGTTATGTCATAGAGTTATCCACACAGCAAAATTGTATAATTGCGAGATTGTGAGTGCGCTATTGTTATTCTTCCATCACGCCTGTGACGAAGAGATATGTACTTTTAGGTAATATTTAGTTTGTGTACACTTCTCGGACGCTCCGTCAATTTTCGGCCTACACTTTGGGGCCGTGGTGAAACCTACCCTCTTCAACGGGCCCCTTTCCATTTTCCTCAACCTCTTCGTCCCAACCTGCAATGGTAGGATGAGGCAGGAGCAAACGAAGTAACCGGGCTGGCCGCAAGCCAATTACCATGCGATTACGAAGGCGCATGAGAATGTCGACACCTTTGTTTCCCCGTCATCTTGCCGGGGAACACATGTGGTGGCATGTTTATGGCGCCACATAATCGGATGGTAATTGGTTTAGGAGCAACTCCGCTGGCGCCACCCTCGTCTTTGGCCTACCAAACTGTTTTACCGCGACCTCATTCCAGAGCACGTCGCATTAGTTAACTAAACATCTCGGTTTGAAAATTGAATGAATATTGTTTTTTTTACTTCTTTGTGAAATTTGTAATAATACCCATTAACTTGTCTCTAGCTATAATGAATTTAATAATAGCGTAATTGAAGCGAGTTTAAGTTGGCTAACATTTATATGCATTATTAAAACCAAAAGGACAATTTTTTTTATATCTTATTAAAAAGATTCTATTTTTGTTAATCTTTTGGCTTGTTTAATTTAATTATCAAAATTATTCGTGATCAATTTTATTTTTTAATCCAGAAAAAATGTAATAAATTTATCCAAGTTCTACTATAACTATAGGAATACATGGCTATAACAATAGTTTAAAAGTTAATAGAGACCAAATTGATTCTGATGTTTCTGTTTTTCAAACCGACATCTTTTTATTTTATCAGATATACACCCCGATCTTAACGTATCCACGATCTTCTACTGTTCGTTTTATATTAAATAAGAGGCCAGTATATGAACTCACCATTCACTTGGATCAAGGAACCGATCTATTTATCCATAATTTACAAATAAATTTTATTTAAAAATCATTTTTAATTCTCCTTAGATTCTCCGCATAGTTACATTTAGAATTTTAAACACAAGTTCTAATTGCTCTTAATAATTGATTAAATTAAGAAGTAGAGGCACTCATGAGAGTCAATAAAATGTATTTTAAGTCACAGTGGTAGAATTCTTAGTGAAACTCTCTCCTAAAATGAAGAATAGTAATCATTTACCTTCCAGAAAATGCTTTCCACTGTTTTCTACAGGAGTACCTTAACAAGAATTTTTAATTCAATGATATTAGGTTTCTTTGCTCTCTTCTTATTTCCAATTCACCCAATTCCGTCAACGTTTACTGGTTGGTTGATTTCCTTTCTCTCAGTGTCGCTGTCTTATTTTCTTCTTTCATCTTCTCCTTTTTTTTTAATCTTGCCTCGTTTGTAATTAGTTTCTTTTCTCTATTCACTCTCAATATCAATGTCGAAAAGTTGAGTGATTGGTTACGTATTATGTGAGTGAAATTTCAGAGGAAAGTACGTGATTGCTGCTGAGATGGAATCAAACTCGGATGCCGGAATTAATGGATGAGATTTTTTTTGCCAATTGAAGGTTCTCAATTCAAGGTAAAAATTATGGCAAAGAGATCTTAATCATTATCTTAGTTCATTAAAATGATTTTTATGATGATTTCCATTTATTCCTGATTAAACTTGAGTTATTTGCATAGAGCTATTTATTGCGTGTTATTATCCATGCAGGGTGCGATAGAGATTATTAGGTTAATCACAAACTACAATAATTACTTATTAAATCATGCAGGTGTGTCATGCAACACATTTTATTCTATTTTAGTTTCCATGGTCCATGGGTGTTAATTTCTATACCTATGACCATAAAATATTTGTGAGAAAAATGATTACTTACACGTGCAATCCAAGTTTAATTCCTCATTGTATTCTCGCTTACCAGATTAAAGGGGGGTGGAATTATTTCCTCAGTTTCAGCTTCTAAAAAACTATACGGATAATATTAATGGTGCAGGTTATGTCCTCCTGTAACCTTCGTCCTCACAGCGGCACCCATTCCTGACTTTCCAACAATATTACCCTTTCTCTGTTCCCCCATAAATATTGTTAACGTGAAAGGAATTCATCATCTCTCTTTCTAGCTTATTTAAAAAATTATATCCTACGGCTCAAGGTTCCAAATTCCATACTGTGCGTCGATTTGAAATCAAACTAACGCGACTTTGAGCCTCAATCGTTTTGCTTGATTGTTCCAAACTATAGAATAGTACCGACAGTGTTTTCTGTGAGTTTCCCTGGTAATACTTGTTTGAAAAATTACTAGGTCCACATGCACAGTAATTTTCAGTGGTACGGGAACCTCTTCGTTTCATTCGGCGACCACCGTCTTTCCTTGCCGAACGGGAGACAGGTTGATGCACGTTTCTAGGCTCCATGAGGCCAAATTGAAAATTGCCTCCCAGTTCGGACCGCCTTTTTTTTAATTGAATTTATTTCCGGTGATGCGAGGGAGTCTCAACAGATTAGGTGTTTTTTATTTAGAGACGCCTTGAAATAAAATGAGAGGGCTTTTTCAGCTATGCATTCGCGATAAGGCAAACACCGTGGAGTGGTGATTCATGGGCCTGGGTATTAATTCTGTCCCACCTGTTTCTGGAGACGTAAGTTGGAAAGTGTCGGGGATGGGCGCCGGGTTCGTGTCGAGCGAAAATACGGCGGGCGGCTCCCTATCGCACGAAGGGATCTGGACGCCGCCAAAAGTCTTGGGAGGAAAAGGGTTTTGATAAAGAGTCCTCTCCTCTTTCGCGTCAATCCGTTAACAGATTTTATTTCTCAGCGCGCAAAAATCCATTAATTTTGGTTGCTCGCGACCGCAATATCAATTCTTTTCCATTCCCCGAGCAATGTTTTCGGATCAAAATAAATATACGTGATCATTTTTAATACGATTTACATTATTCCACGATCACCCTGAGTAATCACTCCTATTACGTGATCAAAAAATGTAATAAATCATCGTGCGGGGAAACACAAAATTATATTGAACCTGCGTTCAAATATGTACAGTGCTGGTGAATCATAATATGAGGGATTAAAGCTAAAAAGGGTATGTAGACGTCTCTTGTGAGAGACTAATCGCACCATGAAATCTAGATAAAGCTTTTATATCCATGTTTTTTATTAAGTATGAGTGTTATAGAGAAATTCATGGATAGGTTTAATGAAATAATTATCTAAGATTTGAAATCATAATATTAATTTTATGAAAAACAGCAAAATGTAGCCACGAGAAAAGAGTGATTGATCCATCCCGGAACTCTCGACAGAGTTGATTAAGAGATTCATCATCGACCAGAAAAGTATCTGTGACTTCGATAGAGATTGATGTTAGCAATGATGCAAAGAAAAATTAGATTCTAATCGCGTAATATTTTTACTTGAACCTAATTGTTTTATTTTTAAGTTTCCATGTAACTTTATGTGAGACAAAATAACTTAGATTCTTTTTTGAGTTAATGAGGAAGAATAAAGACGCGACCCTTGACGGTAATTAGAACTCAAAGACGAAGCAAATAGATCTCACTCGTAGAGGAAATAGGCAACTCAAACAAGAAGCCGTGAGGTTTGAGACAGGAACTAGAGAGAGAATTTTACCGTTTGGAAAAAAAATTCACCTGTAGTGGGTGAGTGAAAAGGGATTTTAGCACGAAACTGTGGATTCTTTGGAACCAAATGTAACACTTAATTAAAACAAGAGCTTGAAATGCATTCGTATTTCAAAGATGCAAAAATTACTCTTGGTGGCAAAGGGCACAGCCAAAATAGGAATCCTAGTATAAGTGTGATTTTAGTAAATATAAGCTCTTTAACTGTTAAAATTCAAAGGATTAATCTTTTAGCAGAACTTAGGAAAATTTAAAGGATGCTTGAGCAGAACCTCAATATTACAGGGTGACAGTTGGAAAATCCTCACTGAATTTGTGAATAGAGTTGATTGCATGCTATGTCATGCTATTTGTTTAGTTACTGTAATTATCTTTTGATTCGTTCCAGTTTATAGTATTCTCTGCTTTGTATTATTATCATCTGAAGCACTTGTTCTCCCTGAGAAAGCAATTTAAATGTGTGTGTGTGTGCATATGACAACATATTGCTTCCGGTGAAATGTATAATGATGCATATATCCCTATGAGAGTTAGAGGTTCACAAGATTTTAAAACTATAGACATATATTGTAAAGAACGCTTTTCCTGCAGTTATTAGCTACAATCATTTGCGTTTTATAAAACTTGGCAATAGATAAATTCTTACTTAAATGTGAATAGAATGTCGGTAAAACGCGATTTTCGTTCAAGCACATTTAAGCAATGATCTATATGCTTTACGTGTATTCATCTATATGCTCTTTTATACTTTTTACTCAGCCGAAAAACAGTACAGTTTTCGCAGCGATTGAGGATATAATTATCATTTTCAGTACCAATTATGTGGGAAAACTTCATAGAATATCGTTTTCCACCGTTGCGTACAGAAATGAGATCTAACTTTCCTGTTTTACTCGTAGTGGAATTGAAGAAGTGCTTCACCTTGGATTGAAATGACCAGCTGCTTATTGATATAGAACTCGATTCCTTCGTAGAAACGAAGCCTGGCTAAAGAATGATACGAGTCTGATTGCCCAGCTCTTTTCATAGAATGTGCGGAGGGAAAGAAAGTATCCGTTCTTCCTTAAGCTGATTTAAGTGGAAAAAATGTAACGGTCAACTTACTGCAAAATAAACTCTGAAGTTAAAAGTGAGAAGAGAAGGTTTCAATGTGCGATCAAAATGAATGTCCATCTATTGAGTAAAACGTATTTCGCAATATTTGGATGGAAATTTCAAGTCTCCCAAACAGGTATTCCAAATATGGGACAATATAGAGTAATGAGCATGTTATTAAATGGTATTGCGGTCAAGAACAATCGATCTTGTCTCAAGTAATTAATAAAATACATCGCATATTTTACATGAATGGTAAAAGATAATTTTGTTAAAATAGTATATCCCAATTATAATATGTACTTGATGGTAATGTGACTCGGGTCAACAATGTGATCTTACTCTGATAGGAGTATAATTGAAGTTATAGAAATTTTTATACCGGTATTATATAGTGTTATCCCGTATATCAGACATTAAATACCATTTAGATTGGTTTTATTATAAAGGTGTTACCGTCAATACTAAATACATGATGTTTAATAGCTGAATACCTTTGTAATTGGACCTTTAGGGCGAATCAATTTACGTAAAATGTCGATACCTGTCTTAATTTGTTATGGTTTAGGATGAAATTTCCTAAGTAAATGTTGAAACATTTCTTGAGAAAAGTGCAAGGAATAAAGCTGTGCGGGGACGATATAATTCACAACGTGTGCGCTCGTTCCAGAAAACAGAAGTTTGAGCAAGATCGAGGTTAAAGATTAAGCAAGAGCCAGGCATTTTGGAGAATATTACATGTGATTTGAATAACAAAACGTTTCTAAGAAAACAGCACCAAACGTGGCTGCAAAAACATCGAATGGTCCAGAGGCCGGAGATCGTAACTGGAAGGTGCATGAACACTTCGAATGCATAAAAATAGAAATGAATTTTTCGAATGCCTCATTAGTACTCATAAGAGCATAAGATTCCCGATTAAATTCCAAAACTAGGCCAAAGTCTCCATACGGGATGAGGCCAATACGGTAGGAAAGGGACACTAGGTTTTGATACTAGGAGTCTGGGTTATTCATTAGACAGAGGGACTTCACAAAGACTTCCGGTTTCTCTGTGATGTTATGTGAACGCCGTCGGTCGTATGGAACCTGTCAAGCTCTTTGTAGAATAGGCTAATGTCGGAAGCGAATTTAACCCTGCTCCTCTTCCTCTTTCTCCATCCTACCGACGCGACCCGCTTGATAAACGACAAAACATAATTTGGCACATTCCTTTACCCTTAAATTTTTGAAATCACAAGTCCTAAAGTTATATCATGTCACCATATATCCTGTATCTTCCAAGATGTGTTAAATGAAAAACAATTGCAAATCAACAAGAAGGTTCAGCCTATCTAGGACATCTCACCCGACATCCCGACCCGACTAGGGAAAAGCCCGGAATTTTTCTCCCAAGAGACGAGCAGGCAAGCCGGCAACCCGAAGTTGACAGAGGAATATTATATGGAGCAATAAAGATTACAAAAATATCAGAATTAAGTGAAAATAAACTGAGAAACGTAAAAGAAGTAGAAATGGCAATGTAAACCTCACGGAAAACGTACGCGGGCACGAATAGTAGGTGGAAATTGCCTTTTAGCCCAAAGGGGACAGACCCCACCGGCTGTGGTGGCGGGAGTGAATGGCTCCACGGAACGGGATTCTAGGCGTCCTACCACCCGGAAACGCGGCCCGTGGGTGCAAAGGAACATCGCCGCTGCGGCGGGAGGCTCCCGTTCGTCCGAATATTTTCATGGGGATTTCGGCGGCAGGGTGAGGCTCGTTGGAGCGCGGAAACATGCTAAACGTGGTAGATCCGGGTGTATTGGAAAATTTCACCATTGGCCAGAGGAGATGGTGCAAGGGTGCGGGTCGGAGTGGGGCTCGTGATGTTCATGCGGGGGAGAGGGCGGAAGAGAAGAATTTATTGCCAACCTCCGCCTCCCCTCCCAGCAGTGGCGGCAGAGGTTGCGTCGTCCACCTCGCCGCATTATTTCCCTCTGGCCCTCCTCTCCCCGCCTTTTCGGCGGCCCTCCTTCCTCCAACCCTCACCGAAACTCGCCCTCCTTGTCCCACTTCAACTTCTCTCCCCTCCCCCCTCGCAACACGCGCCACCACCACACCCAACCCTGGCAAACGCCCACCTCCCCCTCTCTCTTCTTCCGTGGAAGTATCACTGCCCCTGTTCAGTTCCCTCTCTCGAAGCTTTATCTTCCTTCCTCTTCCTTACTTATATATCATCGCCATTAATATTCTTCCTCCCCCGCCGCCGCACCCCTCTCACTTTTTCTCCCGCCGAGAGATTCATTTTCTGGGATCCGGAGCGGGGAGCTGGAGGACGGTGGGGAAGGGATGGGGTAAGTGAGGCAGTGAACAAAAAAAGTTGGCGAAGGCGGGAGAGAAAATGCAAAGGGATTCCAGTGTAGGGCAGGATAAAGAAGGGCGCATCGGGGATGGGCACGTTTCGTCCGATGCGGCACTTTGAAGAGCCGGCGGCGGCATTATACGGCGGGGGAACGGGGTAGAGAGAGAGCGGGAGGAGGAGGGATCGCGCCGATGGAGCGCGAAGGCTCTTAGCTGAGCACCCTACGCCGCTCCGTCATTGGAAATTCCGCATAAAAACACAGGCGAGGGAGTGGGTTTTGCCCGAACGGATGGGATAGGCAAGATAAAATGGCAGATTTCTGCTTCCCGCTCGTCTGTAGAGCCGGAATACAAGTGCTCGAATATTCTTAACCTCGTTCCATTCGACGGTTCAACGAGTGGTCGAAACATTTCTTCGCTTATTTATTCCCTGCTTCAAAGTATCGGAGACTTAAAATCTTCATTTGCATGCGTAGCGGATCTATTTTCTCAGGCTGGAAAACAAACTATCTTTTGTAACTTTAAGTCACCATGGAAACGGATTACTTCTCGTGAAAGGTGGGTTTCTCTCAATGTACTGCTGCAACAACAAAGTAAATTTTAATCTCACAGCATTTTCTGGTGATAAGAGATCCATATAAAAATTCATCGATATAATTGTATTCTTTTAAGGTTTTCATTTCGAGGCATTAGGCAACTCTTATTCAACAACGCCATTATATTGTCTTCCTAACTATTAGAGTGCTTGTACTAACTGGTTAAACTCGATGGCCGGTCACATGGCCCAAGTATGTCTAGTCTGCAATAATTTAAGAATGTAAAAATCATGCGCCTTGACCGGAATTCGAATCCGGATCCCAAACTGGCCAAAGGACTCGACCGGAAATCGAGGGATCTGGGTTCGAATCCCAGTCAAGGCGAATGATTTTGACACTGTGAAGTTGTTGCATTGAAATGCATATTAGCGGGTAACTCCGTTAAAAGTTACTGTCGCGGTATCTCCCGCAGGTTCTTGGAATTTGTCAAAGGGAAAAACAACCTAAGTGTTTAAAGTTGACTTTAACCTCATGGACGGTGGCGCGCCGCGCACGACTACGTATGCCCGGGGTATTGCATGTACGGTATTACGTCACATCTTGTTCCGTTAGAGCCCCCAAAATTTTTGAGTTTAAGGGGGCACCTCGCTCTTAAATTTTTGCATTGAAATACATATTAGCGGATAACTAATTAAGTTACTGTCGCGGCCTCTCCCGCATTTAATTGGAATATGTGTATTCTTGGTTGTTTTATAGGTGTGCAATAATTGTTAAAATATTTTTGCTGGAAATGTGAAATGGGAACATTCATAAGTTATACTTACATTTTCTGTAACTCTCCCTCATGAAGTGGGATTATGTTGTCGGTTAATTTTTAGGTCTTTGATTTGCATTCGACTACTATATCTTTGCAGTAAAATTATATTTTTCCCTCAAATCCAAAAGTGACTTTATCCGTCGAAAACAAATAATTCATATAGGAGGAAATGCTTTCTGGCGTGATATGGTAGAATTTATTCATTGTGGAAATGAAACTAGCTTTGCGAACTCCGAAGTGAATATTTATTGGAACGACCTTCGTTTCGACATGTTGTGTCATCATCAGGATAAGGTTTCACCTTAATCTGGCGTTAACATATTGTGCCGAAACCTATGTATTTTGAAATATATATTCACTGCGGAGATCACAAAGGTAGTTTCATTTCCGTGAAAACAAAACATAATAATAGATATATAATACTAATATTACTACGGGTAATATTAAGTAACCAGATGGAATTCTACAGGTTTATCATACACCTCTTGTTAAGGATTGTTGCGGTGGATAGATAACAGGTTTTTCACCCAATGTGCCTGGGTTTGTATTCCGGGAGTGGAGGAATAATGCAGAAGTATTCCTACTTTTGGTTCTATGTGGAGAACACTTCGAATACCCCGTCTGTCGGATGGAATGTTAAACTTTAAAAGGTCAATTGGTGCCTTTCGTCAAGTATGGCTAATGCGGAAGCCGGGTTTCTCTCCATCCTTCTTTTATTTCCTGGACATTCCACCCCTGCCGAATAACCTATCTGTTCCAAATGGTGCAAATGTTGTTTGCTATCGGTCTTCTCCCCTAATAATTAATAACTAGAAGATTCATTTGGTTACCCATAAAACTCCGTTTTACCCATTGATGTGCATTTTATTAATGAAATAAATTAATGCTCACATTAAAATATCCTGGGCTTTTTCATTTATTCAAAAAGCAGAAAAGTATTTTCGTTATCACTGAGCGGGAAATTAGTGATGGTGAACGTATTTTCTAGTTAAGGGGGAAAATGTGGTATTATTTTCAACTTAAGTAGAGGTCATAGCAAGTATGTTTTCTCCCCGCATATCATTTTACTCAAGCAAAAATATCAGTAGCAGTGAGAAATCGAATGTCCAAGATGACGTGGATCAGGAACGGCATTTCGTATTGAAAAACTTATGTACTGAATGTTACTTTCTCAAAACGGTTGTACAGGTTAAAGATACTTATTTCACTTCCTTGAGATGAAGAGAGAATGTTGTAAAGAGTAGTGACCTGTGATAAATCTTAATAATTGAAAGTGCGAATGATAGGGAAAATTCATCAATCAGGAACCAAATCTAACGATCAGATTCATCGTGCTCCAACACGAAGAAAAAGTCATAGTTGGTGGTTTCCCATCAAACGTGCAAGTACCATCAACATTAATACATTTAATTTCTGCCTTAACGGTTTGGTGAACATTCAAATAGACCATGTAGTCCAAATTGGAGCATGGTTCCCTGTCTTTCTATGACTCAAGTTCGGACCTCAAAAGGTCGTCACTCAACCGCACTTGAATGAAGACACGGTGCTTTGATGTAATTTTGGCAAAAATTCAATATAGCCACGAGGAAATAGCTCCACTTGTGGTATCTTTGCCTCTAGCTAAAAAACTTTAGAGAGGTAACGAACACCGATGGCAAATCGGAACTCATCGATAGAACACTGTGAGCGGTAGCAATAGTAGTACATGTCGCATTTAGTAGATGATAAATGTTATATGAATTATTAACTATTGTGGTATAATTTTCTCTACGAGTTTATTGGAATAACATCACTAATAGTTCAGGCTGGCGTATAATAATTAGACTGCCACTATTATCCAAAAATAATGCAAGGACACATTCGTTAAATTAAAATCATATTGGTAAAGGGTATAGGAAAACAAGTTGGGAAACAAATATGAAAGAACAGAAAGTAGAAATTAAGTACCACGGAAAAATATAGTATATCAAGTATCCCAGGACCTTGCAGGGGCAATGCTTTAACGATTGTCTTAATGTACCAATCGCAAGGCAATGGTTCATATCCAAGAAGTGCCATATTTTTTTCGTGGGTATAGAATTTCCTTTGTCTTTGCCCATATATGTTTCCTAGCCTTTTTTTACAAGTGACAAATCTTTGACATGTAAAACATAAAAAGAAACTGATACCAGAATTGCCTTTTTCGGTGGTGTGACCAACTTCTGCGGAAGGAAGGAGATAACTGTATTTGCCATTTTAATAGAGAAAAACCAGTTAAAATTGGTAGCTCATTATGAGTAGCCTCTGCAACTCGGTAGATATATTGTCTTGAACTAACTTCAAACAATTGAAGACATTTTGAATGGTACCTTACTCATTTAGTGTCATATGTACACTTTTAACTGCTCTTGTTCTTTGATCTTGACCTGGTAGGTCAAACTATTCACTTATCTCCAAGCAAAGAAAAAAGACAAAATCTGATGACCTCAAAAATCAGGCAATTAGCGATCCTATCAAGATTTTTTGTGATTAAAATGGTTATGCGAGTATAAGAGGCCGAAGTGGGATGTGGTTAACTTCAATAAAACGAACTATATTTCTTTTTAATATTCTAATTGAAAGCGCTTGAGATAAATAGTTTTCGAGGATTACTTTTTGGATTGCTACACGTTGGAAGACACAGAGCATATAACGGATAAGAGTTGAAGAAGCACTTTAGTTTCTGAAGTACATGGAGATAACTTATTGTGGAAGGCCTTGGTACAGTTTCTTCGGAATATTAACTTGAAAGTTTCCTTTGCTGAAAGTAGGCAAAGCTCCTCGGGAGCACTTTCAACATCGATCTACTGTAACTCTATCGATATTGAACTTTAAGGCTTATGTTAGAGTTGAATGGAGAACTGAGAGATGTTACACTACTTGTTAAGAAGTACACCAAAAATATGAAGAAAGCACTGGAAACTTTAAGGAAAGAGTAATTGCAAAAATACATGCAAATGTGGGAATTAAGTCGGGAAATACGTAATAAATATTGATTGTGATTTTAGAAGAGACTTTAGGTAAATATTTTTAGGTTTAGAAAATTTAATACAAAGCTGAATTTTTTTCAGACTTGCTTTTATTCGAGAAAATTGCTTTTATTGGAAAAAGAGAGATTTTAGGAAATGATTACTAAATCGTTTTCCGAGCCGTACATTCTTTCGGCTTTCATCAGTTTTAAGGTTTTCTTTGAGCCAGAGATTGTCGAAATGTTTCCGTAATGCATGTGAATTAGTGGCTAAAAATTCCAAATCCAAGTAACTTGAGCGAAAACGAAGAAAATTCTCTGAATGCGCCCGAGAAGCGCTCCCGGGCACTGCCTGCGCGGTACACCCAATTTTAATAAACTAGGGAGAGGAGGTTGGAAAAGGGAGGGAGAGAAAGAACTGTGAGACTCAACAAGGATACCGTTACGCTCACGTATAAACAGCCACAGAGAGAAGGGAGCTCAAAAGTCCCATTTTTGTTATTCCTATATCCTTTTCACACTCCTGAGCACACTCCTCTCGTCGAGAATAAACCTTCTCACATTCCCGGCTCCGCCGCTTGCCTCCTCCACGCACACATTCTATTCCCCCACTCCCTCTTCTCGCCCCTCCTCCCCACCCCTGCTTACGGTGCCTTACCCCCGACACCTTAGGCAGCCCTATTCCCGTCTTTCCACATCCTCGGATGCCGACTGTACCCTCCCGCCATCCACTCCCTATTCCCATCGCTTCCATTCACGCGTTCGTCCAATTTCTCTCACTTTCACTTCCACCACACTCTCATTCTCTCTCTCTCTCCATTTATTCCTCCTTCCTCTCTGCCTCACTTTAATCTTCCACCCTTTTTCTTAGTTGGATCTCTGTCGACTCTCTCTCCTCTTTCGTGTAGGAACACATTTACAGGGCGTGCTCTTCAGCGAGATATCCCTTCCCCCTTCTTCTCTCGTTCTCGTCTTTCTGCTCGAAGGAAGAGAGAGGGAGGATGGTCGAGGAATTGAAACACAGTCACGGTGGGGTGTAGGAAGGAGAGGAGGGCACCTGGGAGAATAAAAGCGGGAACGTGAGTGGCAGTGGGAAGACCGCTCGCGATGAGGTTTTTGAGGTCTCCGTCGCTGAAGGGTGGGCGGAGGTGCGGGACTCTCGGTAGACCGCCTCCTTCCCGAAGTTTATAAAATGCGCGCGAATCCTTCCTCCCTTGGCTAATTTGAGGGTGATGAAAGTGTCGCTGGTCAAGGAGAATAAAAACAAATTTCTCCCGGGATAAGATAATGTTGACGGCTTCTCAGCAAACCTTTTGGTTCTTCCCGACCTTTTCGTACCGGTGATGCGAAATTTTTTTATCGCCCCAGCCGGGACGTGCGTATGAGTTATTCATAGTTTTAAGGAAGAGGGGGCTTTCTGGATCCAGGAACCTCCTGTATTTATTTTTCCCGGCCGCGAGTTGGAGCTTTGATATACATGGTCCCACGCTCAAGGTGATGGTTCTTCCAGAAAATTCGCCTCAAGAGTATTAGGGCGCCTGAGAACTTTCGTCGTAATATTTTCATTGGAATTTTAGATTCAACTAGGAATATTTTTTAAAGGGGCACATATTTTTCTGTTGCGCTTTAGGTAGATGGTGCCGCCGGGACTCCTTAAACATGTTTTAATTACATATTGAAATGAAATTAATGATTGACTTTGTAATTTCACACATTTAATTTAAAAACACGACTCAGGTTTCGACGTTGCACGTCATCAGGTGTTCCTCACGAAAACAAACTTGATATATATACCTTCTGATTAGGGGAAGGGGGGTTGGTCAGAGAGAGATAAAAATTTTAAAATGTAGCTGAGAGAAAAAACCTTGTCCCGAGGATTGAGAGTGGACCACTAGTTTAGAGCCGACTGGAAGGAATCAAGTAGAGGTTGCGTGTTTGCTGCAGGGATATCGGGTCCTTCGTTGACCTTTATCCGGCGATCCAATCGTGCAGGAACCCCCGGAACCATTCTGGCTTTCACCACACGTCTGAGGTTGCCAGATGTGTAGCGGATAAGATATTCGAGCATTGCAGGGATTTTTTCGATGAAAGTGTAGGTCAGCATGTAGGTCAATTAGTGGATCTCTAAAATCTTCTTTGCCAAATTATATAACTTTAAATGAAGTGAGGTTCAGTACTAGCAATAGTTCATTTAACACCAGTCAGATAGCATCGGCCGGAAATTTTATGAGGGATTCAATGTTAATAAGAAAACGATCCTCGTTAGATAACATAATGTCAAGGAAAAATAAAAAGTCGCAGAATAGCTTCACCTTATTTAAATCCCAAGTGCAAGTTATTGGGAGAAAAAGTTTGTTGTCCACTGATATCGCCGAGAGTGAAATTTTCCAAGAGTCCTTTTTCGTTTACAGAAATGACAGAACAAAAAGAATCGGGGGCGGTGTTTTTATTACAGTTAAACATTTTTGTGTCGGCAGGGTTGAGATGATTCCGAGTAATGGTTTGGAAAGCGTTTGGTACTCAATTAAAAGTCCTCAATCTATGTATGTATGCGCATTCTACAGACCGCCAGTCGACAGAGACAATTAAATTAAAGACTTTAATCAGGAAATCCCAGGTTTTTTATCCAAACACAATGATCGCGACGTTACAATCGGTGTAAATTTAATTGTCCCATCAATTGATTGGAGCACATAGAGTTTTAAAACGAGTGGTAAAGACAAAGACATCTGCGAATCACTATTGAATTCTTTTACGTTGAACTCATTGAATCAACTTGTCACTTAGCAAACTAGGGGCGATAATATACTTGATTTGTTACCAACAAATATTCCCGAAAAAGTCTTTGACTATAGAAACCATAAAAGTAATTACTGACCACAGGCCAGTAAGTGCTACGTTTTCGCCTCATAGTCTGAAATAAGAAGCCTATAAGGAAAAGTTACTTTTTTAAAGAAGAGAACAACAATTGCCTAAAGTGCGCGCTCCAGACTCAATTTGCTAGTTTTAGGAAAGTTAGTAATCACCGAAATACTGAGGGTACATGGAATCACTTTCATGAGATCACTCGCTCAGCAGTCAACAAGTTCATTCCCAGTAAACTCATGAAAGATAACACCAGGACCTAGATAGTACAACGCGGATGCCACAAACGCTTTACGACGTCAAAGGCTATGTCACGCCAAGATGATAAATATCAGTAATTATATCTCTAGCGACAAAAATAAAGAGATCACTTATGATTATTAGATATCTAGGGTGAATGCCAAGAATGAATTTCGGAAAGCGTTAAGAGAATTCAAAAGGAAAAGATTTGAGGAAAATTTGAAAGAGAATGCAAAACCATTTTGGTCATACGCTAGAGAAGTTCAGGGAAATAAGTCAACTGTCAATTCACTCAAAAATGATAAAGGCGAAAGAGCAACCAGCAGTTTGGAAAAGGCTAACTAATTAACTTCCTTCTATCCAAGCGTCTTCACTAATATATCACAGAATACCCCGTTAGTTCATCAAATCGTGCCGGTCAAATGATGCTCAAAATTGAAATCCATGTAATGGAATTGAAGGTTTGTTGAAAAATATTAAGCCTAATAAAGCCTCCGGGCCCGATGAAATACCCACTCGTATATTTAGGAATCTAGCTTCAAATATTGCGCCGTACCTAGAAATAATATTTAAAAAGTCACTGGTAGATCACCAGATCCCCAGAGATTGGAAAACGGCTAATGTAACACCAATATTTTAAAACGGATACAAGGAGGAACAGAGGAATCAGCACGGTTTCTGATAAGGTAGATCCTGCGAGACAAAACTTGCACTTTTTGTTCCTGATATTCTTATTCGGGAGAGGACAATGAAGCAATTTTTTTAGATTTTAAGAAAGCCTTCGACTAAGTACCTAATAGTAAATAATTTACAAAGCTAGAAGCAAAATGGCATACACAAAAATATCCAGGTTTGGATTAATGACTTTTTGAATGGTCGGGCACAAAGAGTAGTGATAGATGGAGTTAGCTCAAATGCAGTAAATGTCAATTCGGGTGTTCTCCAGGGACGTGTCATCGGACCTCTTTTATTCCAACTTTGCGTGAACGACATTGACTCTGTAGTCACTAGTAAGATACGTTTATTTGCCGACGATGTAGTGGTTTACAGAGATATCCGTGATCCTGAGGACACAGCAGCTTTATCAGATGACCTTAATACTACATATACAACGATGGTGCGACACTTTGCAATTAGAACTAAACTTAAAATAGTGCGTATTCATACATTTTTGGCAAAAGAGCAATTCCCACCCGAACGCCTACTACATTGGGAACACCGAAATAGAATGTGTAGACTCAATTAAATACCTAGGCGTTACCTTCACTCACTATCTCTCCTGGGTGAATCACATACGGGGAATATGTGGGCAAGGTAGCAAAAAATTATGATTTATTAGAAGAGTAATTGAGAGAAATGCTATCTTTCGTTCGTTAGGCCTCATTTAGAATATGTTTCAAGTACATGCGATCCTCGCGAAGTTGGATTGATTGCAGAATTGGATCACGTGCAGCGCAGAGGATCTACATTTTGAAAACGTTATAATAAACTTAATAGCGTATCCAAAATATTAGAGGAGCTCAAAGCAGCGCAAAAAATGGTAAAAAACCGTCTAAAAATATGCTGTTCCTTCTGCTAATATGGCACACAACAATTATTAAGTAAAACCTATTTAAATTGTCTGTTTTTGGATTAGAAGTTCAGACGGAACTGTAGCACAACAAAAATGTATCGACGAGAGATGAGGTTAAAAGCCTAGGTAGTCACCTTCAGGAAATTTTTGATACTATTTGAAAAGTTTATTATTCAAAGGTGAATCGATTTTGGCGTCCGTATCGATTCAGGTCTATTGAGCTACGATTCCGCTTCTGTGAATATGAGGGACTTTATAAACTACTCCGTGGCTCCTAGTTCCAATCCTAAGCATCGATCCTCGATACTTAGAGAGGGAAATATATTTTACTGCCACGAATAAAAATAACATCTTGATCTACCGAATAGCGCGTTCGGTCCAAGTCCAAGGTTTCGAAGGAACATCGCGTTCCCCTTTACTCATGAAATGGGATTTCGAAAGATGAGGTTGATATTCCGGAAATGGGAAGTGTGGATCAGATTGCCATTTGGTGACTTGCAAAGAGGTTTGATTATGCTGCAATGTCCTATATCTCCTTTGTGTTTCGGGATTTGGAGTATCGGCATCGAAGCACTTGTACTCTCCGCGGATCTGCCCCCTCCCTCCAAATCCATGACTGTTTGACGAGAACGGACAAAATACACGAAACAATATGACCATGGCAGGAAAGTTTGCCGAAACAAACGAAATCCCGGAACGACCGAACGGAACGATTCTCTTTTAAGAGTGGCTCAAGTGTACGGCCGCAAATAAATGTTCGCTGCTACGGATTTATTTCCCGAGAAAACTCCAGACTTCCCTCGCGAATCCCCTCCGGGTATTTTGCGAACCGCAGATTGGGAAATAGGCAGGTAGGTACCCACCGTTCATTCTCCGGAGTTAAATCGAAAATTGAACGGAGAGTTGTCTGGCGGAGCGTAAATGACTGCCTGCGCTATCCAGCAGAGGAAAGAGAAAGTTTTCCGGGCTAATTAAGGAAAACATCCAATTACGAGTGATAACAAATTAATCAAATATTTGTCGGGCATAATGAGGGTTGGGAAGGAAATCCCGGAAATGGTCCCCTTTGAGGAAATTTGAATAGCGGAATGCTTTTCTTAAGCAAAATCACTCCCGGATGTGAATTATCCGTAAATGTAATTTAAACATTGAGTGGAACAGAAAAGAACGAACCATCGTCTATATAAAAATCGGAGAGAAATGTATTAACGACATATTTATTATTCCAGTCTTTTCAGCTCATTGGTACAGTTTAATGACGCACACCAAAGGGAATATTCACACCAACAATTTAAATAAGAACAATTGTAATTTAATTTTATTAATTATTTGCAAGAATAAATTAAGGCTACAATATTATAAATTTCCTGTGACGCCATTGGTTTTTCCTCTAAGACGATAAACATTAGAAAAATTTAATTCATTGTCATTTTCTTGCAGTAATCAAAACGTGGTATTATGAAAGACCCAACAGCAATAAAAATAATACCCATAAGGTTGCATAATATATATATATATATATATATATATATATATATATATATATATATATATATATATATATATATATATATATTATATATATATTCTCATGCTGTAAATTTAACTATACAGGATGTGAAATTTTTATGCGTGATAATTTGCTGTAGGGAAAAGTAGCAACCATGTCTAGAAATTACTATCAACAAGAAATGGCTAACTTTAAAACCGGTGCTTAGTTAAAACCGAACGTAATTATTACTTTTTTTATCTCCGCACAAACTTTATGGAATTTGCATAACATGAAGTTATTGACTTGTTATTTCATAACTTTTTATTTAAAAACACGACCCAGGTTCCGACATTGAACGTCATCATCAGGTGGTCCTCATCGAAGCAAACTTGCTATATACGAGATAACCTCGTATGCTTCTGATCGGGGGAGGGTAGGTTGGTAACAGTGGGTGGACGGGTAAAAAGGTTAAAGTGTAGTTGGAAGGAAAACACAATTACGTATTTCGGTGGCTATCGTTGACTTAGAAGAGTGGTATGTCTAGGAGTGGGGAATGAGAGGGTTACAAAATTTCGTTGGCTAGTTCATCCTTGATACAGAGGCATTCCGAAATTTCCAGCTACTCCAAAGCATCGAGCCTTTGACCTTTATTTTCAAAATAAAGAATTTTAGTCACAATGTCACTTTTGTAGTCATTCTCTATGAGGTGTTTCGAAAAGAGGGATGTTATGCTCTTATTCTTTACACACATTTTGTGTTCTTTTATTCTTTCTTTAAATATTCATCCTGTTTTCCCAATTGGGTAAACCTTGGGGCAGATTGAAAATTTGAAATTTTGCGTCTGTTTTAAGTATAATTTGCATATAATTGATAAATTCTGTATCCCGTCCACTCCCCGCTCCTAGACATACTACTTTTCCAAGTCAACGATTGACACCCCAGGATGTAATTCTCTTTTCATTTATTTATTTATATATACCCTGCAAGCCACTGCTAGGGTGTGAGGCAGAGGATTAATACACACCAGAATAATATTACCCGAAAATGACCCTATCACGGTCGGACGAAGTTATTCTGATCCCTTATCGTTCGTGAAAAAAATGACATCTTAAATCTATCTGTTCTAGACTTAACCTCTCTAATTTTATTGACATGATCTCTCCTACCGTAGTACGATAGGGCTAATAATACCTTTTCAACGTCTCTGCTAAAGAGACCTTCTTTCAATTTATGCAAGAGCTTCAATGTGAAATTTAACCTTCGTTCCATGAGTGATTCCCAGCCTAGCTGCTCCATTATTTTGGATAAGCTACTAAGTTTATCATAATAGCGTTTTACAAATATAGTTCCTCTACGCTGCACGCGATCCAATACGGCGATTAATCCAACTTCGTGAGGATCGCATGTACTTGTAGCATATTCTATGAGGCCTAACCAAAGAAAGATAGCATTTCACTTTGATCTTTTGATCATATTTGGCGAATACATAATAAGAGTACATATAATGTAAATTAATCGTCATTTTTTGTTACCTTGCCCACATATTCGCCGTATGTGTTTCACCCAGGAGAGATCGTGAGTGAGGGTAACGTCTAGGTATTTAATAGAGTCTACACATTCTATTTCGGTGTTCCTAATTCAGTAGGCGTTCGAGTGGGAATTGCTCTTTTTCCAAAAATGTATGAATATGCTTTTTTTTAAGTTTAGTTCTATTAACCAAGTGTGGCACCAGCGTTGTATATGTAGTATTAAGGTCATCTGACGAAGCTGCTGTGTCCTCAGGAACACGGATATCTCTGTAAACCACTACATCGTCGGAAAATAAACGTATCTTACTAGTGACTTCGGAGCCAATCTCGTTAACGTAAAGTTAGAATAAAAGAGGTCCGATGACACTGCCCTGGGGACACCTTAAGTAACTTCTACTGCATTTGAGCTAACTCCATCAATCACTACTCTTTGCACCCGACCATTCCAAAATTCTTCAATCCAATCGCGGATATTTTTATCTATGCCATATGCTTTAAGCTTTGCGAGTAGTTTACTATGAGGAACTTTGTCGAAGGTTTTCTTAAAATTTAGAAAAATCGCGTCCTTTGAAACATTGCTCTCTGCAGAAATAAGTATATCATGAACAAAAAGCAGGAATTGACTCTCGCAGGATATACCATTTCGGAAAGTGTGATGATTTTTCATTAAGAACTTATGCTTATCGAGGTGTTGCACGATCGAACTAGCAAGTGCATGTTCCATAACCTTGCACAAAATTGATATGAAGGAAATAGGTCTGTAATTACTCGGTTCCTCCTGCTCTCCGTTTTTAAATATTAGTGTTACGTTAGCCGTTTCCCAATCTCTGGGAACCTAGTGATCTACCAGCGACTTCTTAAATATAAGTTCTAGTTACGGCGCGATTTCCGAAGCTAGATCCATAAATATATGAGCGAGTATTTCATTGGACCTGTAGGACTCATTATGCTTAATATTTTCCAGCAAACGTTCTATTCCATTACATGAGATTTCAATACAGGGCATCAGTAGACTGGCACAATTTGGTAAGCTATCGCGGGTATTCCGTGAGACATCAGTGAAGACGCTTTGAAAGAAGAAAGTTAATAAATAGCCTTTTCCAAAGTGCTGGTCACTCTTTCGCCCTAATCATCTTTGAGTGAATTGACAGTTGACTTATTTCCCTGAACTTCTCTAGCGTAAGTAAGTTGCATGGGCGTAACTTAATATGGTTTTTCCTCCCTCTGCATTCCAGCTCTGCCTGACCTGTCTCAGTTTGGTGGCTGTCTATCGTACCATCAAATATTGTATAGATGTTGATGTTCGTTGTAATGCTTTCATATTTATTATACCTGAGAACTTTTGTTTTAGGTAAATTGCACACAATTTTGAAACTACGTTTGCCAAATGTAGGTGCAGAAGTCGGCAGGAACATCGTGAAGTTCCTTCTATTTTTGTCACATTGCTCTTTGAACTTGGTTGTAATTATCGAGCGAAGTATCAGGTATTTGAACCTCGACAACAGTGGACGCCCATTACCACGGAAAAAAAGGATGTTATAGTATTAGAATACAAACTCTGAACTGGAAGGGCTACGTGCGGACTCAGCTTTTGTGATGGTGGTGGTGGTAGAGTCCCCGGGGTCCAGTTAAACGCTAACCCCTCTCTTAGCCTTTCTCATGCATAGCAACGTGATGATTTGTAATTGAAAAAACTAAAATGCCCGGCGTCGGAAACGCCTTCAACTCTTAACTTCAGCAGTGTCATTTCCATTTTTATAATAATATCTTTTCTGTTTAAATTTCCTCTTCTTAAAAACATTGTCATATCTTCATCTTTTCAAATATATTTTTACTACGTTACGGCAATGGGGTTTTATTCGAAGAAAGATATTTTCATTTAATGGCGAGTGATAGAATCCTACATTAATAGAACTTATGACACAATTTTACCTAGGCCACATTTTAATTTTCGCGCCATCATAAAAGTTATATCGGTAGTTATTGGGTGAGGTGAAAACAGCTGTGGTAATATACGCTCCTAGTTGGATAGGTGAGTAATCTGGTAAGGATAGGAAGTTTAAGGAATGGAAGGAATGATAGAGAGCAGCCCGGCATCAGACTACTCTGGCATGTATATTCTGAATCTAACAGTTTCAGGCTTAACTTGGTGGAATTCTTTCATGGTGAGGTGAAAGAAAGAGAAAAAACAACTTTGCACTTCCACACACTTTTTTAATATAACACGACCATGGTTTCGATGCTGCGCATCATCTTCAGGTGATGAAGATGATGCGCAGACCTGAAGATGATGCGCAGCATCGAAACCATGGTCGTGTTATATTAAAAAAGTGTGTGGAAGTGCAAAGTTGTTTTTTCTCTTTCTTTCACCTCACCATGTATATTCTGGTTGGCTACTAAGCAGGTTTTTGTCGATTGTATAACATGTTCGAAAAGTTTATTTCCACTATGACTACCCTAAAACTGGTAGCCTATTGCTAGTGATTAATACAATATCCAATATTAGGCTAAGGCTCCGAAGGCCGTAAATTATATATCAGAGTCTTGGCCCATTATTCGGTTTTGTTTTAATTTAAACAAGACCTTGGCAACTACAAATCCCTTATTAATACTACAAATAGCTTTATCCTAACAAGAGTACAATTCAATGCGCAGGTAGTCTTGATTTAACGTAGCAGTGGTGATAATAGCACCAAAGCTTTGAGTGGGCACAGATCAAACTGTTAAAAAAAGTTTGACAGGCTAAGTATAAAAATATATATGCATATACTTACACACACACATGTATAAATAAATAAATAAATAAATAAATATATATATATATATATATATATATATATATATATAGACATACATACATGCACACATATATACATACACGCATACATACACACATAACATACCTATTCCGAGAGAGAAATTAATAAATCAAAAAATCTCTTGCGGACGACAATTTCACAGCATATTGATCACTCCTAGCATAACAATTGGTCATCATCACCAGTTTCGGTAGTCATTCTTGATATTGCATTCTCTCACTTCAGTTATCATAATCCGTTCTGAAAAATTTGGTTCATTTGATATGTAAGTATTGTTCATTTATGGAAACTCTTAAACATAATCATTTCAGCCAACAGCAGCTTACTAAACTGGGTCTTAAAGTTTCAATCTTGAGTATAACATGCAAAATGAATGAGAACCAACAAATCACAGCACATCCCGTGAAAAAAAGAAGGAAACTCGTAAAACCGAGGAAGATAGCCACCTTGGGACACAGGAATGTGTTCCAAACGGATATTGTAGCAGCACGACCTACTAAAAATTCCTTCTCACTGTTTCGTAAAACGTAAGCAATTCTAAAAACTTCTACGAAAATTTGAAAGCTTTCCGTACCCACGCCAGCTTAAGAATGAAATAAATTTGGTAGCAATAGTAGGTAAGTAAAATCTGCGAAAAGCTACAGCAGGAGTTTTCATACCAACTTTGTCTCGAATTTAAAAGTGAAGTGTATATAACTAGTCACCGTGATTCTTTAGAAAGCAGGGAAGTCACAAGTTTCCTACGGAAATGCCCCCAGCATTCTTTAAAAAAGTCTTGCTCCAAAGAGTTTACAGAGTGGCCTATCAACAAAGTCTTCCTAAGGATTCCATAATGATGAAGTGTATAACGAAAACATTTTTTTTCGTGATTAGCTGAGCCAAAAGAGCATTTATCGCACATAGGTATATTTTTAAATTTAAAAAATATGAAACCTTAAAATATTTACTCATAGCAAGAGCAGGAGATTCTACACAGCTTAATAATAAACTCCATGGGTATTTTAAAGTGAAAATGTCACGTATTTTAGGAGATTCCATAATGAATTTTATATTTTTTTCAGGACTTAGCACAGAATTTTCCTGCAGGGTACCAATGATCTTATGAATCTTGGAATTTTTTTTTGCTTAAATACTCGCATTAAGAATAACGGAATCCATAAAATATTAAATATGAGCGCCTTGCAATATACAGTTGGTTGGGATCCACTCCATGTCTACATGATTGATGCCATTTCTCCGGCATACTATATTCCTCATCGGAGTATTTCTGGTGTTTTCCACCGGCGTTCGGGAGGAACAGGAGTGTTTGCATGTCAGGCTATTGTTGTGTGAAATAGCGGGTTCGAATGGACGAGGGCAGATATAGGGGGAAAGGAAAAGAGATTGAGTGTAAGTTTGGATCACGAGGTAGTAGCTTGAACGCAAGTTTAGGGAGTAAACAACACTTTAGTACGAAGAAGTGAAGCTTGAAGGAAACGAAAGAGAAAGGTCAATTTTATATTTCTCATGAGCTTCTTAAATGTCAAGATTTCTGCGCAATAAAAACCTTCGGAATTATGCTTCAAGGAAATATTTTTCTTTTAGTCGCCTGGGTCTTATGTTCTTATCGGTGAGTGGATATGTACGTAAAAAAATATAAAAATAGTCCCATCAATTGATATTTATTTGTGTAGTGGTGGTTCATCAGAAGGCGTTTGTGCATCCAATAAAAATGTAAGATACCTGTACAGCGTGTGTTATATCTATTTTGTGTGTCTATGTTTAAAACTATCTATCAATTTATAATTTATATATATATATATATATATATACATAAATTATAAAAAATAAATATATATATATATATAAATTATAAAAAAAATATATATATACATAAATTATAATATATATATATATATATATATATATATATATATATATATATATATATATATATATATATATATATATATATATATACATATACATATACATATACACACGCATACATTACAAAATAAATATGAACATTCACCATTAAAGTCCCGCATTAGTCTTCTGATGAAGAATGTACCGTCTGCTGGCCCAGAACAGTCGTGAGTTTCAGTTTTGTATTTCCTCTTTCATGTCAACTAATTTTGAAAAATACGTAAATTCTACATTATGTACATACGCTCGTATATATTATATAAATATGTATGTATATAAATATACACTCGCAAGTAATATATATTTTTAATTTGTGAAATTATTTGCAAATAAGGCCAAAACCACTCTTAATGTAAAATGGAGTCTGTGTAAAAGACAAGCGTGAAGCTCACGAACGTTTTGAGTCCCGGCGGAAGCTCCCTCATCGGCAGAAGAAGACTAAGTGTTCGTGATAAAAGTGCACCACATACACCATAGACACGCAGCAAAAGAACAGCACACAATGTGTTTTTAATTTTCAGTGATCTCAGCCACCTTAATCACTGTGAGGATACCGTATTCCCACAATGATGTAGATGACTGGGAACACTGAAAATAATTTTTAAAAACAGTAAAAAAACGTTCTTTAAAGGAGCATTTCAGTGTTTTTTTACTGTGTTGATGTCACGTGTTTATAAATATATCAACGAGTTTGTGTTATCTTACCCTGGGGCTTTAATTACGTCGTTTGACTTTAAGTCTGTACATTATAGGTGAAGGGGACCGTAGGATCCGTCTCGGAGCGAATAACGTTTTCCGCTGAAAACACTGGTGGAGACCGTTCGGACAGGACGACCCGTGATTTTTTGTAATTTTTCGCTCACCCTTTCTCAACCAATCCACCGTGGAACTATTTTTTAGTCGTCAATATGCAAAGCATATATATTCCGTTTCCTAGCCACGGACTAAAGTAGGTTTTTCCCACTCTCCTCTTCCGCCGGCCTTACACTTTTTCCCTACGTGTTCCCATTCCTTCTATTTATAGTTCCATCTCTCTTAATGCAAACACAATCACGAAGGCAGTTGATATTATTTTTTAGCTGATGGATTCCCATTGCCAGTTTTTGCAATAATAACCAAGCGTTTTCCCTCGCTGCACTCATTGCTTCGTTAAAGGTGGCTTTGAGACTGTGTCACTCACGAGTTAACGAGGCGTGTGTGTCTTTTACGCGGGGCGATATAATTGTTTTTAGGCGCAGGGGAAGGGGAGGACGCCATTGGTTGAATTGCGCTGTCTCTCTCGCTCTCTGTCTCTCCTAACTCTCTTCTCCCGGAGTCGCTCCATATTCTTTCCGCGTCCCCCACGGGACTCCTCTCCTTCTCCCTCTCTTCCTTCCCCTCTACCGTTTCGTATCTCCCTCTCCACCTTTCTTCTCTCCCTTCCACAGCCATCCCTCATGCATCACGACATCCACTGCAGTCGGGGAATGATAAATAGGTTCCCAAGTTGTGCTGAGAGTCTTTGAGTGGCCGACTTCTTCCACCACTGTGTGTGAGTGGCACTCACACCCTCATCCGCTCACTTCCCTCCTCCACCCTACCCCCCTCCACCTTCGCCACCCATTCCTGCCCACCATTCTCGTTTGCTCCGCAATGCTGCGTACCGGGAAGTTTCGGGTTTAGAAATCTTCCAAGTGTGGTGGGATATTTTGTAATCTGAAAGTTGAAGATCATTTTAAACTTTAAAATAGAGTAGTGACTGAATCGAACCTTGTGGTGGATAACTGGATGCTGGGGAAAGCAAGAATTCCAAATTAGTATCGGGAGATTTAGTAATATTCATTTTCAATTGGATTAAAGCGGAAAAAAATCTCCAAGGGGGGCGGGAGGATGGGAGTATGGCCTCAATTGCCCTCCTTTTTGAATCGCCCCTGGTTCCGTGTACGCTCATATGTTTGCCTTCAAGGAACAAATTCAGCTCTTCACTCCCGAATTTAAGCTGTAATCTTGTACGGCGGTCTTTTTTTTTTGCCTCCCGTCGTTTTCACTGTCTCGAACAGCCTGCGGTTCATCCCCCCATGCGTTTCAATGGGTGAATCATGCCACGGCGTCGTTTAAGTTTCCACACCCCCTCCTGCCGCAGGAGAAGTAGGATCCGCAGGATTCCCACTGGTTGTTTATGTGTGTGAGTGAGTGTGTATTTTTTTACACGAGTCCCCACCACATCCTCGGGACACTCCCCCACCACGACACCGTTTTGCTTACGCGCGTACATTCGGCGGAGCATTTAAATTACCATTAATGCACGTGTTTCTCGTTGGCGTGGCGTAAACATGACGAGGAGCCCCGAGTCGGTCTGAACCCCTTTGCTTTAATAGAGTCTTTTGTGCGCTCTCTTCCCTCCTAATATCCTAGTCCTTTCCCTCTCGTCCCTCGCTCCTTAAAAATACATTCAGTGTGCTCCGGAGGGCCATTAAGTTCAAGAGTAATGAGTTTTTTTTTTCGCAAAACCTCCTCCTGGTCCCGTTTCCTCCGATTCCGTCCTCTCGTTTCCTGTTCTCTCCTCCGAATCCTCCCCTTTTCCTTCGCACTATCCCGTCCTTTTCATTTCTCCCAAGAATGCAACCTCTCTCTCTCTCTCTCTCTCCCTCTCGCATTCCCATTCCCCCTTTTCCGTCCCAGAGCCCTGTCTCGTTACTTTTTCCATTCTTCCCCGCACTCTTCTCCTTCCTTCCTGCTCACCTATCCTCCTCTTCGGTCCTTCCAGTCACCACGCCCTTGCCCGTCCCCTGTCTTCCTCCGTTCCCTTCCCTCCCAGCTCCATCCAGTAGCTTCGTAATCTCCGCTCACTCCGTCACTTTTAACCTTCCTTAAGTGTGTAAGACGACGTGTCCAGGGGGCGCGTGGGGAGGCGGGCGCAGGCAGGAAGAAGAGTCTGGGAGGCGATGTATAAAAAAAAGCAGCGTCGACTATTTTCGGCTTACAGTTGTATATTTCACTTCCATTTTTACACCCGTCGTCGTATTCCCTCCCTCCTCCTCTCCCCCCCACCCCGCCATCAGCTCAGGGCAAATCCTCTCGAGAAAACATCAGGCATCCAAACAGTTTCGATAGGATACTCGGAAGTGAGAAAAGTTAATAAAAAATAACACACTCACATGGGGCAAGGTGAAGTTTCTGTGTGTGTGCGTGTGTTTTCGTGTGTCTGTGTTTGGGTGCTTCCCTCCAAGTCGTCCAGGACTGCTCCTTCCCATTAATCTCACTTTCCCGCTACTTTTCTGTCCCACCCCCACACCGCACCCTCTTCCCCGCCCCCCCTCGACCTCTCCTTCCTCCCACTCCGTCCCTCCCAACCGTTTTCTACTCAGCCGTCCCATCCATGCCTTCCTCGAGCATCTCACACGCACGCACACCGCCTGCTCCAGCGCCTTTACGTCACTTCCTGCAGCGATTGGGGTGCAGGGCCTACGGAAGCCCCCGAGCCATTTGCCGAATGGCAGCAGGCATTTCCGCTCCCGATCCCTTCTTCTTCCCTCTCACCACCACCGCCACCCTAATCCCTCTCTCACGCCTCCCTCGGATGTAATGAGCACCACCTCTCATTCCGGGAACCGGAGCGAATTTTCACGTGGCCACCCACACGCACGCACAGAAGAACACCACGCCCGCGCGAGTCCACGGACGCCGTTTCCTCTCTGCCGTAAGGCGTTATGTTTTTTATCTCCTTTCTTACTGCCTCTTCCTTCTCTCCGTTCTCTCGCCCGTCCTCCGGGTGGAAAATGCTATCAAGGGATCGACTTGCGTACAATCACCTCGATGATTCCAAATCGAAACTGGATCGAGGGAAGAGGCGGCGCCTCTGTTTGCGAGCTTAGCGGGGCCCCGTTGGTGCGAAGGGCTCAGAGTGCTCCTCGCCCCTTTCCCCATCGACGTAGCGGTGTTGGTGGTGGTGCGCGGAGTGCTTCAGCCGTACGTTCTTTGAATGCGTATTCTTTTTGCAGGCATCTCTCACTGCTTTTGTGCACGACGTTGGTCTCTCTTCCACCCAATCCCTTTCCTCAGTCCTCCTCCAGCTTCCCTCCTCTCCCCCCCGCCCGTACAGAATACGGCAATCCACTTCTTCACCGCCTCCGCAATCTCTTTCACTCGATTCCACCCATCTCTCTCACTCTCTCTCTCTTTCTATCCATCTATCTATCTCTTCTTTCCCTTCTGTCTCTATCTTATTCTCGCACGTTCATACTTTTTTTCCCTCCCAAAACTTCATCTTCACTCCCCGTCCTCCATTTCCCGTCCTATCTCACTCCGTCCATTCTCTCCTTGGATGTTTTCTTTGGCGAGGCTTTGCCTACTTTGACCGAGCTCTTGCGCTCCCTCTCTTTCTCTAGAATTTTCTCGCAAGGAAGAAAAAAATTATCCACTTTTGTAGCCTGGCAGCCAGCTTCGTCATTGTTTTTTTTATTCCTACAGCACCTATTTTCTGCCTTTTTCTTCTTTCCGATAGGATCCAAGAATACTTCTGATTTTCGTTTGCGTCTTGAGTTGCGCAATATCTATTTTTTCCCTTTTCTCAGGGACGGGTTATATAGTATGTAGGATTTAACTTCTCGAGGCTCGAATCTATGGGTGGAAGGTACTGCTTGCGTTTCATGATAGCTGATAAATATTTTATGTTTAAAAAGTGGAGTGCTGAAACACGTGTAGAATATGATACGAGTACTCGCTGTTGCTAAAAAAATTATTGAAACGTATGAAGTTTCATCCAAGATGGTGTTCATCAGCGAGCGAAGTTCGTCGTAAAAATGTTTACTCATTCGATCGAAAAAATTCGTTTTAACTTCAGCAGCAGGGGGAAGACATTTGATGCCACTGGGTAACAATCCTGCCTTCTGCTTCATAAATCCTCACCTAAAGCGCTACGCTACCAGGATATTGGCAATTTTGCCTTAGTTAACTTTCATTTGTGAGTTCCTTAAAAATTATCCAGTTCTCAATACTACCGTTACTATAAGTGTATGTCCATATATCAATTACTAATGTAGTAAGTTAAATTTTAGATTGAAATGAACGTTTCATTGTTGATCTTTTTCTGAAGAGCTCATTACGAGAAACCACGTAGAGGTTTTATTACGCAATATTACCCTCAGGATTTGATGAGATTCCCATTTTGGTATTAGGTACCTAGTCGATTTGTGAAAGAAATATTACGAGAGATACGACCAAAAATTTTTCTTCTCGGCAAGAAATATAGGTACAGCATTTATACGTTGATGAATAAAGATAACGAGAAATACGTAGTCGATTTCTTTCCGCGTGATCCTTTGTTCCTCCTTTGTGCTCAGAGCTGGCGTAGGCGTAAGCTACCCGTGTGAGTTTTTATTTCGACGGTTTGAACACCGGAGGCGTCTGTTATTTTTTCGTTCCCTTTTCGGCCAAACGAGTCTGTCTATCCTTTCTCCCAGGGCTCGGTAGTCAGCCGTCTTCCTCCCCTCCATCTCGCCCCTCCTGACGTTCACACCCATTCGCACCCTCATCTCCCGACGCAACTTTCCTTTTGCCCGGGTCTCAATTCTTTTCTTACTCTGTTATATGCCGTTGATAAATGTTGTCTTATTCATTACCGAGGAACAAATGGTTATATACTTCATAAGTTTCGATTGCAACGAGCTTCTGCGCGTTTCTTTAAACAAACGTTGACTTTGAAACTATAGTAATTTTCGTTCATCCAAGTTAATGAATAGGGCCTTGAGACGATAATAAGATGTTACCACATCATTGAGATATTTTTTCTACTAACACGTCCATTTGAATCCTTTATAGTGGCTGATAAAAATAAGTTAATACTTGAGGTCGGGGTGACGGTGGATAGCTGATAAAGAAGATATCGTAGTTATAGGCGGTATAGAATATTCTCGCTTTGATTGAAGTAACTCAATATTCCCGGTGTAGCTATAGTCACTGTATACATCTTAAAATTACGGTCATGTCGATATATAGTTGCCTCCTCGATCTTTGTTTTATACTGTCTATATTTATTGAAAAATAATTATCCCAGAACTTTGGCAATTACTCGGATGCGAGAGCTGATAACAAATAACTATTCAAAAGTAAAGGTAGCAAATTCTTAGTAGCGATAAGTGTTGTTCATTTCGGAACAATTTAACGGCAAGGGTGCTTATTAGTTGGAGAATATAACGCAAGGTTTTCAAGACTAGTCATTTTTCAAAGCGCTAGTGTGACACTTTGGGTTTAACGAATGAAACAATTCGATCAGCATCATCCAAGTGGAGAGATTTTTAAATCGGAAGAAGAAAGGCTCTTATGCTTGAAGGGAAGAAGAAAGATTCTCATACCTGAAAGGCTCAACTATATATCGATTAATTGCATTTGTCAAAATAGTTTTTTTGTAGATAAACTCATATAAAAATATATATTTTCAGGGAAATAGTCGAATGCACGAGGGATGATAGACCGAGGGATTCCACGGTGTTGTATTGGCGATTGATATTATTTTATATCTTAAGAGTTAGTATCATGGTGCATAATAAATATTCTTATTTCTAAAAAAATAAGAGGTGGATTCTTAGTTTTTAATTATGGAAGATAAAGGGGAATTCAATATTAATCCTGAAAAAGTGAAAGGAAAGAAAATTTCGTAGAGAAATCTTGAAATTCCGACATATTATAGAACTGCCATTGGTTTGATAGTTCAATACCTGTTAATTACACAATGAGAACGAGTATGAGAAATGAGGATGTGCTCACAGAGCCCATGATTAATTTTGGTACAGACATACCTCGCTGCCACTATGCTATTGAGATCTAGCACTCTAATTTGGAGTTACAAGTTTCCATTTGAAAGATTCATTCTCAATTCTATAAAAACAATTTTTTCTCGATTGGAACCCCAGAAAAGCCCTGGAAATCCATAAATATAGAATTAAGTGAAGCTGTCATATCAAGAGGCATAATAGACATTAACAAATGTGTATTCTCATCATGCTATCTCGAGAGCAACAATTTGAAATTCATGAATATTTATCATACCATGTATTTCTTTCCATAATCGGGCTTTGTTTCATTTAAAATTTGTCATTTACCACCACCTAAGCGTTTTACTCCACATCACTGCTCTCATTACTCATATAAATTTAATGGTGACATTACATTCTTTTTTCCGTGGCGAATAAAAATCTTAACAAAAATATATTCTGTAGACGTGAGGCATATTCAAAAGAGATTTCGCAATGTGTGTAATTCATTTTGTTGTATTCCTAGAGTTTACTTCTCAAACTGTTAAATTTTCGATTACACCTATATATACCTAAAGATAAATTTGAGCATTTATTATGACACAAATACATGCAGTTTTTATTTATATTCTCATGAGTTAAAAAATTCCAATACGGCCGACTGTCCCAGGATAAACCGTGAAGAAGGAGAGATCAATGATTAAAAAAATAACTCATGGCCGTATCGAGGCTCGAAGGCGGCCCTTTCGTCAGTGAAAAATCCAGATGAGATCCCAGGTAACATTTATTCTTTCGTAATCTAGGAAAAGTAACACTTTCCGTGCTTCATTTCCTTTCGAACGCAAGCCGCATGATGATCAAATGACTCCTTCAAACCATGCGGTTGCTCCCGCGGAATTGCCTAAAGATATCGATGTATTTTTTTATCAATATCGCCCATCCGCATTCTCACCCCTCCTCCCTGCCCCCTCCCGAGCATCCCCCCTCCACTGCCAACCGTCAAGCCCACTCCTTGGCCCTCCGCTTCATCCCTCGACTCTCGATCCTTCTCCTCTCCCACGCCCTTCTACTCTGCCCTCCTTCCCGCCCCTCCACGGCCCCGTCTCCCAACATTCATGTGTGCATGAAGTGGAGAAAAGAGATTTGGAAGTGACGAAGGGGAGGCGAGGGTCCGGGGGATGGATTGGATCCTTGCAGGAATGGATGGTGAGAGGAGGGGAGAAGGAAGCAAGAGAGGGAGATAAAGACAAAGCGATCAGGTTTATTCTCCTCGTTCGATAATATACCTTCCAGTATTGATGAGTCGAAATATGCTCGGTGATATATTCGGAAAATGGATTGGATCGACGCGGGTGAGAGGACTTTTTTTTTTGCATATTTCACCATTCATTTATTTTTTAACCCTCTCCAGCGTTGCCTTGGTAGTGAGTGTAGTAGTGTGCGACCATTATGAATGCGGTTCACCGTGTGGTGTTTTACATACATCCTGCAAGTGAGATTTCGCTATCGCAATTTTTTTCATTCATATGCACCAAAAAAACTATCAATCCCCATTCACCAACTCTTCCATCTGTCTCTCTGTTCGTGTGAAATGCTTCGGCGGAAGTCGACGGGACCACCATTCCAGATTCCGACTTCAAAATTACAGTTAAAGGTCACAGTGATGAGTTTTATCGGGTAAAATTTCATCGGGGTACCAGCGTGGACCGTTCAATGAAATTAATTTGCGTCGACACTCAGGGAGAGTTTTTAGTGATACGGATTCCAAAGAGAAAATTTGTCGGACCCCGGTTTCCTTCTGGCGTAGTTTGAAGTTAGCCGGCCATTCTCTCGTTGTGATGAGGCGAAATACTTTACCGCATCCGTTCATTTCAATTTTTCGAATCGGATGAATTTATAAATGAAGTCCTGACAATTATTTTATTAGTGCTAAGGTCTTTTAAAGTTAGCTCTTGAGTTTTTATGGTTTATTAGACAGAAAAAAAGGCTCTATTCATGACAAAGAAAGTTTTTGTAAAGAAAGATGGGTGGGGGAGATTTGTACGGCAGCTTACGGTTCTCCAAATTCTAGCTCTTCCACGCTGCCACGCCGCTGGCCTCTTTGCCATTCAAATGTTTGCCCAACTTTTTAATTACCTCGCGCTCTTTGTCCTCGTACTTGTGTTGGAATACGATTCCGCAGTTTCCCCCGTTGTCTACATTCACGGTTCCGCTCCCTCCTGCACCAGTGGAGAGATTTTTGTTGCATTTATGTAAATATTTTCGCGCTACGTTGAAGATTTCATCCATCCAATTGAAAATATATTTTTTTCCTCACTAATTCCATTAAACATAAGGATTTTCCCGTTGAAATAAATAATTTTGACACATAAAGTACAGAAGTTATGGGTTTCAATTCTTGATTTTTACATTGTCATTTAATATCAATGGATTGATCGTATCAAAAACTATTAAATAATCCCAATCCTCTTTTATTTGATTACGTCCGAATTTGATAAAAAAATTAATCTATCAGTATACTATATACAGAAATGATTTAGAGGGTGGTATGAGTTCGATGATGCTTGAATATAATGAAGATTAATGAGTCAGTCATCAGGGGAGTTGGTTATTGAATATGTATGTACAGCTTAAAAAAATCAAATATTTCGTTTATTAAGCCCAAACCCACAGCAAAAGGTGACACGTTGAATAATAGTCATCAACTTGACTTTAGCATTAATTTTTCCTGCGTTTGAGTGGTATATATTTGCCAATATTATAATATTATTCCAGACGCTCATGTTTATTTATTTGATAGCCATTATTAACTAAGATGTCGAGACAGTTGATTTTATTTAAATACTTGAATTAATAGCATCTGAGTCTCTTAAAATTGCGTATATTAATATTTTCACGTGAAAGAATAGGGATCGAAACATTTGATTAATCTCAGTTTTCCCTTAATTGCATTTATATAACGTAGGCAAATAATATTTGTAGTGGACGTATAATCTGCATGTATCTTCTGTTTGAGCAGGAAATGGCTTCAAATTGTATCTTTATCGACCTTATCTTAACCTGTCGCTTTTGTATATATATATATATATATATATATATATATATATATATATATATATATATATATATATATATATATATATGTTATTTAAATTTTCGAAACAATTTTGTGTTTTGTTACTTGGTGATATTATACTTTGGATAAAGCAACAACTTGTTCATTCTAATTGACATTTATCAACGATTATTTCTACAAAATTAGGCAACATAGAGGAAAACCAAATCTATGTATATATGTTTATCGTATACACTCACACATAAAAAAGTCCTCGAGAGGTCAGCTACGAGTTTAAAATTGCCCGACAGCATTCGTCTATATACTTTTATCAAAATTTTATGCATATAGAAAGCTCTTATTTAGTGCAAGTAATTGCATTTTTAAGAGAAACCAGGTTAGGCTTCACCATAATAAACGTAACTTTCCTTGTATTTTGGATCAAAGCATAAGCAGCATTAAATCTATTTTTGTTTCATGAAAATCTCAAATAATAATTTCAATTTTTTTCAAGAAATATACTTGTAAATTATTTTTGCCCCATACAAATCCAGACTTTATCGGTTATTTTTTTAAAAATAAACCTTAAAAATCGTTAGTTTAACAGTTCTTGTCTTTTTCGCGATTGAAACATCTGAATTTTGCTTGCATTTTTAATTCTTAATTAGGCAATATGACAGTCCTAATCCATTTTCGCTGTACCGTCTTAATTAGCGAGTTGGTATATTAAGAACGAAATTGGTCATGTGGCATGATTCAGGGGCTTAAAATATTCAGAATTGTATTCGGGTGTTACTTGCTGATGGTTGTCATCTTGTTCCGGGTTTTTGTGTCCGCATTTAATTTTGGATAGCATTCTTCCATTACCCTGCGTCGTTTCTTTTGGGTGACCCTTCGCGGAGTAGTTTTTTTGCCCTTTTTTACAGCTTCCAAGGCTATTAATGTCAGCCAATTATTTCTCACCAAGCTCATCGGATTGCCCTCACGAACCACCGTCTGGATATTTAAAAAATCCGAGAAACGGACAAACGACGAGGACGACCAAATGCGAGGCTTCTGGATCCCTCCATTCTATCTCCTCCACCGTTATGCACGTATTATGGAGCATTATTAAGCCCTTCCCCCTTAACTCTTCCCCTGCCATTCGGAGAGAGGGCGTCCAAAAGGTCTTAGCAAAGCAGAACCTTTCGGACGCCCACGACGGCGCATTTCAAGGAATTTCTAGCCTCGCCGCCGGCTGGGTGGGTGCGGGAACATCCCGCTTAAATATGGATACATCCCCTAATCTTACCCTTTCCAACCCTACTCATTCCCACACCCTCTACCTCATACTCATCTGCATTTCGGGCCTTTGTTGTTTCGCATTACTCGGCGAGCGAAATGGTGCGCCTAGCCTTTTGGTCGGTTGCGACCGGCGGATGGCTCTACTCGCATTCAAGGGCAGCGGCGTCAAAGCCCGTGTCCGGCCCCGAGACGTCCTACCGTGGCACCCCCCGAAACCCGCTTTCCCCCGATCCACATTCGAGGGGATTTCTCTCTAACCTCCATCCTCTCCCTCCCTCAGCATGCAAACCCTTTTCAAGCTGCTCATTCGCCCCCCCCCTCTCCTCTTTCCCCACGGGACACCCCTCGGCTCTCCTCCACTATCCCTGGCAGCCGTCTGCCCGCATCTTCCAACCGAAATCCCCTCTCCCCTCCGTCCCTACGCCGCCAAATAATTATGGCACCGTCATATTTCTCTTTCATTATTTTTGCTCCCTCCTTCCCACTTTTTTATATTTTTCCCCTTTCTTTCATTCAGAAAATATTTTTTTAATCGCATCATCTGCCGCACGCACATGAGCATTGCACGGCGAAGTGGCGACCCCTTTTATTCTGCAAAATTTCAATTCCGTATAAATGTGTTTATAACGCGTGCGCACACGATCTCAAAAACGTATTGATTTCTATCAAATTATCTTTTGTTTATGTGAAAAATTGATTTTATGAAATATGACCTATCCGATGATTCCATGGAATGTTGTTCATGTATGAAGGTTTTGTCTATGCGTCGAAATATGATTGTCGATAAACTAGGCTATAAAATGTTTATATGAAATGCCATGTGCATCACTGTGGATGAATTAAAGTTAACATGTGCGTTCAAGAATATATGTTTCTGTATTTTCCCAGGTATTTTGTGTTTTTCTTCACATTGTGTCTCGTGTACTTCCTATTATTAGAATTACGTACTAGTCATCACAATTTCTGGTGTGATTGAAAATATTTCAGCGTCAATAGTGACTCAGCAACTTTATCCAGCTGAATTTATATTTAATCTCCTGAGAAAATTATCGTTGATTGATCAAAATTCTCGAAAAGGAATTCGTTGCGACTGATTTGAGGAGTAAGAATGACTACTCCAAACACATCCACACTTTTCATGGAAGTATGGCTTGTGAATCTGTCGATAAATGGGGTGGTTCCTCCTGCCTTCTCCTATCATAAACTTCCCCGAGGGCAGTGTGCGAGCGAGCCACCGGTTTCCAGGGGGCGAGTTGGTAGGGAGAGAGGGAGGGCAACGATGAAATGAAACGGAGAGGGCGATTGGAGTGGCTCCATCCCCGCGGAAACGAGACGGACGCGAAATCCGAACGGCATTGGACACCGGAGCGTACTTTGCCCGAATACACACATCCATATCCCGGAAATGAAACGGAGGGGCAATACGCGGGGTATCGGGGACACCGGGGCGCACGACACAGGTCAGCTGACCGTCCCCAAAGAAAATTCCCCGTGCCAGTTGTCCGCTTCCCCAACTACGAAACGTCGTCCCATCGCGATTAGATTCGGCGTAGCGAGGAAAACTATTCAATTCACTCGCCGCGTCGCAGTTTGGGTCCCACATCCTTTCCTTCAACAAGGCACGGACCGTGGTGGGCCCAACCTCGAAGGTGCCACTCGAAGAAAGAAAGCAATGGGAATACATGCATACTTCATCCACCTTCGGCCACTGCGAGTGCCGGAAATATCGAAGCGCTCTTTTCAGTTCACCATTGAACTCCAATCGTGCCGGACACATCCCTCCCCACGCCCGCTCCTTCCAACTCCTCCTCCGTTCATGCAGTTCTGGGATGGATTTCGACCGATTGACCTCCCTTTTATCCCTCTTCGACGTTTGTATTTTGTTTACCCGCGGTGTGGAATGCATTAGGGGAACAATAGCACAATCCTTTCATTTCCTACGAGTGAATGGAGACTTCTTTAAATGTCTGCTTCTGGCCCGAACCCACTTGCTCTCTTTCTCTCTTATCCTCCCTCTCACTCCTACCCCCCTCCCGTCCGCTTACGCTCCGAGTATCCATCCCTCCTGCCCCCGGCCTTTCAAGCCGCGTAAACCCCATCCTTACCCCCGGCCCATACCCTGCCCAACCCTCCCTCCCTCTCTCCTCGTTCCCTGCTCTTCCTCTCCCGGTCCTCACTCCTCAGTCCGTCGCATTCCTGATTTGGCATTCCCTTTGAATGCCCTTGTGCTCCTCTCTCTCTCTCCGTCTCTCCCTGTCTCCCTCTCTGCATATTCAATTGCGGGACTCCCGCCCGTCGACCGCAAGGCTCCTCCCGACTCCAGCCTCCCCCTTCTCCCCTCCACATTCGGGGAATCCGAGCACGCGGCCCGTCCCTCTCACCCCACCCGCCCATCTCACAACACCGTGGCTATATCTCTCCTCCTCCTCCCTCCTTTCCGTTTTGAAACCCTCTCCACCCCATTCACACCCTTCCTACATCCCTGACCTCCCACGCAAGTCCCCACTTTTTCGATAGCCGCGCTCCAAAGTCTCTCCGGGTGAAAAAGGCTTTCGCAAAATTGTACTAGGCGCTGTTTCGTGTGTTTCATGGGAGGCATGAGAGAAGTAGGGGAGGGGTTTGCAACCGAGGAGTGGTCGGACAGGTGAACGAGAAAAAGAGGACCCTTACGGAACGCAGTTTTCTTCCCCCCCTCCTAACCTTCACCCTCGCTTGCTCAACCTCCCTAAACTTCTATCCCTCCAAAACTCACCTACTAGAATTGGATGCCGATGTCACGTCTCGTTCAAACGGTCGGTCGACGGCGACGACGCCATCGGGCTCTAAGAGCATCGTTGGGCGGGTGAGAAGATGGGGTGGAGGGCTTGTGCAATTCGCTCTTGGAAAATTTTGGGCGCTTGAGCTTCAGTCAAAAATTCAAACTGGCGCCGTTCCACGCAAACGTGGAAACATACTATATGTGTACCTCTGGTCAACAGGAATGGCAAGAGAGGGGGACATGGAATAAAAATGCCCGTTCGCTCCGATTCAGCTCATTTCTTCCCCCTCCTCTACTCCCTAGTGCCTTTGTCTGAGAGAAATCTCGCATTCCGTCGGCGTACTTGCGACCCCATACCGATCCACGTGAGGCGATTCACTACGCGATGAATTTATCTTTCCACAAGTGAGTATGATCAAGGAAGAAATCCCGACTAAGTCAGTTCTCGAATTCCTACATTTCCGGATCCATCCGAATCCCATATTATCGTTTATCCCAATATCTGCATTTGCAAAATTTTGTGCGATTCCTGGCATACGGCACTGACTGAAGTGGTGAATTCAAGTCTTTAAAATATTGAAGTTCACAATAACGTGAATACCAGGTTCTCTCGTAGTTATGTTACGCCCTCCGAGGTAAAGCGCCGCTAAGGCCTGAATGGATGATTTTGCAGTTACAAAGCAGGTAGATTCCTCTAAAACCTAAGCTCACGTAGCTCCCGATAAGATTTCACTCGCGTGTTACTCCGAGGAAGCACCACGTCGTCCGTCCTATGAATATATTCACAAAATCAATTTATTTCCAAGTTACGGTTGTTTTCTGTTCCATTAACTATCTGCTTACATGATCAGTCTTTAAAATTATTCATCCTCTACTCTGTGCTTCTTCCTTAATGCACATCTGACAACAACTCACTACCCTTTTCAAATATTACGTACATTCGCTTTTTGGAGTCGGTGGTATCGTTGTTTAGTGGCCATGGCCAGAGCAATTAAATTATTGTCGGTAAAGTCCTGTAAAAAATTTGACTTTGAGAGCGAAAATTAACCAGAATTGGACCTGAGGTGTGCGCAAGCGGGAAAATTGAGTTCAGTTCAACTAATCCATTAAATAATAGGGATATATGCTAATTTATTCTTCTTTGTTACATCTTCGATAAGGAAAATGCTAAGTAAGATAGCACATTATGTTGTTTATAAGGGCCACTTATGGCTTACCTTTAGTGCTCAACAGCATTATTCGTTATTTCTTTGGCACGTTCACATGCCAAGGTGGTTTCAAATGTTTACCAAAAGTGTTGCGGCGAATAAACGAGGCCCGTCCAGAAAGTGACTTACGTTTTCAAATAAAATATGAACCTAGTCACAAGACAAACGTTTTATTATATATAGATTTGAAAGGCACATTTTTATGCTATTTTTCTACATAGTCGCCATTAATATTGAGGAACTAATCATAACGGTACACAAGCTTTTCAATTTCGTCTCTGAAGAAACCTGCAACGTTACATTTTCACCACTTGTTTACACCAAAATGCAATTCAGCATCACTGTCAAAGCGTTATGTCGCAAGCTACGTCTTCTTCGCTGGGAAAAGGTGGCTATGTCTCATCCCCAGTAAAGACGCGTTCTAAAGGTGCGTTACCATCTTTGCTAAAGGCTTCGAGGAAAGTCAGCGGTAGAGCAAGACGCTGTTCTTGTGGTCTTCCGTCAAGGTTTTCGGCATCCATCCGGCACAAAAGTTGTGAAAGCCAAGCTTCCCCGCTACAATTGCATGTAGTAGACATTGTGAAATTTGGGGAAATAAAGGGAAAGACCATTAATGGCAATGAGGCGATTTTCACATATTTTTTCGTTCATTTTCACCGTCAGTACATCTGTCACGAGTCTAGTCCGACCACTGCACCTCATCGTGAATATTATTGCGGATATTTTTACTCTGCATGCACAGCTGTCTCACTCTGCCTTCACTCATTAATCTGTCTCCGTACGCTTCACAAAGTTGCCTGTGAATTTCAATTAGCCTGTGGTTTTTTGTCAGTGAAAACCTAATCACAAGTGGTACTTCACAACTCGCGGAATTTTCAATTGCAATGCACATTTTAAACAGTTCTCAGTGAGTGAAGTGGAAGAGCCACAGTCTGCACATTTCCACAGAAGGATGCGTACTAAGTGTAGGGTGTTAAGACAGCAAGATGGTGGCTCTAGCCCTACCCACCGCCACGCTAGGTCAAAACGTAAGTTGCTTTATGGATTCTGCTCGTATGTAGCAAAATTTGAAGGTAAAATTTTAAAAATGTTTTCTGCTCCTACAAAATATCCAGCTATGTGAATTTCCTAGGAGTTAACATTTCGTATGTAATCATGAAGGTATTTTTGATTGTCGGTGACTTTAAATACTGTGCAAGATCCTTTCCATAATTTGGATTAATTTCTTTCAAACTAGTGACTAAAATTAAAAAGAATTAAGTCTAATAGAAGCTACTGATTGAAACTATGATTCAAATTGACCATATGATTGGATTGGACCATTTGAATATCATTCCTATAATATATTAGCACTAAGTCACATCCCGTACATATCAGCAGTAAGTCGTTATGGCGTGATACCAGTATTTAAAACGAATGGCAAAATCGAATAATTGATATTCTATTTTAAGACTGACTTCCTCTTGCAAAACGAAGTTGTCAGCACATTACGACAAGTCTTAGCTTACTCCAAGTCTTGGAAACCTAAAATGACGTGAACTTTTCATTCCCCCAACTAAGGGATTTGGAGTGCAAATAGAAAGAAAATAATAATGTGAGGCTCACATTTTGTCTCGGCCGGAAATCTTTAGCTTTAAGTACAGATATTTACCGCTCATTCTGTATATCGTAATAGTGTTCTCATTATATATATATATATATATATATATATATATATATATATATATATATATATATATAACGATTGTACGGAAAAACTCACACGAGTGGCACAATAATGGGCTGACACAATATAACCCAAATAGAAAAGAATAGCAACATTTAAAAGAACACACGGTAAATTATTCGAGCTCTCGGACCTCTCAGAGGCCTTCTTCAAGTGAGCCTGAAAATATGCTGGAGAGGGGAAAGGGGTATGGGCGGGGAGGGGAGGTGTAGAGGGAATACTGGGAGGGAAATTATATATATATATATATGTATATATATACTTATTATATTATATTTCTGCACAATGGAATCTAATATATATATACTTCATAAATGGAATTGGTAAGCCTTTTCATGTAAAAATGAAGAGCTGAATTTTCTTTAAGATCGTTTATAGATTTTACTAAGTGATTGGAGAATTTAAATATGTAAAAAAAACTCGGAACTGGAGAAAATTTATATAAAATTGCATATGTTTTGTACACAACCACGTCAAAGTAAAAATAAGAAAACTTGCTGTAAATTCTGTTGTTTTAAATATACCTGAAGGTGTGTAAAAATTGTAGTTTCTCAAATGTTTTGGTTGTTAAAAATGGAGAAAATTAAAATCTGATATTGGAGAGTTAAAATATAACAAAATATTACTTCCTTCCTGTAAGACTTATTGTAAATAATGAGAGAGTCACAGACACAGAAAGGGCATGGCTCGTAACAGCTTCAATTGTATGTAGAAATAAGTATCCCGTAATTGTTTGCTCTCCTTTCCCTTAATTAAAGACAGTTTACAATGTTATCATGATGTAGTTAATGATGATTGATTACGCATCCGATATGCTCTTATAGTATCATAGATATAATAATGATTTCCCTCACACAAAATAAAAATAGTCATAAGTATGATCGTTTATTTAGGTTAACTGTTGCTATTTATACTTTCTCATCAAACGATCTGCGCAAATTACGAGTTTGAATAATAATGCCCCCAATGCTCATAATCTCGGACAAATGAAAAATTTTCTCAACCATGGAATCAATCCAGCCTTGTATTATACGGATAAATTGAGGATATTGGGTTCATATGTTGTATTGTGTGTACGTAGGCACATGTATCTACATCACTGAAATTGGAATGAAGCGGTGGTTTCCATGTGACGCCAATCAGTGCTTCCCTCCTCATCTGGGGAGCACTGATAAAATATTAAAATTTTCATTACCTTCTGATTTAGCGTCGAAATTCCTTCATTTTTTTTAAACAAAGAAAGTTGGGTGATGGAATATTTAATGACTGTCAGTATAAGCTGTCGCGCGAAAATGTTCAACTTCCAATTTGACTTTTTCGGAATATACAATTGACAAATAAGCAGAATTTCGGCCATTTACACGGAATAAGCAAACGAGTTTCTATTACCTCTGCTTAAAGCACAGAAATACGCTTGGCAGACTTGGTTTTGCCACTTTCGAATGTTTGTCATATAATTCAGTCTCAGGTTATTGTCTCGTAAAAAACCCTGCCAGAGCCCCTTTCTGATATCACCACAAGGAAGCTCTCTCTCTCCTCGATTGATCCCCGTCTGTCTTCCAAATCTTATTCGTTCCATTTTGGTGAGCGTTGACGGGAGGATATATTTCACCGAGCACCCGCGCACCGCCTTGCGATAGTGCCACTCATTTGGATCCGTCATGACGGCAGGGACCGCGCGCTAAGCCAGGGTCATTCGCTCGAACGTGCCCCGTAAGGACTACCACCGCCAAGTTTTGCCTATGGCTTGGTGATATTATTTCCAACGCGTACCGTCGACATAAAAGAAGTGTCGAAGTGAGTACAGTATACTGGCCTGGAAGGTAATGGCTTCGATAAACGCCGATAATATCGGATACATCGAGTAATATCGACGACGTCGACCATTTCGTAAGTCATAGAAGATATGGATGTTTGCTACATCAATAACTTTTCCGGTGTTCGTCATATTTAAAGTTTTCCTATCACTCTCTTCTAGGTGAATATCCAGAGCATTAACCGAGCGGATTTGTGGTTTTTGAGGTGTCGGTGTGAATTTGAATGGAAACAATAAATGTAAAAAAATGGATAACGGAAAAAGAATTTTTAGTCATAGAAGAAGAAGGGATATGGTTATTGGAAAAAATTTGGAGGCATGAAAAGTGGGTGAATGGCTTATTGAATGGAAATAAGATGGTAGTGACTGTGGTTTGGAGTAGCAGAGTGATGAAAGGAATGGGCATGACGTGCGGAATGAAGGTAGATAGAAAATACGAGTTGAAGAATATTTTATTGTAGATTGCTCTTGTGTCTGGTATCATCTTAGAAGGACAGTACAAAATCAGCGTTTACCAATCGGATGGGAGCTTATCGCATATCATAGATGTAATAATAATATTTTCCCTCTCACAAAATAAAAATGGCAATAAGTATAACCGTTTATGTAGGTGGAGTATTGCTCTTGTATATATTAGTCCCACTTATCGAATTATTACCCGATTTCCATTATTAGTGTTAAGAGTCTGATTGTCATAAATAGGCGCTGACATCCAAAGTTAGTCCCTGACGCGTATATTCTCAGAAAATTGTTCAGAACGCCATGGTCTTCTAAGGAATTTAATATTTCGAGTAATTTACTCTACCGAGGCAGGTAGATTACTTTGAATAATAATGAGTTTAAATAGTCAATTTTGTGCTATTAGGTATTTATATTAATATTACAATAGCTATGTTTTTAATATTATATCAGCTATTTATATTAATTGAATCAAACTTAGAACGATCGGTTAAGTAATCACGGGAGGAACCAGAGTACGGATAAATAATGTATTAATTGAATAAAAATGATTTCTACAAAGTATATGCCTCATGTGAAATAGTCATTTTAAATTAAACTCAAATAACTCCTTTGCCTTCCATGTCGTCGGATAAAATTAAGTTGACGATAATTATCGACTTTCGGAGTACTTTTATCTAGTTATTTGACCATATCGACCCAATCGTTATGAAAAAGTCGATACATTGCCATGGTATACGTCGACAGCCCTGGATTCAACGTCTCCTGAATGTGGGTGGGGAAGGAATGAGGAAATTATCGAGTCTCCGACACTCCTTCCGCCTCCTCTTTGAAAAGGGAAGCGCCCGAGTCCGCGTTCAAGAGTGGGGGTAGGGGGTCTTTCTTCCTCGACCGTCTGGGTCTTAGGCTTTATCCGAATCCCTCCCCCTTCGGATGGGCGGGGGACGGGGGTTTTTGGGCGTTTTCTCACTCCGTGACGCGAGGACCCGCATTCGTACCACCCCAATACCTCGCGCGTCGATGCAAAATCCCGGTCCTCGCAAAGGCATCCCTCCATGGAGATCGACTCCGAGGAACATGAAGGAGGAGCGAACCCCCCCCCCCCGCCCTTTCCGAAAGTTCATCTTCTTGGCATACGGGCGTCACAGCCATCGGTTGCACTCTGACGTGAGTGGAGGGGCTAAGGGGGAGGAAGGAGCCCGGCTGGAAGGGAAGTCGGTGTTAACTTTGTAGACGAATCCCGGCTTTTTAGAGATTATCACGGCACATTGAATCTCCCGAATAATGTTTCATCTCCGCATTCAAAATTGAGAATTTCAGGAAAGGCTTCGCGTCGCGGTGGGGGGGGGGGGGGAGAGGTAAAAAGGGGTGAAAATAGCACGATGACGTCAGTTGAGATAACGTCCCTTTTAGCGTTAACAGCCCCAGAATAAGTGGCACGCTTCTGCTGATACCCATTCCGTACGTTTTAGCCCAAGATGGAGGTGAGCGCAGTCTTTAAACAATGTTTCTCTCAGCGCTTGAAACTTAAGACACCTTGGAGGCATTCATAAATATAAACGATTATTATAATTTTTTATGATAATATACCGTTTAAGGTAGATTTTGGATTGATACTAAGGCTAACTTCCGCTATATTTCTATGCCTCACCTATCACCATATAAAATGATACACTACAACCATCAATTCCCCAGACTTTTGCCTTCTTTTATTTCGTCCAGCCCAACGATTATTTTCCTTCCCCTTCCTCACTTGTCTAGCGTTCTCCCTTTTATGACAGTCTTCAACATTCCATCGCCAATAAAAATGCCCCGCATTAAATTCTCTTGCCTCCATTGATTTTACCCGAACAACACTCTCTCCTTCCCAAACATGCCTAATTCCTCTTAGTTTTTTGTCCTTTCCGTCCGTTTTCCTTTTTCAAATTTCCTCCACACCGAAAAAATGATTACCACCATTAATGTTACGCGGCGAGCGGACAAGATTGTTTAATGGTCTCATTTTGATTTCGCCTCGCAATACACCTTTCCTGAGCCTTCCCCCAAGAGAAAATAACCATCCACGAAATTCAAATTCCACTTCACTGTGAGAACGACGTTTTTTGTGGTAAAAATATTTTTGATCCTCTTTTTCTGAAATTCCTCGAACCATACGGATGAATTTATCTTTATTCTGCATTTTAGGTGTCGTTTCACAAGTTGTCGTAGGGTTTATTACGCCAGACACGTGGGCGGAGATATATTTACGAACGAATTCACTTTTCAGCGATAGACGGTTTGATTTATTTGGGGTTATGTAAATTTGGGGTCATGAAAATTATTTTAAAAATTTCTACTTCGCTACTCATTAACTCATGTTCATGCAAAATTGTCATTATAATGAAATTGGAAAAGTTTTTCTATGAGTGCAAGTAATTATCCACTTGAGTAATTATTTGTATTGAAATACCCCAAATAACGAATCATATTGCCCGTTCAGTAGGGATTTGCAACGCGTTCTATCTAGGGAAATACGAGGGGATAGGAGTAAAGGGATAGGAGTAAGGGGTAGATGGAGCACTGGGAATGACGAGAGTGACCCCACAGTTGGAACTCGTCCAAACTTCGGAACTGGCGCGTTCATAGCTCTTTTTTTGAAAAGTTCTATTGCATTTGTCCTGCTATGTTCATGATAGTATACTCGTCGTCTTAATGTAGGAAGTGGGAACCGATATGGCTTACCGATGAGTCCGCCATTTCCGCAATCAATCCCCAGCCGTAAGTCGGTTAACTGGCTAAGAAAACCCTACATTCGCATTGATATCTAACTGATTAAATTTTTGCTCAATTTTTATTATTAATGTTAAGACTCTAATGATCATAAATAGGCTCTCGCATTCAAACTTAGATAAAGATCGAAAATCTGTACAGAATGTCATGTTCTTCTTAGGAACTTAATTAACATTTCAAACCAAAATTAAGCATAAAACCCATGCACGTACGTTGCCTTGAATCAATAATCGGATCAAAAAATGTTTTCCTTTCACAATTCCATCCAATAAGGCTAATCAAGACTAATATTTTCCTCTCTTTTCCTGCAATATGGCATATAACACGGTTTTCACTAACCTTTTATCTCTTAGTGTCTCCCACATATCCTTCTTCTGAATTATTCGAATTTATCCTGAGTATTTCCTGAAAATACCTAGGTCTTTTTGGTTTAGTTTTTTTTGGCAACTTTATTCCTCCATTTTTCAATTTTTCCATATCTTAAAAGTCTGTATCCTCAGGAGTATGCAAACCACGAACTTCTAAGGAGAAGTTTTGCATGGAAATGTGTCCTATAGGATCAACATTTTCTTAGCAATAAATTTTACTTTAAGTATAAACAAATAAAAATAATGTAAAAAATAAATAAATATATACAAATATGTATGTATTCATAAAAACATATATACATGTATGTATATATGTTTATATATATATATATATATGTTTATATATATATATATATATATATATATATGTTTATATATATATATATATATATATATATATATATATATATATATATATATACATATACATTCATACAAACAGACTGTGAAACATATGTGATATATCTAAAACAGATGTGTGTGTACAGGTACCTCCGTAAAAAATTTATCCAAGTTTGTACAGTCGTTACGAACTACGTATAGTAGAAATAATGGAAGTATTATAGTATTTAATGATACTACCTATTGGGAATCAAATATTGAGCTGTAATTAAGGCTCCAAAAAGAAGGATTTAGTCGGCAGACATGATATAATGATATATTTTGGTTCATTTACTGAATGCACACTAAGAGACAGGAAAACAATTACGGAATACGAGACAATCTCAGACCTAACGAAGTAACAATGAACTAAAAGATGGCATTGAAGTCTCAATCACCGGCTGAAATGGACCTTGCAAATATTAAAAAATCTTTTTGCGAGGAACCTTGAGAAGGAGAGATTAACATTTGCGAAATTTGGCGATTCCCATTATAATATAGTAGAGCAAATACGGTTACACCTTGATGGTGAAAGCTGCCATTTATTCATAGAACTGGGGCTCGACGTGAGAAGTTTCAATACATTTTATTTCAATGACTTTTTCCTGCAATTTTCTTCATTCTCTCCTCGCTTGACTTAGAGACTGTCGGTCTATCCTAGCAATTTAGAAAAGTTGTGTCAGAATAATGATTTCATGGAAGTTAATGGATTCTTTAAGAGTACCTATATCTTTTTTTTGACAAAGAGATAAGTTTAATTAAATTAAAATATAACTTCTTAATAAGGTGGGTGAGTTTAGATATCCAACACGGCTTTCACAGACTGCCATAATTACCAAGTCTATTCAGGAATCCTAATGATTTGATGGTAAATTATCAAGCGCAAAATGTTATGATTTACGTAAATATGAAAGAAACACTAAGGAGAAAGGATACTTATTCTGTTTATCTCACTTATTCATGAGATTTTTCATATCAATTGTTACCTTGTTAGATATTTATTACGTTGGTTACGCAGCAAAACCCCTACGCAAAGGTTTTATAAATAATTAAGAAGTGCTTCGTAAATTTTTTCGAAGGAAAAAGATAGAGGAGTAGGCAACCAGGAAATTATAATTCGAGGAAAGAGAACGAACTTAATAGAATTTTGAAATTAAACCCGTGTCGGTGACTAGCCTTTTAATGAAAAAGGATTGTAGATGTGAATTATTTTTTCTTCAATGGTTTTCCTTTGGGCTGACGTTGCATGGACCGCATACCTTTGCTATTACGTTTTACATTTATTCTTTAGAAAAAATTGGGAAAAATAAGTTTTAAACAACGGGAAAAGAGAACAAATACATTCTAAAACTTAGCGTTAAAATTGCAAAACTTTACATCTTCATGAAATTAAATATAAAAGTATGCTCATCTTTGACCGAAGAACAGCTAATTTCAGTCGTATGTTTAAGATTACAACTGCACGTTTAGCGAAAGCGGCGTCCGAAAAAAAAACAGTTTTGCTAGTAGAAAAAAAATAAAGGACCATTAAAATTTAATCTTAACTTTCTGACGTTCTTAAGAGGAAGGAGAAATATACCAGAGAAGAGTTTCCTTCGCGTTAAGTTTGTTCAAATTATATTCCCTCCGCTTCCTTTTTGGAAGGTTGTTCAAAACTGAATTACAGGTAGGTACTCTTCCAGTCCAAAGTCGAAAAATCGATTACGCCAACAAACGCTTGCCTGAAAGAAGAAGTGGCGTATCTCTCTATTGCTGCCTTATAGAGCCTACGCTAAAGAACTACATAGACATAGAAAATACGGCGGAGGCTGCTATATTGAGCCCCGCACCGAAATTGCCATCTCCACTCCCTGTCCCACCGACTTCACGGATGATCTCAAAACTGAGGGATAATCCCTTAAAGTGCAACAAGAGTTTTTGTTAGGCATGCAATTTCCACTCAGTCGGAAGACGCTGTTCAAAAACTCTATTCTCTTCCCTTTCCTCCGTTTCCTCAGTCTTTTCCTTGTCTCCCTCTTTCCATCTCACCCCGACTCCCTCGTTCTGCGGAAATTGCAATCTCCCCATCGCCGCACCCACGATAAAGTACGCAACCTCGGTCGCGAATGACGGCCCGGCACAAATTTCATAACACGACTCAGAATCCCCCGTACTCCGGGGCATCTCGGACTCCCTCGTCGTTCCCCCACCATAACGTTGTTTCCCACCCCCCTCCCCATCTCGCACCAAGTCTATTGGGTTCACGTACCAATTCCAGCCCAGAAAGCCGGGAGGGGGGATGGACGATTCCTACCTCCTCCCCTCGTCCATTTCCATTCCAGTGCGACCTTCAAAATGGACGTCCGACGTCCACTCATAACACCATAACAGCACTCACGCTCTGAGCACTCCTAGGCTCCATCAACCAGCGTCCAACGTTAATACAAGACCCAGTTCTCCCTTCCTCTGATCCACCCTCCCATGCTCCCCCTCTTCACGTCCGAGTCCACTCGTCTCTCCTCCTCCTCTCCTAGTAAATCCGTCGTCTCTATCCCCCCTGCCGCTCCATTCCGCCGGCCTCCACGGAATCTTATTCACCCCTCTGTTGCTTCCCTCCTCACCTTTGGCGACCCAGTGCGGATGCATTAAGTTGCACCGCACTCGTGTGGGTGTGCGTGATGCAGTGAGCAATAGGAACATTCGTACTCGCCGGATTTCGGCGAGTACGAGCGTCATTCGTAGCGTTGTCTTCGCTCATTCTTTTATTATTTTTTAGAAATATTATTGGTACCATCTTCTCGGTCATCCCTGAGACCGCCGCCGATGGGGCCACGGTCTTTTGCACCCCAATGTGGAAAATTCGATACAGATGATCGTGGCGTTCCACACACACACACACCTTTCCTCGCGAAATGAGGCTTGGAGGAATGGGAATTGCGGGTCGAGGAGGTGAGACCATTACTTCGCCCGCAAGTAGACAGGTGTCGTAAATGTGAGCCATCAAAACTTCTTTTATTTCTCCGCTGACGGCCAGAGCGTCCATTAAAAATGAGTGAAGTCTCTGCTTATTCGCATTGTATTTTACTAGTAACCTCCAAAGTGGTTATTCCTATATGCACGTAAAGTTTTTATGGGGAGCATAATATCCCTAAACCAATATTTCGGACTACCTGATGATCGTCTGAGGTCGTCTGGATGCCCTATATAGCGAATCGGAAACTTATGTTTTCGTTAATGCCTACAAGAATAATAAATATATGTTGTTGCTCAAAAGCCAATAGTTTTCACGTGATAAAAATGTGAGTTTATGGCATTATTATGTTTAAATTACTCTGGTTGGTTATTAGTTAGAGATATTGCATTGCCCGAAGGCGAAAATCTTCCACGCTGACCATTTTGATTGGTATTGCAATTACTTCATGCATGATAGTTATTAGTTATCACTTTGTCAGTACATTGGTATCAATTTTCAAAATAGTTGAATGTAAGTTTTATGTATGTAATTTCTTCAAAGTTAAAATAATCTGACTCTTGGATTTACTATTATTGTTGCTACTTATGCATATTTCGAGTGCAAATGCCAATAAATATAGCACACTCTTACTTTTTTCGGATACAGAGACTTAAAAGAAATTCCCAATATTTTTATCGGCGAATTTGAATATCCTCATAAATTCAAAACATATTAACATAAAATAATTGGTATTTTATTCTCAACCCTGTACAAAATTGACGATAAAAAAACTACCATTTCGAATATTTCATCATAGATAAGTATCGTTAACATATGCTTCAACATGGAATGAGATACCCATAGCTCTGTTTAGACATTTTAAAGCAAAATTGCTGGCTGGGTATCATTAATTACTTAATTTAGATGAAATATCGTTACCTGTTCACGCTATATGTAATTTATTTCTTGTTGATATATTTGCTGTGGGATATTAGATTCATTGTCATTCTCTCCGTAATTTAAGGAGTGGAAGGTTAATAGGATTTCTAGTGAAGTTTACTTAGACAGTTTTCCACTTAACGGAAGCATTGAGGTGCGAAAAATAGGGAGCAAAAACACCCGATATGATCGAACTCGTTTAGGAGGAACGTTAACGCGTAACTTTCTCGCCCTTCATTTCTCCATTCCCAACCCCAGCTCCTAGATGGCACTGACGAACGTTCATTTGAAAAATGAACCCGTTTCCTGCACTTTCATTTTTGGAACGAATCACTTTTCCCCGGGGCGAAATAATAAATGACGCGTGCCTTCATCTAACGGAGGGCGGGAGAGGGGCCGCGGGCCTCGGGCGGGCGCTTCTGTCTCAGGGATGCGCATTTTCCCGTTCCCTCGTCCCCGCCTCTTCTCTTCCCGCTCTTCCTTCACTCTCCCTTTCCTTTCTAGGGGATGGGGGAGAGTTCCTCACCATTTCATTCTCCTCGGGATCCTCCGACCCCCTTACCACCCACTCCCTACTCCCCATTTTCAATCTTTCTCCCACCGCTCTTCCTCCTTTTCCGAATGTCGCTCCCAGCGCCCCGCTGCCCTCCCGGCCTCCATTAAACACCTCGCAATTACCGGGACTATCTGTTTCTACGCCCCTCGTTCCCCCCCCTCTCTTGCACTCCCGGGCTCAATCCCCCCACTCTCTGGTATCACTTTGCCTCCTCAACTCTCCTTTTCCTCCCACCCTACGGAATTCTTTGAGACCTCCCCGAGCCCCTTCTGCCATCACCCCTGTCGTGTGCTGAGAGGGGGCATAATAAACCACGGCCGCCTCATTCTTATGCTCTCCCTACTCCCTCCTCTCCCACCCTCTCTCTCTCTCGTTTATTTCCCTTCTCTGTCGCGCGCGCTCGGCGTTCCCGCTGCCGTGCTCTGGATTAGATGGGGTGGATTTTTCGAGGCGCGGGTGGGGCCGCGATAGCATCCCGCAACGAGACCTCCTCCCTGCCCCACCCTCTCACCTCCTGTTCCTCCCCCGCGATCCCGCTGCCTTCCCCCACATCCCCTCCCCCCGTCCCAAGTTTCAATTTCGCCGCCCTCATTCTTCGCGCTCCACCTCCTCTCCATCCCGTACCCTATTACCCTCCCCGATAATATCTACTATCCTCGAACGCGATAGTCTTTCTTCTCTCCCTCTCTCCCCATGCTTCCTATCGCCTTCTCCATTTCTCGCTTCGCGCGTAGTCTTTCCCCTCATCCACTACAGTTAGTTTGGGTTGTTCTTGAATTCGCAGAGGGAGAGAGAGAAAGAAAGAGGATCAGAGAGCGTTCCTGTGGTTATCGCTTCGGTCTTGCTTCCTCCTCAAAACCTTTTCTCTTCAACACTCATCCCAAATCTCTCCATCCTTACTTTCCCCCCATCCACCTACATTCACATCTCCGACCGGCTTAAGTCTTCCGTTTTCCCGCATCGCCTCTCGTTTCCCTTGTACAGAATATCGCCTGCACCCGCTCCGCACCCACCCCAATCTCACCCAAGCTCTTGGTTTTCATTTCCCTTACCTCTTCAACGTTTCCTCCCTTTCCTTATCTTCCTCCTCACTCCATCAAACCAGGCGCCCCTGTCTTCGCCCAGGATTCCTCCCGCAACCCCACTCCCGTCAATATACCCTCCCTACCAATTCGCCTCTCTTTCTCGCCGCCACTCATTTCCCTCCCCAGTTCATTTCGCTCGGCTTCCATCTCGCCCTCGTCCGCCCCCACCCACTCAACGTTTCCGTGCCGTCTTTACCCTGAGCAACTCTCGGGACCACCTCCTCCTCAACCCCCCCCCCCCGGACTCCCCTCCTCTCATCTCACGGCTGTAAGACGGAATTTTCCCTTACCCCACCACCCCCTTACCAACGCACCACCTCCTCATCCCTTCCTAACCGTCCCTACGTGAAACACACGGCCCGCATGCCCCCAAGCCTCCATCTCGCATGGCGACCCACTTTACGTGTTGATTTACGCAGAGGATGGACTAAAAACACATACGAAAACTCTTCCCCGCTCATTTGTTCACCGTCTGCAGTCATCGCTGTGAAAGACACGATAAAAAGTCGTCGCAATAAGCAACAGGTCCTGCCGAAACGTCGTATCTCTCTCTCCTCCATCTCTACGTTCTTTCCTCTACGTCAAGAACACAAGCGCGCACACCCCCACACGGCACCTCGGGAACCCACCCTCTTCGACCGTGTGCTTTTTCAGTGGCGGCGACAAACAGAGGTGGGGAAATGGGGGGTACTTAACCCCCTCCTTTTCTTTCTCCGCGCGACCCCCTCCCACAGCACCTACCCCTTACCCCCGCCTACTCGGTCCTCCCACGAGATTGTTCGTTCGTTCCCCGTGCGCGCGAAAGGCATTCTTCCTCCACGCTTCCACCCCTTCCCCGCCGCCCTGCACTCGATCTCCCCTCCCTCTTATGCGTTTCTACGAGGCGAGAAGCAGTGTGTAAATTCATGGAGGATTATTTTGATTACCTAGCTTCTCTTTTAAGCTTTAATTGTGCTCCGCTAACCTCCTTTTTAATTGCATATTTTATACGAAGTTTTCCTCTTTTCCGTTCTTCTTATTCTCTCCTCCTTTTCCCTTTCCTCTCTCTTCTCCTACTCTTCTTCCATTTCCTTTACCTTCTCTTGCGTTCAATTTCCCGAGGGCGGAAGCGCTCAGGTTTTTACGATGGCAGTTTCCCCCCTCGTCCCGGCCGCTCATATTTGTTCAAGAATTCTCGTAAACGTCGCGTAAATTATGTCAGGGCGGGGTCATTGATTGATCACCGCCTACCGGAGTCGTCTCTCTGCCTCCGCCCGTCGTATTTCCCGCGTAAAATCCATGATAAATTCAAATTCGTCTCTTCCTTACCCGCTCTCTCTCTCTCTCTCTCTCTTTGTCGCTTTCCTTCTGCGCGATGACATGAATGAATAAGGTAGAGTAGAGAGGTGCATTTGGAGATAACGACTCAATTTCCTCTCGCTCGTTTAAAAGAGAATTGAAATTCAACTGTTGGGTATGTATTTATTTCTTGGAAATATCTCTCGTGAACACTGAATTTTAAGCAAGGTAAAATAAAGACGTATTAATTACCGTCACAATTCTCATTCGAGACGGAATAATACCTGCCGGTGTCGGATATTTGACAAAGAAGGTAAATGATGTACACCGTGGCTTCTGAGTCAAATTCATTTAGTTATTTAAATGTTAATAACTCTGAATGATTGTATCCATAGGTATATATCAAAGTATGAGACGTACCCACGTCGAACGTAGCCACTTCGAACATTATATTTAAATGTTAGGAGGAAACTTTTCCTAGGAGAAAAGCATTTATGTACGGCCGACCGTAGGGACGTTAAGTTGGGGCATGATAGCGACTGGCTCAAGGTCTTTCGAAGCGATATTGATTACGTGTAAATATACCTAATGTCCCTTCTAAATCCAGGCATATGAGTTATAATGTAACCTTCTGACCTGAAGGCTGAGGTAAGGGGAAGAATATTGTGTTGAATGTTTCAAATATAATAATGTGAGTTCTTAAAGTCTTATTATATTTTTGCTGGAACATTTATTAAGGCTTGGAAAACGGTTTTTGAAGTATCGCCAGATCAAATGGCAACAGCATAAAATATACTGACCACGTTTATCTTTGCAAAAGGTCAAAAAAAGATGACAAGCGAGGTCAAATTTGTATAGCAAAATAACTTTCTCTTCCAATATTTCGGTTACAAGTTGAGCTAGATAAATATTAAACTCGGGGCATTACCCGTTCTTTCCACGCTAATCTATTACGCCCGAGGCGATGAAATTTGTATTCGTGCTGAGAGATGAATAATGAGTCCATTTTCCGTTCCTATGAGTTTTACGGGGAAACGAAGGGGAAAATGATTAATTAAGACATTTTGGCTTTCTCTGTTTTAACGGATGAAAAGTGGAGAGTGTAGACCGGATTAAAGTTTACCCGTCGGCCCCGAATTATTCATATCTGCTTCCAATAAAGCGGTGAATAATTAATTGTAATTATATATTTACGTCCGCGATCGTTCCGCGAGACTTTTCTAAATGCTAAACCGCCGTACATGTGGACTAAACTGAAACGTCGCGTGTTATAAATTCAACCGCCAGTGATGTTCCCACGTTGATACCTCACGGTCCGGAGCCGAACCGTTTCCCGGGGTCAAGGGCTCGGGTTTCGCTACGGAAAGTCGGGTCCCCTGTAGTGAGTAGGGATTCAACAAGTGACACAGGGAACAATATCCTCGTGCATTATAAATCTCGCTCACCATTCACCATCTGGCCGCTCCCGAGCCTCGGCAAATCAACAGTGCCAGTGTAAACCATCGACCATCCTGCGTCGCACACAGGGACCAAATCCCGTTCGGCTTGCCAATCTCCCTCCCTCCCCGCTATCCCACTGAATGAAAACATTCAAAATAAGAAAGTCATTTTGAAAGCCAGTGAAGACGGAAGAATGGCACGATATGAATATTTCTCTCAAGTAGTTTCTAGCAAAGATAATCATATTGGTTTAAGATGATTCACGCGAAATTTAGTAACAAAAAATTCGAACGTCTATTGCATGAAATAAGAGTCAAACGGATTTATAAGCATCCAGAAGAGAAAGAGAGATAGAATTGGGAGAAAGACTGGAGACGCGGTAAAAAGCATTTTCAATTGAATTAAATGCATTCAATTAATACCGTTGACGCATTGATTCCATTTAAAAGTGTCATCTTCATCCGCAAAACGGTACAATAAGATAACACTGAAACGTTGAAACAGGTTTCAGTTTTCTAGGATGTATTTTGTAAATAAAAATGGCAATCAAATACATGCCTTGACTACCACTATATTTTGAGTACGTATACAAAATAATATCCTTCGTATTCCACGCCTAAATTCCTTATTAAGGTGTACGTGGAGTGACTTTATGTATTAGAATGCCATTTCCAATTGGAATGGTTAAGGAGAATCGCAGAGGGCCAGCAATAACTATTTTACGAGATATCAGAATATAAACGACGAAAGCTTTATTGGGGGACTATTATTAGAGTTAGTTATTAAATATTATTTCAGTTTCGTCATAACTGTCTTCGAGGAACCAAAATTTATAAAAGAGGAGGAATTTCGAGTTCTAACTTCGTTTCTTTATTGATGAAAAAATTGTAATTCATAAGGCTAAGGCCAAGGTAAATTCGGAAAATAGAGTTTTGACGATTTCTGAACTTTATTCCTTGCATAAAATGAAAAAAAATCATGAATAAATCACATAACTTACCATGGATATATTCTAAAGCCAAACTCAAACTTTATATTCTCATGAATTCAGGTTAAAACGGAATGAACTCAAAAAGGTTGGCTAATACGAGGGTCATCCGGAAAGTAGTACCCGTTCGTGAAATAAAGACACAAAAGTAAATATTAACAAACATAAAAAATTTTATTTGAAAGAGGATACTTTAAACTACTTCTCAACATAATCTCCAAGCAAATTAAGGCATTTGTCATAACGTGTGACAAGTTTCTGTATTCCTGCTGCATAGTCCTTCGCCGCCAGCTCATTGAGATACGCGAGGGACCCATCTTGCACAAATTTTTGCATAATGCAGATGGTGTTTAACAATTTCATGAACAATTGTTCGAGAAACATTGGGAAAATGCTCACAGATGTCATCAATTGTGACGCGCCGATCGTTCCTCACGAATTCGTCAACTGAGCTCACCAGTTGGTCTGTAATGACAGACGGTCTCCCCGAACGCTCATCGTCGTGTGTGTTCCCCCTCCCCATGTTGAAGTTGCGACACCACCGCCGAACAGACGACTCGTCCATTACATTGTCTCCATACACCTCCTTTAATTGGCGATGAATATCACATGGGCGAACGTTTCTTGCATTGAGGAATTTAATCACTGCCCTCACTTCACAACTGGCGGCGTTCTCAATTTTTTTAAACATTGTAAACAATCACAGAAACAACACAGGCAATGCTAGCGTCACGCAACTTGGCTCAGAGAAGGCAGACAAGCCACTGAAGCTATCTGACCTCGTCCAGCGGCTACTCGCGTCGTCAGCACTTCATGCGGCACGAACGGGTACTACTTTCCGGATGACCCTCGTATTTGTGTTCCCCTGAAAATGTATTTAAAATCTGACATTAAACCTTGTAGGCTTTATAACGCTGCTGTAAGGTAAGAGAAGTCATGATCAGGTATCCTTGAGAAAATATTAAAAGAGAGGAGAGGTTATGGTGTCGGTACCCGTGGTCATTTCCCTTTTCTCTTACGATCTTGTCGTTTCTCGCGAAGAGCTTCTTGCCCTTCAAGTCTTACATTCGTACACAAATGCTCTCATCCGCCCTGCAACGCCCATCTTAAACTCACCTGGCGGTTAAGGCGAGTAAGTCTCGCAAAAATCAAAGGGGCAAACGATATTCGAGGTCGTGGAGTGACAGAAACTTACCATGTCTTGTCGAGTAAGATCGATTGTGCACCCGTGCGTAATTTCTCGTTGATTCCAGGGCGATAAACCTTTCAAGCCGATCGTCTTCCTTTCAAATCTCTTGTTCATTGCTTAAAAATATCGATTTGATACATAATTTAGTCCGTGGAGCAATGCAAAATTTAATGTTTGAGAGAAATATACATTTCTTTTACAGAATAAAGGCACCTTTAACCATACGAATCCAGAATGCGAGAATATCAGTGTAAAAAAATAATTTATCTCTACCGGGATACTTGAATCCAGATCCCTAGAGAGCCGACTCAGGCATCTGTCAGCTTTATCACACGGTGATTTAAATATTGAGGCGAATGTTTTTTGAGCTGTGAAAAGCTCGCATTTTGTATGCACAACAGCGGGTGACTCCGCTGCAGTAACTGTTGCGTTATCTCGCGCATCTTTTTGGGTATATAAATTCAGCTATCATTTATTTTTTAGATATCGTAATATTATTTTAAAAGAGAACCAAAACTATGCTATCTCCGGAACGCTGATCGCTTTATGTGCAGTGAATGAACCAAGAAGAAAAATGCGATTCAGAGTGAATGCCCCAAAGATGAAATGAGTCTGGTGTTCTTTTAAATATTCCGACGATGATCGTACTGCTTTTTGCAAAGGAGATTCAATTATTGTATTCGCTGGAAAATTTCTCATTATAAATGGAATGTAATTAACCCTTGAAGAAACGTCCCCTTAGTGAGAGTTTCTGATTGTGTCCCTGCCAACTCATGGTGAAAATTGAGTACGCTGATGACTGCGCAAGACGGCACTCTCGTTTCCAGAAGGAAATCTCATTAGAGTGCTCTGGGAGACGTTGGCTAGGGCAGCGGGAGTCCGGATGCACCCCATCATAGGAGATCTCATTAGACCAATGCGCGAGGCACCAGGAATCGCCCGTTAAGAAGTTCTCATCTTGACTGCACGAGCCAATGTGTCACCTTAGTTCATGTTTTACACGAGTGGGGGAAAATAATGCAACATCCATTCTCATGTACTCCGTAAACATATGCGTACGAAGTGAGCCTAAAATTTTGAATCTCTCTGACTTATTCATTTTGCGAAACGTGCTCTAGCATTTATTTTGGAATTTTTCTGAGAACCCAATTTAACAAATTATGCGATTTCGGCTGTTTTGTCCTACAAATCATTTAATGTCATTGAAATAAATACAAAGCTGTCGTTATGTTAACACCTGTGCAATTTTTATTGAAATTATTCTCATAACATTAGTTTTTGTGGGAATTATGTGTAACGCTTACGCTATTTATCCATAATTATTCTGATGTAGTCAACCGTTGCCACAACAGTATACATAACATCTTTTATTAATGTCAATTTCTATAAAAACGGACGTGTTAGGACCCTGTTCTATTATCATCAGCATTTTTATAGTGCATTTAGGACTACGAATAGAGGAAGCTTTATCAAAATGACATCTCGACGCAACTTCTTTAATTAGACACCTTAACGACAGAAAGTTTGGCCTCTACAATTGGTGCAAACCCGTTAACCCGATAGCAGGTCATACACTCACGGGTCACAAATTTTCTCGGATTTTGTAAAAATGTAATTTTAATCAAGCAAGAAAAGAAGTTACCCGACATTCTCTTTTCCTTTCGCGCGTTTAAGCCCCGGCGCAAACGAATTTCGGAAGAAAATGCTCTTAATCCTATTTCTTTTCCATTCGTAAATCGTATTTCAGTGCAGTTGAGTAGTGGAGGAGAGAAATGGATTTCACAGATGGGAGTTCAATCCACGAGACTTAAATGAATTCGGTAGTCACCGCTGGGTGGCGGAGTGTAAGGGGCCGTGTCAAGCGACCTAATTAAGGGAGCGATATGAAGTCTTCCCTAGCAGGTGCTAACCCTTAAATCCATTCCAGCCGTTTCGCCGAGCACGGAGCGGAAACTCGCTCTGTGCCGCGTCTTTAACTTCTTCATCGGACCCGAGGTCGCTTCCCGGTTATCTCGTGATCTCTCCTCTCCCCTCATTCCCTCTGGGCCTAGATACCATAGAATACGGGTGGGCTTTGTCTCTCGAGTTCAGACAACCTCAATGCTTCCACATGTGCACTGCCGGCGAAGGAATGCAATATAGAGACCAAACCTCTCCCTGGTGGCTTACCCCTTTTGGCGTCCCATTAATTTTTCATTCCAAGTATTTCTCAGTCACCATCACCTTCGCTCAATCCAGTCTGAAGCGGACTAACTCTGATTAGCCATCATATTTCCATGTGGTGACTGGGAGACTATTCACCGCCTAGTAATTGAAATTATAGTAAAAAATCAGTGTTCGGTTATTTTTTATTGCAAATAAAAAAGTCACGGACGATTTAAGTTTGTGTGGGAGGAAACAGTAGATAAAATCAGCTTAGGTCGGGGAATTTTTCGTCAAAAAAAGAAACTTCGTGAATGATTCGAAGCTGTATTTAGTTTTATTTGGTCAATCATCGCATGCCTCAAATTCGGAGACAGTTGGAATGTGATAAAAAGTAGGGCGTACCATATGGAGGGCAAACCTACCACCATAAAGATTTTAAAATACAAATACTGTTTCCAAATTTTTATTTGACTAGTTGATTCTCCATTTTTTAAAAGTCTGTATTGGTAGCATCGAATCAGCTATAAGAAAGGGATACATACATATGGTTCGGCTGAATATGAGGATATTGTTATACTCTTTGTCTCATCAGAATATATATATATATATATATATATATATTAATTTTCAGTACCCGTGAAAACAAGGATATCTCCTACCTTCGGTAGTGCTTTTATTCTTTCAAAGTCTCACATTAATGACATCTAAAGGGGTAAAAATTGTATCTGGTCCATTTCCAGATCCAACCCCTCAAAGTTGGTTAGCAAAAATTCTATCAAGGTATTCTCGAGTTCGTATAATGTCCTTTAGTGATCTGCCAAGTGCCAAAATTTCCCCCCGAACGCGTAGCAACTGGAACTGATTAAGCAGCGGCACTATTCCAGGCCCCTAAACGATGTTGATATTCGGCGTTGAAAGACTGTCAATCATCAGGCTCGTAGATGTCAGCTTTTGATGCCTCACATTTGCCTTTGGATTCAAATGAATCTGGTGCTGTGAAATGTTTTCGTAATGATTATCTGATGAAATTGGGAGTGACAGTTGAGAGGGATGGTGGCATTTTTTGCTGGAACCAGATTGAGTCAGTTTCAATCCGAAACTGCGAGATTAAAAAAACCACTTTGACCAACTACGGATGGGTTTTAAGGCATTTTGTTTAAATGAAACGGGCATATATTTATAGTTTAATTAATTTCTCAATATGTTGGCGTATAATTTGTTAAATTCGTTTTGTTACTCAAAAAAAAATATCGAAGCAAATAATTTGTTGTTTTATTTTCCTACCGCAAATGGTGCTTAGGAGGAAAATAATTTAGATATCAAACTATTGACCATATTTAAGTTTGTTCATACAACTTATCGCAGAAAAGGTCTATATTTTCAGAGATATTCAAATTTGTAGATCAAATGCGGTCACCTAAAATGCATATGATATTACCGTGTCTTTAAATCCATTGTAACGGGAGAAGTCAACTTTAATGTTAATCTCCAGAAATTTTCTTTTATTTCTGGTGGAATGCGTACGTCATTGCCATCAAGTTTTCAAGCTAAATGTTTTTCCCTTCTGCTTAAGTCCGCGTAATATTCATTAATTGCGATCCCTTTGGAGCAATTATGTCCTGCAAAATTTCGTGGATGCTTAAGAAATCTCATTAAAGCATGTTTTGTGACTATGCTTTCTGTAAATCATGAGTAAACAACTCCCATGTGTTTCAAATGTTCGTGTTAGTAAAACTTTCGTCCTAATTTTTTTTTATATTCGACACAATAACCTTCGAATCCTTGGAAGTTTCGATCTGTAATCTCCTCAAGCCATGCCAACCTTTGTCAAAAACGTCGACATTTTTTAGGGATATCAAATGCCTTCTCCTCCATCTCTCAAGTTAGCTGGCTTTATTTTCATCATAACACAGCGGACTGCCAAAGTTCCGTCCAGGCTTATTCCGCAGCACGGGAATGCTAATACTTTTAATTGCACTCGCTTTGGCTCATTGAAGCGGTTTGAAGCGGTGCTTGATATCTCCCTATCCCTGTGTGCTTTGTGCTCGCATTTCCACTCGTGAATTTCGCTTCATTCCAGCACAATGCCAGTTGGTAATTAGTAGTTTCAATTTCCCGTGCACTAATGTCATGATCACGAAAATCCCTCTTTACTAGCCTTATCAGGTATAATGGCTCATACCCTCACAGGAGATTGATCCCGTGGTCTTCGGGGGAGCGTTAAAATCCCTTTGGACTTTCCTGGGAGACTTCGCGTTATTCCAAAGCTCTTTCATCTCAGTCAACATTTTGGACGATATAATTCCCATGTTGGACTTGAATAGACTTGTCTCTCACCAGTAGCCAGAATGGTAATTATTTTGTAAAAATTCTTTTAGGATTTTTTTTCATCAAAATCTTCACAATGATGAGAAAGAAACTTTACGGCGTAATTAGATAAGATTAATGCAACTCCAATGGTCGTCACGATTTGAAATATCAAGTGTGCTTAATTGAAATATATATATATATATATTGTGCCTTTCCACGATATTCGCGGATAGTATCGTTTCATTCCAGCGATCTCGCCCTCGGAAATAAATGCACTCTAAGCGGACATGCATTATTGTTCGTTACTCATGCTATATGGTATTTTAACCCTCGCCAGTTTAGACAATGCAATTTTCATACAGAATGCTTTGGTAATGAATTCAACAATATGAGCACGCAACAAGAGCGTGAATACGCGTAGCTGAACAACCTGGTCATAACTATAGTGAATTTAACTAGCGTTCATATTATAATTTTGGCGAATACTTTCCATTCGTAAAAATGAAATACCTTCTCTCGTATTCATATGCAGACGATTCGATGGTAAATAAATGGGTTACGTATCTGATGTCATTTCCTATGCATCAATAGCGAAAGCATTAGATAATTATTCTCATAATAAATATTTATGAAACTTCTTGAAATTCAAGCCTCCATATTCAATTTTTCCTGTCATTTAGTCTTATTGAGGTGTGAATGATACGTAACTCTACATTACGTTCTACGTTGCGTTAATATACGTTTTTACGCCATTCTTGTATTGGTCATTAGATCGAGATGTCTTATAGAACTGCGATACATTCAATGGTATTTAGGAGTTACCCTAGGATCTATGTATGATACGAGTACTCGTATATATTGTATTTGCGGGTTCCTTTCTTCCGAGTTTAAGTTTTTCTGTTAGATTTTATCTTAAAGCCGTATCTCAGAATATCCTCATTCATTTTCGTCAATGTGTTTTATTTTTTTTCATTGATCGGTTTTATTACCTATATCCGTTTTCTTAACGCCTTATCATTGGGCATTTGCCGCAATCGGGTACTCAATCTATTCTTATATAATAATAATTCGAAAGCTACTCTCGCTTTTCCTATCTTGTCTACATGGTCCATCACTCAATGACATGGAAATATTGTCAATATAGGATAGTAAAAATTGCTTTCATTTTGGGATTTACATTACAAGAGAATAGTGTATTCCCTCACCAGACTTTCTATTCACATTCTCCTAGTTATTTATTGTCAATATTTCTATCCGTTTTCTCACATTTTCTATTTTGGAAGAGAAAAATTACTTCTCCTTTATTTGTCTTCACTTGAAACTCTGTGGACGCCTCCTCCGCGGCTTTTTGCAATAGACTTGCTTCACGCGTAAATATATGCGTTCCCTGAACAAACCTAAATCGTATCGAAGGGTAAATACTTTCATGCTTGGAAATTCTATGCCTCTGTTTGAATCTTCTTTTATATCGATATAAATAAATTACTTCTTCAGCACACAAGCTAAGGAGAGGTATGAGAGAGCAGCCGTAGTCGAGATCTCCGAACTTAGTCGAGTAAGATTTTTTAATGGGCTACAGTGCTTCCCATGGCGGTGTTTTTCATAATATGGTTGCTGCGGGTGTATAATTAATTTCGTTATCCTTACGATTAAGCAAAACAGCAAAATAAATCTACCTGAATTGTATGTGACTGTATAATCAACTATTGGCCAATCAACCTGGTGTAGCCGGTCAAGTAACATTAGTGGATAATTGAACCGGAAAAAAATCACAAGTTCCTATCGTAACTAGTGTATCCCTCTCAGTTCGTCATGTTATTTGTCAATTTGAAAATTTTTTCAGAGCAGCATATGATTGTTAATATCAGCATTTTATATCAGAGTGGATTTAAAGGAATTTTTGTTTAAAAAATTATCTTCCTGGAAATTCATGTAGATTCAGCGTTTGTGACGGTGCGAAGCCTAATATTCTTCTGCTGCGGATGAAGGCAACACCTGGCGGAAAACATCCAAATGCAGGTCCGTGTACATTTCCCTTCCAGAAGCCAAGTGCTTATTGGGAACCGTCTGTCCTCTGAACACTGTGGCACTTAGGAAAGAGATCCCTCCTTTCTTTCATCATCCACACACAAAATTGGATTTCTCCATGTTCTGAATTCAAATTTCTGGGAAAATGATTTTTTCCTCCCTCGTCCGTCGCATGGGGAGCCCTGTTAGAGGGTGGGGCGAGAGGGAATCACTCCTCACCCACAGTTAGTGGTTTCAGATTACGCCTAGGGAGGAGGACCCAGCGATGTAATGAAACTGTCCCCTTTACTATCTAATAGGTTGCTATGCTGACCAAATGCGAATGAATAGTATTATGGAATGTGGACATTTTTTCCTCATATTTTGCCCCAATAGACTCCTCAAGTTACCCAGAAACGAAATATGTGTTAATACCACGTAGGTATACAAGGTCTGTTCAAAACGCATGGCGACTTTTGTGTTTTTTCAAAAATTATTTCTTTATTCATGAATTTCTATTTTGTCCCCTTCAAAGTAATCCCCATTATATTATATACCTGTACATTTGTGTCGACGTTTTTTCCAATCGTCGAAGCACTTCAAAAAATCATTTTTTGTGATCTTATTCAGCTCCTCCTTCGATGCAGTCTTTATCCCGTCAATCGTAGCGTAGCGTCGTCCTTTCATGGGCCTCTTCAGTTTCGGGAAGAAGAAAAAGTCACTGGAAGCTAGATATGGGGAATACGATGGCTGCGGCATCATTAGTGTGCTGCTACACTCACATACACTAGCGATAACTTCACCTATTAGTCTTCTCAAATCACGATCGATCATTTACGCTCACCAAATAAAATATTCAAAGACTCTCGTAAAAATCACGGATGTTTCGGGGCCAAGATGCGCCTTCTTAAGTAGCGCAAAAACCATTGATTAATTCAGAAATTCTTTCTCTGAACATGAAGAGACTGTCTTCTTGCTCCAAAATTTCTGCGATTCACGAATATGTTTGTGTGTTTCAGTTAGTGAGCGTCTAAATGAAATGATGGGTAGAGTTCTCACTAGGGGCTCACATGTATATGTATAGTATATATATATATGTATATATATATATATATATATATATATATATATATATATATATATATATATATATATATATATATATATATATATATGCGTGTGTGTGTGTATGAGGGGGGACCCAAAAGTAACGGAAATTGGGCTGCGGTGGGGAGCGAGAGTTGGGGAAGCCTTTGTTCGGCCGGTCGTACGTCAGGTTCACGCCACCTGCGTCAGTATGCGCAGCGCCATCGCTGTGACTGGATCGGTCCGTTCTTGAGAGCTATTTCAGTGAAACAGCTTTTTTCATTTCGGCGAAAAACGTGAATGCCTATTATCAAGAGCAACGCGCTGCAGAGAAATTTTGTTTCCTGTTGGGGAAATCGGCCGCTGAAACTATTGTCATGCTCAAGACTGCTAATGGGGAAGCTGCCCTTAGCAAAACCAGAGTCTACGAGTGGTTTACACGTTTTAAAAATGGTGAAATGTCAATTGAAGACCAACCCCGTTCAAGCCGCACTTCAACATCAAGAACTGACGAAAACGTCGACAGAATAAATGCCCTCATTCGTGAAGACCGTCGCAGAACCATTGATCAACTCTGTGAGATGTCTAGAGTGTCATGGAGTTCAATTCTAGAGCAGATCTTTGGGACACAGGCGACTGGTTCTTCCATGATGACAACGCGCCGGGTCATACCGCCCTCTCCGTGATGCAGTTTTTGACAAAAAACGGCATGACATCGATTTTCCACCCTCCCTAGACACCGGAGTTAGCTCCCTGTGACTTCTTTTTGTTCCCCAGACTCAAAAGGGACATGAAAGGAAAGCGTTTTGACACTGTGGAGGAGGTCAAACAAACATCGCTAGAAGGCCTAAAGGACATCCCGATGAATGAATTACAGAAATATTTGGAACAATGGAAGCATCGTTTGGAGAAGTGCATTGTGGTCAATGGAGAATACTTTGAAGGTGAACAAAATTTAATGTAAATATATTGAGAAGTAAAGAATTATAACAACATTCCTATTATTTTTGGGTCCCCCCTTTGTATTTACATGTGTGAGTGTTTTAGAGCATCGGGTCGGCAAGTCGGAAGATTCGTGGTTCAAGCCCCGGTCAATGAAATATTTTTGCACTTGTGATCTGCTCGATTCCACCTTCCCCACCTCTCCTATGTTTGCCCTTTATATGTGTTCCTATTCATTTTCTTTATGTTTGTATCCATTTGAATGAATAATTTTTCGCCATATGGCTGGTTTTTTTGCGTTTGAATGTATACAATATATATATATATATATATATATATATATATATATATATATATATATATATATATATATATATGTATATTCTCAGACCAATAAAAACGCCACTCAAAAAACGATCGGTGACAAATATTTATGAAAATAATTATGGTCAGAGAAAATATGTACCTGTTCAAACGTCATGGAGCGAATTAAACGCAATGAGGGAGCGGCCTTTTTCCCGAATCCGCACCAACATTGGTTAGCTCTGTTTTAGCTATCGCTGGAGTGACACCTTGGGTCACTCTAAAAATTGAGGCAATCCCAGGAGAGTGCACCGCTCTCCCTGTGGAAGGTGGAGGGAATTTCTGAAAGAGCAAGCGCCCTTTCGACGCCACGCGTTGGATGCCAGCGGCTCCCCAGCAAAATCGTTCGACGGATGAGCTGTCAATAAAAAAAACGTGAAAAATAGGGCTTTCTTGTCATATCCTCAACTTCGTATCCCATAATACCTCAAGGGTACGAGTCTGAGTTTATGCGGGCACATGCATGCTGCTACTGCGTACATGCAATCGCGATGGTGCGACGAGAGAAGACTGATAAATAACGAGTGCAGTAAACGGCGAAACTAGCATCGTTACTTTCAGACACCCAGTTCATGCTAACGGGAAGGTCGCCACTAAAAAATATTTTCTGTATGCATTTATACATATGCACACTAAGGGTAGAGTCCTCGACCGGCATTGCCTAATAACATTGAGTGTGATGTTATTTATTAATGTTCTTGCTTTTCTGTACATTTTACTTTCTTTTTCTACAATATCCAACTTAAACAGTTACTATCCATGTATAAAATGTAAGCATAAACGCTAAGTGTTAATTTATGTGATTTTATGGGTCAAACTACGTCCAAAGTGGAGTGGAATGATAATTATATTCTCGTATGTCCGTATTAATCTATTCTTGTATGTCTGGGCGCATCAGAAGGGGAAGTTATCACATTACATTGTATCCATAGGCCAGGGAAAAATAGTTTTAGAAGAACCGTAAGACCACCATAAGGATAATGAAAATCGTCGTATATATATAAAGGAGAGTGTTTGTTTGTATGTATGTAATTTGTTTACTTTTTTGCTGTCATAGAAACAGCATTTTTCCAACTATGCCAGCAGGATACTTTTGCAAGAACACTATTGTATTCAGAATTGCCGAGATATTATACGTGGAATACATAAAGGAAAGTCTTTTGTAGAAGAAAAATGGGCAACTTTGATCCTGAGAATAATATTTATTCATGTGACGCATTGGGCCGAGTCTACACAGTCCATCCTAACAACGCCGAATGTTATTTTTTAAGAATGATTCTACATACCATTAGAGGACCTCGCTCATTTGCCAAATTAAGAACGGTAAACGGAGAAATATGTGAGACATTCAGAGAAGCTTGCCAGAATTTAGGGTTGCCAGAAGGAGATCAACACTGGGATGACTCATTGCGAGAGGCCAGTTTGATTTCTCTTCCAGGACAAATCCGAATTTTGTTTGCCATCATAATAACCTCCTGTAATCCATCTAACCCAAAAACAGTAGTAGTAGTTTTGAGGGGAGGCGACCGACAGCTGAGGTCATTTGCGCCATAGGGGATGGACAGGAAAGGATGAAGGGTGGAGAGAAACCCGGCGTCGGCATTAGCCTACTCTTTACGAAAGGCGCCAAGGGGTCCGCGGCTTAACGTCCCATCCGACGGACGGCGTACTCACCCAAAGTGCCCTCCACAAAGCACCTCAAGTAGGGATCGAGATACCTCTGAAAAATATTCAACACCGCCGGGATTTGAACCCGCGCCCTCAGGGTGGGAAGCCATTACGTGAGCCCCCGCACCATCTCGATCCCCCCCAAAAACAATATGGGAAAAATATAAAGAATCAATGAGTGAGGATATACTTGCTAAAGTTCGAAGTGAAAATCCTACATTGGATATTACGTTTAACTCCGACATTTTTAATAAAACTTTGATTATTTTGGAGGAAAAGTGTATCACCATGGTTAACCAGACTTTAGTGGAACTCGGTCTTTTTGCACCTGTACAAGATCAACAGGGTGTATTTTATCCAGATTATATACGTGAAACTAGCTACAATGTCTTAGACTTAGAAGCATACATCGCGGATAAAAAGCCACTTCTTAACGAAGATCAGAAATTCGCGTACGAAACAATAATGGATCAAGTAGATAAACAAGAAGGAGGTATCATTTTTCTTGATGCTGCTGGTGGCACGGGAAAAACATTTTTAATTAATTTAGTTCTCGCTGAAATCAGGGTTCATGGAGAAATTGCTCTAGCTGTTTCATCTTCAGGTATTGCAGCGACATTAATGGAAGGAGGAAGAACAGCCCACTCTGCCCTTAAGTTGCCACTTAATATTTCCCGACAAGAAAATCCCACATGTCATATAAATAAAACAAGCGGCCAGGCACAAGTTCTTATAGAATGTAAATTGATAGTATGGGATGAGTGTACGATGGCTCATAAAAAATGTCTTGAGGTCCTCAACGCAACACTTCAAGATCTTAGAGGAAACTGCAGTTTAATGGGAGGAGCTCTGGTACTCCTGTGTGGAGACTTCCGTCAAACTCTGCCTGTCATTCCAAAATCGACTCCAGCCGATGAAATTTATGCCTGTTTAAAACATTCTGTTCTATGGAATCATGTCCAAGAAATTAGCCTTAAAAAAACATGCGAATCCTCTTAAGAGATGGGAATTCTCAAAATTTTGCAAATAAACTTTTGGAGATTGGAGAAGATAGATTTGTTATTGAAGCATCTGATATGATAAAATTGTCATCAGATTTATGTGTATCGGTGAAAACTGTCCGCGATATGATACAAGCAGTCCATCCTAACGTTAATCAAAATTATAAAAATTTAGAATGGTTGCGAGAAAGAGCCATTCTTGCTCCTAAGAACGATGATGTTAATGAAATTAACAAGGAGATACTAGCCATGCTGCCAGGAGACGTGATTGAATATAAATCGGTTGATACCGTAGTGGATGCTGACGAAGCCGTCAATTATCCAACGGAATTCCTAAATTCACTTGATCCAGCTGGATTGCCACAACATCGCCTTATACTTAAAGTAGGATCTCCAATCATTTTATTGCAAAATTTAGATCCACCAAAACTCTGCAATGGGACACGATTGTGTGTGACAAAATTAATGAAAAATATAATCCAGGCAGTCATTTTAACTGGAAAAGGAAAAGGTGAAATAATTTTAATTCCACGGATACCTCTAATCCCAACTGATCTTCCCTTCAACTTTAAAAGATTACAGTTTCCAGTCCGGCTAGCTTTTTCAATTACCATTAATAAATCACAGGGACAGTCTGTAAAGTTTTGTGGTGTTGATCTAAGATCGCCATGTTTTAGCCACGGGCAACTTTATGTTGCTTGCTCCAGAGTAGGTTCGCCTAAAAATTTATATATTCTTTCTCCAGGATATGAAACAAAAAATGTAGTTTATAAACAGGTGTTCAGTAAAAAAGATTCTTAAATTTGTATGAAGTAGTGTATTATTGTACTTTATAATTTGTTGTTTTTATTTATGTAGTATATTTATATTATTTTTTCTCCCTAACCCGTGCAAAGCCGGGTATTCAGCTAGTATATATATATATATATATATATATATATATATATATATATATATATATGGATTAAACTAGTCACAAAGGCAGACACAAACACACACACACACACATACATACACACGCACACACACATATATATATGTATGTATGTATATATATATATATATATATATATATATATATATATATATATATATATATGTATGTATACACACATATATACACATATATTTATTTGTATAAAACGTATTTGTATATGTATCTAATATTGATAACTTTCGGGGTAGTTGGAATAGCCGCTCGTAATGATTGGGAAAGCTATGCGGGAGTAATTTTTGTAAGTTTTCCTCGGCATAAATATCCCGTGGGATTTTTTTATTATCATTATTATTTTTTATGACCAGAACGGGAAAGGGGAAAAATATGCCCGAAATGGAATTTGATAGAGGCGGGTACAGGGCAGCGAGGCAAGCCGTTTCCCTGGACCCTTTCCCCCTTGAGAAGAAGGTCCTCTCCCGACGACTCACCTCCCTCCGCTCCCTTTTCCCCATGAAAACGGCTCTTTCTTTCTCTCCCAGAAGCCCCTTTCATCACCGGAGCCATCCCTCATCCCGTAATCCCCCCTACCCATCCCTCGTCGCTCGTTACGTCATAAGCCGCAAGGTGCCCGTGGCACGAAAAGGCAACACAAATGATTTAGACCCACGTTTCGGCAACGTCTCTCGGATTCTGCCGGCACGACCCCGCCAGATGGCCGTAGTAAGCTCTCATTTCGCCCCGAGGCACGGAATTTGTTTCGGATAATCCCTTCGTGGATAATCACTTGGGGCCGCCGCTGAAGGATGGGATGTGGTCAGGAGGAAGCGCCGCCGGAGACCTTTTCGTCATCCACTGCATCGATTCACGCATCGGTTGGTGCGTGACTTTGACCGCCGAGGGTGCGCCGGAGTGCTCAGGTAGGGCTGCCGGAAGCCTCCTCCCTATACACTCCGTTGCGGAACAGCGACGTTTGCAAATCATTGAATGAATCGATTCGTGCCTCGGGTCAGTAATTCGGCTTCGATAGACTTCGTGTGAAGGATAAGTGATCAGGTCGACGCGGAAGTGGCTGGACGGTAAGTCCTTTCGAGTTGTGGTTGAATCACTCTCGAGACTAGGAGCACGAGATATGGCTATCGAATTGGAGTGCTTCTTGGAAGCTTGACTAGAGTCCGAGAGCGGTGGGTTGGGAGTGATGTCACGTTGAATTTTTGACCGATTTTGGTGAATTCTCCGGGCTTCTGCCTTTCGTTCTCATTCACGTTCCCTCGGCGTTAGTAATTCTCGAGAAACTCGCGAATGATAGTTCGGTATCAAGAATCTTCTCTAGTTATTTCTCAATAGAGGAAATGTGTCGTGTTGTTTTTGAAATTCTATACTTCTACTTCTCTTCAAGTGATCAATTAGTTTGAATTAGGTCCGAGTGTTATTTCGTCCCTTGACAAAATTAAATGCAGTGTTATAACTATCCCAACATTGGGAAGTATTTTTAGTTCATGACCATTTTTAGTTTATGAAAACTCTTCATATTTTGAAACGACATAATGAAATGCATTAATTATTGTTTCGAATTCTGCGGATAGGCTACAATTAGCTTTCGTTCATGATGAGACCTATTAACCCATTTATATCAAACTTTGAGATATCATGGGTTATTAATTGAAGCGAAATGACTTCCATACGACTTTAAGCCGGAAATGACTCCATTATTTTGAGACAACGCGCATCCTTCCCGCAGCGGAAACGCTAATCATATCACATTTGTTAAACTTCACCCTCAAATTCAATGGGGCTGGGGAAACAAGCCAATAGATTTTTTACCCGTTTATATAAGCAATTACGGTGTAAAGCCGCGCGTGCTGCCTCGCCCGTAGCTAATAGATGAAATTTTATTCCTTTATCGATTGTTTTAAACATTTTCAATGTGACATATTATTACGTATAAGAAAATGCACACACAGGTAGTAGTAAATTTAATACAAAAATCCACTTGTCTTAATTTACTAACCGACGTGTGGTGCCCGAAAAACAATTTACTTACAGGAGTCACATGGCCCTACGAGTATATCGCATGCATAACAGTTTTCTTGTAATTTTATTTTATTAATATCTATTTTCTCGATTTCACCCTTAATTTTAGTTCGTCAGATATTATCCCACTATTTTCTCTATTTGCGTTTCACTCCCTGGAGAGAAGGTATTCACATTTTACTAGTTTCGACTTTGCTACCATTTCCCCGCCAGATGGCCTCCCGTCGGGCAAACGCACTCGCAATGTCCAGCCACTCGATCCGTTCGGGTTGAAACGCGGGGATTATTCCATCCGGCCATTCCAGGCAAGCGGTAGGATTTCTCTGCCCCGAGTGCCAACGTTTGGTCGCGCCGCGCGAGCAAATGGGAACAGGATAGGAAGGACCTTAATGGGATGCAGTGTCTTTTCTACGGCATTGAGATGGGCGCCTCTAATCCGATGGGGGTGGAGGGGCTCACCACATACCTCGAATGGCTGGACCCACGCTCGGATTGCGAGAGCAGTGGCACGCGGCTGGTAGCACAGATGTGAAAGCTTCATGCACGCTGTGGGCCCAAATTCACTTCAGTCCGGAAGGTAGGTTCCGCAGTCGGAGCTCAGTTCCTAATGGCATCTCCTATGCATGACGCCATTTTAAATTTGAATGTGCTTTATCGTAAAATATACACGTGCGATACCCCAACTTCCCAACTGTAGCATCATGAACCTTGGGAAGTGTAGCTATAAGACAGTCGAGTGCTGGTTTTTTTGGTTACTTTCTGTTTTTCACAGCGCTACTCACGAGGGAAAGTGTATTAACACCGTCGATGGGTTTTAATATTTCTTGGATGCGTTCCTTTTGCATATTAAGCTGTAAAAGAGGCTCAGATGTGGAGGCTATCAGCGCAGTCAGGCATTAATGGGTAAATTGGTGGGTCCCAATGATACTGAGAGGAAGAAGGGTGGAGAGGAACCCGATATCTACCGCTGAACTAACATTAAAGAAAACCGCCAACCGGTCCATTTAACGCATCGCGGAGAGACAGACCTCGGAATCAGCAATTCATGTTAAAGCAAAAATGCAGAACTTTGAAACGTCAAATTTTCATCGAAAAAAACGCCATCGACATATCTCAAACCCTAATACTCGGAGTAAGAGAATGTACCAGGGTTCGCGACGATCCGATCCCTCATTTGTTAATTCTGTTACACCGTACGAGTTAGCCTCCTCTCGTAAATTGCATCGAATTTACGATCATATTGCGAGTTTTTAAATGGAGACACAACATTTCTTCGTCTTTACACGTATCTCTTGGAAGCCAGTAAGTGTGCAAGACGTCATTCTTTCTTCAACGACTGACTCTCGTTCACGAGTTCTGGTTCCCCGGAGTATCCTTTTTGGCACCAATTAAGTCACTTTTTGGCCGATTTTCAATTTTTTCGATCGACGTGGAAACGCTGGAGATTTCCATGGTGGGTAGTATTGGGAGTAGGATGGCGAATAAGAGCAACAAAACGTAAAATGAAGGCTGAAAAACCGTCATGGGACTCTCCGTTACGAGATTTTCCAGTGGAAATTAACGGTGACGGCAATTCTATTTTTCCCAATCAACCGATTCCCGTTAAATGATTCATCGCGAGTTTCTCCTTTTTTTCCAGTTGTTGTTTTGCCGGTGGGATGAAAAGGAAAATAAATGAAAGAGCGAGGGCGAAATGGCGGGTGGAAACTAGTTTCCGAGGCGCATTGAAACTGTCATTTCTCTCGTGCCGTCCCCGGCGCCGATAATTGACGCCACCCCGGAGTGTGTTTGTTTTTGCTGCACCCCCCCTTTCCGATTCAATACAGTTTAGAGGCAACTCGTCCGCTCTCCGAGTGCGGCGCCCCTGTGGAGGAGGACTCGAACCCCCCTCACCCCAACCCCCACCGCCACACCTCCGTGCACTCCCCCTTTTGCCGCTCGTCGTCTCCCTCTCCCATATCCCTCCCTCCCCCAATTTTACCCCGACCCTGCACCCTTTCCCAGTCTCTCCTTCCCACCTCCTCCCCCACTCCATTTTACTGCACCATAAAAACGTATCCCCGCAACCACAACCGGTCTCGGCCAGCTCTCGATCCCATCCGATCCGCCCCTCTCGTTTTCCCCATTTCCACACCCTCCACCCTTTCCTCCCCTTTCCCCCCCGCCCACCGTCGCTCCCCTTCCCCCGTATCCTCTCATCCGCCCACTACGCTTTATTCCCTCCATCCTCTTATTCATATCCTTATCTCGGGCCCAAATAAGAGTTTCCATCTTGGATCCCGAGTTCCCATGCCACCTTGTGTCCGCATGAATAATTCTCCGCGATAAGCAAACCAGTCTGAAATTGGATGCGAGCTCGGTTGCGAGTGTTCTCTCTAGCGACTCTCCTCCTGGATTTCTTGTTTTTTCCTCCAGTGCCAATCCGAAGCGTGATCTTTGCTGAAATACTGCGGATGCCATCTACCTGAGAGAATGCTCCCATAGATGGAGGTGCACCCGTCGCCGATCTACGGTTAACTGCTCGCTGTCATTATTCTTTCAGCCTTGGGGTCAACTGCTGCCCCCTCAAAACCAAATTCTTTTAAGTCTTTAATGCCTGTTCATTATTTTATCCCTTTTCTTTCAGCTATAGATTTTTCTCTAGCAAACCGATAGCTTAGGTCCAAATACATTCATTGTTTCTCCCTTGATTACCTCTTTCCTATTATCAGATGAGATGTCTTTCTCGGGTGACGTTGGTATCAACTTTTTAGTGACCCGGGATTCACGACTCCACACACATCAGGGAATAATGAAAAAATTACCAGTCGACACCTAGGTAAGGTAGCACCAATGATAGTCAACCAGGATTTATGAAATTCAGTATCGTGCAGTGGTAGTAATATTATAGTATTTTTAAGGCACTGCCACTGCTACCAGTAATGTTCAAACGCAAATCAGCCGACATGAATATATCTGCAATGACATAACGTCTATTCCCGAACCCATTACTGTGTTACAAGAAGGTTACCCGACGAGCATGTTATCCGCAAAATCTAACTCAGTCGTTGTTGAAGAAATATTTGATCTATCGTATTATCCTCACTATCGTTATTGTTTCATTATTAAAATGGCTTCACTTCATCTCGGTTCTTTCCCATCCAACTCTAGTTCTGATAGTTCTTTAAATCTAGCACTAATGACACCATTTGATTCCCTCATTTACTAAAGGTATTCGTCCCTCAGTTTTCTCCGTCTATCCTTCTATTTTAATGTGCTCCCAACATAGAAATCGCGTTTCTAGATATGTCAAACCATCCAGTTTGTCTGTAAGGCATACAACTCTACATGAGCCTTCCCTCATCTTTATACTTCCTAGTTTCTCATTTTACCTGACCAGTTTATTCGACGACATCATACTGGATATCATTCGCCTGAGAGCATACAAGCAGAAGTGGAGAGTCGCTTATTTGAGATATCTTGCGAGCTGCGAAGGGATGTGGAAAGTGCACTAAAAGGGACCATATATGTAAGCGTGCTAAAACATATTGCGTTCCCCCACTCGACTCCGCAAGCTCTCACATGGAATGGTTTGTTTGTTTATGGAGAGGAGTCCGTACGGGCGCCGCGTACTTGTGGTGCCACCTCACCTCGCCTCCCACCTCCTCTCTCCCTCCATCCCTAGCCTCCCACGCGCCCCATTCTCGTTCCTTTCTTTCATCTACCGCCCTCCCTTCTCTACGAGCCCTCGCCCTCTCCACCACCCGCCTCTCTACCCCTCTCTTTTTTATCACCACTTCAAAGTACTCCATGCGGACGAAAATTTCTTCTCCCGCCAGATCCCTTCACTCCTCCTTCTCCCTCCTCTCTGCGAGGGGTCTTTCAGCAGCCCCCCGCGACCCTCCCTCCCACGTCTCTGACCCCCCCCCACTTCCCCATTCACGCCCGCTTTTCCGCCACTTTGTCTCGAGTCCTCCACCCGCCCGCCCGCCTGTCGTCTCCCCGTTTCTTACGCCCACCTCTTCGATACCGCCCTCCATCCCTTCGCCTTTGTTATTCCCTTTGTCTCTCTTCCCACCCCGTTTTGTCACCCCTTCCTCCGTCTTTCCCTCTCAAACATCCTACTATCCCCATTCTAGGGTCCCACCTCTCCCTTGTCCCACCCTTACTCTCCCCCCCTCACTAATTCTCTTCCTTTTGTTATGATTATTATTTTTTCCTTCCCCTTCATTTTTAATCGCCGAATGTTTCCCCGATCCTCACATTATGCCATTGTGCCTTTCGCTCTCCCTCGCTCTCTCTCTCTCTCTCCATATCCCCTTTCCCGTTCCGCCTCCCTCTAATCCTGAATGGGATTTTTTTGCGACGGCAACTACATCAAGGGCGGTGAACTAGTGAGCGCGTGAGGGTGTTTTTTTTGTCTTCTCCACCCCTGCATTAGCAGGGAGTGCGGAGGAGAAAGATGGCGGGGGAGATAGAGAAAGAGGGAGTCGTGAGATACGCCCCCCCAGGCCACCTCAGCGGTGGAGGAGGAATTTCGGTACGAGGGGACATTGAGGGTGCAGAGGGAGAGGGAAAAGCTGAAACAATTTCCGAGAAGAGACATAATAAGCGCGCCTGGATCCTGGATAACCGTCCTGTCTTCGGAGTTGAATCCATAAATCGGGGCGCTCCGGCCATCGAATAATAAAATGTGTTCCCTTCTCTCTGGTCGAAGATTTCGTACGGAAATAAACGGCCTTTTGTATCGTTTTTCCGGATGCCCTCCCCATCTTTTTCAATGGAAGAAGCCCACGCATATTATATATTTTCACTCCATTTTACCGCTTCATTTGAAATTCCTTCCCTAACGTTGTTTTCTCGAATGGAAAAGCCTTTGAAAGAACCGTGTTAAAGGGGATAATTTTACCAGGGATCTTTTTCTTTGCCCTTACCTTTACTTTCTGCCTCAAAACCTTTAGCATCTGTTCTCATTGAAATTATATTTTAAATAAAATACGGAATATTTGATATAGTACCAGAGGTTAAAGCAAATGGTTTCATTAATGCGGTTAAGTATTAATGGCTGGGCATCAAAGACTACCGTGCTATATTATAATTGAAAATGGAAAGACGAAAATCATTAGGAACGGCATTCTTATCTAATGGTTTAGTAGTAATTCATCTGACTTATAAAGTAATTCAAAATGCATTCTTGTAACTACCGCCTTTAGAAGTTGATTGCTTATATTTATCCAAAAAATGAGGATTGATTTTCATCGAGCTGAGAATAAAACGGGTTGATAGAAATAAGAAAGCGATTAGTACCTTTTGTTTGTTCAAAAAACCAAATAATTTATTGACTCAATTAAATTAATTCATCATCTTCTTTCTCAAAAATTGTTTCATCTTCCCCCTCTCCCTCTGCGCACTCAGTACGTTGTCGTACTGAAATTCCTAATGTCTTTCGATAAATACAATCCTCAATAGAAGACACAGGACGCAGGCTTCGCTTTTTCACCATCTTCACTGAGTGTACAATTGTCCCTTGTAAAACCACCTATGGGATGTTATATTTCGTGACCATTGCTGCATGTTATAATAAGATAGATTAATGTTAGAATATTTTTTAATACGTATTCGGAATGGGTTTTGCAGGTTTTTTCTACACGTTCCACCTGTTTTATTGCTAAGTGAAGAAACGTAACGTAATTATTGGGTGAAACTTAAGATTACGAACGTACGTTTCGTACTAGGATTTGTTATAAATATGACGAAAAGGAAGGCTCTTCAAAGACAGCCGTGGGTAAACTACGTGGGCAATAGGAGGCGTAAGAAACAACAGCCATCACTGCGTCATAACATTAGTATTTGTTTGAGAGAGCACTAATAATTATGAGACCTTGCAAACAGAAGAACTGAAGCCTCAACCATCCAATCGACCTTGGGGTTTTAAATTTTGAAATCGGTTAGAAATGATTTTCTTTGTCGCCTTCTCTAAGATTAATTTACTGTCATCACTCGGTTTCCTTGTACCTTTTTTCCTATTCCTGAAATGAACCCGTTCCAAATTATCCACCTATCTCTATTAGCTCAAACGGATTCGTAGAGAGTGCTGTTTTGTTATTCGCGTTTTCTGTCTGTTTTATCCTCGTTCCGACCAAAAGGATCCCATTTTCATCGGCCACCATCGGTTAATGGTGGAGCTTAAGTAATGTCTCTCTGTATTGATGCGTCAAGCGTTGATAGTTCACTGGTTCAGTCATCCGTTTTCCCACACTCCTCTATATGAGCTTCAATAACACGATGGGAGAACAGTAATAGGACCGAGCTCTTTTTCGCACAAGAATTGATCTCAGTAAAATAAAGTATACTGTGCAATTTCCGTCCCTTTCTCCTCTTTCCCAATCTCTTTTGTGCCTCTTGATCTCCTCCACCTCTCCGTTCCTGGACAGTTGTCTCCTCTCTGCCAACACCAAAAACCTGCCACCCCCAGACCACTCTTCTGCCTCCCTTACCCATCTGTATCTTAGCCTTTACTTTCTCCTATCGTTGTTCACGACCCTTAAAAACTCTTGACCCCGCTCTTGAGTCCTTCCCGTACATCTCTCCGCGGTTCGCTCGCCTATTGGCAGCAGTAGGGTTCCCCTTTCATTTTCCACTCTACCGGCTCCATTCCCTCTTCCGCGGAAACACTTCGCGCTATTATTTTTTTTTTGGCTTTTCGTACTTACCCCTGGGGATATATATCCCTGGATGTTATTTTTTCAGGTTCCATGGCCTCTCGCGAGAGGCGGCGCTGTGATTCCACGCCTCAGCTACAAAAGAGTATTTGACACCTTGGGATTGGCCATTCTCCAGGATTTTGAGCGGAGTGGGTCCCGCGGTAATGCTGAAATTTTATGAAGCAATATTCGCAGTAGACCGTAGAATTGGACGTGGGTCTGAATTTTCCCCCGATGCAAAACTGTTTTAGCTTCCATTCGGAAGGGAATAAATATTGTTACTTCAACGGGAGAATTGCCGTGAGGGGGGTAATTCAACTCTCAAATTTGTTTTGAGTTGTTCGTAATGAGAAGATAAACATCCAATGTCTTAGGTCTTCCACTAAACTGTTTCCCTTTGAAACTCAGAAGTTATTTTCAATCATTTCGGTAGAAATGAGAAGGTAAAATAGATGTTGCAATTAAATATGCATCAAACATTCAAAGATATTTAATTATAATGGTGAATTGCAGTAATACAACCATTCATATCACTTGCGATACTCGCTTAAACGATATAGCATTCTCGTTGGGCCATTTTTTGGATAAAATATCTATCAAAATATTGATGGACGGAATTTCTTGTGTTATATGCCTTCTTAAAAGTGATAAAAACACTAATAATTCGAAAGCTATGACTCTCTTTTTTCGGCGTAAGCTTAATGTCCTCCTTAACAAGATTCAACGAACCTTTAATTATCAATTTTTTTTAATTCACCTTAGCAATCATTACAATGACATTTCAATTTATTTGCTGGAGAAGATTATTGCGACGTTCGTATATAGCTCACGCGAACGATGGTCTAATGCAATTTATGATTACTCTTCTAAATTGTTTTTTTTCGCGTCGTGAGTGCACCAAGTCCTGGTACGGAAGAAAGGATTGACTAAAAGACGTGCCTAGTGCCCTTTCGTGGTGATAATAAGTATCATTAGCCTCCGCTGTTTGCTGTAAACTTGTTGCGTATTTTTGGGCATTGAATTTTAAATCACTGAAATTTGAATTACATTCAATTCGATGTGTTTTTATTTCTAAGGGGGAGAGTGATGCTGTTGAATTGAATGTTAAACGACGTCCATAACAATATCATATCAAATACGCAAGGGCAAAGTAAATGACCGAATTTAGCCGATGATGAACATATGGTAATTTTTCTCTCGTTTACTTTGAATTGCTCACAAAACGGTTCAATACACATTGCACCATCATCTAAAAATATGAAAATTTACTCTTTTTCCTCTAACACCATACTTGAAGACCCCACGCTGGGCACGCACGTGAATGGAGTGAGGGAAAGGTTTGAACTGGATGCTGAATTTGTTTAATTTGGGGATATTGGATCTGAATTAAGCGGATGAACAATTGAGGAGGCCAGTATTTCCCGAGAGATAAATAGAGTAAAGCACAGTGAGCTATTTAAACATAATATCAATTTTTGAAGTGCGATATCACTAAATATTCACTGCAAAAGGTAACACTCATTCCCTGGGCCACCTTCGCCACCGTAGAATTGTCTGGGTATCCTGTGAGAATACGGTAAAGTATAGTCATATCCATTACTCACTTTAACTCGAAGGAAGACTTAATCAATTGTAAAACATTTAAAATGGGGAACATTAGTCACTTGAACTTCTTGATTATCCAAGTGCGAACTAGAAAATATATGGAAAGTCGTCCGGTTGGAGTCAGTAAAGATTACCCTGAGATAATCATTCACAATTTTAGGTAGTGGGTATTATATGCGTTGACACTTGAGAGAATTTATTGCGGAAACGATGAAAGATGGTTCGACAATAGCGAAAGCTAAGGTCACGGGCTCGAACTGGTTTCACAGCTTGTCTTTTTTACTAGTCGACTTTCTTTGACCCTTGACCTCGAGGTAATAGAAAAAATCGAAGCACCCTATAAGAGAAGACGGACAAGTTTATTGTTAAAAAGTACAGTCTAAACTCTTTGTGATTTTTTTTTCTGTTTGATTTAAGAAAAAAAACGAGCCAATGTTTCCCTGGCGTGGTTCAATCTCCAGGCATAAAATATTTGTGCTTCCTCGGTATAATTTAAACGCTCCAAATAGGCCTCCTCATTTTGCTACTGACTAAAATTTTGCAGCGGGCGGGCATAGATTTTGGGTCGAGGAAGGTCACGGCAATAAAAGGGGATCTTGAGTGGCGTCGGAGGTGTGCTCGGGACGCGCGGGTGTTATTTACGAGCGCAGAGGAAGTGGAGTCTTTGGCCGCGGCGGAGGCGAAGGAATAGAGAGAGCGCGCGCGCTATGCCCGGTGAATACACGACAGCAGCGGAAGACAAATTTCGGACGATTTATCGCTCCAAAGGATTCCCACTCAACCTGTCCGGCAGGAGGAGAGAGCGGTGTTCCCACACATGGCATCCGGGGAGAGTGACCCACCCTCCCTCTCGCCGACCTCCACGCCTTTCCACCTGCCTCCCGCGAACACCCCACGTGCCCACCCACCCGCGGGCCTCACGGGAGAGTATGCGGGGGGAGGTTGGGTGAGCTCATTTGTCGCGTGCGACTCGCGAAAACCACTTCGTACTTCGTCGTGCGACGCAGCGTTTCGCTGCCGACTCCGGTACCACTTCCTCAGTTCCTCTCAGGAAGACGACTTCCTCAGCGCACCCTGTGAAAGATGTCTCGGAGTGGTTTCGTGGAGAAGTTTAATTTGGGGAAGAGAGAGGGGGTTGTACGGATATATTGACAAGAGAACGCAAGGGAAAGGGTAGAATAAATTTTGAGGACGTGGTGCCTGCCGTTTTGGAATTTTCCTCTTGAAATATGCATGGTATTCGTGTGAATGGAATTGAATTAGCTTTAGTGTTGGAAGGGGGTTTGCGTTGGTGATCTTCCGCATATGTTTTCGCTTCGGAAAGGAAAATGATAAGTCGTTGATTCGGAGCTTTGGGATACCGATTATGTGGGACGGAAACAGGACGAAGGGAGAAGGGTGAAGTGGCTAGCGGCTAAGGGTTAATGCTTCCGAAATGGGTTTTTGATCCTAACCCTCAGGGAAATTGTAATTTTGGAAGGCCACTCCACCAATGAAGATTGAAAATCCATTGTATACTAATGGTGTGAAGTAAAATCAAAAGGGGAATATGGGAATAAATCATGTTACTACATGAAAGACCGACTTGATTGATTTTTTCAATGAGTGATGACCTAGGTACAGTGAAACAAATATTTCATGAATTGTGGTGTTATGCATATATTTAAGACCCTTTATCACTAACTGATAATGGCAGCTTACCTGCTATTATCAGTTAGTAATACAATCTCATGTTTCTTGTCAGGAAAAGAAGTTGCAAGTATGCTAAAAGTAAAATTTCTCTTTATGCGTATACGAAAGGTGAAATGTGCAAGTTCAACTGCAGGCTTTTAACAATGAGGATGCAATGAATTCAAACGGAGCAAGATGCATAGAAATATGATGCAAAAAACGGAAAATAGCAATTCATATTTTGGTGCGATAAACTGCCTGAATAAGGGTTTTCAAATTTCTTTTATAGATTTTGTTCACCGACCTTCTTGTTGTGAGTTATTTTACTCTCCGAACACCAATAATGATCCGTGTGCCTCTGGGCCCCGATTTGGTTTGTTATTAGGTTTTGCAGGACTCGAATCATCATGCTTTTGGCATAAAGCCCATTTCCGAGGCGGAACTCGAAAGAGCGTCACATATTCGACTAACCCAGCTTGCCTCTGATTCCCTGTTTATTTTTCAACGAGGGAGATAAATGTGGGAAAAGGAGTGTTTGCAAAATTTATTCTGCCGACTCATTACCAATGCACTCTTTTTGCGAGCATCGTCATTATTTCCGTAAACTCGCTCAAACAATTCGAGTGAAGAAGAGCAAGGGTAATCTCAAAGAGAAATCCCGAGTAATCCCAGCAAAGAAAATAGTCATTGTTATGGAAACAATAGATTCGTGAAAATCCTTGCATCAAAGGATACAAAGAAAATTTCAAAAAAGATTAAATCACTGGAATCGAGATTCTTCGACGTTCCATACATTTTGTTATTTTCTTAATAGTTAAAAGATCTATGATAGGTCATCAAAACTAATTTTTTCGAGCTTTCTTTGGCAATGCTATCACCATACTGCATGCACGTTTTAGCTTTTCCTGTGGCATTATCATGCTTAGAAAATAATATTTGAAGTATAAAAATGATATTTGGTTGGAAGTGAAAAATAATTTTGTGCGAAATTTTGGGATGTTATACGTACAAGTCTCCTTTAAAAACTAATTATGTTTCACAAGCCATCATCATAAAATTTTCATCGAGTTCCATGAGTTACGACCAATAGTAGTTACCATGAATCGATACTTTTTATTAATGTAAGAATTTTTCAAAGATCATTATAATCACCCACGAATATTTTAAGCAGCTTTGTATAACCAGAAGGGGCTGTTTGTTTTTTTAATAGCCATCAAACGACTCTATTTCTCGACAGTCTGCAATTGATAACATTTTTATGAATGAAATTGGATCTTCTTTCTATTAAAATATTTTAATGGGCAAACATTTCCCTTTCACTTCCATAAGCTCACTTTATTCATCAATTAATACTACCTTGATCAAAAAGTTCCCGGAATAACCACCGTGTGGCGCTCCCATCGTTCCGATTTGAGTTCTGTTTTTTTTTGTTAAATTGGTACATCTGTTGTTGATATTCCCTTTAAATCTTAGTGTCATAACTTGACATTTGCAAAAGTTACGTAGCCAAGAGTACATCTATCTCTGTGTGTGTTGGCGATTTTTTACAATTGCAGAAATGGATTTAAATTTGCAACAACGAACTTGTATTAAATTTTGCGTAAAAAACGGATTTAGTGGCGCACGGACGTTGGAAATTTTGGAAAAGTGTTTCGGCAACGATTCTCTAAAAAAAACGGTCGTTTACCAGTGGCACGAGCGGTTCAGAAGTGGTCGTGAGTCAATCGAAGATGATGAACGCAGTGGCAGACCATCGACATCGAAAGTCGGTGAAAAAATTGATAAAGTAAAAGAAATGTTGGTCAATAACCGCAAATTAACCATCAGAGAAATAGCGGAGGACTTGAACATTGCCTATGGATCCGCCCAAGACATTGTGGTTAATGATTTGGGTTCCCGTCGTGTAGCAGCAAAGTTGGTGCCAAAAGACCTCAATTTCATGCAAAAAAGAGACCGTGTTGACGTCGCAAAAGGCATGATTTGCGAGGCTGAATCCGATCCCACATTCATCAAAAGGATCATTACTGGAGACGAGACGTGGGTTTATGAGTACGACACGCAATCCAGACATTAGGCAAGTGAATGGCGTTCACCAAATGAGCCGAGACCAAAAAAACCACGTCGTTTTCAGTCAAAAAAGAAGGCAATGCTGACGGTTTTCATGGATTACAACGGTGTAGTGCATCATGAATTTTTGCCAGAAGGCCAGACAGTAAACAAAGAGTATTATTTGGGCGTTATGAGACGTTTGCGTGAAGCAATTCGCCGAAAGAGACCAGAAATGTGGGCAGAAAACTCGTGGATTTTGCACCATGATAACGCACCGTCGCTCAGTGCTATCATTATTCGTAATTTTTTGACGAAAAATGCAACAAATACCATCCAACAGCCACCGAATTCACCTGATTTGGCTCCATGTGACTTCTTTCTGTTCAATCGAGTTAAAAAACCATTACGGGGAACGCGTTTTAGCAGCCGAGAGGAAGTAATGGAAAAATCGCAGGAAGCACTGATGGACATACCGAAAACCGAATATAAAAAATGTTTCGAGGATTGGATCAAGCGCTGGCATAAGTGTGTTGCAGTCGATGGGGATTACTTTGAAGGGGACAATATAGATTTAGATGAATAAACTTGTATTTTTAATTTTCTGAATAAATTCCGGGAAATTTTTGATCAAGGTAGTATACGTGCATATTACGAGTTTCTAGATACGTAAAATAGAAAAAATATAAGGGAAGGGAAATTTTTAACAAATACATGTGTGTAAAAAACATTATTAAATCGTATAGAGTCGGGCTTAATTTTGTGTAAACTTTCCATATTGGAGAGAAATGATTCATAATTATTGCGATTTCCGCTATACTATATTTTAATTTCGTACTATCATTGACTAAAAAATAGTATAGTTGAAATCGCATTTATATAATAATATTATTTTAATTATCATTTTTCTCCGAAAATATTATTGTTGTAGTCCGAAGAGAATATTTCATCTATTATCTCGCGGAAATTGATTTGTGTATATAGAAAGACGCTTATCGCACTAAAAAAATAAGGTTGTGGATGCCGAAAAGTATTATCGAATCCAATGCCATCACCAACCAATGATGTCTCTGGATGCTCTGGATAAGAAAAATTGAACCGTAGAGGACTTAATCGATGTCCTAAAAAATGAATATAGACGTGTTAAGCCAAAAATGAGGTAACATGGCGAATTTTATTTTTCGACGAATATATGTAATGTTTATCCGTTTCAGATATTGCCGTATATTTTCATAAATTATTTCTTCTTTTGATGCTTAGAGTTTAATATCCGTTCAAGGTAATCTACATGATAAAAGTAGGTCTCCGATTGTCAATAACGACAATTATCGTCCACGTGTAACGATCACTTCCTTTGTTTGTCCTAATATATTTTATTCTTCATTTTTTGTACCTTCTATCTGATTTCATACCGACTGAAATGACTATTTTCGTCTTCCTTCTACCCCGATTACCCGATTTTTCTCCTTCTATAACGATCTTCAACATCTCATCATCTCTTAGTATTTTTCACTCACGTTTTCTGCTTAATGGTAGTATGTGAATGATAGTCTTTCATATTCGTCAGACTTAGACAGGAATAGTTTCCTAGAAGATACTTCAGAATGGAAGCGATAATGAATTAATCCTATAAATATATCTTTAGAGTTTTACCATGCAGGAAAAAAATATGATGAATAAAATGGTATTAGGTTCAACTAGGAATATGGCATTTAAGATATAGCTAGAATAACTAAAATGGAGGACTTAATGGCTATTACTGAACTTAATTTTGTTCCATCACACTTTGGAATTTTACATGCCGCGGTAAGGGGCTATATTCTCATAAAATCGCATATACTCCTTTAGATGGTCTCTTTTGATTTGAGACAAGTGACCCAACTTACAATACTTTGTAAAATATTAAGGACTAGTTTGCGTTTTTTTTTATCAGGCGAAACTAAAGGAAGTCCTTGTGGAATTAAAAGAAAGTTTGCAAGGGAAAAATATTCATAAATAATTTTTGATTCGCATGTGCAAAGAATGAGTTCAAAATGGTTTTAAACAGGATGCTGAAAAATGAGATTATTTTTGGTGATGAATGATTCACTGCGGGATTTAATCATTTGGTGGATTTTTTTCCTTTCTTTCAAACAATTAGAGACGAGCCTTCTGTGCTTAAATTTTGAATTGACTCGTGATATTACTCTCTATTTCATGCTAAGTGTATAAGACTAGTGACGGATGGATTTCGGATCTTACTGACCCACTTGGAACTTTCAGCTCTTAGTAGTTTTAAGGGGGAAATAATGCGAACTGCTTGCAATCTGACGTAGTACATAATGCTATAATGCCCTGTTAATCGGTTTGTCGGCGTATTAATGAAGCCAAAATCGTCGTATTTCCCTAATCCTATTATTCGTTCGTATATCTCGTCTTCCCTGATCCCGTCCGATCGTATCTTCACATGCTGAGGTAGACATTATTCTCCCATGGCTCTGAATCCCCTCGCCCTTTTTTCGAACTCAAATTTTGCGATTGTAATTTAAACCAGCGATTCTATGCCATGATATTGCTTAGGCTAAATGTACCTTTCGTCCAACGTATGGGTGATCTGTGCTCTGACGAAAACATCGAAACGTGAATAAACGGTATCGTTAAATATAATATCTTAAACTGTGAAAAAAATATTTATTTCGCGGTGGAACTCTCCTTTAGTCAATTTGTGAATTGGAATGTACGATAAGGGTGCGCCGTAAAATTCAAATTCATACTTCTCCCTGCTTCAATCATATCTTGATCGATTTACGCCTTTTGGGTAAGATCGCCTGAATATTAAGGAATCAAGCAATAAAAATGCCAATGCACATTTTTTCAGGACAGAAATAGATAAATAATTAATTAGTCACTCGATATTCTTTGTGGACTGAGGAAAAATAATATTATAAAATAAATTTTAACTATTTTTAAAAGATTGAAGAAAAGAAAAAGTGCATCAAATCAAATGAAGAAGACCCTATAACCATTTTGACCTTGAACTACTTAACTACATTGAGCCACTAAAATTCATTCCGACCACATTATTCCTCATTTTAACATTTCAAACATTGCACTACAAAGAAAGAATCGTTAAGGGTTCAGAAATTAGTGCGTGTAGAATCCAAATGGCGTAATTTCATGTAAAAGTAACTTTATAAATTGATATGACAGAATTCCTTCGACTAAGTAGATTCATTTTACATACTGGGACAGCAAGTTATTGGTATGTGGGTTTAAAAAACTGTGATGTCTTCCATAAATTCTGTCCCACTTCAATGCTCTTCTAAATCAACAAATAAATTGTGTTATGAAGAAGAGAAATTGCCCCTTTAATTCCCCCAACAATTTTGTAATGAAAATGTTTTGACGGCTTCCATAAAAAATAAACTCATTTTGAATACCAGCTGATATGAGGGAAACTAATTAATGATCTGTAATTTTAAATATTAATTGAGCGTTTGTAACGAATTAATTAAATCGTATGTAAAATCGGCCTAGTTATTTACCTACCAAAAGTGACTCTAGTTTGTGAATTGGTGCATTAATTCATTTCAATTTGCATTTTCGGTTAATTTATTGCAGCATGAATTACATAGTAGGAAAGCTTCTATGTTTTTCAAATAAATAACGTTACCTTGTTGATCCCGTGAGAGGGAAATGAACAAACGTTATTTCATCGCAGATATCTCATAAGCATTCGATACATTTGACGATTATGATGACGAATAATTTGCCACGATTGCATTGTTAAAAGTAAGCAGAATATATTTCTAAATATTAAGCTAGCATTTTCACGCCCGATAGATTTAGCATCACAAACAAAATTCTAGAGAGCATCAAACGCTTGTTTGTCTCCATGAATGAGTCCAATCTCCAAGCGACTTTATCATTACTTTGTTCTCCGTTATAATATGCCCCCCCCACCTCCACCAGAACATATGTCCATTGTTCGTATCTGTGGTAGACCTGCACGAATATTCATGGCGTACTCTCCCAGGTTCAATGTGTTAGAACCCTTTGTTTGCGTGTGTGAAGCCCAATATGCCGTTCCTTTGCCAGCCAGCAGTGCACCTGTGAGTCGTGTGCCCACAGGTAATTATGGGAGGAGATTACACCACCCTCTCCCCTTCCTCTCCTCCCACAAACAGGAGTTGTAGCATCGAGCTTCACCGCTGAAGCATATGATTAGCCTATTGGTTTTTAAGGGTCGACGAGCTTGGCCGACCACTCGTGTCAACACGGGAGCCGCATGGCGATCTCTCGCCAAGCCGGGAACCGGCAGCCGGGCGCATCCGCCATCGCTTGAACTCCAGCTCACTTAACAGGAGCGATCGGCTCTAGGCTGGATGGAAGCCTGCCACCTGGTAGCTGGCTGATCAGAGGGGAAGGTTTTATCCACCATGGTGAAAAAAGTTGGTATAACGTGTACCGGCCATCACAATCTGAGGAGGGAACCTTTGGCGTGGAAGAGGGAAATGAATTATGTATTGTGCCAGCACCATAGGGCCTCATTTACGATTGGTCAAAATATAGCATCGTCATCGATCGAAAATTCACTTTGCTACGTCCGTCCACTGCGGAATGAATGGAACTGTTATTCCTTTGTCCGTAGAAAAGAGTCCTAATTCTCGTATGTACAGTTCCTCACCTACTCTACAAAGTAAATGTATTATTCATATATATGGAGTATATAATTGGAAAATATGGGTCAAATACAATAGTATTACGAACAGTAGATGACTAAATAGCAGTTACTTGGATTTTTTATATCGGTTGAATATTTTCTCTTGTCTTCGTGAAAACCCAAAACTGATTTTTTGAAAAGCATTTTGTCAAAACAGAATGTTGCCACATCTGGATAGAGGCTACGTAGATATACCGTTCTATTTTTTATTTTTTAAATAAAATAAAGAGTTGAATTATTTAGTTCCTTATATTGCGATTAATTCCAATTCTTTCGTCGAATAGCTTAAAGGTTAGTTAGTTAGAGATATTTATTCTTTTCTACTCATTCGAAAACAGTACTCGTGTACAGGGTTCGTCCGGAAAATAAGTGTACTGATTTTTTCCCGCCGCTCCAGGCGCGCCCAGCACCGCTCTGACGGGCTGCAATTGGAGGGGGGTATGTTGGCAAGCGACGCTGAAAAAGGCAGTCGGCTCTGAGCTGTGGTGTAGTGAGGAGCTCTGTTAACGCGAACCTCCACGCTCGACCCACGTCACGGAACGCGATGCCGAAGTTTTTGGAGCAGCGTTATTCCATCAAATTTGCGGTAAAGATTGGGAAATCGTCTACCGAAACTGTCGGTATGATTAACCAGGCTTACGGGGAGTCAGCCATGTCCAGAAACATGATCTTTCGGTGGCACAAGATGTTCGTGGAGGGCAGAGAAGAGGTCGACGACGAACCACGGCCTGGACGCCCATCAACGACACTCACCGACGAAAATGTGCGAAAAGTTCGCGATGTACTGAACTCTGATCGTCGTCTTAGTGTTCGGATGATAGCAGAGCAGTGTAATGTGCCAAGGCTTCGAAAACGAGTCGCCCGCGTCCGGCCAGCGATTAAAAACATCTGGCGGCTGCATCACGACAATGCGCCGTCTCACACCGCGCTTGTCGTGTCGGACTTCTTGGCCAAGCACGACGTGGCAACGCTGCCGCACCCGCCCTACAGCCCGGACTTGGCACCACCGGACTTTTTTCTGTCCCTGAAGATAAAGAGGAGTTTGAAAGGAACGAGATACGGGACTTTGGACGCCGTCAAAGAGGCCGTGACGACGTGTCTTCGAGAGGTTCCCGATGATGACTCCGCGGGAGCGTTCCAGGAATGGGAACGCCGCTGGAACAAGTGTATCGACTCACAAGGGTCCTATTTTGAGGAATATTAGCTTAAGATATGTAAAAGTGTAATACATTTTTTTCCTGAGCTCAGTACACTTATTTTCCAGACGAACCCTGTATATCTGTACCAATACCTGTATCTGTACCCTTTCGTCCGATAATCTCGCTTCATATCCTTCATTATTTCTTTTACGTATATAGACCTTGGGTCACTGGTACGTCTTTCCCTTCCACTTAGTTCTTCATATTTTATTTTAGTCTCGATGTGTCTAATCCTTATTGCGTTTTGTTCTCATCTAATACACGTACCTTATCTAATATCTTCCCCTTAAAGGCTGTGCTTCTTTTCCTTTTCTATTTTAAATATTTTTTGATCTTCATTATACTTTTACAACGCCAGTTTTTGAAGGAATAAATGCATCTCATTCCTACGTTTCAATAATTACCTATTTCCCCACCATAGATTCCCCATAGTCCCAACACGAATACTTTCCTTAATCCGTCTTTGTTTTTAACTAAACTTCTGAAAAAGCATGTTCTCACATAGATGGATAAAATTTTAATGTGCATAAACTTGCCTTTTTGGCTTTTTCAGAATAATTTCTTGAGTAAAGGAAATATTTATATAAAATTTACCCTTTGAAAAAGCAGTTGATAGTATGCAAAAAGCTCTCTCTTTGTACTCATTAATACAGGCAATCCTAAAGTCGGAAGAAAGATTATGATAAATGGATAAGACTGAGTCTCAGTCAAATCAACTCATAGAAATATAAGATGAAACGGAATTTTAGGGTCTCCAAAGAGATTTTCAAAATATTAACGAGAAGTGCTAGGTGGCGGTGGGAAATCTCATGACTCAGTCTTAAAAAATATCACGTTAATGCACATCTGGGAATAGAAATCTCATAATTCTAGCTCTACAGGGGCCAAAGGATAAATTAATGCATTTAATCAAATATTCTTATGCTTCACCAAAAGGTTGAAACTGCCAGTAGAAATAATTATTATATGTAATGTTAGTTGACGCGCATATCTCACGAAATCGCTAACCTTCACAGAATTGGAAAATAGAAAAACTTCATCATTGAGTACTGTACACTATCACAATAGCATGAAGTCATGAAAGTTTTTTAAAAAATGTTCTTTGTGCAAATTGACATTTTGGTTTTCTCCTTCAGGTTGCTCAATAATATTAATTGCGTTCTTATTATTTGATTCACTTTTTTACCCCCGAAATATCCAGTTTAATTGCATTCATTCCTTCGGCTTGATGTCCGAATTCCCTCAGATGTGGAGGTTAATTAGATTAAAGTGCTAAAGTACTTACTGACGTGTAGATGTCCGAATTGCTCCAAAAAATGTACGCCTTTTTAACTTCAATGGCTGAGGTAGAAACGGGAACCCTCTCATCATTTACTAAACAGGATTCAGCGAGTCTTTCACTTTGTCCTCCCTCGTCGGCTGAATTTTGTCAACTTTAATGTATTTTTATCTCAAAATTAACGGTTTTATCCTTTAAAAAAGTGCTTAATTATCCAACAAATCAATGTCGCACGCATCAGTCAAACGTGAAAAATTTACTTTGCCTCCATAAAATTTCTGTATCAGCTAATTAAATTCCTCCTCCCCTATTCCAGTATTACAAGTGCGGTAAACCCAAAGAAAGGAAAAGCCCAAACTCGGAGCATTCTCCAAGTGAAGGCCCGTGCTTTGAAGGGGTGAAGAGATGAGGGTAGAAACGCCGACCCGCAGGCCGAGTGAAACTGTTTACATTTCCAAATTAGCTGCGGTTTTCGCCGTAACTAAACCACGTAATCCAATGCGCCAGATCATAGGAGAAATATGTGAGTATCGGATTGTGTGCAGACACTACATCTTGGAATGTAGGAAAGGTTGCCCCTAACCTAGATAAACCTAGTTAGATGAATTTTATGTCTTGCAGTTTTATTCTAAATCCCCAAACCAAATGGAATTGTCTCCCAGATCACCAAAAATAAGGTTGCGATATCTGGGTGTATTCGATGCTGCCGTATGTGTAACAATTGCCATCCATCTCGCCCGAGTTATACATATACATTCAATTTGGAAAAGAGAGCTGCGGTACATGGGATGTTGAACTTTGTTCGTGGCACTATTAAAGAAATAAATAATTATTGGCATTCGAGTATATTGGTATACCGTAAATTTCATTGACGGTGAAATTTTTTAGAAAAGTATAGCTTTTTAATGGAACTGATTTTTCTGTTTAATTATTGAGTTATCCCCACGATGAAGAATGAACATTCACGTATGTTCCAGTTCCAAACAAGTTTTCTCATCGATTCAGAAGATTATTGTTTTCATTAGCCATTCATTTTTCAAAGGAGCAATGGCTTGAAATAATCAGCGGCAAATGTAGTGGCCCATTTTTGGATTTCCATCGTAATATAATATTTTTGCCCATAGTAGATGGACCTCTGGCAAAAAATGAATATTCACAACGATAGATGCTAAAACATCTGTATGCGTGAGTGTAGTGATATTTGTGGAACAGGAATCATTCTCGTTTCTAGGCACGCAAATATAAACGTCTAAACTTTCGAATGCTTCCAGAATAATTAGAACGTAGCTGTGGATAACGGTGTTTGAAAACGAATCACCGGAAAATGTGAAGGTAGTTATTTCGTTAATGCTGTGTACGAGACGTCATGTGAAACGTTGCAAGCGACGATCGACGGACTGCGGTTATTATTTAGTTTGATTACGCAGCCTTGAAGGGGACGGCTTTTCGCCCCTTCCCCTACTCCTACTTTGTACCTCTTGCGGTTCTCCGTCGCGAACGCCGCCAGAAGATGGGCTGCGGTGCCGCCTCAAAAGAGGAGCGTCCCCCTTCAGCACCGCGCTTTCCTGCCTGCACTCAGATCACTCGCCTTGTAAAAGCGAAACTTTTGAACGGGGACGATGATAAGGAGGGGTTTGGAGAAGAAACGAACGCGTGGGGGTGGGGGCAACTTTTTGGGAGGAGTGCCGATATTGAGGTCATAAGGTTTCACCTCCAACAGAACGCAACCGGGTATCCGATGTGGGAGGGGGTTGAACGTTAAGACGATGTTGTGGTGTGGGGAGCCTCGTTGAAAAGGTTGTGGGCCAGGATACGGGGAGGGGGGGGGGCAAATGGGTCGATGTGGGAGAGTTTAGGGGTGGGCGCGGAGTGAAACCCTTCGGGGAGATTTGAGCGGAGGTGTGGTGTACTCCGAGGTAGGGTTGGTTTAGAGAGATATGGAAGCCCCTGCGAATCCTCATTCTTCGAAGGAAAGATATGTTCGTTTTATCCTCTCCCCAACCACTATGGGGGGTGTGAGATGTAGGTGGGATCGAAAATGTTGGCCTCTGCCGGGGGAAGAGGGGAACCACCAGGGATTCCGTGTCACGGGGGCGGGCGACACCTGTCCCCTGGTAATTCAGGGCCAGGTCGACGTGGGGGAGGAGGAGTATGATCACTATGATAGGGCGTAAGCGAGCACTGCTCGGAGAGGGGATTTTGCTCCGCTTGGCCCCTGGGCGACGTTAGAGGGATCGAGAGGAACGGGGGAGGTTCGGGGGTTAGGGGTACGCGTGGATTTCGGGAGCGCAGAGGTTTGGGTGGGCCTCCGTTGTACAAGGGAATGCGGGTCCCGCACATCCGCTTTGCATTTTGATTAATCTCCTCGTTTGGATCGTGAACCCGTGCATGTTCATCTCCGAGGATCAGTATGCTAAGTTTCTCAATCCTTGTCTCCTTACCTGTTTTCCTTTTGCATATTCCCCACCATTGTCAAAGATTCTTTTGGTGTCTTAATCATCCATTCGGGGGTTGGGTATTTTTCTATGTTCATCGAGCCGGATTTTGTATAAGGAAGTTTTAACGAAATTAAGTGAGCCTCCTTCCATTGATTTCCGAGCAAAGCGGCACTTCGTGTAAGTGATAAAATGCAAACGATGTACAGGGAATTGGAAAAAATGTCGTATCACCATTAACTTTTATGGGATTTTTCACGGTAATAAATTCATGAAATATCAGTGACACAAAGTTTGACTAATCTATTCAATTCATTTCAATAATTGTTGAGGATCTCAATTTTGTGTCCCATCTTTAATCTAATAACCAAAATTAATCTTACCTTGTTTTTCAAGTTTATGTGGTTCCCAGTTTAAAACCTATCTGACAATGTTCCAAAGAGCAAGGTACTAGGGAGTAATTTAGCATCATGATCAAATTCCTTATGATGCCTCCCTTTTAGAAAGTTTATTCATAATCAGCAGGGTTGACTTTAATATTTATGATCCAGTTAGTTATATTGATATTATTATGTCATCACTTTACTGCCTACTTAAACCTTGTGGGTAACAATAAAACATAGCTTTTGTGTATTTCCTACGGGATCCTTCTTTCCCCTCTTAGGTTTTTGTCGTCAACTATGATTATGTCTACTCAATAAACAATGAACGTAATGGTCGTATTCGATTAACATTCGTGAACTTCATATTAATTTCTACGCTATTCACTGAAATACGTCCATGTATGCTAACAATATCTTGAGATCGTAGCTGACGTTCATTATGAAAAATGAAATAGTGACACTTAGAATACTTGCTTATTCTAATCCATTGGACTTTGAGGAGGATTTTTATAGCATTCATACATTATTAGCTGCCCTAATAAACAAATCAAAATAAATCAATTTAAAGGCCGACTTTGGCCTAGGCAGTTATCGGCACCAACTATCACAACTCTTGATTTGTGAAGCGTAGGGATTTTTTGTACCATAGGTTTGCATTGGAGGGTGGGTGGTGGAAAAGAAACGAGGGTTAAAAGTTGAAAATTTCAACTTTTAACTTTCAACACTAGATGCTATCCGAACTGTATTTTAGGACGTGGTATTTTGTAATTCTCAGTAACATATTAAAACTTAAAGTCAGAGTTTGGAGCTTCTAGTTTGTTTCGCGAATTATGTTGAAGGATTGGGTGTAGGAAAACGTAAAGAAGCACTTAAGTTTTGCGCAGTAGTGGGTAATATTTCCCAGGCATAAAGCATGACCCCGAGATGTTACAATTTGAAGGATCTTATGGCTAGAGCTTCCACATTCGCTTTCTTTACCCCGAGGTAATGGATTAACAAGTGAATCTTCTGGTTTCTTTGCGCCTGCAAGTGCCTAGTTAAAGTTATGCTAATTGAATTACAGATTTGACTTGAAGATTTCATTAAAAACGGAAGTTTTTGTAGCTACTAGGTTAAAGTCTATTTCAAACTCAAAGTGGAATATGAGATTTTTTTAACATGCCAGTCACTTATACACTGGTCCCCTAATAGGCAAATTAAAAGAGAGAGAATTTCTTCAAGTTTGAAATTTGAACTCTGAATACTTTTTAAAGAGTTAGGTTTTTTAAATTTCTAAGATATGATTTTTTGCTCTTGATGGTTTTTGAGAGGAGGTATGGTGATAGTTAAAGGGAAGTAAGTGGCAAATTATTACTGGTGTCAAAGAACACGATATAGCTATTAAAAAGAAGATGAAGTGAAATTTGGTATCAGTACTATATCTATAAATGTTTTTTTCAAATTGAAATATAGAAGGTCAAGTTTTTCTTTTCTCCAACTTCGTTTCTTTTTATGGTCGCAGCTAATAAGTAGCAAATTATTTTTTTTAAATATTTTATGTCGATCAATGATTACCTTTTGTTTGTCGGTCGTAAAACCGCGTTCGATGATGTGAGCGAGGAATAATTTTTTGGAGTAAATAACATAATTTCGGAAACAATGAAAAATATTAAATAAAACATGCCTCATTATGGAATATAATGTATCCGATGAAGACCTATTTCGAGGACTAGAAATATTCCAGATATATCTTTTGAATCTTATTCTCCGTTTGAATACTGATCAGGACTATCTCCTTGTCTTTCTTCTGTCCATATGTAAGCTGTTGGAAGTGAAAAAGATAACCTGGGATTTTTCGTGTTACCGTCGTATTTCACATAGCAGCTCTTATTTACAATCCGGCCTACGCCTTTGGTTAAACGTCAGCACTCCAGCGTTGTTCCCTGTGGAACCTGAAATGGCAATTTTCGTCGAGATGGTAAATCACTCCCTTAACCGCCATTGCCTCGCACCCAACCCTCCCAAGGAACTCAAGGATACCATTCCATTTGATTTGTTTGTCCTGGCTCAGGTTTCACTCTATAAGAGGGTTCGGGCCTCACACTTTGGCTCGAAGTCATCCATACAAAGGTGCACATTCCCATATTTATGTGTAAATGGTATATACATGAATACTTCTGTGTGTGCGTATGTGTAAACACATATTTCATGTATATGTAGAAATATATATATATATATATATATATATATATATATATATATATATATAGAACTTTTTAAACTTGAAGTTAGTCAACAATGGGCCACATTGAACTCAAGGTGTCAGATTTTTCTTCTTTCTTTCTTGCCAAATATTCCTCATTTTCTCTCCTAATATCCGTCTTTATTCTTCAGCCCATACACACACTGTTTTTTGTTTTGGTTGGTCTTCAGTAAATATGACTATATAAGTTGCTCGTGCTATATATGTATATATACATATTGAAGACGGAGCTAAGATCCACCGAAACTATTAAGAAGTAACGTGTGAGTGTTCTTTTTATGTTCTTATATTATTTGTTGATGTCAAAGTTTTTTTTATTCAACAATTCCGTGTTACTACGACGAAATCATTATATATATATATATATATATATATATATATATATATATATATATATATATATATATATATATATACATATATATATATATATATATATATATATATATATACATATATATATATATATATATATATATATATATATACATATATATATATATATATATATGTATGTATGTATGTATGTGTGTGTGTATACATATATAACACGAGCATATATATACACGCACATACATATGTAGTACGCATTAAAGACTATTAATACATGGTAAAAATAAAAAGGACACTCACAATGATAATTTATGTTTCCGCGGTCAGCCCATACTCGTCGGGCGTAGAAGGGTTTTTGATTGATTCTTTTACGTTCGACGTTGGCGGGACGTAGAAGCAGAAGTGTAAGTGGTGTGTGTGTGTATATATATATATATATATGTGTGTGTGTGTGTGTGTGTATATGTATATATATATGTATGTATAACCCATATGCATATATATACGTACGCTCACCCTTGCGAACCTATGTATGTAACTCCGCATAAAAGGAGGTGGGAAAGGGAGGGTCCTTTCGGGGCTCCCGACTCTCTAGGGCTTCGTTCCAATTTTGGGATTATGAATGTCTTCTCGGGGATCGCCGAAGCATTGTTTACGTATTTTGTGCGTTCGGCGTGCATTTCTGTCGAGCGTTCCCTTTCAATTACACGTTAAGTTTTATAAAACAACTCGGCCATGTGAAGAGCTTATGTTACCCACAATAAAACTTGTTTTGGTCAAAAGCAGAGCGCCTTTGTGCTTGAACGTCAAGGATAAAGGCCTCAATTCTTGTACGTGTGTTTTGGGGATATAAAATTTAAATGACGTCCATTGGTATGCATTGCTTTCGCGCTCGACGTAAAAATGCGGAAAGACTTTTGATATTGGCGTAGCGAATGGAGCTTACCTGCAGTTGTTTCTAAATTTTAAACATTAAAAAGATTGATTTCCAGGAAAAAGAGAGAAAAATACCATCTCATGTCAATGGCAACCCGTTTGAACTGATCTTAATATCCTCTGTGCTTTACCAAACGAGTGAATAACTCAGTGTTCGTACTGTAACGTATGTGTGAACTTCAACGACATGAACACTCGAGGTTTTCATCACATTCTAGAAAAAATTGACTGAAGGAAAATAATTCATTTAAAATAACCTGGTTATCATATAAAATAAAATGCCAGTGTTGGTGGCATTTTATAGGATATAACGGTTTATCAATGCCTCTCTGAGATCTGCTCAGCTCTTTGAAAAGTCATTGCACGGAGATCACCAAGCAGATGAAGGGGATAAGTTTTTTAGCAAAGCTTTTGGCATTACTAATGCCGTTATTTCATCTTTTACACATTTTACTATGCTATATTAACTTTTAAAGACGCTTTGGTGTATGAAGTTAGTATTTCTACCTTCATGTCCTGAATTACCTAAGTTTGGATAATTAGGACCCTTGGATGCATCACAAATTCATAATGCTGCATCTTCATTTGGATAGGATAATTGATTCACATAAATTTCCAGAGAATTCCAACGTACCTTGGCCTTGTCTTGATAGAAATTGTCGGAGAAATTCCTGTAGTAAGTTGCTCTATAACGTGATATCCATAATTCTCCAGAAGTGGTTATTTCTTCTCTCAAACTCAAAAATATATTTGCAAGGGTCTAATCAAAATCATCTCGCTAAATTTGAGACGAAGCGTAAATGACGTGCCAATGGCGTCGAAACAAAGCGCTGGGGACTTACTGGTCAATATTTCATCCTTTTCCATTTCACCTTTGCAATTCTTCTAACAATATCACTTCACCGTATAAATCAACATGTCTCTCTGTTGCTTCTGGATAGAGATTTTTAGTTCAATGTAAGAGAATATTTAATGATTTAAAAAATCATATGCAGTAAACAAACACCAGGAAAACAGTAAAATTCCTAATTTAAGTTTGACATTTATCTCTGTCAATTACTAAAATTTAAATATAAGTTCTCTTTGGGAAATTTTCATTTATCTGTTAAAAGATTCAAAGCTTTCCGTGACTGAGGGCATGGTATCTTAGCCTACCGGGTTTCACTTCTCTCCGTAGGGTCCTTGGTTCAAATACCTTGTGATACTTTTCTGACAATCCCATGCTAAAAAAATTGGGCTATTTTATAGTTCCTAAAACATTGTGAGCTAATTGGATAAATACAAAAGGAACTAGCCACCTTACTCTGAATGTGTGAAACTCACACGCCTTAAGACACAGTTCGGGATGGACTCTATACTTATGTATAAAAACAAAGGATCAGGTTGACCTCTGAGGATATTGGTGAGCTTTACTAATTTTTATCTTTAGCCAATTGTCTGTTTTTGCATGCACCATCATTGAATCACTGGCGTGGTAAATTACTTAACCAACTCTCAGCATTTCTTTTTACCTTCGTCTGAGCTCGAACATTCAATTTTTTTAGCTCAGATTTTGGGCTAAAGGGTACTCTTCGACCTGTATATTCAAACCTCATTGGACTGCACGTTATTTTATTAAATTCTGCCCCCGTGCTCATCCATAACTGGAGGGAGATTAAACGATAGCGTTCCAACTTTCCCATATTGCCATTCCGAGAGTTCGGATACGGGAAGTTCGATATTGTCTGGGAACGGCCGCTTAAAGAGTTTCATGATGTTAGGAAAGCACCGCTCTCGGGGATTTATGAATCCTCCGGTCCCCTCCCTGCCGGTCCATCGAAAGATCTGCCATCTTGAGCAATCAAATGAGCCGACAATGAATGAAATTTCAGTCAGATTCTAAGGACGCGGCACTGTGCAGATACATTTAACTCCTTCAGCTATCAGCTGTACGAAGGTCATCTCGCTATGCAGAGAAACTTGAGAAGATGGAGATTAAATATTTTTCATTGGCAGTAGAAAATGACCATTTCTGTGGAAGTTCTAAAACATTTCGTTCGTTGGAATTGAGTCGCTGATATTTTTTCATCAAGCAGAGAAGAGATATTCTATAAACACTGATTGTGTTAGAGAAATTAGTCACAAGCATTTCTGAAGCCTCTATTCCCTTCGGTCGTTTTCAGGAGGGCAGAAAAATATCCCTTCTGAAATAAACTATCTTCAGGAGTCTGTCATACTTAAGAATTTCCTATATGTCTCCATTTCGAGTAATGTTTATCTCGGAATTTCTGGCAGCCCTTTGCCAGCGGTCCATTTCTGCTGTCGAAAGAGTACTTTTTTATTCCTCGTCGCTGCGTTGCCAAGTCGAGGGGAAATATGGAGTGGCACTTGAGGTCATTTATTGAGGTGGATGTTTTTGTTCAACGATTTTTGTATTTTGCCATCTTGGAGGAAAGTTTTGGATGTAGCTGCAATCCCAGCTACCTCTTTTGGTGTGTTTTTTCCTTACCTCAGTGATGCAAATTTTTATTTTATTAAGTATTAATTTATTATTGGTGTTCTACCTCTGAAGTAGGTTTTGGATGGATATAGACTCAACAGCGACTAATGTATTTGCCTCTCCAATCAAAGCAGAACCTGACGTCCAACTCTGAAATAAATTAATAAACACCTTACAACTATTTTCCAAATATCTTCACAGCTGAGTTTAACTATACGTTTAGTTTATTATCTTCTTAGATGACAGCCTAAATTGTAATTTTGCAATGTCTATCTCTAATTTTCGACGGATCGTGGTAGTGATAATTCCATTCACGCCTACAAAAAAATGGCAATGTTAGTACAAGAACACCCAAATTCTTTGCGTTTAAGACTCAATTGAGGCAAGAAGGCTTATTTTTATTTTTTTGCTCATAGAATGGAGAAAAAATAGTTGAAGTAATTGTGACTCGCAGGTTCCCATGAAAAATGTTGCTGCTGCAAGAAAGGAATTTTCAAGACATCGATGAATTGTAAATTCTCATTTTGTCGTGGAGAGCTTAGGGGGAAATAGAAAGTCTAACTTGACGGGAGTATTCTCTTCCTTGAAAAATACGTAACGGTTATTTCAGTTCACTCATAAAACACATTTATTAATATTTTCTTAATGAGGCTCAATGTTGGCTGATTTGATGTTATACCCGTCAAATCACGAGCAGCCCTAATACATTTAATGGAAGGTATTGAAAGTATTTGAGGTTTCATTGACATTCATATATACTAGACCTCCTTGACATTTCAGTATGAGAAGTAGTTGAATTTGATTTTTGTTTATATTTCCCCTTGCCCGTACCCCTGGAATTAAATTGGAGATCACTTCGGTTGTTAGTTGGTGTGGGCGTAGTTTCAAAATATAACAATTGTATCAACTTTGATATAATTTCGGTTTGATAGTGCTTCATTCTATGGTTTATTATCCGATAGTTCCAAGATTTGTTCACCACCTTCAACATAACTGAAATTATTACGATTTTACTTCGTTGTGACGTTAAAGACGCAATATTCGGCCCTATTCCACAAATGGATATCTTATAACGTCTCTCTTCCTTTACACTTTAAATTTTCCTTAGATTACTTTTGAGCCGAAATGTTAGTTTGTTTATTTGAGGTATACCTACCCTTATTGTTTTTTTATGTCGTTCCATTTAATCGAAAATATTGACTAAAAGAATGACCCATTGGTAACAATTATTTTGTGTTTCAAAGAACAATGTTGAATGCTGAAAATTTGCTATTCTACAGTCCCAAACTATATTTTTTCATTCTCTATCCAAGGTTGATTTAATAAACCATTGAAAGTGATGGATCCCGGTTGGCAATTGTTGCTCTACGTGATATAGACCGAAAGAAGTAGTAGGTCCTACCACAAAACCAGTGCATGCTCCATCCAGAAAGGAAGTTTCGCGGATTGTAGGTGGTGAAGTAATTTACGTATTTAATAAAATTCTCCTCCTCTTTTTAAATTTCCAGGGCCTAATTTCTTTTCAGCAACTTCACTTATTTTAATTGCAATCTAACACGTAAAAATCCAATGTAGAAAATTACGCACCAGTGTATGGGATTCCGGTTTGTAGACACTGAAGAGAGTTCGGGATTTCAATGTTACAAATAGATAAAAGGTCGAGTGAGAGATTCTATGCATTAATATTTCTACGATATTATTTTACTTATATATTAATGTATTGCTTTCCCGCTTACAGTGATCACACAACGGTGAGCTATTTGAATGCATCTGGAAAGTTAGATTACCCTAAGTCAATTTAATCAATTTACTGGATTGTATATTCACAAAAATGCCCTGAGAATGCAAGGAAAACATTATTTAACTGAATTATGTAGAAATAAGAGATATTTTAATTCTTAAATACCTTAGCGTGGTACTTAAAATTTTTCGAGGGCGCGGGTTCAAATCCCGGCGGTGTTGAATATTTTTCAGAGGTATCTCGATCCCTACTTGAGGTGCTTTGTGGAGGGCACTTTGAGTGAGTACGCCGTCCGTCGGATGGGACGTTAAGCCGCGGACCCCTTGGCGCCTTTCGTAAAGAGTAGGCTAATGCCGACGCCGGGTTTCTCTCCACCCTTCATCCTTTCCTGTCCTTCCCCTATGGCGCAAATGACCTTAGCTGTCGGTCGCCTCCCCTCAAAACTACTACTTAAAATTTTTCTATTTGAATAGTCCATTATACTGTACATGAAGGCAAATATATAGGTATAAAGGAAATCAAACAATTCATTGAGCCTTACCCATTATGTTAAAGATAGGTCATTATTTTTATCTTAAAATATGTTTATCGAAAGATCATATTGTTCTGATTATAAAATAAATACGATATGGAGGAAATAACAAACAAATTATAAACTAGTCGTAATAGGACGAAAATTTTCTGTGGAAGACAAAAATTATTCTTATTATCACTGGATTCTCACTTTTCTCGCGGTTATTATGATAAATTGTCATCAAAACTATGGAATTATTTCTTGGTCATCGATATGAGCAACATTTGACGTATGATAAAAAATTTTTCATATGAAAAAAAAACAATTATCTTGGTATGACGTAAAAAGATGTGAAGTTTACGTTTACTGCTGTAGTGATTTTGTTCAAATTCATGAAATATTCCTCCAAGCTCTTCTTAAATAAGCTGTTCACCATATTAAAGGGTATGTTCAGAAGAGCGTTGTTAAATTATAAGCAGTGGCATGTTTACTGTGAGTTTGATGTAGAGATCACGAACGATGACGCCATCGGGGTCATTTAAATAATGACATAAATACTTAATAATATTTTGATCATAAATTGAGATGGGCATCGTGGAAAGGTTGAAGTGCGTAGAAAAACCTGAATTGTGCATTTGCCTCTTATTTTGCGAAACTTTTCTCGACCAATTTTTTACCCAGTCTAGCAGGTGCTGTGCATAAAATTTTCCCCACCTGTCTCTAGATACATTTTAATTCAAATCGCGAACGAAGCCGGGAGCACAACTTGCATGTTTCATTAGGTGTTCGATGAACTTATGAATATGCTAAATGACTGTTACCCGATTCCTATTTCATTTATGCATGGTCTGTAAACGAGGTGAGCATTGTCGTAGATATATCCCTAACGGTTCGGCGCATAGTATAGATAACTTTCTAAATGAAGTTAATTTCATATTCTCTCCATTAAAATTAATGATATTTAAGGATGGGTGAGTTTTATTATCAGAGTGATGACTTGGTACTGCGCAATAAGTACAATGTAATGAACATAGTATTTCTGCTTCGCAAATGCATGTATGGAATTTCCTATAGTATCAATGAAACAAAAAGCAGGGATAATTATCTCATGTTGTTATCATGTATAGTTATAAACTTCCTGAAAACGAGCGAGAGCCATAAATTGTTCCGTTTCTCCCGCAGTTTCCAGTTAGGCCTTATAATCTGTCAATATGTAGTAAATGTGAACTAAAAACACATCTTTCAACCCACTAGTCATGCCACTCGACCTTGTTTGGATTTTAGATTAAAATATTTACGTTCAATTATCTTGGATGGAGCCATATATTCTCGTTGTAAAACATGAGTAAGAGGCCTTGGAATACCCGAGACAATACGTACAGATTAAAGGATACATTTGGACACACTGATAATATAAGACCTCTTTAAACAAATTGGTCATCACCGATTAGCGCAGATGTTTGTGACCTCGAGTATTTAATGTTTTGCCTTTATTTTCTTCTGTCTTAATTGGGTGTTTTCGATCAGGTACAATTACCCATGTAAATCCCTTAGTAAATCGTTATCACCGATTGAATAATGTTTCGACGACCCCTGGCATGCAGGCATAATAACCGTCGTTTCACGTTCTTACAAACACCTCATTAACGTTTTTTTCGCCCTCGGAAAACCGCCCGCATTCTCTGGGGAGTCGGGAGGGATGAGGGTCGGAGCTCCCACTACTTTGATGAGAATTTTTCGTGTTACTTTTGACCCATCCAGCAGCTCAAGTGGCATCCTTCCGCAAAATGATTTCGCAATTTAAAAAGATATAATGTTGATTACTGCAAAACCCCTGCGAACGGGATGGGATGGGATTAATGAGTTTTTCACTTGTCGATTTTCATGCAACACTGTCCCAAACGCATGTCCAGTGATTTCAGCTCGCTAGTCGTATGTATTCCTCGACCTGCTTTTAAGTGAGTCTTGATGGTGGAATTAATTTTCCTATTTTTCCGATCCCTTCTCTCCCTCATTCAAATTTGAGATGGTCAAGAAAGTTTTAGTGTTAATTAGTGAAGTTAATAAAGGGAAATTCATTAATGAAAGTACAGTGCTTAGTTGATTTGTAGCAAAGTATTTGCTCATTATTTTCTGCGAATTGATCATGATCGCCATCCACAACATCAGGCCTGATTCCATAAAATTGGTATACAATACTATTTAGCTTCGCTTCATTGTTCTTTTACCTTTATTCCCTCGTCAGGAGTAAACTCGAGTGCTCTATGACTTCACAATTCTAAGAATTATTTCGCTTCTATGGTGACTAATATTAATAATCGTGGTATCCTGCCCTAGTTTTTATAATGTAAGTAAGACTATTTTAATAAATGTGGCAAATTTTGCTTTCGAATTGTAGTGGCTATATTTCTCATCTTATTTTTCTTTATCGGTATTAATCTCTGTATTGTCCAATGAATGCTTTGTTCAGTTTCAGTGAGGATCGGTGCTATCAATAAACACAACGCTGCATATTCAAAGTTTACAATTAATCTGTTTATTAATTTTGACATGTGTAATCCAGTGCACAATTTTTATTTGCTGGAGTATTACCGTATTCACGCTTTTCATCGTCGTCCTTGTTTCATCCCTTATAAAGGAATTTGATGGATCACTCACAAATCATTTTCAATATCCCTGTCGGGGTTGTAATCTCCTTTTTTTCATATTTATACACAAGATGGCATATTTTGTGAGGACTTTACGAGTAATTAATTACTGTGTCATCGCCAAAGATGATGCCTACAACAGGTGGTCCCTTAAAAAAGTTCTCCTACAAAGAAGGGCCTTGAAAAAAACGGGCATGATGAGCACCGGTGAATTAAGATATTTTCGGTCCATTTCACTTTATCTCAGAAGAGTAAAATTCCTTGGCGGAGAAATTAATGACTCTTGATATTTTCACTAACCTACAGTGTAAACACCGTAATTTCATAAACACCTTTTAACAGAATAGCTCAAATATTAAAAAAAAAACTTTCATGGACAAGTTCGCTCAAATAAAACAAATATTTCACTTTCACTACTTTATGAAGCTTATTTTTGTGATTTTTAATGAGGATTCCTCTTAACATAATAATACTACCTTGATCAAAAAGTTCCCGGAATAACCACCGTGTGGCGCTCCCATCGTTCCGATTTGAGTTCTGTTTTTTTTGTTAAATTGGTACATCTGTTGTTGATATTCCCTTTAAATCTTAGTGTCATAACTTGACATTTGCAAAAGTTACGTAGCCAAGAGTACATCTATCTCTGTGTGTGTTGGCGATTTTTTACAATTGCAGAAATGGATTTAAATTTGCAACAACGAACTTGTATTAAATTTTGCGTAAAAAACGGATTTAGTGGCGCACGGACGTTGGAAATTTTGGAAAAGTGTTTCGGCAACGATTCTCTAAAAAAAACGGTCGTTTACCAGTGGCACGAGCGGTTCAGAAGTGGTCGTGAGTCAATCGAAGATGATGAACGCAGTGGCAGACCATCGACATCGAAAGTCGGTGAAAAAATTGATAAAGTAAAAGAAATGTTGGTCAATAACCGCAAATTAACCATCAGAGAAATAGCGGAGGACTTGAACATTGCCTATGGATCCGCCCAAGACATTGTGGTTAATGATTTGGGTTCCCGTCGTGTAGCAGCAAAGTTGGTGCCAAAAGACCTCAATTTCATGCAAAAAAGAGACCGTGTTGACGTCGCAAAAGGCATGATTTGCGAGGCTGAATCCGATCCCACATTCATCAAAAGGATCATTACTGGAGACGAGACGTGGGTTTATGAGTACGACACGCAATCCAGACATTAGGCAAGTGAATGGCGTTCACCAAATGAGCCGAGACCAAAAAAACCACGTCGTTTTCAGTCAAAAAAGAAGGCAATGCTGACGGTTTTCATGGATTACAACGGTGTAGTGCATCATGAATTTTTGCCAGAAGGCCAGACAGTAAACAAAGAGTATTATTTGGGCGTTATGAGACGTTTGCGTGAAGCAATTCGCCGAAAGAGACCAGAAATGTGGGCAGAAAACTCGTGGATTTTGCACCATGATAACGCACCGTCGCTCAGTGCTATCATTATTCGTAATTTTTTGACGAAAAATGCAACAAATACCATCCAACAGCCACCGAATTCACCTGATTTGGCTCCCTGTGACTTCTTTCTGTTCAATCGAGTTAAAAAACCATTACGGGGAACGCGTTTTAGCAGCCGAGAGGAAGTAATGGAAAAATCGCAGGAAGCACTGATGGACATACCGAAAACCGAATATAAAAAATGTTTCGAGGATTGGATCAAGCGCTGGCATAAGTGTGTTGCAGTAGATGGGGATTACTTTGAAGGGGACAATAAATTCCGGGAAATTTTTGATCAAGGTAGTATAGTCCCTTTTCTAAACTACGCGAAAATAATACTTACGAACACAATCAACTGACATTGCAAGTTCTCTAGATCTCCATTTCAAGGGGTCCGAAATTTTGCTTCGGCCATGGATCTTGTTTAATGCGTCAATGACTCAGGCTCGGAATTGATAACCTACTGATCTAAGCTTACAAAATAGAAGTGGACCAGCCGACTGCGACTGCGGCGGTCTACAAAAGGTGCTTATGAAAGTCTGTTTTTATTAGTTTGAATGAATCTGATTGTTTACTAAATAATAATGTCAACTTCCATCTCGAAAAAAACTAATTAATCAATTACTCATATTAGGATAAGAAATCCGAAAACATCCCACGAGCGATAGTTAATTGAAGTAATTTTCTAAAATAAAAAAACTAAACCCTTGTTTTTGTTTATTTTGTAACAATATTGTTACAAAATTGACAATTATCCTAATGAAATCAGTCTAGGGTTTAAATTCACAGCACGGATCTGGTGATGTATGGTAAGGTACATGACGAATAAAGGATCCACTCTGAAATATAGTTATTAATATTTCACAACTCTGACAAAAGGTTGGAGGGAATATATCTGCAGAAGTTCATTAGTTAAATCTGCCTAAGGAGATCACCTCAGAATTCAACATAGACGCTAGTTTTGATGGAATTATTTTAAGCACCGGGCTCATCTCAAAACTTAATAGAGATTTGTAACATTCAAGGGAGGTGTTCCTAGTCTTCGCATTGAACTACGCGTTTATAAAATTCTAATTATGATTCCATTTGAATTTTTTATTTTAAGTGACAATATTGTTACACAGTAAACAATTATCCTAATGAGAACAGTCGGCAGCAATTTTATGCATTCTATCTAAAAGTATTTATTTTTCATGCATTATTGATTTTGGTTTCTTAGGTACGTAAAAAATCAGTTTTTTCGTGTGTCCCATGTATCTCAGGAACTGGTAGAGACGGATCCGCGTTCAAAATATGGATTAAGAAGACTTCTAAGAAGGGTACTAAAGGGTGATTCCGACCTCAAGTAGGCGAGATCACATTATATCGTACTGAACGTAAAATAAATGTTTTAATTAACCCTTGGATTGATTCTAATTCACTTGCGTTGCCATGCCATTTCTACCTCCCTTAATTCAATTGTGTGTGTATATATATATATATATACATATATATATATATATATACATATATACGTGTATATATATATAACGTATATACGTATATATATATATATATATACATAAACACATTTCCTTTATATGTGTTCCTATCCCTTTTCCTTATATCTGTTTCTGTATATATGAGTATTTATTCGCCGTTTGGCGGGATTTCGTGTTTGAATGTGTATTTGGCCAATGTGGCTCATCTCTTTCTTCTGGCTATGCGTGCCACGAAACGCACTGTTCCTTTCCTGTATGATGTTGTATGAATTCTAACCCACTGTCCTTTCCTTTCCTTGTGTATTGTCTATTTCTCCTTTGGTGGGTGAAACAGCCCCCTGACGCCATCTCTTGGCTAAAGAATCGGGGCGCTTGGCGACATATAAGACCCACGGATCTCAGGGTAAATTACATATCCTCGATAGCTCAAGTGGTTAAGAGCATCCGCCCGGCAAGTGGAAAGATCCGGTGTTCGAGTCCCGGTTGAGGAAATATTTTTACTCTTGTGATCCGTTCGATTCCGCCTTCCCCACCTCTATTGTGTTCGTCCTTTATATGTGTTCCTATCCCTTTTCCTTATATCTGTTTCTGTATATATGAGTATATATATATATATATATATATATATATATATATATATATATATATATATATATATATATATATATATACTATTATTTTCCTACCTCTGCTATTATTTCCCCAGCATTCTTCCTTCTATGATCGCCTTTGTTGTCCCATTTGGTCTCTCAGTATCTTCTGTAGCTACTCGACCTGCCTTCTTCATGTTTCTACCAACAACCCTCTATCATGCCTAGAACTTTGTCGCTAGTTTTCCTTCCCGTTCTGTTATTTTTCCCACTTTTCTCTATACACTTATTCCAAAAGCCTCCATTTTTTTGCGCTAATAATTTTGCCGAAACAGATACAACTGCGGTCATCATCAGAGTTGCCGCGGGTCTTCTCTTTATACGATTACACAAGGTACACTACTTCAAATCTCGCATTTTGGTAAAACCTCCTTTACCTAATGCAATACCCCGAACACTCTGCCCAACCTCGAGAGCATCTTGTAAGTGGGTAAATATTTCTACCTGTTTTATTCGATGACCCCCAGTTTTAATCTTAATATTAGCCAACTAATTTTTTGAAAGTACCATTAACTTTGTTTTTGTGATACTAATAATCATCCCACATGCATGACATTGATTCTGTAGTGCTCTAAGTAATGACTGTAAGCATTTAGCTGAGCAGATACATTTGATAACGCTTCGACTAACGCTTCCGCAAATACATTTGATTTGATAAGCCCTTCCTCTCACTCGAGCCTTCAGCTCTTCCCATACTTCCTTTACCATTTCCTCCACATTAGTATTGCAAAGACCATGTGCTATGGATTTCTCTACCTTACTAACCTACCTAGCACTGCTCAACCCGAAACTTCATTTGCCGGCCAAAATTGGGCAGTCTGGGGCGTTCAGATTCTGAGTTAGTTTACCCATCTGTTCAAATAACTCCCATCTTATATGAAACGTTCATTAATTCATTCCAGTTGGTTCGTTAGGTCTCCCTAATATCCAGAGAGCGTATCAATACATCCTGATTGTATTCTATGTTTCTTTCTACTAATTACCACACGCACTCAGGATCGCATTCCCTTTCAATATCCAAAGTCACCAGCCTATTATCTTTACCAAGTAGTCCCTTGATATATTCATTCCATTTTTTCAGAACCTCTTCTGCTTTGATAAATATTTTACCCGTTCCTTCTTTAATAGTGTAGATGATTTTTTCTTTTTATATCCTATCCGTTTCTTCACCTTTTAGAGTAGTTTTCCCATTGCGCCTTGTCTCTGCAAACTCTCCATATGGTCGCAATCTTGACACTTCTGTCCTCCATGTTTCTCTTGCCTAATTATTTACTCCCCTCGGTTTCTCTTATAAATTGTTGTACGTTCTTCGCTCAAATTCTGTGTTCGCGTTTTTCCATTGTCTTTTCTCATTCATCTCTCTAATCATACCTTTGGTAATCAATAGTTGTTTAAGATATTCTAATCTTTCTTTTACTGTGCGCGATTCCTTATCCTCCCTCAGAATTTTAGTAACTTCTCCCGGTTCTTCTTACGCATCGCTCTTTTAAAGTGTTTCAGAAATCCTTTTGTCCCTCTTTTCTTCTTCATTCTATTAGATTTAGGAGATTTATTGGAGTTGAATATTTGAAATTGATTTTAATGGGAATGTTAACGGATGGAATGAATCAAATGACTTTTTCCTCAGAATCGGTAGAGTTCTCACACCATTAAATTACTTCAAACTCACCTGTCTTTAAATATTTTTTGTATTATTTTACCGAGTTATTTTATCGATACGTAAAATGCATTAATTTTTCTTTGATTTTCTGTCACTCAATCCGAAACTTACGAAAGTAGAAACCACGCACATTGCTGGAGTATTTACTTCATTCCATGACATTCTAGTTTTAAAAATATCACAAAAGATTGAAATATTTCTTCCTTCAGCTTATATTAGATCCTCCTGTGGTGTGTCAATCACCCGCCAATTTGGCCGGTCGTGGATGTAGTGTTCAGCTTTCTAAATCCAATTTGGAAGGTCCACGAGAATTTTCTTGTCGAAATGCCTTATCCTCTCTCCTGACTGGTGGATATAGAGCGTTGGGAATTCTCAATTTAAAAATAAGAGCCTAATTGACAGAGACTAAATGCTGAGCCAACTACTCTCAGGACTCTCGCGACACCGAGGATTACCTACTCAATATATGTCATCCCCTCAATTTGGATGTCAAAGATTTTAAATACAATAAGTAAGAGGAGAATATTTACTTTCGTCTCGTGCTCCTAAATTATACTTAACCATACATTTCGGGTGATAGGTAAATGAGATAACGATATGAATATATAATTCATTCATTTTTTAAACCATCTATAATTCTGACAGATGATTATCAGGTCGTTGAATAAAATGAGACTGAGATGAATGATAAATATGTGCAAAAGAAGAAAATGCCATGTGGAATAAAAAAGAAAAAAACTAAATTGATCCTGTACAACGGTTTTGTCAGTATAAGAAAATAATGGAAAGTTTCAACGGAGAGAATCCATGAGTAGAATCGTACACCAAATGAAGAGGTGGAATCAGTTAAAGAAGGGCCCCTGGGTGGGAGAGCTTTGCCTTACCTTTGAATAGAGAGGAACGTAGAAATATAGTCAGTAAACCTTCAGATTAAAAGAAATAAATTAAGGGTACTAAGGACTAAAAAGCAGTCCAGAGTTTGATTTTGCACGCAGCTGAAGTAGTTCGCAGGATCATAAATAAGAGAGTGGAGAGCAAGGCAAATGATTGCTTAGTGGATGATGGGTTTGAGCTCAAGAAGGGTAGAATCACACGTGACGACATAGCAGTAGCAAATAGTGATGAATATAGGATACAATCAGGATGTATTTTTCTGTTTCATAGATTTCACGAAGACGTTTGATAGAATGAATTGGGGAAGAATTAATGGATGCATTGAAGAAAATGCGAATAGATTGGAGGGATGGCAGATTAATCCGCAACCTGTACATGTCTCAGATTGCTCAGGGACAAGTGGAGGACGTAGGATCCGGACGGGCGGTGTTTGGAAGAGAAGTAAGGCAGAGTTGTCCCTTATTCCCTATCCCATTCAACGTGTGTGTATCTGTTAAACAGTCAAGGGTTTATAAGCATGACGTTTTTTTTAACTCTTGGAAAAGTTACGATGGAGTTTTAGTCAGGCAAAATGATACTATTCAAATAACTAATGCTTACTTTCTAATTACTATTGATTCGCTCAGAACCCCATCGACCATTAGAGAACCAGCTGATAAAAGTGTCTCATCACCACAGAATTCAACATGAACGCTAGTTTCGATGGGATTATTTTAAGCACCGGGCTAATCCCAAAAAATGCTAGAGATTTGCAACATTCAAGCATCAAGGGAGGTATTCGTAGTCCTCGCATTGAACTACGTGTTTATAATATTCTCATTATGATTCCATTGGGTACTAAAGGCTGCTGAAATTCAAATTCTCAAGACTATGAATAAATTTGGCCAATTAATTATTCCAAGCCATTTAATAAAGTTCCCGCATCCCATGCAGTTTTTGCAACACCTCTTATAAAGCGTGACCTTGCATTATTTGAGAACAGCTTTTACATCCCTGGAACGTAGGGAACACAGTCGAATCTCTTTAAAAATCCTTCGACATCCTGGAACCTTTCAAAAGATATTGAACTGTTTCCTTGGACTGTTTGATGCATTCTTTAGGCTAAGCAATAAATCAAACCTATCAAAATTTATTGAGGTGACTTGCTAAATCTATAACGTGACTTAATTATCTTGATTATTTCTGTAACAGAAAGCAGCCATAAATTGAAAAATGGCAAATGTTCAATGGCTTTTGAGGGGTTTCCACGATTTTTTGGGAAAATTAATTCCGGTTAACTGAAGTCCAATGATAGATTTTTGGTTTAAAAATAAATTTAAAAGGAGCATGTTCGCTTGAGGGTTTTTGGAAATTATTTCTTCTTCCATAAGCTTCCCATAATGCTTAATTATACCTCAGAATCATTTTTTGGGATTTTTATACACGCCCAGCATACTTTGATCTTATAAAACTCATGGCATCGGTTAGCGCCTTCGTGACGTTGATGTAACAAAATTTTATCGGCTATTGGACCGAGAGAGAATTGTATCTCTTTTATTTTATCAATCCCTCTGACACGCCTCTCTCAATCTCCCCCTCCTCCCCTCCCACAAGGCGTTCACTTCACCCTCTCCGCCCCATCAAACCTATCCAACCACCTCCCAGTGGTCTTACTTTCTCCCGACACCCCCCTCACCCTCACCAACCCCTTACCCCCACACCCCCCTTTATCTCTCTCGGTCGCTCTTTCTTTTTCCAGTTCATGGAAAAATTTCCCCCGGCAAGACCTCCCACACTTCCCGAGGAGCACTCTCTCCTCTCCGTTTCCTCTCCACCAATTGCCCCCTTTCCCCACTCTTCTCCCCGTCACACGGCTTCCACTTCGCCCGATTATTCACATCCAAAGTCCCCCTCGTCTTCCCTCCTCCCGCCTATGTGGTCTTCCTGACCCCTCCTCACTCTCCCCCTACACCCCGTGTTCCTCCTCAACCCAATAACCCGTGCACGGTAAATCCAAATCTCGTCCCCCATTCCGTGTTACCTTCTGCTGTACAATGCGCTCTCCCGCCCCCCCCTTGGCAAACCTTCCCCTCGCAACCCTCTACAACCACCCTCGTTCTCCCAAGGCACCCTCTCCTCTCCACCGCAATCCATTTCCCCGGCTCTGTTAAATAAAATTTCCCGGTCGCCGGGCCGCCCCCTTCCCCCATCCTGTCGCCGACTTCCCCCGTCCTTCTCCCTTTCTTACTCCCCCAACTCGATCCCTCTCCAACCTCGCGTCCCTTCTCCCACGGATTCCCCACTCTCTTCCTCTCTATCCCTCTTTAATTCCATTATCATTGCTCTCAGGATTGTGGGGCTGTCCATTTCGGTCCGCGTCAAAAAGGTTAGCGGGCTAAAACTTTTAAAATGGGCAAGGCAGAGCATAAATTATTCAAATTTTGGACTAAGCCGTTCGTGCTATTCGGAACCGTCGAGAAATTTCTTCTCCTCATTATTGTTTTTTTTATTAATATCTATTATTTTATCATTCCCTGGAAAAGCACCGAGGGAACGTGGACGTTTGAAATTTTACGCACACATATAGACACAACTAACTTTACCGTTTGGTAGAGCGTGCGTGAAATTTACTCATCAGTTTGAATAATCAGGGATTCGCAGTAGTGTGTATCTCATAAATTTTTCATACAAAAATTCGCAAAATATATAAAGTATTCTAATTATGCCTTTTCAGAGCCATTCCCTAAAATGAGGTCCTATGGTGAACTAATATTTATGAATTAAGTCGAAGGATTCATGATAACTGCGAAGATATTATTATATAAGAATGACATAATAAACGTAGACGTCATGTTCTACATGAAAAATATCTAAATGTTAAAAAATGAATCAGCCCTGAAGATTATCAAGCTAATTTAATAAGAAACATTTTCTCTGGAACGCAAGTCTCTATTTTGTTACTTTCCTATCATCATAAATGGAATTCCATAAAGTCGCGGTCCCAAATATTTCTAAATAAGAATATTAAGAATACTGTATAGGAAAAGGAAGAGAATGGGGCTCTTAAAATGTCTCTAAGGAAGGAATGGAGAAGTAAATAATGTAAGACAACAATCAATAGGAGGTTCTTGAGACACGTAATAATCGTTTAGGGCCGACCAAAAGCTAAATTCGTGAAATCGATAGAAAACCTGAATAAATGAATTATGAGACGGATGAATAACGAATTTCAGTTTCTATTCCATTGGTCTTTACCATTTTTAGCTGAAATGTGCAAGCATACTACCTTGAACAAAAAGTTCCCGGAATAACCACCGTGTGGCGCTCCCATCGTTCCGATTTGAGTTCTGTTTTTTTGTTAAATTGGTACATCTGTTGTTGATATTCCCTTTAAATCTTAGTGTCATAACTTGACATTTGCAAAAGTTACGTAGCCAAGAGTACATCTATCTCTGTGTGTGTTGGCGATTTTTTACAATTTCAGAAATGGATTTAAATTTGCAACAACGAACTTGTATTAAATTTTGCGTAAAAAACGGATTTAGTGGCGCACGGACGTTGGAAATTTTGGAAAAGTGTTTCGGCAACGATTCTCTAAAAAAAACGGTCGTTTACCAGTGGCACGAGCGGTTCAGAAGTGGTCGTGAGTCAATCGAAGATGATGAACGCAGTGGCAGACCATCGACATCGAAAGTCGGTGAAAAAATTGATAAAGTAAAAGAAATGTTGGTCAATAACCGCAAATTAACCATCAGAGAAATAGCGGAGGACTTGAACATTGCCTATGGATCCGCCCAAGACATTGTGGTTAATGATTTGATTAGCAGCAAAGTTGGTGCCAAAAGACCTCAATTTCATGCAAAAAAGAGACCGTGTTGACGTCGCAAAAGACATGATTTGCGAGGCTGAATCCGATCCCACATTCATCAAAAGGATCATTACTGGAGACGAGACGTGGGTTTATGAGTACGACACGCAATCCAGACATCAGGCAAGTGAATGGCGTTCACCAAATGAGCCGAGACCAAAAAAACAACACGTCGTTTTCAGTCAAAAAAGAAGGCAATGCTGACGGTTTTCATGGATTACAACGGTGTAGTGCATCATGAATTTTTGCCAGAAGGCCAGACAGTAAACAAAGAGTATTATTTGGGCGTTATGAGACGTTTGCGTGAAGCAATTCGCCGAAAGAGACCAGAAATGTGGGCAGAAAACTCGTGGATTTTGCACCATGATAACGCACCGTCGCACAGTGCTATCATTATTCGTAATTTTGTTGACGAAAAATGCAACAAATACCATCCAACAGCCACCGAATTCACCTGATTTGGCTCCCTGTGACTTCTTTCTGTTCAATCGAGTTAAAAAACCATTACGGGGAACGCGTTTTAGCAGCCGAGAGGAAGTAATGGAAAAATCGCAGGAAGCACTGATGGACATACCGAAAACCGACCGTAACTTTTGCAAATGTCAAGTTATGACACTAAGATTTAAAGGGAATATCAACAACAGATGTACCAATTTAACAAAAAAACAGAACTCAAATCGGAACGATGGGAGCGCCACACGGTGGTTATTCCGGGAACATTTTGATCAAGGTAGTATTTTATATTTCGGTGATGTTATCAAGTAGGTAAAAATATTATCTCAATCTATATTCCCAGTCGTAATCCTTTTTTACTTCAATACAAGTTGCTTCATGTTAAATTTATATAAATTCATTATTAATTTTCATTGTATCATTTTAATGAGAATGATGATATCCTATTCCGGGTTTTCACGGCGTACCTGTGCTATTAAAGCGATAACCATTTCACCCAGATGCCTTGCAAATTGGAGACGTTGGTATGAATACCACAAAATTATGATCACCAGAATAAGGAAAATGTGTTAAAAACCTTAGCGCCGTAAGTAGTTCTTCATTAATTTCTCCTGAAGCGTCCAACTCGTAGATATGTTAATACTTCTATTAACAAAGTACGGGAACTTGATCCAGGAGCACCAAAAATGAGATAAATTCATTAATTTCCTAATGTAATCAGTGCTAAGTCATATCTATTCAGGCATATTTGCTAAAAAGAGAAGTTCATATTCAAAATGGCACCTTCTTTCTTCGTATTCAATAGACCTGCTTAAGTTGAATTTTTTCTTTATATGTGGTGATAAGTGATATTTAAGCTAACTCCTTTTAATATAGAGTGGGATTAGCTGTTAATTTTGGGAAAGAATTTAGACTGTATACTCTTTAGTTATATGTACGCCTCTTGTATGTAACTGTTTTTATTTTGGTAAAAATTTTATTAACTCCTTCGTTCGTGCAAAAACCACTTCAAAATGCTTCTGAAGTCAGACTATTCAAATTTTCCCCGGACGGCAACGGAATGAAGAAATAACCCTACCATACAGAAGTGGGTTATTCATTTTTCGCTAGACCCTCCAAAAGAACCAGCATAACTCCTTCCATAGGCGGTCAGTTTCACTCACACCCTTTCACTTCCCTGTTTTTGCCCACGATTACACCAAAAGTAGCGAAGATATCGTCCCGCTACCCGAATTAAATTCACCCGGCGCAGCACGCTTGGAGTGAGCATTCATCCGTTTTGCTGTCCCCACCATTTTAACCGCTCGAGCCAGAATTATTCGGTTTTGGCTAGCAGCCAAGGGGAAACCCCATCGTCGGCGGTGATTATTTCCGCGTGGGCGTGATCGAGGTTATCCTCCCCCAACATCCGTGGGTGGCCGCGGAACCTTTGGAAATATCCGTTCCGCGAACACTTAAAAGATGTTTGCGGCTCACATCTCGATTTCCCTTAATTTATTTTCAAATATTTACGTTGGCAGCACCTGTTGAGCTGTTGGACCCTCGCCACTTTTGAATGACGCCCGGGTGTGCTCAAGAGCCTTTGCTTATTGGACGACGCTTAAAATCGAATAATCACCACTCATTCCCGTTTCCGGCACACCCACCACACCTCTTTCGCTCCCCTACAGAACCCCTCCCCCCCCCCCTTGACGGGCTCGTTGAGAGCATTACGGGAGAATAATGTTTGTCTCTTTTCTGAAGATAAAACGGATGACTTCCTATATATAGTATGTACACCTAGAATGAACACAGGTGGCACAACGGAACGTGCTAAATATGAATGGCGCCGTGATTTCGATCGTTTGATACAAATGACTGCAGACTTTCGAAACAGTGTATTACAATTTACTACAATCTATTACAATTTTGAACAATTACTATTACAATTTATTCCAAATCTATTACAATTTACTACAACCTATTACAATTTTTTTTACTTCGCCTGGAAACTCTAGAGAATAACCCCAAAGTTCGAGGTAAACATGTTTCCGGCGACAAAAGCTATCAGCCAGCGTCCATTAATTCGTGCCTCGATGATGCTTGATCACGTAATGCATTAGTCGTAACGACGAGAAGGCATTAATTTGCCTCTAAAATTGCTTTTGATAAGAGAAAGGGGATTGATTGTATTTGTTAACGCGTAGATGGGCCAGTTTTATTTAACGACATTCGGAAGCGGTGATAAATTTTCGCGTGCACTCAACCGCACGCGCCTTCTCTCAAATGATATCCGCCCATAACAACGATACTTTTTTATTTTCCCAGGATTTCCTTGTCATCGAAGGAAGGAGTGTAATACTTCGTCTTGTATCAAAATCAGAATGCTGCTAACGGTGAGTTTGCCATCAATTATCTTTCTATTATCTATTATTTCCGGTATTGCGTGTGGAAATCCGTCTAAATAATTGTTCTCGTATTGTTATGATCAGTGTTGTGTATTAGTGCGTTTTAAATTATTGTGTTAAATAAACTTGTAGTGTCTCTTAATGCAACCTTTCATTTTTATTTCGGCAACTTTAATAATTAACGTTTTTGTTATATCAGTAAAAACAACGCAGAATCTGACATGTTAAAATTTAATCCGTTGGACAAAAGTAGGGGAATATACATGCACTGTATAATTGTAATAGAAAAGACAAGACATGCACGAAGAATAATTTATATATTGTATTAATTATATTTAAGGTAAAAACTCCCGTTGATATGAGCAGGAATAAAATTTCAAAATATGCAGACTTTACTAAAATGAGTTAGTTTCATCGGTAAATAAAGTTGAGTCACTCTAGCCGGATGAATAGTTATCAATATAGTTAGGTGAAGAAATTTTCTTAGTAAATCTCTTTTTTATTTATTAAGGCGTTAAATGTGCTTAATAGTACTCGTAAAATCATGGAAAATAAGTACCCTTATGATTAAATAACAGGATCTTTTAATGCCTTGAGCTTTATTCTGAATCATTCAGCCACACTATTATTTTATTGTTCCAGTTTAAGATTGTTTCATCAAATATCTTTATTTAATATAATTCAAACTGTAGCTCATTTTATGCGGTATGGAAGTATACCAGATGAACTCTATATCCTGTAAAATATCCCGAACCTATAACTTAGCATTTTCACAGTATTTTTCGTATTAATCCACTCAGATAATTAATAAATATTTGTGTGACTTCGTTAATATAGTTATCGTGGATTTACTGATGATTTATTACTTTTCTATCAATTGAACTTAAAATTTACCTTCTTCTGTGTTAATCCTTAAAGGAGGATTACTGTATGTCAAATTTTCCATCATTGCCAATGATTTATCAGGTATATGCTGAGGAATTGAAATACTGGAAGTGGTAAAGCTAAGGTAAGTCTTGAAAGCAGGCTAAGATTTGATTAATTAAGATTTGAGGATGATCAAGATTTAGTTAGTTGGCCTTTAAATTGATTGCATGAACTGTTGAGGGCATCGTAGAATTAGTGTAAGAGGTTTGAGATGAAGATAAATGTTGATAAAACGAAAGTAACAAAATTCTCAAGAAAGAGGAAGGTTAAGTTAACAACGATAGGGGAAGAAATAAATTAGAGAAGGTAATCACTTCGGGAAGTTTTGGAATAGGCATAGTAGGAAGGGCATTAAGAGGAAAATTTGGGTTAACGAAAGGAGAATGAACAAAGAGGGGGTGAATTGATGACGGTAACTCTTTAAGAGTTGAAGAAAAAAATAAGCGGAGACATTGATATGAAACGTAGCTTTGTGTGAGGCTTCCAAAGCCATTTTTTCAAGGGATTATGGCTAGCAGAAGCTTTAGAGCCGGGGGTGAGGAGAAAGGCGGAGGAAATAGGATGGACAGAGAGGAAGGAAGACAAACAAAGGAAGAAGTTGGTGAATACATACAAAATTCCTCTCTTCCGCTTCAATGTTTTGGCGTGATGGGAGGAAGGGAGGAAGTTGTTGGCCAAAATTTGAAGAAGACAAGTAAAGTTGGTGGAAGAGATATACTTTACTGAGAGGGAACGGGATGCTGAATTTTGTAATGAAAAATTTTGGGAATGCAAAGGTAAGAGTAGACTTTTAAGATGTCAAGAAGAAAGGCGCAAGAATGCAGATACGAAGAATGGTTACATTTATTGCAAAAGGCCCTTATTTCAGGCACTGCCTTAGAATAATTAGGTAGTTTTTAGACGTTTGCTTTTGCAAGCACCTAAAATTATTTTTTATCCACGAGTGATTGGTAACTTGCCTCAAGCGCTAATTTTTCAGGCGATACTGGAGAGGTGTTATCGCAAGCCTCATGTAACTTAATCAGTTGCCAAGCGTGTTACCATTTTGAAAATATAAAAGTGCAGCTTCCTTGCTCAATATTTGGACGAAAAAATTGAGTGATATTGAAGTTAAAAATTAACAATATTTAGCATTATTTTATTAGTCACTAAAGAATTCATAATAAGGTACAGAATTATCAAAGTATTTTCTGGGGATTTATTGATGGAAGCATTTTTTTACTAGTATGAATATGAATTTCCAATTTATTTGGCTATCTCAAAGGAATCCATATCCCTTTTTCCGCTTTTAAACGATCCGGTGGAGTACCACTCAGTTAGAGTGATAGGATTTGAGTTGGTCTGGGATCAATACAAAAAATTACTTGAATGTTATGGCATGGGAATCATTAAATTTTTGTTCTTTTTCGTATTATTCTCCTGTGATCACTTTGCTTTAATCCAGAGGCCCACTTCGTATGCCATCTATTTTGTAACACGGTCCCATCCCATTTCCTGCGAACTTGGGATTTTATTGGCCCAAAATTACGATGCGCTTCGGGAATTTTGCCGCCTCTGATGGGAGCTCCATTAAAAAAAAAACGTGCTAAAGCAAACAAAAAGCAGTGAAACTTGCTGGGAATGTTGAACTATTCTTCGTAAAGCTGAATGTATTTGCATCATTGCTTTCCCGGTACACGTTGGTATTCCTCTTCTCATATCCATATATTTTTCTCGCTGCCAATGTGACAGCAATCGATTGGGGACCTACCAACACACTCTGCCCATATAGAGGTACTCTCCCACCTTCAATCAATGTAGATAATTGGAAAATTGAGCCTTCCTTTTGGTTTATCATCGTACCTTTGTGTAAAATGTAGTTAATCGTCATCAGATCCAATTTCCACCGAATTAGTTTGAACACCATTTCCATGCATACGCCACGCAGCCGATTCAAAGAAATTTCCTTTATTTGAGTTTATGATGCAGTATAACCCAAGAATTGAGTTCCTATCTCAAGGTACTATATTACTATATTAAAGGGAGAATTAATTGGACTCTTGAAAGACTGTGCTCGAGAATTTTCTAAGATATGCTATCATTAATTTTTCTTTTTGCTTAATTTTGCCGTGTCTCTCGATGAATAAAACCATTAAAATCATTAGTGTCTTTACAAGTAATATTCTTTCATAGTTACTTTTTAAAGTATCAAAAATACAACTTCAAAATTAAAAATTTGTCCTTTGATTTATTAGCATGGTAATGTCAGGAAAATTGAAAATTCATTTTGTCGATGTACCCCCTCCTTTTACCTGACTAGATGTATAGCGCTGACTTCGCTTTATTTCCGCTTTATTCTAACATACTATATTCTCCCCGGAGCTCTGTTATTTTTTTATTTCTGATACTCCCATCATGTAGTGAAAAAAAGGTGTAATATCCATTCCAATATGTTGGAACCAGGGATTCGATAATACTAAGAAAACGATCCCCGTTGAACATTTAATCAAAATTAAAGTTCAAGGAAACATTATATTTATTAGTAGTTTATTGTTGAAGTTTAAAAGATAAAGTCGCGAAATATTATCATCTTATCCAAAGCACAGGCACAGATTTAATTATTGGAACTGAAAGCTGATACCACTGATCTACTGATATCGCCGACGGTGAAATTATTTAATCCTTTTCCGTTTTCAGAAATGACAGAGTAAATGAAATCGGGTGGTGCCTATATTGCAGTAAAACTGTTGTATTAGCAGAGCTGAGGTAATTCCAGATAACGGTCTGGAATGGTATTTAATTTTGAGTCCTGAATCAAAAAAAATCTACGCATGCGCATTTTACAGGCCATCGGACGACAAAGATAAATCATTTATAGAGCTAGACCGGCAAATCAAACCTGTCTCATCCTAAAACAACGATCAGGACATTATGATCGGTGGACTTTCAATATTTTGATTGGAGCATATACTCGTATTCGTAGTTTTAAAACTGGGGATAAAGATCAGTATACCTGCGAGTTGCTTTTACATTCTTTTACGTTAAATCCCATGCATCAACTCGTCACTTCACCTACTAGGGGCGATAATATTCTTGATTTCTAAGCAACGAACATACCCAAGAAGTCTTAAATATAGAAAATGTCAAAGGAATTAGTGATCACAAAGGAGGCAATTCTATGTTTTCCCTGTATGGGGTGCGACTTAGAGACCTAAAATAAAAAATTACTTTTGCAAATAAGGGGATTATAAGGCCTTACTATCCGTGCTAGAGAGTCAATTTACAAATTTTAAGAACGATAGTAAACACCGAAATACTGACGATACGTGGAATCACTTCCTTGACAGCTCGCGCTCAGTTGAAAAATACAGGCCTGTAATGACCCTAGCAAATCATCCGGGCCTGATCAAATACTAGTTCGTAAATTTAAGGAATTGGTGTCGGAAATGACACCGTATTTAGAAATCATATTTAAGGAATCGCGAGTAGGTCTCAAGGTTCCCATCGATTTGTAAACGTCTAATGTAACACCAATCTTTAAAACTGAGACAGAAGAAACGAGCAATTACAGAAATATCCCTCACATCTATACCATGCAAGGTCATGGGACATACAATTGGTAGTACGATAGAGAGGCACCTCGATAGTCAAGAGTTATTGATGAAAAATCAGTCCAGTTTCCGAAAGGAAAATTCTGTGAGAGACAATTTGCGCTTTTTGCTCACGATATCTTTAATTTGGGATGGAGCAATGTTCCAATGGACGCAGTTTTTATAGATTTTTTGAAAGCTTTCTGCAAAGTACCGCATGGAAAACTGCTTACAAAGCTAGAAGCCTATTACATAGATAAAAGGACCTTTGGCTGGATTGAAGACTTTTTGAATGGTCTGGTACAAAGAGTAGCCATAGATGAAGTTAGCTTAAATGCAGTAGAAGTCACTTCATATGTTCCCCAAGGAAGTGATATCGGACCTTTTTGATTTCTCCTTTACGTTAAAGATATTTATTATTTATGACCACTCCGTGGTCATAAATAAGATACGTTTAATTGCTCAGGATGCAGTGGTTTAAACAGATATGCTTAGTCGCGGGGGGAAATATAGCTTAAGCAGATGACCTTGATATAAAACGCTGGTGTGACACTTAGAAATTAAAATTAAACTTAAAAAGTGAGTAGAGATGGATTTTTGGGATATGAGCAATTCTCTCCCGAACGCCTACTGCATCGGGAATACTGAAATAGAATGCGTAGAATCGATTAAATAATTTAGTCGAGTCTACACATTTTATTTTCCCCTTCAAGGCAATGCCCTGACTCTCGACCTCTCCTGGTTGAATCATTTACGAGGAATAGATGGACAAACTAACAAAAAACAAGGATTTACTAGAAGAGTATTGAGGAAATGTGACGAAAACATTACAGAGCAATGTAATATTTCGCTGGTTGGGCACCATTTGAAATATGGTGCTAGTATATGATATTCGTATGAAGTTGGACTGGTGGCCGGATTAGATCGCGGGCAACGTAGAGGAGCTAGATATGTTAAGCGTTGCTATGATGAGCTGATTAGCATATCAAAATTATTAGCGGAGCTTGGTTGGGATTCACTCACAGAGCGAAGTTTAAATTATGGATGAAATATCGTGCATAAATTGGAAGAATGTCTCTTTGGTGATGATGTGGAAAGTGTATTATTAGCAAAATTATACAGAAGGAGGTCATTTAAATTAAATTAAAGATATTAAATGTCAGAAGTTAGATCGAAGATGTATTTTTTCCCACGAGGGATAAGGGATCAAATAAACGTCCGAACGCGCAAAGGGGGAAAGGTATTTTTTTTCAAAAGTAGTCTGTTGTGAAATCATCCCCTGCCACACACTCCAGCGGTGGATTGCTGGGTGCCATGTGTTAATAAAATGATAAAAGGCATATTATCTTCTCTTGTTAACTGAAAATATTTATTACATAAGTCATGAAAGAGGTATCTTGCTTTATATATGAACTATTATCGATTTTTAAAGTAAGACCTTGAACTCTCTGAAAAGGTTTTTTGTTGAAGTCATTACTCTTGTCGTTCTTAATAATTTTCTAAGTTTCAAATCACCCCGTTCTCGCATTAGTTCTATGAGTATGTTTTATGCAATATAAATCCATATGCATTTGTTTCTTTCCTATTGACGTATCATTTTACTAAATAGTGCGATTTATCTTCCAGCTAATGATGAAATTAATATGTGTGTGGTAAATTAAAACATTTGAAAGATTTATTATGCCTTATAGAAAGCCTTTCAACGTGTCTTAAAATAACTATTGAATTTTAATCCGGAAAGCTTCCAGGGAACATAAAAACCATTAAACCTCATGACAAACAACAAAAATATTGAGCATGAAAATTCCATGTAAATGTTTTCTCTAAGAGGCTAATCATTACATTATTTTTTACGTTTGTATTAGTTCTTACAAACGTTTTTTATACAACAGTTTCACTCACTCCTGCCATATGCGTAAATCAATCCGAATATTAATTTGCCAATCTCGCATTGTAAAATGCCTCACTCAATTTTTTCACCTTAAGCTCCTTTCCACTACCGACATTTAAGTCTGTCTTTAAGATTCAAATAGTAACAGATAATTTCTCAAACCGTCAGTATGCAACTAAATGCATTGATATCCAAGTAGTTTTCCAACACGCATAAGTGATTTTACCGGAAATTGTATTGTTCTAGCATCCCTTCTGATCTACAAGTTGTCGTTTGTATTGATCGATCAACAATAATAAAACTTTAATATTTATTGTTTAAGTAAATATTCATGTGTATAAAGGGAGTATACTATCAAAGTATGATGGTATGAAACACCCCTTACCACAGGTTAAATCCTTATTTCATTCATTACTCCTTTAGTCCTTTGGTGACATATGTAAAATAAACTAAAACGATCGTTTTCCGAAAATGAATGGGACATGCCAGCGTTGATTTAACTGACGACCTTATTTCTATATTACCTCAATGCTGCATTGATATTGCCAAGTAATTCGTGAGTAACAGCTAAATGTCGCTAAAATAGCCTGAAAATGTATTTTATCCTCCTGTGTTACGTATTATCATGGATCTATATTCAGAACGTGTGTAAATTCAAGCATTATATTGTGTATAATATTTTCTAACACAATGATAAGGGCTTGGTCTGAGAATTGATCAAACGAATTGCCGGGACATGATCGATATTTTGTCCAATCCCAAAGCAGAATCACTTTTCTCTTCGGTTTATTTCTGCGGAGTCCGCGGATCAAAAAGCATTTTTCCTCATTCATGTCAAAGTATCGTGATTTATTTCACCTTATGCTAGAACGCGTGAAAATAATTAGACCACGAGACTCGCATAAAGTGGCCAAAGGTGTTTTTCCTTGAATACGTTCTTGATTAGCGTCGATATCATGTAAACATGCATCTTATAAAAGTTCCCCAATTAGAAATTATACATTCTCATTTATCCATTACCATAGCCAACTACGAAGCATATTGGAAAAGTAAGGGCCGCTTGGTCATAATAAAAATAAATCCGTGAAAAAAATTTTTGTTTCATGCAAACCTATTCCACTTTTCTACACAATTGCCGCTAACTTCTAATCACTTCTGATAAAGCTGCACCATATTTGCACCCTTGGACTCCTGACCGGAGGACCCTGGTTCGATTCCTGATAATTCCTGAACTGCCTTACACTCAGTTTCACTCTTAAAAAGTGCGCATCAGTCAATGTTTTGATGAACGTTTTGTCTCTATGTCACAGCAAAAAGTGGTCTATACATAATACTCATATTTTCTGAATTATCCCCTCCTTTCTGATAGCAGAAAATCTTCTCACATTGCAAAAGGTTACAGAAGAATTTTCTGCCAAAAAATCCCTTAAAAGGTTTTGCTCTGATATTTCTTTTATTTGTGTGTGACACCACCTATTTTTACATGACTTTTATGTTGAACTTAGCTGGAATTAAAAGTTTCATTTCATATCTCCATTTAATTTAACATGTCTCTAAATTATTTTCCAGAATTAACAAGAGTCACAACTTTCGGTATCCGTTTAATTTCCGTGGAAATTGCTCTAATAGTTTCCGAATGTCATAGTTATTTATTTTTCGAAGTCAATTATTAGGGGTATGGAATTCAGGTAACTTCGAGCTGCCTTCCAGTTGGATGTTCATCCCTTTCTTTGATACCCGACATCAAACGTAGGTGCTCCGAAAACCTTTACGAATTCTATCGCGGGGGAATCAAAGGTGGGTTTTATTAAAATATGTCGACGGCAACCATAAAGGATAAAGGAATGTTCAAAATTAAATTTAAAATATCCTAATAATTTGCGTACATTTTTCAATTATAAGGGAATAAATAGTGGTAATTTTTATTTGTTTTGTTGGCTGATCCAAGAGGTAAAAGAGTATTTTCTTCAGTGGTTGGCAAACTTTAAATTAAATAAAGATAATTTACAAAAATGTTTGCATCGATCCAGGTTGGTGAATATTTTTGAGGACAAAAACAAGTTTCTGGTTCTTGCCATCGGCCTTAGGGTTCGTAGGGAGAGAAGAACATTAAAAGATAAATTCTCTAAAATCGGTTTGATTTTCCTTAACTATCCGTTTGATTTAGCATTAAGTATATAATTGACGATAAATTTAAAAATAACCGATTAGGGAGTTATGAAAATTGAATTTAAAAATATTTCGAGTACCTTAAAAAATACCTAAAATATTATTCGTATCTTAAGAAACTAATTCGGGAGTGCGAAAAATACTTTCTTTCCATTAAATATTTGGCCATTACTATAAATGCGTCATAATTTATGTTAAACCTTTTTTAGAGAAAAATCCGTTGGCATAACTTTGATCGTATTAAAAACTATCACATTCAAATTGTTATATACTTTTTCAATGCGTAGGAAAAAGAAATTATTTTAGTCACGAAAAAGATCGAATATGAGTATCCTCGACACGTTTAGAGATCGTCAGAACATGTTCGACCATTTCCACGAATGCAGTGACCTTGTAACTAGGAGGTCCCTCATTATGCTTCTCTATGACGTGAGAATATATTTTCTTCCGGAATTCGAACCACCAAAAGTGTCAGTTTATTATCATTTATTCCCCTACCATCGTTGAAGAAACATGTTTTAATTGATAAAAACTAAAAAGTTAGGCACATAATATGATTTAAAAGTTTTTAATGCAATATTTTATTTGAATACTTATGATATAATAGTACCATTGAAATATAGGAATATTCCAGTTGGGTTTTAATATTTTGTGTATTTTTAAAATGGGGTGATTGAAATTAACTGTGGAGAATATACTCCCGTTAAAACCCTATCTAGCTCAATTGGGCACCTGCGTTGCTCCTCGGAATCCAAAGCAATTTACTGGTGACCTGTATTGCGCAATGGGATTTTGTCTCATCGTTTCATTGATTTGACTTATATTTTGCTTTCTTAATAGTTTTTCCAGGGTGAAGAACTGTGAGTTTATGAGTAGTTATGAAATGAATAACCATGATTTAACCTGATAAATCACTCTCATTTGTCTATGCCCTTGAACTAAAAATTTTCTGTGGATCCAGACAAGCACTCTCTGTATTCCTATATTTAATTTTTCCTCGTAGTTACTTATATAAAGACATAATGACGTTTATTCATATTTTAAGTACTTAAATTCTGTCCAAAGAGCTTATTTAGGGGAGGGATTTACATAATAATATGTCTAGAGTAACCAGAACGTCCGGTTTTTTCCGTGCATGTCTTCTTTATTAGAGCTTCCTGGAATATCCGTGTGAAATTATAGTTCATAATTTTTTGTTCGATGAAACAATCTATAAGCGAATGTGTGGGTGCCTTAGCACTGTCAGGGTATATTATGGTGGTTTAACTTATATCATCTTATCGATAAGTTATCTTGTTATACTGTCATACACATATGCCGTTGAAAGTAAGAGTTATTTCATTGGAAACAATTTTAGTTCATAAGTAAAATGAAAGGTTTTTTGGTGTAACTCCGTGCGAAAAATTTTCATTGAAATCAGAGGAGCAAAGTATTTAGCAGAAGCAGTAAAGCGATGCCACGCCAACTTTTTAATTCACAGATGTATATTTCCAAAAACTTTGAAAAATATTGTCCCGTGATCAACACAGACTAACGGACACGTTTTTGCATTCTCTGTATGGAAAATTGACACTCCTGCATGGTGTTTGGCTCAAAGGCACCGATGAATTCAAGGGTAAAATGTGGGGGATGAATGGATGAAGTCGGTATGCATTCAGCAGCATACAGTAATGGTGTAGATATTCGCGATGAATTTGTCACGGAAGCAATGCAAATTGTTATTTTCGCACATTCGCACATAAATCGACTGAATGATCGGGAACGGCATCTGCTCTCGCATTTATCGTTCCTGTTTCCCAAGCAAAGTTCTATAATTGATTGAATAGAATGAGTTTTCTGAATTCGCTTCCTCCCGAATAACATATTATATTTATGCATATACGTTTTCTAGTCTTAGGATAACTTCTGAGAATTTATTTTACAATAAATTGTGTTCAGAGCTTCATTTAAAGTTGAAAAATTTCCTCTTTTTGCCTTAATTTTTCTGAAATTTCCTTACGTAAGGAATGCATCTCGAAATATTTTTACCAACTATAACCACTGTTTTGCTACCATCTACTTTCAAAAAAATGCTGAAATATGAAAAAATAAATCGTCACGTTTCATATATATATATATATATAGCCAATAGTTTCCAGCATAAAAACGTGCATTTTTAATGCACTCGTAAATAATGTTAAGAATGGGAATGTTGTAGAACAATGAATATAACCTTATGCAAACCGATTCGTTTGATTGTGGGCATCTTTGTGTGATCATTTTGTATTTGATTTACCCATTGTAACATTTTGTGGCGTTCTAAGAATAAAAAAGGTAATTATTTTAACAAGTTCTAGCTTACTGTCTCGAGGGGCGAATTAAGGTAATTTCAGAGACTTCACATGTACTTTACAAGCGTTCATTTGTTCATCAAATGGTTACAAATGAACATATTTTTCCTAACGACTTGCAGGAACGCAATTGAAATAGATTAACAAAACACCCTTACTGGTGATGGCCAATTCAGATCATTTATAAAGCAAAAATTATCCATTTCTCGGAGCGGTGAATAGAAATGTCACTTTTCACACGGACGCAAATTACCCCACCTCTAATCCTCTGCAGGTAAACCGATGGCGATAAGTTCTCGTACTACAACGAGGGGTCAAAAAAGGGGTCTCGCGATGCCCAGCCATTCAATCCGTCGGCAAAAACCAACGTGTCGGGCGAGCGAGCAAACTACGTACTGCCACCTACCCCGAGTCTAACGTCGCCTCCTTGGCCGTCATTCAATCACGGAGAGTTTTCGAAACTCCATCTGTCATGCGACGGGATAAGTGGAGGGGGGAGGTCGGGCGGGTGAGAAGCCGGGCAACCAACTCTGAAGGGTTGTCGGGGGGGGGGGGGAGGGCGTGAGAGAAATAGGGGAGGACTCCCTCACTTCTCACTTGACAAGAGATTGGACGTCGGGGCCACGTCCGGAGGGCGCTGCGGCTGGGAGGTTAAGAGTTCACGGACAGTGAGCCTTCGGAAGGGAGTAAGACGGATGGCATTCCCACACAACCCCATACCTCTCGCCTCTCCCCTTACCCTTTCGGATTTCCATTTTTCGGAACCATGTGTGATCGACCCAACATTGGGGCGGGCGGCGCGGGGGTGGGCGGCGGCGACACAGGCGGTGGATGAGACCCTGGGTGAAATATATTTCTACCAGGCGATCGGGAGCACCGACGGGGGATGCGTTCCCGGAGACCCGAATCCGAAAATTGATACCTTCGTGGGGCCACACGGACACGTGGGCGAGGAGCAGGTCCAGGTCGGACACTTTCGAGACCCCGGGGGGGATGGTGTTTTTTTATATCAATCCCCTCTCCCTCCCCCCCTACATGCACCCCGACCTCCTCTCGAAAATCGGGGAGCGACCCCGAAAGTGGAGGGTAAACAACGGGGAGAGAAAGATTTGAACGGGTGTCGGTCGCCCGATTCCTACCCGTGTGGCGTCCTCCTCCCGGGTCGATGATTGATGGTGGGCGGCTTCGTGGAAAAAGAAATGGCTGACCGGCTCGTGTGGGGTCGAAATTTTATATGCTAGTATGTTCTCGGGATACACTCTGACGCCCTGACCCATTCCCTCACCACATCCCCTCAGATGGCAGAGAGCTAGGAAGTTATCTGTACACTCATCCACCGCCGTCTTCCCTCCCACCACACCCCCACCCTACCCGACTACACCGCTCGTTATTGATTCTGAGTCTCGCTCATCATCACGCACCTCGGCTTCCGTGTATCCCGCAAGCTTTCACTCGAATTTGCTGATGTACTAATTCAAAGGCGGTGACGAAGATGCGTCAATGGGGTTGGAGAGATTTGAGGCAGGGTACGTGGATGAGAGATTGGGATGGCCCGGAGACAAAACGAAATTTTCGCCCGCGGGGGAGGTTCACCGCATCACTCCCCTGGAGGTAACCCATACCCTCCCCCTCGTCATCATCCGATTTTAACCCGATTTTTAGGGGTTGAAAGACGACTTCAGCCAATCTCGTCACGGACGCAAAACCGGGGAACCATCTTCAGCTCACTTAATTTCTTGCACCCCTTCAGTTTATGGAATGAGGATAAAATAACTCCCCCTCCCCGCACTCACTCAACTTTCCGTCTTCACCAAATAGCTGCGATTATGTAAGATCGTGCGGGTATTGATTTGCGGATGGCATGTTGGTCACAGGATGGAATGTGATTATGTTGGTTCTGGTTATAATTTATCATTTGCATGTTACTTTTATTCAGTTGCATACATTTGAAAATAATTTGGAAATCAGACGATAGAAAATTAAAAAGAGACCATTTAACCTTACATTCAGATCAAATTAATAAGAATTTGGATTCGCAATAGTGTTCGTGTATTAATACCGCGAGCTACCACAAAAAATAGAGATCTGCACGATCACAAAATGATAAAACGAGCTGACATAATATGCATTTACTATTCCTGCTTCGGATTTAATATAAATAAAATGCAAGAGAGATCATGAAATTGGTCTTTTCTTTGAAAATCAGCTACCTTGATTACCGTTTTCCAAATTAGTATCTTTAAGCCTTTAAAGCTGTCTTGTTCTCAACAAATCTCTTTGTTCTTTCACATTGTGTAAGTTGATATAATTTATCCAATTGAGTCAATCCCTACCATTGATCGTTTTCATTCCGGTGGATATCATTTCAATTATTCTCACAGAAGTTGATTTAACATGTATGTATAAGTTAAATTTGTGTGAGCAGCACACTCTTTCTCAGTAAGAAGTTTTGGAAGCACGAAAAAGGTAAATAGATGAGACCCATAACCATGCATCCCAAGCTTTCAATTTTCGCTAGATTTCAGGAGCCCAGTTCATGAAAGTGCTCAAATAAACGTGTGAATCTGTCTGTAAACTCTCTCATTACTCCATGGCAAACAACTCGCATCAAACAAACGGAATCGGTGCTTTCTGCGTCATTAATCCAAACATTAATCCGTAAATGTAGGAGTTGCTTTGAGTCATAAAATTTCGCGATGTGATAAATTGCACTCTAACTTCGTAGTGGCAGTATGTGTAGGGAAGTAGACATCAGGTAATTAGTAAACTAACAGATAGAGAGAAATTTGGTACAATTGAAAGAAAGAATAATAAAGAAACAAAATTATGCTGCCAGTATGGCAACAAAATCTTGATGATTATGGTAAAATACGAGAGAAGAGAACACCTAAAATACTGGGAGGAAAGCCTGTATGCATAGTGATAGTGTAGGTAAATAATCCTAAGCATAGTAAGCTTGAATTAGAGACGCACGGTGCTGAAAGAAATAGTTATTGCAGTAAAAGGAATAAAGACTCTAACTGTAGAGAGGAACTAAAACTTTAGTTGCCGGAGAGTTGAAAAACGGGGGCGGCATACTTCAGCTGATCTGGAAAATCAAGCGTCAAACGAGAGAAACTAACGATTGAATTGCGACAGTTGTTGAAACAATCCTGTATCAATATCGGTGAAAAATATTCTAATGAATGGGTGGTAGTACCATATAAAAATTGCCCATGTCAATGAAGGCAACAATGACCTCGTAAAGTATTGTAATACTATATAATAAGAGTATGTAAATGATCAAATATCCGCCTCTGCTTAATTTTCTCGAAAATCGCTCCATTTTATAAGGTGAAGTCATAGACCATAAATTCGATCAAACACGATAAACAAGCAGGATAAAAGGTTAGATTCATCTCACCTATCGATAAATATAACTGAAACAAATTACCCAGTACCAAGAACAAAGAACCTAGCTCAAAGTACCAAGAAAATATTGAAAAATAATGAATAGGCATTGTTAACGTAGCGGAAGGGCAACTTGTTAGCAAGGTAATCAGACAATGAAGTTTAGCAATACGTATACGAGAGATCATAGACTTTAGAAAAACTGCGGGTCCTCATGAATGGAAGGGGTAGAGATATGTAAAAAAATATCACGACTAAGCAATGTGAAAATTAATATATGCCGAGGAAGAGTCAGAAAACCTACTGCAAAGATTTTAAGGAGAATATAAATGAATAATTGTAACTCCTTGACAATAGACACATTAGCAAGGAGCCATTCCGGCACAAAGCCGCGATCTAATAGCATCATAAATGTGAATAGGACCGCATTGACTAAAGATAGAAGCAGATGCAACTGATAGACAAAACACGAGATGAAGATCAAAGCAATAAATGAAAATTTAAAAATCCGGAAAAATGAATAAGTCCAAGATGAAAAGAACACTGGAGGTTAGGTATGTAGAGAAAATGATGGCCATAAGAAAATTGAATCAATCAGAAGATAAAAATCAACTAACAAGTCGTTTAGGTGATTTTATAATGAAGCCAATGATATATCATTTGGAAAATTAAATAAGAAAGGAGAGGGCAAGGTTTCTGGAGGAATTAAAAAAGGTTATAATGGTTGCCTTATCGAGGAATGAGGGATGATAGAACTGTAAGGCGCGCATGGTCAAAATTTTCAATTGTCAAAGAAGATAATATAATCGGAATAGAATTTTTGAAGCATAATGAAATTGAAGGTTCAACGAAAGAGACCAAGATGTTGCTAAATGATACAAAGGAAAAGAGATGTACGTGTATAGAACTGAGGAGACGCAAGAGAATTAGCACCTAATGGGTAGGGAAAATAGGGAGGCTGCAGTAAGTAAACCTTCGGATTGAAAGGCTATTGATAGGGAGGTAATTGAGTATCTGTAGGGAAAAGAATCGACTGAGAGTTGTCATGCAATCGATTTTCTCATTGAAAACTAATGAACGAATGCTTTTTTCATTAACGAGTCAGTGAGTAAAAACGTTATCTGACTTTGTGATTCATTGTGCAGAATAAGTGAGAGTATTTTTATTTTCCCGTTAGATGTTTCAATTGTAAAGCCATTTTCATTTAGAAATGACCGTGGGTTAAAACCTAATTCAACTATATATATATATATATATATATATATATATATATATATATATATATATATATATATATATATATATATATATAAAATTTACACGAAAGAGTATATGTATATATGTATTTGCATGTGTGTATGTACACGCATATTCACAATATACATTATGTATATATTTATACATTCATCTATACATACATATATATATATATATATATATATATATATATATATATATATATATATGTGTGTGTGTGTGTGTGTGTGTGTGTGTGTGTGTGTGCTCACATTCAAACACGAAATCCCGCAAAATGGCGAACAAATATTAATTCACATGAAAATAGAGATAAGACAAAGGGAAAGGAACACATATATAGGACAAACACAGGAGAGATGGGAAAGGTGGAATTAAGCAAATCACCAGTGTAAAACTATTTCCTTGACTGGGTCTTGAACCACGGATCTTTCGACTTGCCCGATGCTCTAACCACTTGAACTATCAAGGAAACGTAATTTAAACAGAAATGATCTGCTTGGTTCCGCCTTCCCCACCTCTCCTGTGTTTGTCCTTTATATGTGTTCTTAATCACTATCCATTTTTCTATGCCTGTATCCTTGTGAATGAAGATATACATACACACACGCACACACACGAGGTTTGCATAAAAAGTATCGGAAAAATTTTTTCCTAATGTGTTCCTGAACTGCTGAATTCAGACCGTTGGTATTCTATGTGGGATCGTAACCGCAGGCAATCCGTAAAATCAACAAAACATGCGTGGGAGCACATTGGTCAAAATTGAGTTTTTACAGAATTACTAACAATACGTTCAAAGAAAAGGTTGAATTATTCGAATTCAAAGACGCCATCCGCTATTTAATTCAATCTTTACCACAGAGCTTTACCGTACTTCAGTTCATGGTATTTTTGTAATCTTTTACCTTCTTTCTTCCTCATGGATCGTAATTGGGCTTTTTTAAGGGAATCTTCTTTTCTCCCTCCCCTTGACACCTGCGTGATCAACGTCCGTCTCTTTTTTCCCCCTCTGAAATTCAGAGGAAAAAACATTACATTTTCTTTCAATTACGCCTCCGACCCACTGTTAATTAGGTCGCACGATTCACTCGAATCCGGATGTCACCGCCCACAGACCCCGCTAAGGGACGAAGGCTGCCTGTTAGTCGCCGTCTCCGGTTTTGTGACGTCGCGATGGGTCGAGACAGAATATTTTCGGAAGCAGTTGGCGGAGGAGGGTCTTCCTCCTCTTTTCGAAATGGAGAACGAGTAGAGATGCAAAATGGTAATTTTGGATTAAATGGAGTATGTGGGACAATGACAGAAGAAAGGACGCCGAAGACGAGGCTGTGGAACGTGTGAGGCCCACCCCGCGTCTTGGGTGGAATGGATGCGGTACCACGACAAAGAAAAAAAAGAAAAATTATGCAAGCATATCGAGAGTCGCTGAGATGAGATATATATCTCTTTGAAAAAAAAGAGAGGAATCTTCCGGAACGTAGAACGTGACTGGAGGATACGACGGGAAACTTAGAGCATATCACCAAGGCCTTTGGGGAATCGCTTTCGAAGCGAACTGAATTGGAAATCCACGGAAATTATCTGTTGGAAAAATTTCAGGGGAATGAATTTTACAAACCGCATTTCCGAGTGAAGTAAATGAAGGGGTTTTGCCGGAGGGAGATCACGGGAAGTGGTATACATATTCTCGTGAATCGGCCACTGGCGTCCACGCCTCGGGAAGAGTGTGCGTGGGAAGAGGCTGGATAATCCGTTGAGATCAAGCGCTGAAAAGATTCGCATTAATTGGACGAGCTTTGTTCTCGATTCGTTTGACCTTGTGCATTGGGATGGACTCCATGATGATGCGGCCTGAAATAATGCTTTAATCCGCCTTCCATTCCCTCAACTAATTATAAGGCTCCAGGATACCTTCAAGTAGTCACGTAGCATTGGTATGCTGATGGATTATTCATTAGAAGCTGAAGAAGATGCTAAAATGGACCTGTTCAGAACAAATCAATCTGTTTTGCAAAGTTCAAGGAAGGTCATTCTTGTTCTCCATTCTCTCTTTCCCTCTCTTTTTGTTGAGTCCTTCTTGAATTCCGAGTTTAATTCTCTCATCACGAGGTATTAATTATTTCCATGTTTCTTTGAAGACCTTCTTTCAAGAAGCTTTTTTCCTCATTGTTTTTTTTTGCTTCGAGAGACATTCCTCTAGCATTCAAGATTAAAATGGGGAGGGTGGTAGGTAAAAGTTCCTTTTGTGCTGGAAAAGCAGAGAGAAATGAAAGAAGGCATAAAATTAACTCCGCACAAAGAAAAGATTGTTATTTTAATACGAAAGGCTGTGTGAGGTAATACATTTTGAATTCATCTATCACAGGGTAGTATTTTATGCCAGTTATTATAGTCAGAATCAGGAAAAGGCGCGTGCTTGAAGATAAAGAGAAAATATGTCATTCGGTTGGTAAAAAAGGCTTTTATCGAGTAAATTAGCTGTTATTTTCTCGTCTCTTACCCATTTGGCAATTATTTACTCATACTTTTATTGAGTTTTTTTAATTGGGTAGACAGTTTTGGTCTATAGAACCTCCGAGCTGACTTTTACGCGTCTACTACGTCAAAATGCTCGTTTAAATGTTGAGCATAGGAAATACCCAACAGTCGATTTGAGACTCACGAAGATGAGAAATGTGTGTGGAGAGATGAATGACGTGGAGGTAGATTAGATTGAAATTCTTTAACTTTACTATACCCGTCTCTTCATAAAACCTATGTCCACTCTGCTTTCAGTCGAAAGAAACAGGACAGTCTTTTTGAGTGTTTCATATTTTAGTGTTAATTGTAGTTATTTCTAGCCACAAATAATCTTAATATTTTTTCTCTCAATCATACACACACTCTCAGAGTTGGTCTAAAAAGGTACCGATCTAGGAATATATACCAATGTGAAGCAAGATGTAGATTTAAAACAGAGAATCGAAAGTTGTCCTGGGATTCTACCGGAGGATGCAGTGGCTAGCGATAAAAAAGAAAACTTTAATCTGGGGTACTTCGAACATTACATATTTTACTTTTTTCTCATTTGAATGAGTTATGTAAAGTTATCACGGCTGTCAAGAAAATAAAATTATAAGCTATTAAAATGCAGTTGTTGTTATGGTGATGGAGGGGAAATGGATAGTCAAGGTGTTAACAGAATTTTGAAAAACAAGCCTTACCGAATAATTTAATCGGGGGAAATATGCGATGGGAAAATTATCACGAATTACCAATTTGCCAAGAATGAATAACGAGAATACGTAAGTGAGCAATGGAAACGATACGGAAATAGATTAAAGACTGAATGGTTAAGCGGATAAAAATGTAATCTATACCTATTATTACCTAATCGTGAGTTATTCCCTCTTTTGAGAATGGAATATTTTTATCGCTTTAATGTGTCACATCAACTCCGAATATGAGCGTTCCACTATTGACAGAACGGTATTGTTAGGGAGTTACTTTAATCATCCACAATCAATGGCCTCTCCAACTGAAGTAAGGTATGAACTAATAATACAAGATTTATTGCAATTTTGATGTTATACTAACTCTCAAATACAACTATAAAATCAAACATACTTCGTAGTAGTATCTTGAAAGTTCTCTTCAATTAATTATCCTAACATAAACCGTTACAAGTGTTAACCCATAGTTAGAGCGGCAACATTTCAAGGATGTAAAAAAAAACTGATATGAAATTCAAAACAACAACAAGTTAAATATTTTAAAGTAAATGAAAAATTTTCACTGCATAAATGATAGTTGTTTACGACTATTAATTATCCTTAAAGTTCTCCCTACTCGGAAAAGATAATCTTCTCTCAATCGTTTTCCTGGGAATAAATTTTAACGACTCACCATGAGTTCAAAAGTGATAATTGAATGTTAAGCAGTTGGCTTAGCATATTTATGCGTAACATCAGTGGGAGTATTAATATTTTCAGGATTTTAGTAAAAATAATAATTTTTTTAAATTTCGGTTCTAGTGAAAAGTATGGGGGATTTCTGCCGAATTGAGTAATGCTTTCATGAGTGGTTCCATACGAGGGCATTTTTTCTTCATACGATCGCATTTGTTTAATTTCAATTATCCTCGACGTTAAGGAAAATAATGGAACCCGGGAACGTTCGCGCTGTTCAAAAAAGCACGTATATACTTCTGAAACTGCTTTTGACGGTCTAGTGCGAGGAAAAGAAGACCACGGGATGATTCCCAACTGATGTTTGGTCATCCTCCATCCGTCCTTACGGAATTAGTTCATTAATTATTGAATTAATCCCGCGGTCGTAATTAATCTCCGCATCCCCGAAGATAGAGGAAGTCCCCGAGCATCCACCCCATCCGCTCCATCCCTTGTTACCGCTCCCTCATTTCAATTAACAATCACGGGCCGGACCTCTCTTTGCAGTTGGTTATAAGTGTAATTCTGAGTGTGAGCATAAATATAAGGTAGTCTTGCCTTTGGGAGGTGGGGAAGGAAGGGAGCGGTGGAGGCCCATCCTCCTTCCTCCCTGTCAGGGGATTATTATATTCATGCTATTCCTGCCTCCGCAGATTTTTGCTCTCTTCCCTTTTATAAGCCGCTCAGATTGCGAACGCGGTCACCGTACATGGTTTCGTTTTCGGCCGAAAGTGAACCCCACGTTGGACTTGGCCTTGGGCAACGAGATATCCACTCACTCCGTGTCTAACGTTTCCCGAGCCCCTACGAGGTCTCTCTCTCTCTCTCATTGTGATTATTTTCCTCCCGAGACCCAAAACCTTTTGTAATACCTTGTAGCTTGGACGTGCGAATCATCGATGGTCACCCCGTTCCTTTTCCTGGCCCATGTTCCATGAAGTGTCCAATTAAAAATCTACAGTCTTAGTTCACATCATGATGATGTTACTCACTACAGAGGACGGATGTGTGAAGTTTATTTCTGTGGAATAATAACGAAAGCATACAAATGCTACGTCTCCTGTAAAGGAGATCGAGATCCCTCCCGAGGGAAGCAGGGGTATTTTTTTTATACATAAGCAGCTTATTTCAAGTGGGCGAAAGATCGGGTTTCGAGAAGCTCTGGTGCCGCATCACAGAGTAGAAACCCTCTAGGCGGTCGAAACTTTGTTCTCGGCATTCTTGAAACTAAATGAGTTACGGGCTACGCGTCCAACTTACAAACCCACATCCATTTACGTAAGATAGTATTATTCAGGATGTTTTTTTCCTGCTATTCCCTCAAGTGAAAAGCGTCTTAAACTTATGTATATGTATATTCAGTACGGCAACGCGAAACTTTTAGTGCCACCCTTTAATCTACTCATCCTACCTACCCATCCTAGCCACCCACCCTATGTACACCGTAGAAAAAATTAATGACTTGGAAAATGCTTCGCGGAATCTTACGGTTTTTGCTATTCTTCTCTTATTTCGTGCGCCTGCAGCAAACCTACCACAAAAAATTGAACATTTTTATTAAGAGCTCGCGGTGGTAATCCTGCGTGACGAAAACCTATAATCGCGAATGCTCGCCATAAATTCGTCTCATGTGCATCAACATTCTAATAAAGGTCAAAAGAAGGAAGATTTCCTTTCTTATACAAAACTAGGACGAATCGTACAAAAGCAATGAAATTTACGTTGATTTTGAATGTCAAATGCCTGAGTGCTCTTTTTAATTCTTTTATTTATTTTAAGTGAACGTGGTGTATGGGAAAAATGTTGATTTCTCTTTAATAATTGACTCAATTCGTGGATATTCTTCGTAAGTTATTCACGTATTTACTTTTGATCGGTCATGTAGGACCAAATGTAATTCCCCTCGGTGGTAAGTCCGTGTTTTCCATTTGCGTCTCAAGATTTCTCAAATTTTAAACTCTGATATTACTACTGCCAGTCGGTTACAAACCTTTTTTCTGAATACAACAGTCGCCATTCACTATTAAAATGATGAAACGAATCAAAAATGATCTGATTTTCCGCAAAGTGTTCCTGGGATCACGTTTTCCGAGCCGAAGGATACTAACGCCTAGTAGATATGTATTAGATGTTCATCCAGTGGCTGCCAACCCATTAAGATCTCAATCATGCTGATGGGTTTCTGGAATATTTCGGCTGGGAGCACACGCCCGAGGGCACAGCAACGGAGGGACGATTTTGCGGCACGCGTCTAATCAGGAGGATCACTTAAACCGGAGCGAAAAATTTAAAAGCCCGACCCTTTTCCTGGCACAGTCGACCCATTAAAAAGAGACCTCAAAATTAGGGTTGAAATCCATTAATAACCGGCAGTAATGTATATTACAAGTCTAAATAACTCTTATCTATTTTTGTCCATTAGTTGACATGCATATTTTTCTACCGTCGATGCATATTTTTGATACATTAAGGAGTAAAATGTTATCGAATTTATTATTTTTATTGCCTTGTAAGTCATGTTGTAGAATTTGAAAGACATTTGTTTAGTTTCAACTAGCAAAATATATCTCTGTCACTAATCTTACTAACGAAATCGTCCTCGAGAGTTTTACCTTGGGAAACTAGGATTCAAATCTATCCAATTCTAACTATTATCTAAAATGCAACAAGTAGGTAATAGGTAACATCTAAAAATTGTTATTTCATCATTTTTACTTCTACCGATTGAACTTCAGTAATATCCTGTAAATAATAGACGGTGGCAGTCTTTGCTATTGTAAAAAGTATCAATATGATCCTATTTTGTGATTTTTCAATATAATTAATAGCTGTTATTAATATGATCCATATTATATCGTATTTCAAAAAGGCAAAACATATTTTGGTAAAACGAAATTTCACCAATTAGAGTCAATTTAACCAGTATAAATGCAAATTAGCATTGATGACTAAACGCTATCCCTGAATGTGAAAACGGCCAAGCCTAACGTTCAGAATCATTTCTAACATAGGAAGCGTAAAATCCCACGTTGAGCATACCATTACGCAGGTAGAGATTTCTTTTACGATGCATCGTATGCGTGTATACTATAGTATTTATGCAACATAACTTTTATTTATATTTATTCAAAGATCTAAAACCGGCAGGGAAATGTTTTCTTCATAGCAAAGGAGAAGGAAAGGAAAGGGATATAAAAATCTTGAAAATGCAAAACAAGTCATTGAATTTCATCCAAAGATGCTATGATGACCTTCTCTTGACCGTTATCGGCATTGAAAGTGACGGTGGTTGAGTTTGTAGACGAGAGTTTAGCTTTAAATCCTTCCCTCGGATTACTCTCTGGGTTTATATCCTGTAAAAAAGTGTTCTGTCGGGCGATAATTTGCAAAGCAGTTATAAAATATGGGTTGATACCAGGCGTAGAGTAAAAAATATATGCCAAGCTTATAATTTTAACCTTAGAGTAACAACTATTCAAATGAGGCCCATCCAGTAATCAAGACGTTAATCGACGCGCGGAGATGCCCATCTCGATGATCGGTATGAAAAGTAAGAAACTTTTACGTCGCAACCGGAGTATTTATATAACGTCTTGCATAAGGACTGTACATTGATTTTTCAAAACACAGTATCTATTTGAAATGTGGATAGCCCGCTCTTCCACAACGCCGGAAAAGTTTCAATTCCTTAACCTCAATTTTTTAGACATGTTTTTGCAACAGTGCCCAGCAAAACTCATCGTCTTGCGTGTTAAAGTGCCCAAAATAATGATTTTTTTGCAAGATTGGTTGGCTCTTTCAGCCATGAAGGGGTTATTATTTTTGGATACGGATTCATTTATCTGGCAGACAAATTTAGTAGTTCCATTATTAAACCAGTCCTATCATGATAACCCGTCATTAAAGAAAGGCGAGCGGTTTCCCTTCGTAGCCTTTCACATTTCGATCTTGACGAATTGCTTTATTTGAGCCAAATAGATTGAGGTTAAATATTGTAACCCCATTTAGAAACAAATTTTGTAAGATTCTTGGGTTTCTGCGAAAGTTTAAAACAGGAAGCTAAAGCGTGATAATTCAGAGAATCATTACATTGAAAGGATGACAAGGTCGAATAAGTACATCTGGGATCATTTGAGCGCACAAGTAAGGAAAAGCAGTGTATAGGGCCCGTACATTATCATCTTTATTTTAGGTTATAGGTATTACAACTATTTTATTCCCACTGAACATAACACCTGTAAAATGTAAACTTCAATTTAATGTAAAATACTGAATGCAATAACGTGAAGAAAATATAAAAACAATGTAAAAGTTTAAATGTAATCAAATTACTATTTATTTTGTAAAAGATTTTTAGGTGTGTGGAAAATTGCCAGTTTCCACATAACTCCTGCAGCATACCTTGAAATATTTGTGCACTAAGAATATTGAAGTAGTTCCAAATAAATAAACCTAAAGAATGTTCATTTGGCACCATACTTAAAGGAATGAAACCTCTTTTATGAACGATTTAAAAGAAAGGCAAAATAAAAATTGAATTCTTCATTTACATGACTTCGTGCTCATTCTAAAATTACTCAAAATGAGTTTTATATAATGCATACTAATAAGGTAACTCCATTATCTGGGAACGGAGATAATTTTGAAAATGGGTTTCTTTTGCCCAAAACGAGACCTTTTCGTGAATTCAATTTTCTAAGCATATAATATAATGGAATTCCGTGGCCCATCTCATTTTTGGTAATTTCGGACTGGTTTTCAGAACGAGCTCTTCGGCTGTCGACTCAACTACCTCAACTGTAATATTTTTTGCAAAGTCACCTGTGACAGGCACAACTAATGGTGCGCGCGCGCGCGCGTGTTGAAGCGTTCGCACGCGAATCTACGGCGCGGAAGTACGGGATGCTTCGAAAAGGTCGCGATTGCTAGAGGAAGTCACCCGGGAGGGGGGTAGCAGGTGGGGGTCGGGAGACGAATTACGGCTCTTCCCTCGCGTAGGTCCAATTATTCGCGTCTCTATCTCTCTCTCCTCACTCGCTCACGCACCCTTCGTGTCTCCCTCAACTCCTTCCACCACCCCTCCTTTGCACACATGTGCCGACCCCTTTAGTTGTCGCCCGCCATCTCCCGCGATGGTTGCCCAAGGGTTAATCCTTCCACGTTCTCCACCTCCCGGGGGAAATTGTCCCGCCAGCCATTATCCCTTCCACTCTTGCCCTCCCTTCCCCATGCACGCAGCACACTCCCCAGTCTCTCTCCAACTTCTCCCCTACTTTCTCTTATATTTATCTCTTTCTTTCTCTACCCTTTCTCTTTCGCTCTCTTCCCACTTCTCATTTCTAGACGGCCGTAAAGGTGTGAGTTTTGACACTCACCCGACGAGCACTTGAATGCCACATTTAGGTAGACAGAGAAAGCCATTTTCGTTTCAGAGCGTCTAGGAAATGAGTGATCCTGGAATGATGACGAATGATAGGAGTGCAAAAAGGACGGGGATAGGTGCTCGGACCAAATTGCGATCATCGGGTCAAAATTTGCTCCCTTTTCATTCAATCCATCGTCAAAGAACCTTAAATGTATGAAGCATGAAAGTGCAAAGAGATGATCAAATAAACATATGAAGCAAGGGATAGTCACAGTCAATGTATATAAATTCATAATCAAATTATTGCAAATTTATAGACGCAGATGGATAGAACAGTTTACAAGATTTATGGAGGAAAAAAGGATCTTAGAGAATGATGGTACTGTTAAAGTCTGAGTGGGAATCCACTCCAAGCTTACAGCGGAAGTTTGCGAGAAGAAACAAAGGAGAGCCTTAAAGATATTATCAGTCATATTTTGCTCTAAGTTCTTGTTCAAAGTCAAATGTAATACGGTATGTACATTGCAGGAAAAACTTTATTTTTTAAGGAAATAGTTGGATTTTTTATCTGGTATTATTCAGCGCTAATGGTAAAAATAATGCCTGGATCATCATTACATTCGTTAGGGTGATTCAAAAAAAAATGTTAATGTTTTTATGTCGATACTTTTTTTAATTCATATCAGAGTGAATTTAAGAAAAATTAAATAAATTGATACGTAACCGCTCCAAGCTCGATGGCTACAATCAATCTTTCATCCACTAACTCAGGGCGTCGTGCTATTTGAGGTCAAGGTAAACCTTAAGTATCCCATTGAGTCCAAAATATCAAAACCTATTTCCTCTTACCTTAAAGTGTTATTCACTTAACATGAAGTTTTTTAAAATTTCTCAACACTTATTAAATATCTGTTCATATTCTGGAAAAAGTTAATGTCTTTGTTTCCCGATATGGTTTTCGTTATTTATATTTTTCACGCCTTTCCTTTCTTTGTTTCGCCCAATCTGAGGATGCTGACACTGGACAGCATAAGTAACCCTGGCGGATAGAAACATTCCCGGGATGGGTCTCTTAGGTCCACCCACTTGCCACAAGAAGAGTGATACTCTCTGTGAATACCAAAACTTGGAATTATAATTTGTTTATATGATACATTTCTTCACCCTTCCCAAAGTTAGATTTTTATTTGAGAATCTCAGATGACTTCATGCGCCATTCTGTGAAATAGACACACAAAAAGGAGAGGAGAGTGAAGATTGGTAAAATTGCAGAGTTGGAAAATGAAACCGGGAAAACTAGTCGTGTTTTTGGTCGAAGATTTCTCTTGGGGACCAAGGTATATCGTGAGCGAAGGAATTACCAAACTTTTAGAGTCTAAAGGTCATTCACTATTTTGCAATGTTTCATTTCAACAGCATGTTCCTTAGAAGTGATTTTTTTAAGGAACGGAGTGTTCTTCCTCATTTCACAGAAAATTAGCGTACTTAATAAGTTCCAACTGTGTAACGCTTTACTCAAATTATTCTGTTGCAATAACTTATACTTTTCACTTTCAGATTTTTCCATGTGATTGGAAGAAACACAACGATTTACTCTAAAGTGTTTCCATCGATGGTAGTGATAGAAAAAAGATGATAACTTTGTCCAAGATATAAATTGGTTCATATAATTCATTATACCATTTATAGGACAATATTATTTTTTCGTAATGCCAAGCGAATACGGAATTTTGCCATAGAGTTTTATATTTCTGTCATAGGTGGACGTAATGATACCATCTTACAGAGTTAGTGTACATTGAAGCTTAAGCAAACATATTCGCTGGCAGTTAAACCCGGGGCCAAGGGAAATTAATTATTAACTACTAGTATGAGTGGAAAAATATCATTTCAAATTTTTTTGAATCATTCAGATGATTCTAATGCACTATGAATAATCATACAAATTATGCAATTGGATAAATCTGTCACGACAGTCGTATGCATGAATTACACGTAGTTCTTCTGAATTTTAGAACAACATGTTATATCTTCTGTATCTTGGGTAACAGTGTTGGTGCAGATGGGTTTCCACTTTCGAAATGCATTCAAATATAAAAGATAGAAAGATTATATTTTTTAATTTCACTAATTTTGGACCCCTCAACCTGAGATGGAGCACAAAATCATCGCCAAAGAAAACATATTACATTAATTTTTGCATGATAGATGACACTAGAGGTTTACGAAATGACTGTGATAATATGCTTATTACCTAACCTGATTTATTGCACACAAATCATTGTAACTTGCGCTAGTGTGTGAAGGGAAGGCAAATATTGAGGGAAAATGAGCGCCGACTTAATCAATATCAAGAATATTTTTTCCCTCGCACAATTCATGATCTTTTTTCTGCGGTAGCGACGCAACAAACTAATTCTCGGGTAATTCCGATATATATATATACATATATATATATATATATATATATATATATATATATATATATATCATTATTTTTATAACACTTATTGAAAGTCTCACGGACGTGAATAATAGTGTATAACACTTAGCACTAGTGGACACTGACAAAACACAGAAACACCCAAAAAAGAGACTCACTATTTTTCGCATTTTCGGTGGTCTTAGCCACCTTCATCAAGGAAGAGAGGGATAGTCAGTTCTATCCCTCTCTTCCTTGATGAAGGTTGCTACGACCACCGAAAATTCGAAAAATAGTGAGTCTCTTTACTGTGTGTTTCTGTGTTTTGTGTTTGTCCACTAGTGTTAAGTGTTACATTATATATGTATATATATATATATATATATATATATATATATATATATATATATATATATATAAGCATATACATATATATATATGTATATATATGTAATATATGGGTACAACGCATGGCAAATCCTTAACTGGAAAATTCCGATAAATTTGATTTGTTGCAATGCTTCAAAATTTCCCAATACTTGGAGGAGAATGTATGTGATAATTGTGCGTTTAAAATTCATATAGTAATCGAAACCCCGTGATTTCCTGTCGTTCACGAGCTTTGCGGGAACGCAGCAAGTGATATTGTCCAGTTTCACCAGTTCTCAGTTCAATTCCGGTTCCATTGAATGTTGTCGTTTGTGATGGAACAGGAATTTACGTAGGCAACAATCTAATGTGTCTTACGCATTTATAAATTTACATTAATCACACACGGTGTACCCTTGCCGACTGCGGCATCGGAGCGCCATATCGCAGGCCGAACACTCCCCGCCTACCCCCGATTTCCCCCAAACGCTTCGGTATTAATCGAATCGGAAACGTGACTCCCGAACGATTTAAAAAAGTGCATCTATTTCAGAATGTCACGCTCCTCAATGACGCCCGGCGACCTTTCTGCGCCATCTCCAGGGCTTTGTTCAAAGAATGAGAGAACGGTAGAGGTTCACAGTCTCCAATAACGTTTGTAGAGGGAAAATTGCATTCCTCCTCTTTAAATACCACAGAAATTGGGTGGCGCATAAATTACGGAGAACGATGTGAGTGGCACCCACAGGGTAAGGGTAGCAAAGGTAGTACTCAACGACGAAACTACCGCATCAACAAAATTGTTTGAAGTGCCCCAACAAAAATGAAGTATTGTCAATTCTAGTATTTTATGCTTCATTTTATGCAATTTCATTTCTATGGCAATTTTCAGAGTTTGACTATTTGCAGCCATTGAGTAACTCGTTTATGGCCTAGATTTTAAATAACTTAGATTCCAATATTCCCTAAACCATGACGAGAAGATAAATTTTACTAAGGTGAGTTAACTGGGATAGATTGCCTATGTGGTCTTGATGACAGTAGCATTAAGAATTCATTGACCTGATCTTTAATTTATGATTGATTAGCTATAGGTAAAGTCATAAACCCGTATGGCACAAATTTATTGGAAAATAGTATGAATGTTGCGAACTTTGACGCTGCTATTCTAATCCTCGTTTGATTTAAGAGCATGAAGTACGAAATAACAGTGTAATTGGGGTTCTTCATAAAAGATGCTGAAGTATGCGTATAAGAAGTATACTACATGTTCCAAATCAGATTTTGAAAAGGAGCTTTGTCTGAAAAAAGAGTATCTTTACTATCAGTGGTCATTTGAATGACAGTATTCCAAGTGAAGTCCAATAATAACATAGAATTTTCTCTCATTATCGTACACGTAGCACCAAAAATTTCACAATGAAAACTCGGCGCAAGATTCTTCGAGTTGGCCCTGAGAAGCGAAGCTGAATGTGCAATCTCCATTTGTTATTATTAATTCCGTAATGATAGTCCAGATTTGATACAGTAATATCATTAAAATCTGATAGGAATACCATTCGGTCGGAAAAGACTTGTCGTCAGAAGGGGGTTAGTGTAGTGGACCGAACACTGCCCTTCTTTGCATACGCCAACGCTCGCTCTATGATAAAATTATACACCTTATCTATTCAGTATTTATGTGCATAAGATGCCTTCTGAGCCGGGTCCATATTCCCGCTTGAATTTTAGTTAAATTCTCGAACGATGGCGGGGAGGAGTTCAGCGTTCGTTTCCACATCAATCTCATAGGGGGAATGGATGGCCTAGTTCGTGGCTGACGAGGCGTTTCATTGAATAAGCCCCATCTACCCTTTTATTCGACTAAATATTTCGCTCGCTCCGCCGAAGAACGTGTCGGAGAAGCGAGCAGTGCGTGCCTTCTTTTCTCCTATCTCTCCTTCCTACGTTACAGCCCGCCGCGAGAAATCGAGGCGGCCAGATTAATCCCGTCGAATTTTTTCCACCCTTCCGTCACCCTACTCGACTGAATTCCTCGGCGGGCGGACTGTGGAGGGAAGGGGGCTTGGCTCAGGGATTCCATCCGAGAGGAAATGAGAGGAGAAGCGGAATGACTTTGGAGTGCCGGAATCTTGGTGTGCCAGAATTCCTAAACTATACCGGGTGTACGCAAAACAATTCTCTGAGAAAACTTTTTAGGAATGTTATGGGGGATCAAAACAAACTTTTTTTCACGAGGTAACCTTGGATAGGAAGTGGTTTCTGACATCGCCGACTATTTGCCATTAATTTTTTTTGGCACAGTTGGAAACCATGATTATAAATGACAGTGGGACTATTATTGATATTTTATTGTGTTATTTTGCTTATGAAAAAGTAATGATATCTCTTTTATATATTCTTCCCCAGGGTATGATTAGCACTCACAATGAAACACGTGCGCATTTGAGGTGAAGAGGCAATGCTACACGGTGGTATACTCCCTACTCGTCTGCAGTCACGAGAACGCATACACTCCCACACGTACACTACCGGACAAATGAGAGAGCAAGAGTTGCTCTTTCTTTACAGCACACACGAGTTATTTCATTGTCAAGTGGTCGCCGTTGATGACGGCGACAATTTCACTCTAACGGATGTCATCAGCGGTGGGCAAAATCCTGATGATCACTCCATGACAACCGTAATACTGTACGAGCACGTGGCCCCAGGATTGAGCAAATCTTGATGTAACGCGCGTATGGTTGTATGCCTGAGTATATGTACATGCTCTTGGCTTAAAACAACGACAAACTTCGCACTTAATCCGGATCCCTCAGTGCCTCGCAGGTTCTCCCTCCATTGCGAGCACAGCGTGTCAGATTGCTAGTGCGTACGGTTTATATTTAGTTATATATATAGTTACTGATATTGATTAAGTGCGTTTTCTCTCTATCGAATCGTGGTGTTTGGCCTCATTTTTGCCGTGACTTTTTAATTCGTGACTTCACATTGAATGATTCTACACAGTTTTATTAAGTTTTCTAAGTTACAGCCACCGATCTCCAAATAAGCCGTAAATGGCCCCGTACGTTCTGCGCTCAAGAATGCTTCTCATCTGCTGCTCTGGGATAGTTGTAGTGGATGGAAGGGAGGCGAGGGACAGCTGAGGTCATTTGCGCCATCAGGGATGGATGGGAAAGGAGGAATGGTGGGGAGAAACCCGGTGTCAGCATTAGCTTACTCTTAACGAAAGGCGCCAAGGGGCCCGCAACGTAACGTCCCATCCGACAGACGGTGTACTCACTCAAAGTGCTCTCCACAAAGCACCTCGAGTAGGGATTAGGAAACCACTGAAAAGTGATCTACCGTCACTAGGATTCAAACCCGAGTCTTCTGGGTGGGAAGCCAGCACGTGCTGCTCTTGGGCTCCGCATTGATGTTGGTTATTATAATTATCGCAAGTGTTAGAATATTTCAAGTGTTAGAATATTTCAGATAAAAACCAATTATGATGCGGCACACTTCATATTAGCTTCTATAAGCAATAACAGTTTCGTGTTATTTAGTTTTTAATTTCCGAATTCCTTTATATTCAGGGTTCATAGTTGCAGTGTGTCTGACTGCAATGAAGACACAATTGTTGATACATATGTACACAAATAAATACAAACGTTTGTTTCATTTTCCTTTTTGACCTCAGATATTCTAAGTGTGTGTTTATGTGGGGTAATTATATTTAATATATATTTATCTGATTAGAAACGGCGTATATGGTCAGGACCCAACGACGCTTAAAACTTAGCTGATAAATATGATGTTGTAAGTTGTGCGAAAAGATTTGGAATTAACCATTTACGTAAATATTTAATTTATTGTTTCTTTTTATTGGGGTGAGATTGATACTTTACATATATAGTCCCTTTTTCCACCAAACATCTATACATTACATTGAAGACAATTGCAATATAATAGTTCCATCATTATCCAGGATTATGCCAAACAATTGTTTTGGGTGTATGCATACTAAGTGGACACAGTGAGTGTAGGTACTCTCATTGTAGGCCCATCACTCGACGTGAGGGTCCTGTCCCTTAGGATTCCGGCATTTGGAAAGTTCCGGTTTCTGGTCTGATCAATGATTGCAATATCGACTAAATAAGTAGCTTCATCCATAAAAGTTACCTCGTTTGATAACCAAGGCTTTCTGTCTGAATATTACAATATAAAGGCGGCATTAAAACCATTAACACAATAATCAACCCGAAGGTCGGTTTGGTAGATGATGTTAGAGGTAGAACACACATCAGGGTAGGGGGGCCAGTTCCTTTCCTTGTATCGGTTATAGTTTCCCAGGAAGATCTAGTTCCAGAAAAGACACATAGCTTGGGTGGAGCTGCAGGTGCCCAGAGACTTGCCCAGGAATCGACCCCGGGACCCTCCGGTCAGTAGCCCAACGCTCTACGCCCTGGACTACCGCGACCCACGAAAGGTTTTTTTAAAGTTGGTATTATCGGATTTTAAAATTATTCATCGATAACTTTTCTTGTGCTAATATTAAAAAACATATAAGGCATTATAAAAGCATTATATATGAAGAAATATAACTTAAGAAACGAAATATTGCGTTGAGTTTTGATTGTGGAATTTTCGGTGCTACGCTAACGATATGTGGGAGGAGAGCTATGGAAAAAAAGCGCTGTTTTACTAGATAAAGATGGGAAAAGAATGGACCCCTTTGACGTTACGTTAAAGTTTATCTTAGAACAAATGAAATTTTCGTTAATGCGAGTGATGTAGAAATGATGTTTCTAAATAAAACAATACTCCTAATGCGTAAATATTTTTTTAATAAATGGCAAAAAATTCATTATGATTAGTTTCAGCGTTGAAGTAGTGATGTATTGGGTTCAGCTTCAAATCCGGCTGATTCCTATGACTATGCCCTTCTAAATCCATGCAGTGTAACTTTTTGGATATCAAAAATTCTGGTAAGCCTCAAACGAAGCAGGGTAAATAACTGGTATCCATAATCTGAATGTGTGAATTTCACACCACAGAATCCGGCTGAGCTCCAAGCTGAGCTCATTTGACGTACCCAACTCCGGCTCATAAGCAATCGATAATTTCAATTTTAAAATAATAAGCTTTCAGAGTCCCACTGGAAATTATCTAATGCTCACTCTTGCGGAAATGTCGCTAGGGATGAGTATTTGAGCGAAAAGTCCCCCGGTTTCCTAGTTAAGTAAGGCCTAGAGTGGTTTTCGCGCTTCCTCATATCGCGAATAGACGGAGGGGCCAGAGGCACCGGAAGCGTCCGCCATACGCCATATCGCCGCGGACTGGCCCCAGAGTTTTGTTAGCCAAAACTTTGCGTCGCACATGCAAATGAACGTCGGTGGGCTATATTTGGTCGCGGAAGAGGGGGTGGACCAGGAGGGAGATTTCTCTTCACGAATTTTCCCCTTCATCGTCGTGGAGGAATCGGAGAGCACCCGCCCAACCCCAAGCCCCTTCCGCCGCCCGAAAGCGTTGTCATTCACCGGGCTATTACTCTACTGCACGTGCAAAGCATTTCGGGGAGGGAGAGGGGGGAGGTGGAAGAGGGAATCGGGGGGAGCACGCGTTGGTTTGGTGGGAGAGCGAGGGGGGAATAGTGACGTTCCCTTAGAATGCCCCCGTTATAATTGGAACCGGGAGAGCGTGATAACGGGGATAAGGGGAAGGAGGGGGAGCGAGAATGGAGGGAAGTGGGTGCAGGAGCGTGGGCGCTACCCCTACCTATCGTGCTTCTCATCCTCCACCTAACTCCCCCTCCCTTCACTCCTCCCTTCACTTCCTCCTCATCTTCCGCCTCTCGCCTTGTGCGACGCAAATTTGCCTAACAAGTTTGTCGCCGTAATTAACGAGAGATGTGGGTGAGAGGGGTGGGTGTAAGGGTGGGAACGGAGGGTGGCTGTGGGGTTGTGAGGGGGGAGTAGGGTGGAAGTTGGTGTTAAGGGCCGCAATTCGACCCACTCGGGACTGAAGAATGAAGGAACCAGTCGACGAAAGAAAGATGGGAGCGTGTGTGTGTGCGTTAGTGTATAGAGAGTGAAAGAGGAAAAGGAAGTCGCCCGTGTTCTCTTCCGCGGGAACACCCCCTTGGAATTTGTCCTCCCATGCCACGAATCTCGACCGGAAACGAATAAAAATAATCAGAGCGGACGGCTATTGGACGGGAGACGATGATGATTTCAACGACGACGAAATTCCGGGAGTGGTTAACCTCGAATAATTGTTCCGAGAGTTGTTGTATAACGTGGGGCGCGCATCCGAATTCAAATCACGTTCCGCGCTTCTATCCCTAAGCAGGGACATTCCTTTATTTTGGTGAAATCGCGGGGTGGCTTTTTTCCCTCGTAGTTTTCCGAACACCCTCGCCCTAATTGCACCGTATAAGTTTCGAGGGTCCAAATTGGTCGGATGGCCTATGTAATCATGTTTCCTATATCATATCCTGCTAACCTTCCGGTGAATGGAATGTTCAACAATGTGGCCCCTATCCCCGTTTCATTAGGTGAACACAAGTTAAATACAATGGGTTTCCGTTCCACCCGTCATCCTTCCCCCTGTCATCCTTCCCCCGTCTTTTCTATCCCTTGATTACATTTCATTAATAAACTGCGTAAATTACCTCATGCAGGGCCTAATGGACCAGAACATCTCTAGTGTTGTTTGACTAGAAATTGTCTAGTTTAGTGCGTGGTCTCCTTTTCTCTCTCCCTCTACACACAATGGAGCCAGCCCATCACCTATCCCCGGAGAGCGTGTTTGAAGTTTACTTGGTGTGCCTATACCTAGACCAACGTTGTGCTTCCAATCAAATATTTTAGGTTCCCACTTGGACTTGCTTGACAGAGAACTTACGCGAAATCATTGCTTTTACTTAATTTCTGTGCTAAAGATACACGGTGAATGAAAAAACTAAAAGAGAATAGGAGGATATAATAAAGTATATCCGGGTCTTCACGCCAATTGCTCTATCTCCTTTGTATTTATTATTTCAAATCAGTTGAGGAAATTCGCAATGTGATGCATTAAAAAATTGTTAAAAATCTAACCACAGAAACTAACCTTTTATTTAAAAGTCGTGGCCAGAGCTTACCTGTTCCATAGCCTTGCGGTGTGTGTGAACTAGTCTACTTTCAACCTGGGCCCTCCTTTCAGTAGCTCTATCCACTGGGTTACCACGCCGCGTGGGTAATGAATAAAAATAAGCTAGTATAATAAATGTTTCGCAAGACGTATTAAGAGCCGGAGTAGACTTTTTCAAATCTCTCGCGTGGGTTTAGCGGGTACGGCTTAACTTGAGGAATCTCCCTCCCCCCCAGGCTTTTTGCGCAATGGGGAGGGTGTATTTGCATGGGATTCCGTTGGTAGCCCGTCCCCCGCCTCCCCACCCTCTCTCCCAGACGTTTCGTTCGGGAGTGGAGGCCTGAAAGTCTCGGTGAGACTATTTCTGGAAGATGTTCGTGTTCTGCCAGTCCGATGGGGTTAATGGTTTGGAAAACGACACTCGGGAACCGTGTCCGAAATTTCAAAATAATGGCCGTCTTTCGGTTCAGGGGAGCGCACGATGGAGGGGAGAAGGGAAGGAACAAAGAGAGGAGACACGAAGGGAGCGTAAGGAAGCGTTTCCAGTAACGAGACCATCTTCCCCTCAATACCCGGCCAAGGAGCGTCTCGCTAACTCATTTCATTAAAGTCGCTATTACTCCCCCACATTCGCAGCTCTCACGGTCTCAGGTTGCGTTCCGAAACCGACCGCCTATGTTCAGTTTATAGAGTATCGGGGAATGCTCCAGCTCGGTCACGCGCAAACTATCGGGGAGATATGCGGGTATCAGATTAAAGAGACGACCGGGAACGTGGTGGACAAATTGGTGCTCGGATAATCACTTTAGTATGTTTGGCATCGCCATAGCCATGGGGGACGCTAGCTTAGGATCTCGGGAGTTCCTTTCTCTACCGTTCTGAGGCGTGGGAAGTTAAAAAGAAAGTCTCGGGTAAGGACTGAATGGGATTATTCGTTAACGAGTGAGGAAAAACTAAATGAGAGGTGAGTCCCATTCGCCATGGAGCATTCGCACCGTTAATAGAGGGAACGTTCCAAAAGCCATGGTGAATGGTCTTACATTAAATAATTCTCTTGAAAAAATCTTTTCAGTTTTTTGGAAAATTCTTTTCCATTTTCATTCGCTTGGTGAAATGAATTTAACGAGCAAAGCAGCCAAAAACGTAGTTGTTGCTGTCGTCGCCGCTGGCTAGTCAATGAGGTTTCAGTTCTCCTAAGATCGTGTGATCTCATAGCCAGCAGGCCACCAAATTTGTGTGTAGAAGTGGTTGTTAATGCATTCATGGTATTTTGAGGAATTGTTGTAATTTAAACGGTGAATTTATAAAAAAATAAACTGCAACATTGTCTTTGCATTAAAATTCATACAATTTTTGACCTTGATATCGGTAAAATTGCGAATTGTACAAAGTAAAATTAATTAAAAAATTAAATTTTCATTGGGTCTACTTCTTGTACGTGTATAATACCCGGGTGATCGATTCATTAGTTTTAGTAGGTGTTCTCCATTTCAGAAGGTAACTAGAGTCTCCCTTATCTCTATAATATTTTAGTATTTTTGAATTATTAGTAACACATCATCTTCCCGTTCATCTGGTGCCGATTTGGTGCTCGATCCTCATCGCTATAACTTTGGAAATGGAGAGTCAATTATTACCCGGAAATTAACATATTTCTTCGATTAATATTTACCCATCGGCTCAAATTTAATTGATGAGAATAGAATATAAAATTTCATAAAAATTATTTCAAATTGCACTTGTCCAGTTTTCATTTCTTTTTTGTGGAGCATCTATCTTAATAAATCAAGCCCCTTTCATATACTCTTCAGATGCGTGCTGTCCTTGATATTGCTAATAGAGTTTTTCGTGATATATATGTATATATATATAAATATATATACATATATATTAGAAATACTATATATACTATACATAATGTATACATATAATTTCATAAATATAAATATATATATAAGGAATAAGACTAAATGTGGTGGAGAACCCATGTAAAGGAATAAAGGAATTAAAGAGGGGAAAGAGAGGGAAACAGTTCTCTTTGGAAGCGGATTAGGGAATCAAAAGTTGGAATGGCGAAAGAGAAGTCTACTAAAATAGTGAAGATGTTGCTATGTGAGGATCTAAGGGCTGTGGAGATTAAAGGTTAAAATGGGGCGAATGGCTAATGATAATCGCATAATTCAATGACTTCCATTTCTAATTTGCTGAAGGATTTCTGCCTGTTCCAAACCATAAAACGTTTCCTTAAACTGCTGTGGAATTTTCATTTGTCTCGAGGTATTCTGCGTCTGGTATGAAAGAAGAACTATGTGCCTTCTCTGCCATCAAGGAGGATGAATCCCTAACTTCGTCGGCTTTCTCTTTGAGTCTTTGTTCGAAGCTCCGCTTTCTTTGACCAATTTACACTTTTTCACCCGTGTTATATATCACTTTTTTGTACCCTTAACTGTTGTTTTCACCCTCAATATTATCCTTCGTGTTACTAAATATTTTATTAATTATCTTCGGAGCATAGATTTCTATTTAAGATTCATATATATATATATATATATATATATATATATATGTAAATATATATATATATATATATATATATATATATATATATATATATATATATAACGAGAATCCGCGTATGTATTAGCTTTCCGATCTTTCAAAATTCCCACCCCTTCGCCGCCATCTTTCATTTCCCTACCAGCATTCCCTGCACCTCACCTCCCCTCCCCGCTCAGACCCCTTACCCCTCTCCAGCATATTTTCAGTCGTACTTGAAGAAGACCTCGGAGAAGGCCGAAAGCTTAAACAATTTACCGTGTGAGTGTCCTTTTAAGTGTTACTATTTTATTTGTGTTCTGTTGTGCCGTCCCAATATTATATATATTTGTGTGTGTGCATGTATATATATATATATATATATATATATATATATATATATATATATATATATATATACACACACACACATATATATAGAAAATGCATGGTCATGTTTATATATATTTTTATACATGGTCATGTTTGACAAACATGACCATGTTCGTGAGGTAGTCGATCGAGGGAGACCACACTATCAATTTTTATCCCAAATACTTAGCCTGGAAAATAAGGGAATCAGATTGGGAGTCCTAGAATAATTTTTAATAATACATCGTCTTGCATTAACGAAATGTAATATTGTGGATGAATACTATATATTTGCGGGGTGCAAATATTTACGGGAGTGCTGTTATTCCTTAACACACTCTAGTGATCGAGAGGCTGTAGTTTTGTTTAATTTTTATTATTCAATTTTTTTTATTTAGTGGGTTATTCAGGTATACGCGGGTCACTGTTTCTTCTCACTCCTTACCTGTAACTTTGTTTTTCCCCACCTCCTTTCAACTCTGTGCCAATCAAGTTTACGGTCTCGGCTATCCCGTTTTCATAGAATTAACACATTTTTTGTTCTTTTAATTAATGCGATATTTTATCTGATTTGCTTGAGATAAGTCTGCAATCGCGGGACGAGTGATTTATTAGTGAGTATCCTTTTCTGCATCGTCATTTATCTGACACAAAGGTGAACTCAGAAAGGACTACCTCCGACCATTAACCGGAGTGCCGGGCCAGAGCGCCCAGTGGTGCCTCGACAAACGAGTAAACATGCGTTACGCGTCGCTTGCACGTCGACCCTTATGTAGCCTCTGGGTAACCGAAACGAAGGCGCCCTTGCATTTCAGGCGTGGTTCCTCTCTGACATTTGACGGATGGGATCGTATTTCCGCCCACAAACGCCGCCCGCCATTTCATCTACTGGCGTCGGTCCACAGTTGAATGGTCCGGAAATGGAGAGAGGGCAATCCTCACCTAAAAGCCCTTCACTTTTACCTTGTGAGGTGACTAATGCCATCAGTGTGCCTTGAATTCAAAGGAGTTTCCAATTTAAAAGAGGACGGCTTTTTTCCAAACGACCCTCGGATTCATTTACATTCCTTCCTCTCGTTCTCTCATTCGTTCTTACATATTTCTCATGTCGCGTCGTGATAATTAAGTGTAGCCAAAGCTTTTGTATGTGATTTCTTTTTTACTAACGTGTGTTTAAATTTTGTAGGTCACTGTGCCCTTTATAACTGATATTTATCCTTTTAATGAGTTCTATCTAGCCGCATTTTAAAGTGTTTCATGCAATGCGGTGTAGTAGCAGCGCATTGAGAGATTAATTGGGGTGGTTGGCCAGCGATAAGAGTACTCTGATCTATCGCCGCGAGTTAATAACTGTCTTCGTCATTGTGTGTTCGTTTGTATTCTGTGTTCGTTTCACCGAATTCCAAAGGGCAAGCGTGATATTTTCCCAACCAGCGGGTCAGAGATGCTAATCCGGATATTTCTCTGCCAACCTTAAACAAATACACCAGCGTCTGAGCAGATTTATTTGGGAAAATATACCCGGTTGTGCGAAAATTCGTTACAAACTTTATCTGCACAAAAATCGCAAGTTTAAGCGTTGAAAGTGATATTTACTTCGTGAACTGACTCGAATTAGACAAGTAAGCGTTTTTGTTTAGTCCATCAAAAGAGTATTCAGTATTATGCACACCATCTTATTATTCCCCTTATTATTTCCATTCTCATCCCTCGACAGTGCGTTGCGAAAATCATGCATCACTCATTAATCTGAAAATTCGCTGAATTTTTATGACTGTAGTAATCCAGTGAGTGAGAGAAAACTTGGCAAGTACGTAAAGGGCGGTGCGTTACCACTTCGAATATAGAAGTACCTTAAAACTTCACATATGCATAAACAAATTTAAGTATATTGAAATACATTCAAATATATAATACCATCTCCGCCAGCCAACCCAGAGGTCACGGGTTCGACTCCCTCCTAGTTGGGTTTTCCTTTTCTTGAGTGTTTGTGATTGGTTGTAATGCCATTTTCAAGTTTAAAAATCCGATGTAAAGACCACATATGTCTGTTTTCGGATGAATGATAAATAAATACCTTTCAGGTTATAGTCTCAGTTCCTGTGTAAAGTCCCAGAAGTAATGGGAAGGAGTGCTCTCATCTTAGCTTGAACATTATTATGCTAATAATTTTCTTTTGAATAATAATGACACGTTGAAAATATTACTATGGAAACCTCAAATTTGTTTAATCCTAATCTATCATTGATAAAACCAAGTACAATAAATCAGACGAAGAAAAGGAATTGCGAATTTATTGCGAATGAAAAGAAATTTGGATAGGCATATTCTAATCGTTTTCCTGCACTAATAATATGTGTATGCCAATTTAATCTTCTATCCAATATATACGATTTCCTTTGGTAGTATCTGTATTTTTGCTAATATACTGTTATATCTACTTTTCTCTATTAACACAACTCTCGCATTGAAATTTATCGATATTGTTTTAGATATTTTTACATGCTTTGGTAATTTCCTGTGAAAAACAAAAGGAAATTTTATTTCATTCTCTTTTTCATGCTATCTTTTACGTATAAGTAAATATGTGTATTTATAGCGGTGATTTTGTTAGGTGCACAAATTCACTCTTGCTTCTAAAAAATCACTGATATTTCGCAATACTAGAGATATTTTTAGCCATGAGAGGTATTTTTGAGCGTTCAAATATTTTTTATTTGTATATGCCTTTTACGCTCAGTTAGATGTCAGTTGGTAATCTGATTCTTTTTTCATTTGCTACGATTCCTCTACTTTTGAGTCTATATCTGCACTGGACCAAAACGGTGAAGTTAATGACGAAACAAAGGTTATTTATGTTAGATAAATATGCCGCGGACAGCATATTTATTTATAATCTGTTTTATTCATTGGTGGTGGGGTGAATATTTTAATTCAGAATTGGTGAATAAGTGCAGTGCAGTGCTCTAACGATGGCAAAGCATGCAGATCATTTTCGTGCACCATTTAATGTTTCTATTTATTTCCAAACTTCTGAATGAGATTCAGTAGTCACCGAAAATATATAGCTTTGCTCGATATTTTGAAGCATTTTAGAATTACCTGTCAAAATTTCTTTTGTTCATATACTTAATAGGCTTAGTAAATTGGCCAAGTTGGAAAATTTTATTACCAGCACCTTAATAAATTATTGCCTTATTACAGAGGAAATGCAAATGAATCTTATCGTACTTGAGTTTTTTTAGTGTCCAAAAACTTTCATTCAAATTTTTATTAATTTTATGATTGCTAGATATTTAATTGAATTTGTTTCAGTTTGATGTTGATAAGAAATTTAATTTCAAAATTAATAAGCACGATATACTATACTCTTTTACCCAAACTTTTGAATATGCCGCTGCAATATCAATGTCGCCAGATGAGAGGACCTGTAGAACTGTATTAGAATTGTATTTCATGGTGAAATGTTGGAGAAAGTAAAAATCATGGCAGTACCGTTTAATATTAAAAATAATAGTTTTTACGTTTTGAATGCCATTATATAGTATGATTTAATTAGTAAAGGTTTCAACTAGGAGATCAGTGTTGACCGATACACTCGCGGACTTTTAGGATGTAAATTATTTTAATGAATAATGGTAGGTTCAAAGGGAGCTAATCCAGTTTCCACGCATTTTCCTGGATCTATCTTTTCCATATATCATGTAATGCTTAATTACTTGATAACATTTGACTTTTTTATATTCAATGTTATGTTATGTGATACAATTTTCACTTAAGAATCATAATCAACCATATATCGTGCACTTCGGGAATTGACTGATTCAAAGACGAAGTGATCCTTTCATCTTCGTAAAATAATTTTAATTGGTAAATAGTATATTGGCAAAATTCATTTATTGAAATAGTGGTTCAACTGAAATCATATTGGTATCGTTGAATAGATTAAATTTTTGTGTGCCTTAAAAGCAAAATAGACCTTCGAATTGAATTCTGATATTCACTTTGAAGGGAATTCAATTCGGCAATTGGTTGCACACTCGACTGGTAATTGAAAAGTTTGGAAAAAAATCTCGACTCCGTCAAATAATTTGTGTTCCGCGATACCGATTCGAATATGTGAACGTTCTTCATTAATGCAATTCAATACTAATTGAAATTCACTATATTAAGGTTGACGAGTCAGTTACCTTGTGTGGAGATGTCCGCTATCGACCGTAAGGTCACGGGTTAAAATCACGGGTGATACCTTCAAGCATACCCCATTTAAGATCCTCGCGGTGAGATTTTACAGACTTCTAGGTTTTTAGAATGTTCTTTGTTTTATACTGACTTACTGTCTTTCGATCTTTCCCTCTATTTTCCCTCTCTTATTTTCTAGTTTTGTACATCATCTCTATGTATTTTTACTTTTATCATCGTCAATTCCATTTCAATGACTGTTCAACTACTTTAAAAAAAAATTTCTACCACCACAAGTGACTTCGATCGGAATATCATACTAAAATTGAATTTTTTAATTGCAACACGAAAAAAAGAAGTAAGAAAAAGATATTTTAATTCCAACAGTGGGAGTCTTTTCTTTCATTTGGTTTTCATTTCTTTTCGTCTATGAGATCACTCCAATCCGATACTTGCACTTCAAAGAGACTAAGATTCGACCTCGTGGGGACATTTTGGGGCACGGCATCGTCTACCCAACTGACCCGGTCGCCTAATGAGAGTGGGGTCGGAGGGGTAGTCTCCCGAGCGGAATCATTCCTGCACACACGGGACAGCTCGTTCGGTGACAACGCGTGCGTGACGATGCCCCCCCCCCCTGCATGCGCGTGAGAGGAAAACGAAAAGGAGACGATGACGGCTCGTATCCGTCACGGAGGAGCGAAAAGGTCTGGGCGGCGGGCCGAAGGGGGTGGGGGGGACGGCAAACATCTCGTTGTTGCCATTCCGCCGCGGGTCTTCCCGAAGGAGCACCGTCTAGGACCGGAGGGATGCACCCGCAGGAGTTTCGGGCGTCATAAATCAGCTCCCGACGGACTTTAGGGACAAAGGAATTGCCAGGGGTCAGAAGAGTGGGGTAGGCGGGTGGATTTCATGTGGAGGTTCATCCATAAATTACGCCCCTCGTGCGGAGGGAGGGATGAGGGATGGTGAGACGAGGCGTGCGTCACACCTGTGAGAAAAGGAAGTCTCGGGGCTACTAGTGTGAAGTGTGCTCTTCAAAGGAATTAGACCCGTGGTCTCTCGAATCAAGGCACCGGAGAAGGCATCGAAAGAGTATATGTATATATGTATTTGTGTGTGTGTATCTACACCCATATTCACAACATATGTATGTATGCACAAATTTATACACGAAAACCCACCACGTATGGTGAACAAGTATTCATTCGCGCACGGGATCGAGCAGATTCCAAGCGGAAACACATTTCCTTTACCGGGAATTGAAAACAGGATCTATCGTTCGAACGTCATAAAGGATAGGAACAGTGTGTTTCGTGGCACACACAGTCAAAATGAGACGAGCCACATTGGCCATTTACACGTTCAAACACGAAAATTTTGTGTGTGATGACTAATAATTTGGATGGACGCAAGCCACAAAGGGTATAACGACAATCCCATTGTCTTTCCTAAAAAAACAGTCCAATTTCCTATTTTATAATAAGCTCCTCTTCAACTCCGTATTCTTCCTTCCTGTGCTCATTCCGTCCAACAACCCTATCCTATTCCTGCCTTTTCCTCGTTTTCCCAAAATGTTCCCCTCTTTCATAGTTTTCAACATCCCATTGCCAATCAATATGCTTTGCATTCACTTTTTCTGTCTCCTTAGGATTTCTCCCAGTGATTCCCTCTCATCCATTACCATACCTTAATCTTCCTCGTTCGTTTTCCTATCTATCCACTTCATCTTTTCCATCCCTCACCAAAATCACATTTCAAAACCCTCCAATCTAGCCTATCATCATGCTTCAATGACCATATTTCCGCGCCGTACATATCTACGCTCCATATCAAAGTTTTAATGAGGCTTTTCTCTACATCTTTTATCTACTTTCCTGTCATCTAATCCATCTTCCTTTTAAAATCTTCTTTGGCTAACACAATTCTTCTCCTTATGTTCCCACTACTTTGACCATTTTGATCCAAAACATTTCAGAGATAGGTAAACTGTTCTACCTGCTCTAGCTTTTGCCTTATATAATAATAAATGCATAAAATGTATAAACTATACACACACACACAAACACGTATATGACATCATTCCCAAAATGTTTGGTGATATGTGCCCGGGAAAGTGTGAGATTGGGAGGTGGCACAATGCGATGGTCTAAAAAATTTGGCGTCACACTAAAAGATTTCTGCTCTACCCAGCAAGTTGACGAAAAGATGTATGGGGCTGTCAAAATACCAGTCATGTGAAGGGAGAGGTAGTAAATATTTTTTTATTACTTTTTTTGTGTTGTTGTCAGGATTTTCACGAAAAATAAATAAATCCTAAATCTCTCTGGTCAAAATTCTACCATTCCATCTGCAACTAGGATTGGTTCCTCGATGCCGCAATTAAAATCACAACAACTTTTAGAGAGAAACAGAAGATTCCAACTTTTTCGAGGAAACAGAGTAAATATCAGTTAGACGAAGACGGCAGTCATCAACCTGAAACTTGATTAAGACAGATGAGGGTAGTGCTCGTCTCGTCTTGAGTCCTGCGGTGTCGTGTGAAATTCGCTCATTAAGAGCTGAGACGGGGAGAAGAGACCGGTCTTTTCCCTGTCCCGCCTTCAGTACTCTCGGACACGTGATAACCAGGAAATCATATGATCTATTAAAAACCGATGATGCACAGAGATTTCACCCAGATGTGAACCTAGAGGACTACAGCCAGGAGTCAACAACTCCGCCCACCAGGTTTGCCAACCTCAAAAACCAGTAAACAATTTTTTATTGAGCCAACATATTCATGTAGGTGCTTATGAAATATAATTAAAATTTTTCAATTATGACTGTATTATTGACATTGTTTAGTTATATTATAATTGTACGTGTGGTAGTTTTCCTGCTTGTTTGAAATTCCTCCGCGGATCACCAAAGTTTTCTCGCTGGCCACCATAGGAACGTGAACCATCGGTAGGCGTTCATTGCCCTTGAATAACACGGCCAAATGAATTCAATTTATGTAACTATGCCTGTATACTTCTTCGAGCAGAGGACATTTTCGATTGTAGCGTGGACAACATTCATTCTTCAGCACTCAGCCCAAAAGATACCCGGGATAGAATTTGGAGGACAAAAAAACGTGACGTACCCATTATGCGAGGTTTTTTGAACTAAATGTATTGTGTGTCCTGAAAGGTTTTACGTAATATATGGGCAGCCTCTGAGAGCAATGCATTTTTAATAGGGGTGTTGGTGGAAGGTGAAAGGATGAAAAGTCTGACCAAACGCGGAAAGGTGATCGGGAGTGGGTGGAGGCGGGAGAGAGTCAAAACATTATGGGTCATAATAATTCATGGGCAAAGCCAGTGGAGCGTTTCGGGCACCCCCCCCCCCCTTTCAGGACCCTTCGCTGAATCAGTCACATCGTCCTCCATTCACGAATCTCTGATCCTCCTTTCCAGTGGCAGTTATATTGATGCGGCTGTATCTGTCCCGATTTTCCTCCCAAAGGGCCAGGGGGTCCTTATCCCACAGATTGCAGTACTTTTTCAACCACGTTTGGCTTCCTGATTGTGCTCCCAACGGAGGCTATTTTATGCTAGTCTCAGTGAGATCCTCGTATGCTAATCCGGAGGTAGCGGGCTCAAGTCCTGGGGTAGTAATCCTGCATAGCCAATTTTCCCATCTAACCTAGAACATGAGTGTTTATCCATATTGCTGCTTTCAATTCAGTTTATCCTATATATATGAAAAAAATATTAATTGAAATTGAACCTTACCTTCAACGGTAATCGACCCGAAAGTTATTTTTCACTCTCCAATAGACAATATGTTTAATTTCCATTCATAGAGTGACAGACTAAGAAAAATAGTCTAGCATCACGTCCGTCTAATGGGTTGTTCTTGCAGTAACAATTTCGCCCAAATAAAGACCTCTATCTTTCTAACAGCGATCTTTGAGTGTATATAGTAGGAATGTCCAATTTGGGGGAGTCAACAACATTTTTGGGGGAGTCAAAGGGAAAGCAAATCCAAAAGTTCTAATATTTCGAAATATTTGGTTAAAAATCAATGTATTGTTAATGTGAAGCGATACAGCATCAGGTAATTTGGATCCACGAACCTCGATATCCGAATTTATCTAAGATAAACACCTCTGTTTTTAAGCTTTGGGTTTTTATCTCGCGGACTGTGGCGAGGTATGTACGACTACGATTACTTGAAACATTGCATGTACGGTGTTTCGCCCCAACATCTTATTTATGTATTTATACAGTACCCTGTAAGGCACACGCCGTATACTTTTGACCCAGAATACGCTTCCCTCCTAGCGCGGTCGGACAACGTTATCCTGATCCCTTATCGCTTGTGGAAAAAATGAGGTCTTATTCCTTTAAAGCCCTTAAAATTTCGAAGTATAACAAGGCGCCTCAGCAGCTTAACTGGCTAAATCACTCAGGCGGTTATCGTGGATTCGGGTTCAAATCCCCGTCAAGGAGAATAGTTTTTACACTATCATATTGTTCCATTTGATATATATTTAATTCACATTAAAGAATGACTCCGTCAACGCTACTGTCGCGGCATCTCCCGCGGTTCTTTGAGGACCTCTACGTATTGTCCTGAGAGAAGGTTCACGACGATGGGCTTTTTTCTTCCTACCTACCGATCATTCCTTCCCCCCCCGGTACAAGGCAGTACGAGTTCGCGCGAGACAGATTCGAATTGGGTGGGTTTTCATCTCTCAATGTGCCTCTCGCGGGTACATACACAGTTCCCTACCTTCCCCCATCCCACCCTCACCCGCTCTCTAATCACCGGACCTTCCACCTCTCACCCGCTCCTCCTCCCCCCGTCGGCGAGGTTGGGTTGTGGAGCACAGGCGCTATCGCTGGCGGCACCCCGTCCACTCGGGCAGGCGACCCCGCCCTCCTCCGCGATCCAATTACGGGACCATAAAGGGGTTGCAGGGGGAGGAGGAGGAGCCCACCACAACTCACACGGAGTTTGCCCCTCCGGCCTAGTTGCCTCCTCGCGTGGGGCTCAAAAGGCGCCCAGTCATGTGTGCGTGAGACTTTGTGTGTGTGTGTAGGCCCGCGCGCGAGTGTAAGGCCGGATCTATTTGGAAAGTGCATTTCGCCTCCGCCCACCCCCATTCAGGGTCACATACTCCCTGCGCTCTGCCCTCTTTCTCTTGTCCCCGACCACTCCCGTCCCATCGCACCCCTCTCAGACGTACGGGACGAGGCTCATTCAATTTTTCACGAGGGCGGAGGGGCTGGCAGCAGCCCTTACCCTTCAGTGTTTGGCTTGTGTGCGCGCGTGGACAGGCCGGCGGAGAGAGTCCCCGCCCCTTGGGACTTCCTGCGGTGGAAGGGCGTTTGTGGCGGAGTTTTGAAGGTATCCCTTAAACACACATATATACATACACACACGCAAATACAAATCAGCCATTTATATTATAATATATATATATATATATATATATATATATATATATATATATATATATATATATATAATGGGCTGACACAACATAACACAAATAGAAAAGAATAGACACATATAAAAGAACACTTACACGGTAAATTGTTCGAGCTTTCGGCCCTCTCAGGGGCCTTCTTCAAGAGAGACTGAAAATATGCTATGGATCAGGAGAGGGGAAAGAGTTATGGGCGTGGAGGGGAGGTGTGGAGGGGAGGTGTGGAGGGGAGGTGTGGAGGGAATGCTGGGAGGAAAATTAAATATGGCGGTTAAGGGTGGGAATTTTAAAGGAACGGAAGGATAGAATGTAGGCGGATTCACGAGTTCTCACCTCTATGTTGGTAGCTGAATCAGGTAGGGATTCTAGGATGCTGAGGGAAAAACACTGGTCGAATGAAAGGTTGTGGGAATTGGCGTGTGAAGGGATAGGAAGAGATGAGAGTGAGGCAGAATTACAGGAGTACCGGTGATTATTCATTCGGATGGATAAGGGGGTAATGCATTCACCTATGTAGAAGGAAGTGCAGTGTTTGCATGATAAAAGATAAATAATATTTTTTGAGAGGCAATTAGCGTGGGAACGAGGTGGGGGGGCTATGAGGGGACGTAGGGAGAGGGGAGTAGGCATAATAAGAGGACAGGTTTTACATCGGGGGCGGTTGCAAGTTGGGGAAATATTGGGAAATTTGTCACGGGGGGGCGCCAAAGGGTTGGTGGATCTCAGAAGGTTTTTGAGATTGGCGGGTCGTCTGTATGCGATAGATGGGCATTGGGGTAGTAAGGATGAGGTCGCGTCATTGTCATGTAAAATTGGAAACAGTTCTTTAAGGAGGGTTTTCAGTCTGTGTGATCCGGGGTAATAGGTGGTGCAAAGGTTGAGTCCTGCGTCAGATGTGGGCTTGTTATTGTGTGGTGTGTGTGGTCGGGTGGAACGGTGGATTTTATTTCGTAGCAACTTTTCTGGGTAACCGCGTTTGAGGAGTGCAAGGTGTAGATTGGCAAGGTATTTGTTGAGAGTGGCTGTGGTGTTGCAAATTCGGTGTCCGCGGATAGAGAGAGAGTTAGGAATCGAGCGTTTCGTGTGTTGAGGATGACAGCTTGTGTGGTGTAGGTATTGCTGATGGTTAGTGGCTTTGATGTGTACTGAAGTAGTGAATTTGTTGTTTTGAAGTGAGATGTCTGTGTCAAGAAAGGTGATGGTGGAGTCTGAAATGGAAGAGGTGAATTTAACCGTGAAAGATGAATTTAAGGCGGATAAGAAGCCAATAACCAATCCCGCACTTGACAAATTCCGCCCGGCTTCAACTCATGAGCCAAAACCCCTTCCTAGTAACCATCCTGTCGAGATTTTCATACGTCTTCTCATCGAAAAAGTTTCCAATCAATCCTTCAGAAAACATCTCAGACCGAAAAATAACCTCTCCATGAACGAACGTCATGCCCTAAAAACCCTACAGTCCAATCCTAACATCGTTGTTACCTCCGCCGATAAAGGCTCCTCTGTTGTAATTCTAAACACCAATGATTATATTTCCAAAGCCCTCGCTCACCTGAACGATACATCCACCTATACCACTCTAACCAAAAACCCAACACAAACTTTCCAAACCGAAATTCGGTCTTTTCTCCTCCACTCCGGACCAGAAGAAGGCCTAACCTCCCAAGACATATCCCTACTTTCACCCCCAAACCCCAGAACACCCCAGTTTTATCTCCTCCCAAAAATACACAAACCCAACATCCCCTGTCGTCCTATAGTTTCCAGTTACAATTCTCCCACCGAAAGAATCTCCGCATTCCTTGACCACCACCTACAACCACTTGTACTCTCCTTGCCCTCCTTCACGAAAGACACGTACCACTTCCTCGACCGTCTAAATTCCGTCTCTATTCCCTCCACACCCAACCTACTTATGGCCACCATCGACGTTACCTCACTTTACACTTCTATTCCCCATGCAGAAGGTTTATCCTCCCTCCGGCATTATCTTTCTCTGCGCCCCCTACCCCAGCGCCCCTCAACGGAATTTCTCCTCAATCTTGCCACTTTCGTCCTAACAAAAAATGCATTCACTTTCCAAAATTGTTTTTACCTACAGACAAAAGGCACAGCGATGGGAACGAGGATGGCACCATCATACGCCAATCTCTTCATGGGCCATCTCGAAGAGACCTTCCTGTCACAGCAACCCCTTCAACCTCTTTTCTGGGTCCGCTACATAGACGATATTTTTATTCTCTGGACACATGGCTCTGACTCTCTCAACAACTTCTTATCCGCCTTAAATTCATCTTTCACGGTTAAATTCACCTCTTCCATTTCAGACTCCACCATCACCTTTCTTGACACAGACATCTCACTTCAAAACAACAAATTCACTACTTCAGTACACATCAAAGCCACTAACCATCAGCAATACCTACACCACACAAGCTGTCATCCTCAACACACGAAACGCTCGATTCCTAACTCTCTCTCTATCCGCGGACACCGAATTTGCAACACCACAGCCACTCTCAACAAATACCTTGCCAATCTACACCTTGCACTCCTCAAACGCGGTTACCCAGAAAAGTTGCTACGAAATAAAATCCACCGTTCCACCCGACCACACACACCACACAATAACAAGCCCACATCTGACGCAGGACTCAACCTTTGCACCACCTATTACCCCGGATCACACAGACTGAAAACCCTCCTTAAAGAACTGTTTCCAATTTTACATGACAATGACGCGACCTCATCCTTACTACCCCAATGCCCATCTATCGCATACAGACGACCCGCCAATCTCAAAAACCTTCTGAGATCCACCAACCCTTTGGCGCCCCCCCGTGACAAATTTCCCAATATTTCCCCAACTTGCAACCGCCCCCGATGTAAAACCTGTCCTCTTATTATGCCTACTCCCCTCTCCCTACGTCCCCTCATAGCCCCCCCACCTCGTTCCCACGCTAATTGCCTCTCAAAAAATATTATTTATCTTTTATCATGCAAACACTGCACTTCCTTCTACATAGGTGAATGCATTACCCCCTTATCCATCCGAATGAATAATCACCGGTACTCCTGTAATTCTGCCTCACTCTCATCTCTTCCTATCCCTTCACACGCCAATTCCCACAACCTTTCATTCGACCAGTGTTTTTCCCTCAGCATCCTAGAATCCCTACCTGATTCAGCTACCAACATAGAGGTGAGAACTCGTGAATCCGCCTACATTCTATCCTTCCATTCCTTTAAAATTCCCACCCTTAACCGCCATATTTAATTTTCCTCCCAGCATTCCCTCCACACCTCCCCTCCACACCTCCCCTCCACACCTCCCCTCCACGCCCATAACTCTTTCCCCTCTCCTGATCCATAGCATATTTTCAGTCTCTCTTGAAGAAGGCCCCTGAGAGGGCCGAAAGCTCGAACAATTTACCGTGTAAGTGTTCTTTTATATGTGTCTATTCTTTTCTATTTGTGTTATGTTGTGTCAGCCCATTATTGTGCCGCTCGTATGAGTTTTTCCGGACAATCGTGATATATATATATATATATATATATATATATATATATATATATGTGTGTGTGTGTGTGTGTGTGTGTGTGTGTGTGTGTGTGTGTGTGTGTGTGTGTGTGTGTGTGTGTGTGTGTGTGTGTGTGTGTGTGTGTGTGTGAGAGCCATAAACACAGTAATCAACCCAAATAATATATATAATCATTATTATATGTGTGTATATATATATATACACACCCATATACCTGTACATTAATACATTCGTACGGACACACTTAAAAAAGCTTACGATTTGTGACGCAATATAAGACGAAATGAGAAAATGTTTAACTACAGGAAGCATATTATTAAGACACGTATAAATACAAGGGCTAAGTACCGTTTCGCTGGTCATGTCACCGCCTTAATCTACGTTCGACAAACGCGGCACGGCTACCGAAACACAAAAGCACATGTGAGACTCACCTCAATTTTATGGGCTTTTAATATATATTAGTATGTCATTTAAGAAGTTCATGTTTGAGGAAAAATTATTAGAGAATTGACAGCGTTCTTCTTTTGTTTACAAACATTTCCAGGGCTCACATACGTAAAAAACTAACTATTCGTATTTTTTTTGGAAGCTGTTTCGAAGAAATATCATGATTTAATTTAGTGATATCTTTTTTGAATTAAATGCGTGGGCAAATCAGGACTTTATCAGCAAGACGGAACTCCACACCTAGTGGAGACGTAAATACAAACTGGTGCTCTATTGTAGAATAGTTGATTAAGGGGTAGGAATGTGTAGAGTGCATATAAAAAATTCCTAGTGGTGTTTTGCTGAATGAAGAAAGTAAGCTGATTAAAGATAAAAATAAATGGGAGTGTCAATAGTAGAGATGTACGAAGAAATTAGTGGAGGAAATCCGTATATCTGTAATCCGTATAAGGGAATAGATGGTATTTTGCCATGCCATTTTGAATTATGTGTATAGACTCCAGTCTCTTAAGTCAAGAGTGATATTTGGTTAAGTATACGTGAATTGTTTGTGAGAGTTTTTCATCCTTTAGTTATGAAGTAATTATCTTTCCGGAGTCGTTCACCATTACTGATCTCGAAACCTTAACAAGGTAGGATATATGCAATAAAAGTAATTCTATTCATTTGAGTTTTTTCTTATTCGAAGTTTTTATAATGAAATTACCCATTTTAGGATGGGGTAGTCCAGTCAGTAGGGCGTTGGGTTTTTGATCGGAGGGTCCAGGTTAGATTCCCGGGAACACCACCGGACACCCTCAGTTTCACCTAAGCTGTGTGATTTTTTAGGTATCTGGCTCTTCTAGAAAACCGCAGGTTGCACATGGAATGGAACACCCTGTATGTGTGAAAGTTAAGTGCCGTTGTGCTTAGTATAACCTAATCTGTCAAACCAACCTTCAGGTTGATAACTGTGATTGGTTTTTATACCCATTTAATTTCGTCAATTAATACTCATCGCAAGTTCAATAGATATTAATTAAGGACAAATAAAATAACATTTTTGAAGAATAATATTCAATTACCACTTCATTTTAGTGATTTTGCTTATTAATTTGAGCATTGACACTGTTAATTATTTGTTTTGAAAAAAAACGTAATACATTTTCAGTAGTTAAGCACTTTCTCTGCATTCACATGTCTAATGAAAGAACTCCTTCATTACGTAAAGTTAATTGGATGTCATCTGAAAAAGCTTGAAAATTTTGGGGTTGTGAAGCACTACCAAAATCCCATTAGCAAATACCATGCGTAAAATCTCGTTACTCCATTTAAAATCATATATATTTGCAACATTCGTACGAGTTCGAGAGTCACTTAGCAATTGACTAACCCTGCCGGTTGATGCACTATTGTACCCTATCGGGAGACCCAGCATCTAGTTATCATTGATAGACTAATAATTAAAGGTAGATTTTAGATGAAACGTGAACATCATGACTCAGCATTGTGGTCTTCTAAAGAATTTAACCTTGCTAAAACAACATTGAACACATAAAGGATTTTCTAAATTATTAAGACATCCTTATTTCTATTTATATCTTCGTTCTTGTCATAAAAAATAATTGCTCTCTTCTTACTCTTTCTGGCTTGCTCAACACTCTTTCTTCTACTATGGCCACCATAATCCCATAAAAACTTAATATCTCCGCCACTATTTTTTCCTCCCTCTTTGAATTGACCCGAAATTTCCACCCTTTCTCTATTATGGTTAAATATAGTGAGAGAAAAGAGGACGTTTTTCATTAATTTACGAACTTTTTTCTTTGTCTTTTTCTCTGCCCGTATAATTTCCTCCTCCTTTCTCCGTACTCACATCTTTTAGAGCCCAAGTTCACATTCCTTCCATTAAAAATATATTTCGGAACTTTATTTTATTGAAGAATGCGTTTATTTACCATTTGATACCAATTTGAATTCTTTAATGGTCTTGCCATCTTTATTCTACTTCCGCTACACTTTTTGACTTCCCATTCATACCATTTTTGAGTAGGATCATTACTTTTTTCTCCTTAATTCTGTAATACCTTCATTTACTTTATTCAGTCATCTCTGACGAAGGTATTTCGAGAATTCACAAAAGAGATAACATCATTCTAAATTTTATAATACTTGTATTCAGTTTCAATATATATTATTTTTTCTATGCCATCTTTACTTCTGAAGCGTCACCTACTCACAATCCCTTCCTAAACTCAAAGCGATACTAACCTCATTAGCCACTTATGTAATTTTTGCTGATGATTTTTAGTACTGTGGCATAGTTCAGTATAGAACATTAACTTTGGTTTCATAATGATTACATGCTCCTGGTTTTCTCTTATTTCTGGGTCGAAATTAATATTGATTGAATGAAAACTTTTGACCTAACTCAGCCTTTAAACCTCATAAACTCTTTCATTCCTCTTTTTCTGATCTCTTGAATGATTCTGTGTGGAAAAGTATTACCATTTGAAAAAAATAACTAGATAGTATGTATTTTTTAAGTAGTAAGTAATAAGTTCCATTGCGACCTCTAGTATTTCAGATTCAATCTATTTTAGCCTGCGTTGCACTTCCCTTTATAGATTAATATCTCTGCGCACTCTTTTCTGTTAAGTTTTTCCACTAATTGTTTCTCAAATTCCTGCATTTCTTTTGGTTCTACATATAAATTTCCTTCCCAAATTCTTTTTCTCTCTTAAACTTCCTACAGCGCGCTTGGATTTCCATTTTTCTATTATCTCTACATGATCTCGTATCTTTTTTCACGTTATCTTTTCTCCGTTATTACCTTGCCTGTCTTTTTGGGAATTTTCTTAAATTCTTTTCACTGAATTTATGCTCCAGTTCTTCCATTTCTTTCTTATTTCCAACTTAATATCTTTCTTTCTCTCTCCTCTAATTCAGTACTTGTTAAATCTTTCTGTATTTAAGATATGTAGCTTTTTCTTTGCATTTCTGATGCCCATTTTTTTCTAGTACTATCCATATTTAAACGCTAATTTAGAGGAAATATTTTGATATTACCTTAACTTTTAGAATAATAGAAATCATACCCGTCAAATTTGAATGTAACGTTTATGAGCGCATGTTTTCATGAATATTTTTCATGGATTAGTATGTCAAAAAGTCACATCTGAGCCGATACAGAGTCCTTAAACTTTTGTGTGTTCTATTTTAATTGAAAAAAACGAAGAGTGTTCATATACCATTCAATTGATTGTATGTAAATGAAGCTTATCCCCGAAAACACGCTTTATTCGTTGAATAAAAATTCGTAAAATAAAGTAACATTCAAAGGTGGTTATTTAAATTTCCAACTGAGTTTTACCGAGTGATATCCAACTTAATAGCAATGGCTTTCATATGTCGGCAGCACCAGTGTAAAGTGTCTCATGGTGTTTTGTTATCTCGTTTCATCCGCTGAATATTTTGTACCTTGCATTTAACCTTATACGTTTTTCACGCTTTAGAGATGCTTCTTTCTACCATTGTACACGCTTGCAATGCTTCTATTGAATCACTTTGGAGAATGCACACGATGATATTTCTGTGAATATATCCCGACGAAACTTGTTTTGTATTTCCAAATCTCTGATCAGCTTGAAAGAACACAGAAGAAAATTCTTTTCTAAAATACTGGATTGACGTTGGCATTCATACTTATCAAAGTCTCAAGTCATTAATAGGTTATCAGATATTTTTGCTGATTTTTCTTTGAGTTTATTTTGCCGGAAATTTGCTTGAACGAAGGAACGCATTAAATGTTACTTATCGGTATAAAATAGCTTGAGTAAATTGCGGGAAATAATTAAAAAATATTGGAATAATTAAATCAATGTTGGTTTAAATAAATGTGTTTAATTTTAATTGAGTATTTAAAGAACCTGAAGGCAGTGCTCTTTTATTTAATAAACTTTTTCCGGAATTAAATAATGAGAAATTAATTTCCTATAATAATATGCACCAGCAAATATGTTTCTGCGCATAATCATTACAATGATTGAAAGGTAAATAATATCTGTGACAAGATCCTACTTTAAGACTAATTAATATCTAATTATTTTATGCTCGCAAATTGTGCAAATTTGAATTTGCTAAATTATGTACTAATTGCGATGTTCGTTATTTAACTTTTTTGAGATTTAAGACTCAAAACCCTAATTGAAACATCACTAGCGAAATAATGTATTTACGGAAAAGAGAAATTAGCTTTGTCGACTTCAAGTGAATCCAACCGTAAGCTATCAAGCACTCACTAGCTTATGAAATCAAATTTTTTTCGAAAATGTCTATGAAGAGGAAATATCTACAAAATATGGATGAAAATGTAGATACTTACTTAAAAAGATTGTTTGAATTAATGTAGCAAATATAGCTAAAATGTTGTAAACTTGATATATTTCAAGGTAAATTATCCTCAATATAGAAAAAATTTCTATTATTAGAACAGTTTTGTTTAGTTATATCATGAATCATATAATGAATTCTAACTATGTGTATTTAAAAAATTATTTTTCCATGAATTTGAACCGAATTTTCATCTCAGTGTCCGACAAAGGCCATCAAAAAGCAAGTTTTTGAAATTAAATTTTAAAAAGATTTTGAAATAAATAGCAGTCGCATATGAAAGTTTTCGACCCATTTAATGCCGGTTACACAAGTTATATATTTTAATTTTGAACGGTGTTGACTGTATCAAATGTTATTTTGTGTACAGGATACCTTGGAATATCCACTCGGCCGTTTTATATTCTCCTGTGTCTTGAGTAGTGATGTAGTTACGTGAACACCACCGGCCTGCGGTGTCCACTTATTTATTAAAAGTATTAATTAAACACTTCACAAAATAACGTCAACAAAGAAAAATATTCGATAGCTCATTGTCTTCGCCCTATTGCTTCCAAACTCACCCTTAAATCCACAAGGTTTTCATCTGTTCAATTTTGGTTTTCATCAGGTGCTCTGGTAATATTTTTTCTGGTGGAATCTGTTGCACTCATTCATTACTTTCGGACTCGAAATGTTTATTTTAACGTAATGAGGTCAGAATTAAGACCAGTGTGGACATTAACAGATATGTAGTGCGTATTTGAGTTGTGAGATAGTTAGGTAATTGAGATGCAAATTGAACGTACAATTACGCGCCGCTTATCAAATGCGGCATTGTATACATGTGGACATAGAAATTTGCATCGGAATGATGCCAACGTTTACAAAGACTTAATCTAACAGCTTTCGTCATTGAAAAAAACTGCGGCCTGGGGATCCCATGGCAGAAGCGTGTCTTCGTTGATTCAGAAGAATACCTTTTTCGCCTACACCTATTTCCTCTACATTTCCCTAGTCCCTAGGCCCTCTTCCTACGCCGAAAGCCCTTTCGTCTCTCTCGTCACATTTCCCAAAACCCCTTGAAGTATCCTCCAACTGCTGCCCCTCCCTTCATGGGTACCCCACTCGCTACTTCCCTCTCTCTTATTCGAGGACCCCTCCGACCCCTCGCTGTCTAGTCCACCCCTCACCACTCTTCCCCAAACCCACCTCGATTTTTCCATTCCCCACTCTCGACTCTCCGCCTTCCCCATCTCCTCATAACCCAAATTTTCCGACCGCTCTGTGTCCCCCCTCCCCGTCTATCTCTCCCAGCGGAGGTGGATTTAGCCCTAATAGGGCCCTTGACATGGCCTCAAGTCGGGGATCTGGGTGTTAATTGCTGCCGGCGTAATCGTTAAAACAATTCAGAATGGCTTCAGATTTCGGCGGGAGAGCTATTTAAAGACGTGATTTTCCTTGAGGGAGAAAAAAAAATTCATTTCCGCTAACACTCGAGGGGTTGACATCAGGGGGAGACTGTCACCGATGGGATCGCCTGGTGGTGAATGGTGCGCGAGGAGAGCCATCCTATGGGGAATTTGCGTTAGCCCCAACGAGTTCTAAAGCTGCTCCGGGAATAAATTGGAGTCTTCGTTGTAAGACTTAAAATAGGGAGATCTTCGTTTGGGCCCGCCGTCTATGACACATGTCGTGCAGCACTGACACTTCAGCGTCAATTACGAAACTTTTCCATTGGTAGCTATCAATTGAAATGTCGCCTACTTTGGCATGTACCCTTAAGCGTTAACGCGCTTATCAGAACAAAGGCCATCGGGATGGATTTGGCACCAACGGGCCAGTTTTTACGCGAAAAATTTAATCTATAAGTTTGATGGTGGGCGCTTAGATTGCGAAGATTGTGAGGACTTTGGCGAAAAAAGTTACGTTCCTGTCAATTGACGTCATCCAATGAGAAACGACCTTTGTTGAAACGCATTAAGAGATGGGATTAGCTGTTCTTTAATTGGCGTTTTGGTTCGCCACAAACAGACCTGTTTGAAATGATAATTTTTATGAAATTCGAATGACGAGAGGAAACGGGTGATTCAGTGACCTCTTCTCTAAGTGTGAATACATATTTCACTGACTTTTCGATAGTAATTTTTGTCCACGTAATATCATTGCACTTAGTATTTCATTTGGAAAAATTGTCAGAGTAGAGCACTAATATTTATGCGTTGGTGTGTGTCAGATTTTTTCATGATAGACAACTACGAGACGAAAAACGGAATACATTTTTTGAGAAGTTTTGCTCGACTGTTGACTAAGGTGAAACATTACATCTTAGAATAACTATTTGTACGCTCTATGAGGAAAAATATTGCACTTTTCCACAGATTTACTGGTGACGCACAACGTGTTTCAGTTCATCGAACCACCTTCAGGTACAAGACAAGATGGTTCGATTAATTGAAGCGCATTGTACGCTACAAATAAATCTGTAGAAAAATGCAAGTTTTGTTTTTCTCATAATGACAAAATTTCTCTGCATCTCGCCTGAATCCGTTTAATTTTTACGAATAATTACTACTCATCTTCTATGATTAAATATTATGTCTAAATGAGTTATTTTAGACTGAATCTATGTGTTATGGATGTTTCAATAATTGCTCCTTTATTAAATACCCATATTTTTAGAGTCACATGGCGAGTGTCAACTTTTTCCCACAAAACTCAATAGCGGCTGATGTGGTGACAAGATTATACACTACTGTATGAAGTTAGACAATAATGGACAAGTGGAGGAATTATTAAAGAGAGTAAAATTTTCAATTTCTTTTCCTTTATTAATATCATATAGAGACCGGAAATTGCAAATCAACAGGAGGAATGTAATAAAAAATACCTTTAATTTTAATTATTTTAATGGGAAACAAATATTCTAGAGCGACCGGTCTGCAGTGAATTGTTTTCATTCAATTTCGCTCGGGCACAAATAATTAAGTATAACAAAAGGCAGTCATTCATTGAATTAAAAGTTACCGTGACATGGGATCGGCAATCTGTCATCCAGTTTAAAGGGTTCATTCCCTTGCGCAGCGACTCGGGAGACCGCGGAGAGGGGACCACATCTCCCAGAACAAAGGTGGCCCGAACCGTTGAAGGCAACACCCGAGTGACTCCCTTTTCTCCGGCATCACAGTAGGAGACACAAGATACAAGACAGTAAGAGGGGAGAGGTAGAGAGACCCCGAAGGGAAGTTAAGCCATCCGTCCCCGCCCCAATCTAAACAACTCTTCGTCCGCCCTGAGATCCTCGGTGCGTATCCCATGCGCCGCCACGTTCCTCAATAGCGTTTTCCGGTCCCCGCCTCTCTCTCTCTCTCTCTCTCTCTATCTCTCGCACACCCGGACACACTCGCCTCCGTCTAAACTTCGCCGAAAACCCTCTCCGACACGTCCGATCCCTCCAACATTCACCACTTTCCTCGTCCGAAATCAATCTCCATCTCTCCCTTCCCTCCCTTCTCCTCCTCCCCCCCCCCAACGGAGACCCTCCCAACATTCACGCACTCAAACGCTAGCTCGCAAGACCCTCCCGGTTCCCTCTCCCCACCACCTCCTCCTTTCATCCCTCCCTCTCCCCTTGCATCAGCCTCAGTTCCTTCAGCTCCCTCCTAATCCTCCAAAACCTAGCAACCCTCCGTCTTCGCCGCGCCCGCATCCTCTCCTTCCTCCTCTCACTCCCTTCGATACCGCAAAGTTGCGCTCAGATACACATCACTCACTTTCTCACCCGGAAGTAGTGGTGAGTGATGCATCGTGTTGACGTCAGCTCCCTCTCTCTTCTCCTGCCACTCGTCCCCTCGCCCCCCCACGGAGAGCAAATGTCAGCCCCCGTGGCGAGAGCAGAGAGGTCTGGGCGATGTGAACGGGGGAAAGGGGGCGGAGGTGTTGGAGAAGGAGGAGTAGGAGGGAGGACGTCATGTCGGAGAGAGGGAGAGAAGTCGACTTGGTCTCCTTCAGGGGAAGTTCGCTTTGTCGGTTCACCGGAAGGTCGCGGGTTCGCATCGTTAATACGATTAGAGAAGGCGAGAATCATACGATGCCATTCGCGCCCTAATCGCAGAGTCGGACCTGTAAAGGATCTTAAAATGACGGGGAGGGGGTATTTTCACATACTTACAAAATAATTTTACAATCTTTTTTTCAACAAACAAACATGAATATCGTATTGTATTATTTTGCGAGGGCAGTTTTTTTTCAACCTCCGATGGGTCATAAATAAAAGACAGGTAAATAAACAGATTATTTTGTTGCTTAAAGTCATGTACACTTATGGTTACTTTTAGACATAATCACCTTGATGATTGAGGAATTTGTCGTTCCTGTGGAGAAGCTTAACAATACCTTCTTCATAAATGGTTGCTGCTATTGAATTTAAATGAGTCTTGACTTTATCTTGAAGTTCCTCGTTAGTTTGGAGGCTCTGTCTCCTAGCCACTTCTTCAGGTCTGGGAAAAGATGAAAGTCACTCGGCGCTGTATTGGGGCTGTACGGCGGGTGATCAAAAATGCCCTACGTATTGAAATAGCTCAAGAAGCCGTTGGGTTGGGACAGCACTATGAGGATGGCCGTTGTCATAGATCAGAAAAATTCCAGAAGTCAGCATGCCTCTGCTTTGTTTTGAGTGGCTTTCTACAAAATTCGTGACGTTTTACAATGCACAGCTGCAATAATCGTTGTCCCGGGCTGCTCGAACTCCACAAGTAACACATATTTTTGATCTCAAAACACGGTAGCCATAAACCTTCGTATTTTAAACGTGTGACAACTAATCTCACTGATTTAAAGACTGCAGCATAGAGCTATGTATATTATTTTACGCTTTTGGAACAAAGCATTTACAAAAGTACTGACAGGCATTCCAGCAGATGATAAATTAATTTTTAATTTTACGAAAGCCAAAAATAGTTTCAATTCATCATTGGTTTTTGGGAGGCGGGGGTTCCGTTAGGTTTTGCGGTATGTGGAGCTTTATGAGGGTGGATGGTTGTAGGAAAGAAACCCGGCATCGGAGCTGACTCATTCCCAAAGAAACACCACGTGATGTGGTGTCGTGTGGGAAGTGTGAAGGCGGGGGGAGGGATAGAGGTGGTGAGGGGGAAAGGAGACTAAAACCTCGCATATAGATGCGTCCCGGGCAAAGCTCAAGCCTCCCTGATGAGAGCACTAAAAGGAGAGCACACATAATATGTCCGCGCGGAGCCATAAAAACACAAAACAAATGACGCTGGGCAGGGCCGTTCATAACAATAGGAGAAGGATAAAAAGTCGCGCTACCCTTCCCTCTTTCTCCCCTACCTTATCCTCTCACTCTCCCTCTCTCTCTCTCAGTTCTTTCCCCTCCTTCCTCCATTCACACTCCCCCTTCCACTCTCTCCCGTATAAAGCATTCTCCCCGAGTGGAAAATCATGCAATTCTCCTGGTATGAGTTCGCTCAGTTACTTGGCAAGATAATATTTTTCGGGTCTCCTCGGCGTTTCTAACAAGTTCTAGGAAACCTCGCCGGAGTGATGAACGGCCCAGTGGCATCTCGGGTGGAACAGGGAAACATATGATATTCGCTCGGTGAGATGAGTTGGATAAGGGGGATCTTATGCGGTGGTCGTGGCTAAAACGTTGCCTCGCGAACGTCTGCTATCCTTTTCCGGCCCATCGTACTTTATTTGGCCCGTAAAACTGGTCCGAATTCTCGCACCCATTTCCATGGTACAGCTTTTTCCCGACTTCCAAGAGTTACGATTAGTCACAGTTAGGAACACAATTTTTAAAATTCTAGCTCAGATGCAACTTATGTGTATTCTCAATTGTAATATTGAGTTTAATTAACTGATATGCTAATGAAGTAAACTACTATTTTAATATAACTTCCGATTAGGATTGAAAGAATATCATCTGTCAGATCTTCTGTCGCATCACCAGATAAACTTTCTCATACCAAATTATTAACCTCGTATTTAGCTTCCATACAGCTTTTTCGAACTGTATCCCCTCGGTTTCGTTTCCATCAGAGGGCTGTCTCAACTATGCAGTGTGTACGTATATAACCGTATTAATACCAAAATATTCCAACTTAGCGCGCGGGGGAACAAATGCCAACCGATCAATACGATTTTGGAAGAGTGTATTTTAATATGACCAATGAAATAACTGGGGCTGGAATGTGGTTTCACTGTATTTACCAATAGGTCAGATATATATGCGACTAAACATTACCAAAGTAAGACCCTGCATATGTCCTTTATCCTACAATACATTCGGTCACTCTCAGAGCTTAATTTATTCAATATTTTACTAAGACGCGGGCTTACTTTCTTTTCGCTTTTTTCACAACATTTTTACAATTAAGAAAGTAAATGTGTTTAGGGTCATAAGTTAATTTTTAAATTTGGCAGCCCTACAAAGAATAAGGTGAGGAATAATTGAGTAAAAAATGCCACAGATAAAGGCGACTTATGAGACTCAATTAGAAATGGCATAATTCCAGAAATGCAATAAAGGATATTTTTCGTAGTTTTTAATAAACGTAAACTTTTTCATAGCCTAAAAACTTTGTACTTAATATGGAAAAATAGCATTAAGTTGCATGTCTAGTCTGGTTTTCTCAGTGACCTCTGCATATTAATATTAATTTAAAGAATCGTTGCCAATTTACATATTTTTGAAACAGAGCGAGTTAACGTGACCAGAGTGGCTTGAATTTTCCTGGTCGTGCCTTGTATTCAACTGACGGCGAATACGCCGCCACCAAATTAGTGTAATCTTGGGTCCGATTACAGAAGGAAAAGCTAATAAAAATCAACTTTTGACCTTTATAAGCTAATTACAGGGGAGTGTAAGACCGCTAGCTAGCCCGATGTTCTTGTCACGGCGTGCCTGCTAATCCCGTCTTTCCGCCGTGCTTGCACCATCTACACCACGTCCCAACTGCCAAACTCAATTCTTTGCACCCCATGCTCTTCACACGTACCTCCTAAGAGGATCAGGAGTAGGGAAGGGAAAGAGAAGGTGTGAAGGCATGAAGAAAAGCATGCATGGGAATTCTAGTCAGTATCCGGGAAGGAATGGGGTTATGGGATGGGAAGATAATTTGCAAAGCTCAACCTTGCACAGCAGTTGGATGTCTCTAACCAGGCGGTTACCTGTAGGTGAGTAACTCGCCAATACTTCAGTTTCATAGTCTGACGGAGACCACGGGGCTTAAGAATAAGGCTATGGCATAGAGTGAGACAGAGACTCCTGTAATGTGTTCATAATAGAAGTAATATACATGTGTCTGCTCTCAAAATTTGGCCCAAAAATCTTTTATAGTGCTACCGTCATAATATTAATAATTGAAATCTATGACATAATCCTTTTTTATCAATTAACTGCTGTTTTTTCGCCATGCTTCAGTTGAAAATGTCCAACTTAAATGATAAAAGTAACCTTTTATGAATCTACTTCTTCTTTAATTTACTTGTATTTCTTGGTGAATGCGTTAAGTTCTTCCCAAGTTTTCTTAAAAAAATGTATTCCCTTCTAATATTTGCAAGTATCGACTATACAACTGCTAAAAGACTCGGAATGGGCCAAATGCTAACCTCAAAAACGTCATTTTGTTGAATTCCTTTGTGTTGAATTCCTTGAACCATTGGATAAAGTGGCCAAAAGAAGAGCAGTTGTACGCATTCGAGCTTGAAATTGACCTGACGGTTCTACCATTTGGTCTTGCAGGCATTATGGCCAGATTCGATAGAAGATTTAACTATCTCTTTTCGCCCAATGTGGTGGCGAAGATCATTCCAGTGTATGAATGAAGGCAGCTACATCAAGTATTCGGTCAGATAATTATATTCAAGCTTCGGAAAACAATCTATAGGGAAGAAGCAATTAATGCTAATTTATCGCACACTTATGAAGTGATGCGAAATAAGAGGCGGAAATATTTTGAATGAATGAGATTGTAGTATGTAGTATGTAGTATTTTAGTATGACCTTCAACAGTCCTCGATAGGTTAGTGTTGTGCGTTTGCTTGTTAACAAGGAATGTGTAGGTGATAGCCGGTAACCTTTGCAGTAAATCATTAGTAAAGAAAAACAAATAATGCGATTTTTTCAATTGAATAAGGAGTTTTAATAAGACGCGGGTTTCACCTCAATAGGCCATCATCAATTAAAAGACTGCAAACCCAAATGAAAATTGGTAAATGGTCTCCCGCTTGGTATTATGGGATAGCTTCGTGATAAAATTGACAGGGTACAGCGACGCCTTCTTTTAAGTAAGATGGGTATTGTAAACTTTTAATTATTATTACAAAGTAATCGAGATAGAAACTTAATTTTTATTTGCTCTACATAGTCACCATCCAGAGTTATACTTTTCTCCCAGCGTTTCTTGACCTTTCGTAGTCAGTCATCTACACCTACATCTACATAATGCCCCGCAAGCCGTCGCAAGGGCGTGTGGCGGGGGGTGATAGATCACCACCCGTAAAAAGGAACAATGCCATATACAAGATCAACAACATGGAAAACAACACCCACAGTGGCGCACACACTCATGCAAAAATCCCTTCATCCAGCACTCATTCAAACACATATACCATAAACCAACAAGCAATTGTACCCCAGGATGCAGCATGAAATCCATCCAACTACGCGCAAGCCAGAGTATGATAATTAAGACGGTGAAATTCCACTACCACGTGGATATGCAACATAAAACGCTCTCCTCCACAAGGAGACTGTAAAAGGTAGGGAATGTGACCCAAAGCTGCAAGTAAAACAACGACAGTCATTGTATAACTCAGCAGATGTAATCAAGAACCATTATTCCAACTATTGTACAATGTCATTTATGTTGTCAATTCTCTAACCCCGCAAGAGTTTTTTGAGTTATGACAGCAAGAAAATGTCGCTAGGGGTGAGATTGAGAGAATAGGACGGATGTGGCTAAATTTCACAGGCACATTGCTTTGATTCCTCAACCGTACTTCAAGATGAGTGAGCAGGTGAATTTTCGGCAAGAAGTCACCTTTAATGATCATACTGCGACGGTTTTTTCAAAGCAACAACAATTTTGTTAGCAGTGTGCAATAATACGTTTCATTGACATTCTGACCACTCTCAAGATAGTCTGTTAAGATGACTCCACGACAGTGCCAAATAACAGACAATATGACCCTCCCTGCAGGCGTCTGCACCTGAGCCTTCTTTGGGAGAGGTGAGTCTCTGTGTTTCCACTCCATGCTCATATCTTTGGTCTTTGAATCATACTGACAGATCCAAGATTCATTGATTGTTACCAGGTAACCAAAAAAATCCTCTTCTCCTTGCTCCGAATGATTCGATATATCCCTTGACAGGTCGCGCCGTGTTGGTTTCTGAAAAGTAGTCAGTGGTAGTGGAATCCAGCGTGCTGACACCTTTGATATGTGCAATCCTTTATCTATAATTTACCACACTACTAAGAACAGTCTCATTCATGATCATTTGGATGGCCACTCTTCGATGTAATAGGATAAAGTCCTCCACTTTCTTCAGTGTAGCAGCATCGTCCGTGAGTGATGGATGGTCTTCTACTTCTTCGATCGCCTGTATGGGACATGCGGCCAGTCTGAAAATTCTTTATTCACCTCATAAGTGTGTCACATGATGAGCTTTGATTTTCATAAACAGCCATCAATTCATCTTGAATTATCTGGGCACTGCAACCTTTAAAATGAAGGAACTTAACCACATGGAGAGCCTCTTTCTTCCTCATGTTGCATGTTACTTCAATCTACGGCTCCCTGAAGCAAAACAAATCAAAATTAATAGCTGTAATTTACAATATTATATTCGTAAAAATAAATTGATATGGAGAATAAATTTAACCAGATATCGCGGATATTTTGCGCCAACAGTAGCTTGAAAATCAGTATCCCCACGTAAACCCGTTGAGAAGAAACAGTTATACAAGCAGTGTTTAGAGTCATCTGTTGTGACATGCTGAATTGATACGTAGACCGCTATTCTTCAGATACTTAATACTAAATACCCACTCATAAGCTCAGCAGTGAGTAGTTCATCAGTTACCGCTTGCGGCACAGTACGCGAAAACGATTTTGCGCAGAACACAGCGCAACGTACGCTTTAAGTAAAGATGTGGCTCGATTCACTGCGCGTCACTTCCCTTCAACGTCGTCACGAAAATTCGCGAAGTCTCGGCGTTTCCGGCCGCGACGTCTGAGTGTTGTAATTTAGGTCCCCGGGCGCCGTTTTCCGTCCTCTCACTGTGAGGCAGAGAAGGTGTAGGGAGGTTGAAACGCAATAACAAGTTTTCCCGCAGTAATTTTCTCGTCTCCACCCCGCCGCTCCGCGTGTCTAAGAAATCGTCACAAATTCAAAATCTTTCTCCCGCGACGCCCGAGTATGTTTATTCTCCGCCCCTTCAGGGATGTAACTCAGGACGGGGCTTGCCATCTCCACAACTCCCCCGGCGCGCCCCCCTGACAGCGTGGATGGTTCAACTTAGATAGTGGAACAAGGTAGCGGGGGGTAGAGCGACGAGCAGTGGGCTGACAGGGAAGTCGAAAAACACTCGGGGAGCGAACAACTTCTCCAGGTGACTTTTTTTCACGACAGCACAATTTCCATTCTGCGATCGGAAGAGTGGAGGGAGGATCGTGGAGGAGCATGAGAAAAGAGAAGGGTGAGGGGCAGCGAATATTTTTCTCTTTTGGAGCTAGAGATGCACCTTCGAGTGACTCGTTATCGGCCGGCATTCATTAAATGCGATATCAGTTATACTTTCCTTGGAATTGGTGCCAAGTTCACATTTTCAAATCCATTTAAATCAAGGTTATTTAAATTGATCGTATTACTTTTAGAGAAGTAACTCTGTAGCCGATAAATTATTTCTCAAGGATTAACTAAATTATTTAGGGGATAATTAAATAAAAATCATGAATGATCGAATTAAACATCAAAGAAAAGGTTCACTATTCACTAATCCAGTTTGCACGCTAACATTTGAAAAAAATTATATCACTCGGGTTGCGACTTGAACGCCATGTACCCCACCCAAGTGTCGAGCTCGGTTGGGGTCAAATACAGATACAGGAGTCGGGTAATTATTCATAAAATTGTGTCCCAAGAGTATTTCCGTTAAGGTCAACTTCTGTCGGCAATCACAGCTTTATGGCAATTCGATAGAAATAAAAGCATAAAGCTTTGCATACCGATCATGCCCTATTCTGCGTCGCAATTATGGCTATTCGGTATGCATTGGTGCCGTAATGTTTGACGATGTACGATAGCGTATCGATGCTCCACACACCCCTCTATTCCGTTTTCGAAAGTCTAAACGCACGATATCCATTTAAGTTGACGGGCTCCCCAAATTAAATCCTCATCACCTCAATGGTTTTCTTCAAATCGACGACGCTTCATATTTTAAATATAATCTCACACGTCGAAAGATGTTATTGGCATCGCAAGGCGCATCACCGCAGTGCTCGCGATGGTTCGGCGCGAATGCGCGTGCCAACATTAACATTGCGCATCGCGGCAGCGGATACAAGGAAGGATTACTCGCGGCCAAAGGGAATGGAAGGCGTGGGTGGGTGGGGAGCGGAGGAGAGAAAGGGTGCCGCGAAGAAATAAAAGCGCAATGGTAGAGGAGAAGGGCGAGCAAGAGTGGCAATAAGAGCGGTGTAATCGTCTGTCGGCGGGGGGTTTAGGGGATGGAGGGAGGCGGTGAAAAGGAGGAGGGGGTGATGGTAACGGAGATAAGGCGGTCGAGGGGTGGGAGTGTGTGTTTCTGGGTACATTGGGGAGGCGGGTGGGGAAGTCGGGGTTGTTTGTTGGGGGCGAGACAATTGTGAATGGCGCGCGGGGGCGACGTCGTCTCATGGCGATGACAGCGACCGTTGTGCTGCCTCCGCCCTCCCGCTTGCCTTTTCAGTGCCGCCCCTTTTGACTGTCGCGCCCACTCCCGCAAGGGGGGAGGTGCTCCCAACTACCCCCCTCCCCACAATGGAACGATTCCCCGGGCACTATGCTCCCGCCGTGCACACGCACACTACGTTCGGTTTCGTCGTCGGAGTCCTCCCGAAGGAAGCTGGATTTTATGACCGAGTCGAAAATGAATGCAGGGAAAAACACTTAAAAAGAGGCGAAGGAGTAACACAGAGTTTCCCAGGATCGCTTCGGCTTGACTCCCACCTTGTGTGGAAGGAAAAAAAAGGAGTGGGAGGTGGCACGCCCTTAAAAGTTCCCTGAATTCGCATTTACCCTCGGTTCGGTGGCTAAGGTGCCATTTCGGATGGCAATACTCCGCCTCATTCGCCCAATTGGAAACGAGATCAGGACTCCCCGAGGATCGTTTCTATCGTTTTACTTTTGTCCTTAACCCCCCCCCTCCCTTCGCAACGTGTGTGGAGTCGACGCCGAGGAATCTCGTATTTCAAAGCGGCGCAGGTGACCTGAATAAGAGGTATTTCATAGGGGTGTACCTATTTTATGGGGCGGGGAAAGTGAGCCTTTCGCGGAATGGTGTTGGCGAGACTTCAATAGTTTCCGAACATGTCTGACGCATTCTTGATATAGTGCATTTCAGCGATTTTTTCAAGAGCACGCGTATAGCTTACTATCATTTACAGTAAAAATTAGTCGCTGTACTTTAATCATGTGACATTTTGATCAATCAAAATAAACATGGTTGTACATTATATGCTAAAAAGTTACTCGTATGGAGCCATCAAGCAAATTTCCACCTAAAAGGTTTCGGATGAATAAACGAGAACTTCAAGAAACTGATAAGCAAACAAGAAACGACGAAGAAAGAAGTAGAAAAGGTAGGCTCAGATCATTTGGGGCAGAAAAAAATTACAAGCAAGGCTATTGAATCGTGGGTTTTACGAAATTTCTTGATTTATAAATCAACCTGAAAAATGAATCCCAACTTTGATAGAACTTTCGTTGATTTTTCCGAGCGTTAACTGTGAAGTCAGAACAGGTGCTTGCAAGAAATTTCTCATCTTTAGTGTCAGTAGGAGTTCTTGATTTTAATTTTGAAACCCTAACATAAGTTAACTTGATGCCACTGATGGATTCCATGCAGGACGCGATCAGATCAACACTAACAATTTTTGTTTCTCTTTTATTTCCACTCAGTTTTCGGAGACGATTCGTCATACAAATATCTTCGTATAGCGCTAACGTCACAGCATACTGTCGTTTTAAGGTTTTTGTAGGCATGTTGACATTGACCAATGCAAAGCAGGGAAAATGTGAAAATATTGAAAGGTAAAGGAGATTAAAGAAAATAATATAATGTTAAGGACTAGTAGTAAAATCTATGCAAGGTTTTTGTGAAGTTGTTTTTCTCTTGAAATATTTACTGGTTAGTACTAAACCATACTTCCGCATAATTTTTTGTTTTTCATATTTAAATACACTAATAAAAAATTGTTTATATTTATTTATATTTTGTCAACTACGGAAACATTTTATATTAATCATTTACAGGCCGAAGATTTTACTAGAATTTAATTTACTAGAATTACTCGTGTTTTTTTATTGTTTATCCCAGTGCTTTCCGAGAGAATTCACGTTAGCGTCATAGGTAACTGTAAATGTTTTCACGGTATATTACTTAGGATGATTTCTTCGAGTCAATTTGGAATTTCTTTCGATTGAGTCACAACTTCTTTTTGATATTTGTCATAATTCAGATGGAAAATAACGTCTCTGGGCGCTTCATATTGAAACGCTTTTCAGTTAGTCAATATATTAGTAAGCTACTAAGCTGAGGAACTTAAAGGTTTTTGCACATCAATTTCTGACCTGAGTACAAAAATTTAGCAGCCTTAAAAGAAAGAGCACTAATATATAATATTTAATATGCCAACATCGTCAAAAGTCTTTCCAATATTTCTTAATATCTCTCACCTAATTGCCACTATTGACCAATTTGCATTCACCAATCAATGAGAGCTTGTCTCAGCTCTCTTGCAATTAAGAGGCAATTCAGACGAATCTGAAGATGGTTTCGAATAATTGAATCCGTCTCCTACCGACCATTTTGTTTGCATTCGTTAGTGGTGTTGCCTTGACTACTTTCCAGAGATGTCGCCGTTTGATCGAAGGTCAATAAGGAATAAGGGATGGGCGATGGAGGGTGGGCTGTGGGGGTGGGGGGGTGCGCTTATGCCTTTTCGACGAACGAATCGTGAAATTGGAGTGTTGTTTCGGGGTGGAGGCTTTAATTAAGCGACAAGCCCGATGCGAGAGGATTCCTAGGAGATAGTGCTCTGAGTGCATCGTAATTCGTTCATTTCGGATGGTCGTGCACGGAGAGGAGTGTTTTGCTTACCACCGGGATTGATTATGCCGCCCGATGAGGGATGTCATTCCTCGCGTCTCGCACATCGGGAGTGGTGTCGACGCATCCTCATCCTCTCTCCCTCCCTTCCCACGTAAACACCCTCCTCCCCCGTCATCGGCGTCTTCTCCGCGTTCCACGACACGTCTCCCGCTCGAACGCACGTGATATCCCACTCCCTATCCCCACCACTCTCAGTTCTAAGCTGCCGTATCTCATCGCAGTCGGGTCGCCCTCCCTCCTCTGCTGTTGCGTTCCTGGGCATGTCTCACTTCCCTTCACCCCATTCATATCTCTTCCCCCCCTTCCTTCCTCCCTCTCTTCCCCCTTTACCTTTCTCCTCTTCGCCCTCCCATTCCACATCCCCGCGGCCTGCGGGACTAATTAGGTGTTTCAGTGTTGCTGGCCCCAGAGTTTCCGCACGAACTTGAGGCTGAGAGTAGCCCAGCGGAGAATGGTGCGAAAATTCCCATTTCCGACTCCCCTGTCCTCCTGTTGGCGTCGTATTTTGGTTCCATCCTCCGTTTTAAAAACAAATAAATAAACATTAGAAGCAAGACTATAAGAGCAGGAAAATTTTCGAGTCGCACCCAACGCCTTCCCTTTTCCCCGCACAATGGAAGCGGTGCTCTCCCTGGTCTTGGGTGAGTGGAAAATTACAATATTAACCCAAGTTTCTTCTCTCCTTTTTTTGTTTAATTTATTTTATTCCTGTGTAATGACCACGGCAATCTCCCGAGTGCGTCCTATATTCCAACTGGGAAATGGAGATACGGAGAGGACGGTTGACGATGATTACTTAGACTCTTCATGCTTGGAAAAAACTTTTGTGATGGAAAAAAGCTGCCGTTTGAAGAAGATCAAATGTACTTTTTCAAACGACAGACGAGGTGGAACACTAAACGGTTGGCACGCCGCTCCACGGTCGCGTTCCATAATTTTTCCTCCCTCCCGAGTTTTTATTTACGCATTCCGTTGGTTTCTATCACCGACTCTCCCTATTTTTCACACGCCTCCCCCTCATGCATTTTTTTCGTCTTCCCTCGCACCGCTCAACGCTCCGGCGCAAAAAAAAAAGTTAAAGCCCTCCCCATTTGGCCCCTTTCCCCTCCTCCCTCGTATGCGGGTCATTTGTACCACAGTCACTGCTTCCTTCCGAATGTTTTTCCACCGTCGGAGAGTCGTAATTCTTTTGCTTTATTATCGTCTTTTTGGCCGTGAGGAATGAGATGGGGAGGGGATGGGGCTTTCGGGGGATTGGGTTGAAGCGCACCTCACCCTCCCTCCCTACCTTTAAGGTCTCAATTTATACCAAACAAACCTCTCCGGTCTTTTTCCATCCATCACCTTTATGACTGCTTGTTAAAAGTAAGACGGTCTCGATTTCTCGCAGATGAAGTCGTCGCCTCAGCGCATGTCGCGGTTAAGTTTCTTCCTCGTATATCTCCCGCTATCTCTTACTCTCCGTTTTTTCTCGGGAACTTCGTTCTTTCTCTCTCTCTATCTCTCTGCCTCTTCCCACACCATCGCTCCCTTTTTATGATTCATCTTCTCTTCTTCTGTTTTCCATTTCTTCATCCGCCTCACCAATGCTCCCCCTCCCACCGTCTTTATATGTATTTTTTTCGTCTCCATTTCCATTCTCACGACGTCGTCTTGTCTCATAAAAAATCTTTAGTAGAGGGCTGAAGCGCACCGTGGTAGGATGAGCCCGCACCCGTTTTTCCTGGCCAACCCCTGCTCCCGCACCCATCCGCTACCCCTTTCTCATCCCCCCTCCACCCTTTGTGTGACCCTTCCCCACCCGTGCTCTCCGAAATCCACGAGTGCAACAGCAAATCACCGGCTCCACCTCCTCGTCAGTCCGTCGTCAACCCATTCACCACGACCCTCCACTAGAAAAAGCACCTTCCGCCCCCCCCCCGCACGCATCACCCAGAGCAAGGAGAGAACGCCCAACACCGCTCCCTTTCATCTCATTTCCGAGCGCGCGTTTGTTTTCCAAACTTATTTCGTTTTGTAATGGCGGTGGCGGAGGGATATCCAGCCCTTCTTTCTCTTCCTCCGCCACTCGTCTTCCTCTCCGAGGAATTATTATTTGCATTATTCCAGCCAAAGTGTCTCTCTCACCCTCCCTCCGGTCCTGTCTCTTGCCTCTCAGTCTCAATCCTTCTTCATTTCCCCGTCTGTCCATACGTCTCCGTCTTCCAGAGTCTCCGTCTCCACACGTCACCCGTCCCGCAGAGAACTTCCACCGTCAGACGGAAACTGCAGCCTTTTCCGGAGCCATCGTGAGGTGGCGGAGAGAATGGTCTCTCCTTCACGGGTGTGCGGAAATGAAATAAACCGCCTCGCCCGAGTGCACTCGCGGGGCGGGAACGGGGAGAGCGTCGGCGTTGATGAGTGGAGTGAGTGGTTGACGGAGGGAGGCTGATAATTTCCGACTCATCGTTTACTGTGGCGGGCGGAAAATAAATGTAGACGACCTTTCCGTCCCGCTTTCGATTTGCCCTTCCATCTCCCCCGGCGGGGTTTTATTAATGTGGAATCTCTGGGGCTTATCTTTTTTATTTGTGCCATGCATCGCCTCGTTATGGGGTGGGGATGAAAGTTTTCCTTCTCTCCCCTCCAGCCGCGATTCATGCCCGTGGTTAAAATTGGTGGGTTCTCTGGGAGTTAATGGCGTCACGCGGGCGAATTTAATGGCACGCCTGTGCCTTCGCAACAGCGTTCTCGAGCGGGAATTTGTATCCTCGCTTCTCCGTTCTCTCTCTCTCTCTCTAAACGCAGAGATTGCTCACTGTTGGAACAAAGAAAAATCTCCACTTGTTACCGTGGTTGCTCGCTTGCCAGTCTTGGAGCTGATGTGAGTCGAAATTCTGTCTCTTTCTTACGCGGTAACGACACCGGACGGATGGTTGCCCAGTGATGTCTGTCAGGATTCTCGGGCGCCGTAACTGTCGACTTGTCCGCTACTGTAATCTTACCGTATCGAAGAAAAACTTTGAATGGTATTTTTTTACATTTTTGTAAGGGAAAAAAAATACTGCAAATCCTTTTTTTAGACATGAAATAGAGTGAGGAACTTCGCTGCGTATAATTCCACAGCCACACCTCTCTATGAAAGAGAAACAGCATCCCAGGCGTGGCCCTCAAGTGTGTGAAAAGAGGTTTCAGGTTTGCGAACCGGGGGAATTTTTAAGAAGGCTGTCACTCACTTTCCTCGAGTTCAAGTTGCGTCCCTTGGTCTCGCGATTCTTATGGAGGAGTGATTCATCCACTCGTGAAGGCAAACATAATTTCGCAAAATGACTACCGAAATGACTGCTTCCCACACTTCCGCCATGTCAAGGGTCGCGTTCATTTTCATTTTTGTTTCTCGTCCACGAACGCCTGTCCCGTTGGTGAGGCGCTGACGCACTCATCTAAATATCACAGCCGAGGCCTCGGGTTCGATTCCATGTGAATTTCTCCCATCCAGGGAAAGGTCTTCCATGGTTGTCCTCGTAGTAGTTATAGTAATTATTATGAGAAATGACCGACAGCTGAGGTCATATGCATCATTGGGGGATGGCGGGTTGATTGGTAGGGATAGGATTTTTAGGGAATGGGAGGCATGTGGAGATAAACCCGGCGTCAAAATTAGTCTATCATTAAGGATAGACACCAAGGGGTTCTTCCCATCCGACGAGCGGCATACTCTTCTTGAAGTGCTATCTGCGTGGCGCTCTAGGAAGGATCGCAATGCCGCAAAAAATTGTGCCATTGCAAGGGTTCAAACCCGGACCTTTGGGGTGGGAATTCAGTACACTAGCCACGACCCCATATTTTTGCCTTTTTAATGCTACTTGCTAAATTCCAACGCGAAGGCCGAGTTGACTGTTTCCGGGTTGTGCGTCGGACGAATGAACGTTTGTGCACCCCGGCGGAAGGCGTCGCGCGGGCGCCGAGATCCCTCCTACCCTGAAAATTCTCCTCCAACCTTCCCTCTGTCACCCCGGAAACGCCGAGAGACGCGTGGTAGTCCCCCTGCCCCCGTGTGATAACCCCGAGGGCGGGGCGGGTTGTGGGCGAGGGAGTGGAGTAAATGCAATTTAACCATCTCCTCGCGACGGGTCAGACGGGGAGAGGATGGGGGTCCTATCATCGTCTCCACTTTTCTCTCCACCCTTCTTCCGCACCCCTCCCCCACGCTCACTCACTCGTTCTCCCTCTGCCAAATCCCTCCCCCACTATCTCCGGGCCGTCCCCTCTCCGCTGCCTTGCTTCGTCTTCATTCCGGGGTCATCGACGCGCCCTCGCCGCCGGCACCACTTCCTTCCTTCGACCCCAGGAGCCATCCGCCTCCGCGGCCCCGGCCGCCGTCGTCGGAGAGCATTTTCCCGACCCCGGAGCGGAGGTGCTGCCTTAGTCCCTGACGTCACGCTACGGCGACACGCGAAAGTATTGATCCCTCTGGAGGTCGCGGAATATTTTGAGGCCGAATGGGTGAGAAGGGGGGAAAGGGAGAGAGAATGGAGGAGGGAAGAGGATGGAAGTGGGAAGAAAAAGATAAAGAGAGAGAGGAGGGAGGAAAATGGAGGGAGCGTTCGGGTGGATTAAGCGTAAGTGGAAAGGAGTGCTGTGCAGGTGGTGGATGGAAACGAGGGGTAAAAAAGAATGCGAGAGAGACACGTAGGAAGAGGATAATGAATTTATGTTTTAAAAACAAAAGAGGGTCCACGAGTGTCAGATGGTACGGGATGGTGTTTGGAGATGGATTCGGAGAGTGGGCACCGTGCCGAAAAAAAAATTGGAATTATACGCACCGGACAGCCTGCTCTTCACTCTCTTTTCCCTTCCTTCCTTCCTTCCTTTGCTTTGCCACTTCTACTTCCTCCCATTTCTTTTTGCACCACTCGAGATAATTCTTTTTAAATATTCGTACGCCCATCACCTCCTAGGAAATACGTCCCCTTCTCCGCCAATCAGGAGTATTATTTTTTTAATTCCTCCCTCACTCCCGCGACCGGCGACGCGCGTTGAAATTATGACGCGGGGGGAGGGTGGTCGAAGTAAAAAAAGAATTGTATTCCATGTGGCTTGAGTTACCGCTTCTCATCCTCCTCTTCTCGGTGGCGGGTGCCCTAATCCGTGGAGCGGGAACGTCACCATTCCCCAGCAGGGAAAGGCAATCCTGGTGGGGTGGCCGTGGGGATTTTTGGGGAGTTTGGGGGGTCAGTGCTTCCTCGCGAACGTATAGATACGAGTATATACGCCTGACTCCATTCGAGCGAAAATTTTGCCATCGGAGCGTAGAAATGCCTCTACCCGTGGCATCTTCATTTTTTTTAACCTACGGGCCTACGTATTTTCCGGCAAATGTTTGCTGGTGTGTCCCCTACGGCTTGGCAGACGCCGCCCCTCGGCTCTCGGTGAATTTTGTTTCCGAAAGTCTCTCCCGGAAAAATGAAGTTCGTCTCGCACGTCGACGAGGAACTTCCGAAGGTCGGTGAATTAATTAGTATGGAGGATGCAATCTTCGGTTTGCTATCCTTTGTTTGCTCTTGTAAAGGATTACGAAAACCAACAGCTGCAAACAGACCGGAGCACTGAAGGAAATTGACGATTACAAAGTGGCGTACTTGTGGCACATCCTCATTGGAATTCGTCTAATTAAAAACAGTTCTCCCTTCCTACAAATGAACTTTACGTTCAAAGTTCTTAGTTTACCTTTTTGTTTAACCTATAATTACAAAAGTATTTGTTTTATTCTGCATTTTCGTTGTAAAGCTCTAAAGTAGTGCAACCCATTAACCCTTTGAACCGTCTTGAATTATAGCTTATTTTCTCGTTTAAAAATAATAATTGGTCAAAGGAGTCAAAATAAGAAATCATTTATGTTGCAAATAACAAATTTTTATTTGCGAACGGTAACGATTTAAAATTTTATCTTCTTCCTGAATAAAATATTTGCTTCTGTAGAGCAAGGGCGTTCTTTTCTCATCCCGCAATGAAGGTGTTCCATAAAGTGAACATAATTTTTAACCGTTGCATAGATGTGATCCAAACTGATACATTATTATAATAATGACTTGAAATTTCGGCTGATTAGCTTTGTGCTATGTTCCAAAAACTTTAAGTAAAGTACAATACGTAGAATAACGTGGTATAACTATATCATTGTTCAAAATATCATGAATTTTTTACATGACAGCTGTGGTAAATATTCTACGGAGCACATAAACCATGCATAAAGGATTATATCGAAATTTAAAAGGTCTTAAAGCGGAGAAATACGAATGCTCAGAGCACAGTCAACTCCCGATTACCCAAGAGCGGATTATCCGTGATAGAAACCTCGGAATCAAATATGACACAATCTGACAGCCATTGACTAAATTTCGGTTATTTTAACTTGAATTCCGCGCACTCTTTGATTATTCCCTTCCTCTATAATCACTCGTACATCCTATCGGTCGCAGCCTTCCATCCATTCGTTACCGAGGAAAATCGACGTGGTTTATCGCAGTTACTCCGACGCTAACTATTTCAAAATAACACGCAATATTACATCCAACGTATTCAGTTAGCTACGGAATTCAATACCGCGATAATCCGCGCGGCAGAGTAACCTGTGCCGGGCGAGAGGGCAAACCTTCCTGCTCCTCGCACCCACAAAGGGGCGTGCCGACAAAAGAGGCTTCGAATGCCACTGGTCCGGGGCGTCCCTGACACAAGGAAGTTTGGAAGGGGCGTGGCGCGGCGGGGCGACGGGAGGAGAGGGAATGAGGTGGAGGGATCCAGGAGAAAACAAACCAATTCGCCGAAACGAGGGGGCGTGCATATCGGAGCGTATATCATCTATGGTTCCCAAAAATGAGATCCACTCGACGCACCCTAAGAACCCCCCTTCCCTCGGCATCCTTCTATCTCCGTCTTCCCTTTTTGCTCTTCTCGCCCTTATCGCCCGACTCACAGTGCGTGTGGTTACGGGTGACTTTGACAGACCTTTTTTTACTTCCTCTCTACCCTCCTTTATCCCATCACTCGACTCCACGTAAACATCCTCCCACAGGGTCGCCGTAAATGTTTTCCGCGGAATGGATTCGAGAAAATAATTAAAATTACCAGATTGGGTGAAAATGAATTTCCTTTCGCGTCGTTAATATCACGGCTAACATGAAGTAGTTGGATGAATTCTGGGAAGCCCTCATTTTCCACACAGATTAGCTGCTTAAATTCTATAGCTATCTGGAGAATTCTTCTTGTGATCTCCGTTAGTTCGAGTTTTTAGCCAAATGAATGCTTTCCTTGGCTTTAGGAAGCACAATGTGTTGATATGTGCGGGGTGGTTCCCACACACGAGCGATCCCGTGGGCTTCAAAGCATTTAGAATAACTTAAAAAGAGCGGCATGAACGAACGCTACGTATCCCTCATATCGTGCATCTCAAATCAGCGCACATTTCCCAAGCCATTTCTAAGCCAGCAGCCAGTTATTACGTCGAGCGTAGTCGTTAATTCGGATGGATGTCTTGACGAAATTGTGCCGAAAGCAACTGAATACAGAAATCGATGCATCCATTAGTTATTCATGTTGTGATATCCGAAGTCGTGCCCAAATTCTACAGAAAATCCAACGCAATATTTCTTTATTAACGCTAATGCTTTAGTAACGCTATATATTAATATATCTTTGAAAGTGTTGTTAGCATATGCGTCCTTAAGGCTCATAAAACGTTACCATAATGTTTTTATAAGATATAATTACATTACAAAGTCTATGACCGAAAGATAGATCCAACCATAGTTTGTTGAAAAAGCAAAGATCATAGAAATTTTCGTCATTTGTCAGAATTATTTGCGATTAAATGAAAAATGTTACATTGTTAATTTAAGTCTAGACCTGGAATCACAAGCGTCAATAAAGTGAACGAAAGAGGGAACTTTTCAATTCTGAGTAAGTGGGTCGGATCGTAAATACTGTGATTATTCGTACTTATGTGGAAATAAGTACATGCCTACATCCCCACACACTCACTTGTGTGTTATTGACAGATGCGGCAAGAGTCGATTGGATGGAAACGTTTTCCAAAACGATGCTATAGGTAGAAATTTGTCTAAAAAGAACTTTTTAGGGTAAATAAATTTAAAATGTTAAATAGTGCATCGGATTTTTATTAAAGTTCTGATGCTCTACCATTATAGTTATTAAAATGATTCCAGGTGTCTCGACATTTTCGATGATGCAGTATTGATTATTACATCAAATTCTTTATTAAAGTCGATCGCATATGCAAATTGAGTTTTTATTGATAGTGCTTTCATACACATCAGTTTATATGACTGAAATTAAAATCCTTATAGTGATTAAACTCTGAAGTAAAACTGATATTTTTAGTTTATAATTTTTATATATTGTGAAGTTAACTTGATTCCTTGTAACCTTTCTTACAGTAAGTGTGCCCTTCTATTTATTTATTTATGCACCCTGCAAGCCACCGCTAGGGTGTGTGGCAGGGGGTGAATACACACCAGAATAATTTTCATCCGAACATGACCCTACCGCGGTCGGACAATGTTATTATGATCCTTGGTCGTTCGTGGAAAAAATGACATCTTAAATCTATCTGTTCTGTACTTAATCTATCTAATTTTTTTTTGGTATGATCTCTCCTACCGTAGTACGATGGGGCTAACAATATATTTTCAGCATCACCGCCAAATAAATCACCTTCGAATTTATGCAAGAGCTTCAATGTAACTGCTGTAATTTAACCTTCGCTCCGTGAGTGATTCCCAGCCTAGCTTCTCTAATATCTCGAATACGCGACTAAGTTTATCATAACAACGTTAAACAGATCTAGCTCCTCTTTGCCTCACGCGATCCAATTCAGCAATTAATCTAACTCCGTGAAGATCCCATATACTAGCAGCATATTCTAAATGAGGCCTAACCAATTACAGATAACATCTATCTATCCCGAAGCCTTCGATATAATGGCTAATCTATTCTTTTTATCGTAATGAAATTATCAACTATTAAAATTCTTTGCAATTCCGATTTTGCCCATCTCACTCTTGCTAATCTATTCACCTATGGTAAAAAAAACTCTTGCGTATATCATCTAAACATGGTTAAAAATTTGATCTGAAACTTGCCAAAAAAAATTTCACGACTTATACAGTAGCAACTGTTTCATTGCTTGGTTACAAATGTGGAGTCAAAGAAAGTTAATGAACAAAATTGTTCTGTTGATATATTACTCTATAATGACACCTTACTGCGTCGTAAAATGTTCCAAGAATAGCTAGTTTTCAAGTGTTAAGATTCAAGTTAATGTTTCAACTAAGGCGCAATAAAACGAAACAAATCAATGAAATTATAAAATAAAAAATAGAACTTTTTGGTGAAGTAAGGTGGAGGCAGGTGAAGCGATATTTGTTTCAGATTTGAACTTCTTGAGCCATATCAATAGAATATATTTGTCATTTAATCTTTATATTAATGTAAATAGATGAGCGGGAATGTGTAATCGCTTCACCCATAAGGAAGCATTTATTTTCGCAAGTTTGAAGTTCTTCAACATAGCCATTGCTTCCAAACTCCCTCTCCACTACTCTTCTTTAAATGAATCCTAATTAGAAAGTTCGAAAAAATTTAACTTCTTTCTTTGTGATTCATCAACTAAAGTGGCATTCAATGTCTCTTCTTCCTTCATATTCCTCCTGTGCCCTTTCATTAACTCTGCGGAAACACAAGTTGACCTAGTTTTTGAACAAGCCATCTAATCACGTACTTAAAGAGTTCATTACGTGTGTATACAAGCCGAACTTCCTCATCCGTTGGTATGCATTCGTTTAATAAATGTTCTCTTTTTCTTTAGTGTTTGTCCGGAAGAGTACAGATGCGTGTTTTCACGAATGTTTTTCCTTGAATATTGGAGTTTAAATTTTAGTGCTTTACTTGTATGTTAAATGTATATATATTATATTTTTACTCTGGAGAATTTGTATGAATTTGCTAAGTTAGCTAAAATTTAAGCAAAAATGCTTTGCCTAAAACGCAAGATAACGCAAGTACGATTTTTTTCCAACTTAGTTCATTACCGTTCTACAGAATGCTTCTTTTACAGCATAATTTGATCGACATGTATTACATCGTCAGAAAGGCAATAATATTTCCTGAGTCAAGAACTTTGCTTTCCAATTTCATATAATGACTGGGAACTTATTCGAAAAATCTTATCTGATCAAAGAAAGAAGTTTTAGCAAAGATAAGTTGTCTAAATAAGTTTCCTTTTTAATTGGAACGGTGCAACCTAAAGTTTCGATCAAACAGCATTTTAAGATTATGCAAGTCTTATTTTAGAATAACGGAGCGTAATAGAGCATAAAAAACAGTAATTTATTGCCTATGGAACATGGAAATTATTTTATCGTAACTTATACTTAATAAATCAAAAACTATTTAAGTGGACATTACTAATTGATATTTTAGTACCCTGCTAGCCACCACTAGGATGTGTGACGGGGTGAATACGCACCAGACTAATTTATTGCTGATTCTTGTGTCCATATATAAAATTGAAAATTTTCAAATATCAGCTCTAAGTAAATTATTTATTTTATTAATTCAGACCTAATTATGTTGAAGTTTTTGCCTGCTGAGAATGCCTGAAAATCTCGAGTCAATAATATGACACAGTTTTCGAGGCTGTGATATTATTTGGAAATAAATTTTTTCTTGTATTAATTTTATATAAATTGATCCAAATTATGTTTAGGAAATTAAATTTAAAAAATCTTTCAGGGTATCATTAACTTTTATTCCTAGTAATAGCATTAAACAATGAAACAATCCTCCATTGATTCCTAATTAAACGTGTTTAGTCCCTTTCGTTTACGGGGGAGCACAAAGAGCATTTTTCCGTATGTTTGTATTACGGAGTAATTTACATAAATTTTACTTTATAATAATAAATTTAATTAATTTAAATCAATATACAATTTCGGTCCTGCTTCTCAGTAAGTGTCATAATTGTGTCGCTAATTTCACTGATTTACGTTTGTGCCGGCATTCCTATCAAGCATTTATAGTTTTAAAGTAAAACAATACTCAGTCTTATGCAGCAAGAAACGGCGCATTTAACATATAATAAATGAAATAACCAAGATAAATAAATATTTGAATTATATAAGTAAACGCTAGGAAATAAATACAATTTTAATCTACTCTTTAATCAGATAGCGTTTTAAAATTTAGTAACTCAATAGATAAATTATTTAAAAAATAACGTTTAATCAACTACAGCCATACTTATTGTGGTATCTTGTTAGTTGGAATAATCGATGTTTTATCTTTACGACAGTTATACTTGAATTAATTAGTCAACCTAAGTACGTTACTGAAATAGTCCTCCTCAAACACAATATGTTTAAACTTATGCTTATTCTAGGTTAAATAATGAGTGAGTAATTCCAAAGAAACTGCGGGAGATGCCGCAACAGTAACTTTTAACGGAGTCATCCGCTAATGTGCATTTCAATGCAACTATTTCAGAGCGCAAAAATCATAGCTCGGTAGCTTAAGTGGCTAAAGCACTCGACCGGATATTGAGGGATCTGGGTTCGAGTCCCAGTCAAGGCGAATGATTTTCGCGCTCTGAAATAGTTGCATTGAAATGAGTGAGTACATTATTTTTCCCGGTCAATAATAAATAATTGCATATTTTAGTAAAATACAATTACATTTCTGGTATGACGAATTTAAAACATATTTCGTTCCGTTTATCAAAGTGTAGGGTGTAAATACGGTGTGCTCCAGATTGTGAGAGTGAAATTATATTTACTTATCCTTAGCAGAGATATCGTTACTAATGAATGAGTATGTTTTCATTAACACTACTTTTAACTGAAGTACGCCGGAGGAAAGTGAATGTTTTAGAAATATCTCTTGACATTATCAGATGAGGAACTTGTCAAGAGAAGTAGTTCTGGATAGGAGAGGATAGCTTGGGATGGAGCAGCAACAACTATGGGACATCTGGACGGGGAGCTATGAGGGAATAACGACATGGCCATGAAACTGGTTTGGTCGAAGGGATGTGCTACAAAACCGGCAGTGCAGCCGCAAGGTGGGGATGCCATGTTTAATTCCAATGCGCCGTAGTTGGTATGCTTTACGTCCTTGCAGGCGAAAGCGATAACCACTGATATTGGGGTTGCATCCACCCGCATAACGTGAAGATTACCTTCACCTCACTACTCACCCGGCTCGTCGTATTACTCGTCTTCCGCTACAGATTAATCTTTCCGGTACACTGCGTTCTCTCTAAAGCAGAGAGAAAAAAGAACTGAGCAATGGGTAAAATTGACGGAATGATAAATCTCTTTGCGGGAGGCCCGTGAATGGGACTTCATCGTCCCCGAATAGGTATGTCTCTTGTTTTGTCGGATCGATGTCGTATTCATGAGAAACGGATCGATTCGGTGTAAACACAGCCTGCCATAATCCACCTTCTGCACCCAATTTCGGCCGAGATTGAAGGGAGTGTGTACCCCTGTGACTCACCGGCACCTCCCGGCCACTCCCTCTCTCTCTCTCGCGGCGCCGTTTGGATGTTGGGGCGTTGGGACAAGCGAACCGTTCCTCCCGGACGTGAAGGAACAAATCGTAGAGGAGTAGAGCGATGAGATGCCAAGCAAACGTAATTGATGAACAAATTAACCGTGTTTCAACTTAGGTCGTTTTAAAGCGAATACCGCTGAGCCTTCATGTTTCAGGGCTTGGCAAATGAATGACGTTTGTATTCTTAGATCCGATTGGCATCAAGCTGTCCTTTTTGTTTAATTGGTCGGCGGATCAATTGGATATTCATTCCTGCGAATGATAACATCTATGCATATTACAAATTTCAAAGAATGAGTTCAGAGAAACTTAATTACGTGCGAGAAAATATTGTCCATCTACGCTTTCCATTCAATTTAATTTGCAAAAGTTTACTCTAAATTAATGCCAATCGTTTTTGATGTTCTCTAATTAAGAAACATCATAATAAAGGGTTTATAAGTACTTAAAATGCATTATAAATTGAAAAATTATTATTAAAAGAAAAATAATGAGTCAATTATTATCTTAGATCACTAAAACATCCACATATAATTCACCTTATCTAATTATTTCTAAATAATATATGTCATTCATAAAAAGCTTTGACAAATTGATAGGGAAGCACTGGTAATAAAAAATAACATGTTTTTATGAAGAATGTTAGCACTGATTTTAATATTGAGTTAATGATTAGGTATTCATTAAATCTAAAGTCTATTTTAAAATACCGTAAGTACAACCGTTACCTCCGAATGGGGAGAATCTAATCGGATGGTCAAAATGTTGTGCACGAGCAAATGTTTTCAATATGGATAGTTACACAAAATTCAATAAAAAAGGCAAAATTAATGCCATTTCCTAAAACTTTGATACCAGGGTGTTATAATTATAATTGGAGTATATGAATAGTATTGGTTAACGTCATTTATTTTATCCAGCATTTTACATACTAAAAAGAAATTATAATGCATACTTTAATTTTTTTTTATTTAAATGTAAACTCTAGTCTGGAGTTTTGAGCAGTCATGTCCTTTTCTCTATTTTAAAATTGATCACTCATGTATAAAATGGCTTGGGAATGAAATTTACTGGGGCAGAGCCGTATACAAGTTCAGTTTGCATGTCGCGCTCGCTACATGCTATAAACCATGTAAGCGGCCATCCCTACTGCATTATCCTTGCAATATACATGTACATACCTATGCATTATGTGTCCATGGACCTTCCTCAGCTGGGTCGCAAAGTGAAATAGTTTATTTTACATAACGGGAAAGAGCACTAAAGATGTGAAAGAGTAGGACGAGCTATTTGGAGGAAACAGTCATGTCATAAATTTCATTTTACGATCGACGGGAGTATTGCTTAAAAAAAATGTCTCTTCTTTTCATTACCACCAATAGTGAATCTCAAAAATGAGAGCTTGAAAACTTTCCGGTCAAAATTATTTTTTGATGATATGACATAAATTAAGCTGCGAACGACAAAAGCAGCATCCAAAATAATTATCTGATGTCAATTTTGCATAAATGATACATTTCCGGAGAATGAAGGTGATGCGCAATTTTATCAATTGGATCGTTTCTTTTCTCAGGTTGAATTGCTCCCCGTCTTAAAACTATACCATTTTATCCTAAAGCCATAAACCTATGAAATATTCGTGTCTGTTAATCAAATATATTTGTTTGCTGTAGTCTTGCTATTAATAGTGTCTACTCGTAAAGCCACTTTTGTAAGATTCAGAGAAATTTCATGGAATTCAAATCTGTACTTAAGGTATTTGATGGTTTCTGGCTCAACTTTGTGGAAGTTTTAAAATACTTTAACTCCGACTCTGGTGAGGCCCTCAAATGTAAAGAGAAAATTTGATCGAAGCAATCCTTACTTTAACCTTTTTGACGTCAATCCTAAAAGCATTCAGACATACATACTTCTTTGTCGATAAGACGTTTGGAAATAGATAAGTAAAAATAGTGATTTGTATCAAAACTATGATTAATCATGGGCTCCATAAACTTGGTCAATTCAATGGTGGATACCCCTCAAACCGATCCTCTGCTCACTCATCCTACCACAGAGATCAGTAATTCATTTTTTTGCATCTTGGATAAAATCTGGCCTTCTGGGTTTTCCCGTTAAGTCCCACCCCCTAAACCTCCCCCCGTCCATTTTTCTAAACGCAATCACTTTCTCCAATCCCACCCTCCTTCTGATTTTGGGACCCAGCTCGGTCGAATCGATCGATATTCCGGGGAAATTTTATCCCGTCGAATTATGGGTTTTCCCCCTTAAATTCATTATGCGCCCAAGCGAAAAAAAAGTTCCCCGAAGGGTTGTCTTTTGAGTATGCCCTCGAGCTGTTAAGGTATCGAATCGACTATCTATCTCATCACGTAGCATATGAACGTCCGCGCCGGGGGATGTATTCACCCACCCCTCGCTTCTTGACACATAATCCATTTCACTAGTGTCTGGCATGGAAGGGTTAATGCTGCTGGAATTAGGAGCGACATACTTCTACCATTGCGACTTCTGGCGTTGTAATGAATTTTAGCCTTAGCGTGCGTGAATAAAATACGTCATCGTTCGCGCCGGATTACTTTTGTGGAAAAAACTCCATCCCTACGTATGGATGATTTTACTAAAGTGTGGTTGGGGAAAACATCACCATTCACGATTCATACCGAGGAAATCAAATTTTATTCATTTTTAAACTTTTTTTAAGGATTTTTGAGTCTTTTATTCGTCGTGTAATCTCTTCAATGTTCAATCTTTTCAAAATGCATTTTCTATTATATATTTTTCCGGCAAATTGATGAAACTTATTCACTTCCGATTCATCTCTTTCCCATAAAACTTCTGAAGTTTCTATCATTCTTTCAAATCATTCCCAGTCTTACAAAACCCAGTTCACCGCGGCATAGAGTTAATAATGCCGGAAGTTGAAGAAAGAAACTTTTCCTTTTTAAAGGAATGTCTAGGTTTATCAGGGCAGGGCGTAGTGTTACCACTGTGTTCAATTTTTTAGAGGCTAAAAACATTTCCTGACGTCTTGTGTATATATCTAGGAAAAAATGCATTAAAGTCAGAAACTGAAATAACTTTGTTAGTAATTCTCATTCATGCAGTGCTAAGGTAACTCCTTGGGAAATTAAATAAGAAATCATACGTTTTCATTTATTACTCTTTGCTCGTAATGAATAATTGAATTATTCATCATCACTCAGTAAATAATGCAATGCATTAATAAAAAGATAACCATTGAGGAGTCTTATTCCGTTGTTCAAGAAATCAATAGATCAGGTAAGTGGGATATGATTGTGGGGGATCAGTTTCCCACACAAAGTTTTATGTCCACTCTACATAATGAAAATTTTGATCACAAAAACTACATAGCCACTATTGTCCTCAGGAAAAAATACGGAATACAAATGACGCTTTCGAATACGTCAAATAAATATTATTAATGAAAGGTCTTCTTCCAATTATTGGGAAGAAAATGCTTAGACTGCATCAACCAAGTGTCTAGAGTAACATCTTCCGAACATCCTGCAAGAGTTGTCTCACTTCATTTGAATTTTACTCCAATTTGAGTGAGCTTGATGCTTTCTCTTTCCGCTTCGAACTCTCACGGGAACGTTAATTATGGCATCCTTAATATCTGCTAGTCATTGAGCTCCACCGTGACAAATTTTTCAAACTTTCCCCACGTCACGGCGCGTTATTGGTTTGCATAGAGAATTTTGGGAAGAACTTGTAAATAGGCATTGTACTCGGAGCAATCGCAGTAATTCTTTGCAAACAGTCTAAGTGATTTCATTCTTGGTCTCAATAATTACAATTCCTTCATAACCATTGAAGTATCCCACAGGATATGCTAATTGCTTTATCTTATGCAGTGAAAATATGAAGGAAAATATTACATTGAGGATCTCATCATCACATGTGTGTATCAAAACTCGGACGCCACATCACTGGGAAATAAAGGAATTCATATTAACTTTTTAGATAAATTTAAACCTTGTTTTTGCTTTTACGTACCGAAAAAAACGAGCATAAACCAAAGGCTAGTGACACAAAAAGCTAGTGAATCATCATTTTCTTGTGAAGTCAAATTTCATAAATCAATTTAAGGACTGAAAAGGTTCTCCTGGAACAGATATAAAAGGTATCTATTATTTACTGCTTATGAAGGGCAAATTTAAACTCAAAAAAATGAATAAAACAGTGGAAAACACATGACAGCTGGAAGAAATTAAGGAAAACGACCCGAAAAGGGCATCTCAACTTGCACAAGATAAAGAACAAGGGTAGTAATTATACTGGATCGATCATGAAAAGTTAGTGAGATATGAAGAGCAAAATATGGAAAGTCAAAAAGGAAGCCGTAAATCAGAATGACCTGCGAAAATTAATCTGTAGATCACAGAATAATGGCTGCCTCCATCCGCCGGTAAAATTAAAAAAATTCATACTCCCTGATAAAATTCTCAATCAAGTATAGCATAAGTTTAAATTAGGGAGTTTGAAGCTCTTTGCACAAACGAGAGGAGCGAACTTAATCTAATTTTTAAAGATCATAAACAATCGAGGCCGCTATGGTTGAATTCTTATTGAGGATGAGATATGACAAAAGGGTCGAAAGAATGCATGGAATGGCTATCTAATGCATTGTGACTGAGGAATAGTAAATACTATATATTAGAACACTCAAGGAAAGAATATTGTGGAAAGCTGAGTGAAAAAGAATCCAAGTGAATATCAAGCCAGATTAAGTAAATAACGGTTTTAATGTGATTTTTATATTTAACATGGATAACAATAATCCATCTAGAGCATTTAGAGTACTTTATTCACTGTGTAGCAATTCTTAATTTTTTCTCTTTCAAAGTGACCGTAACGTACTTATGCTTTCTTATCTAAATGATATTTATTCCAGCCTTTTCTTCAGTTTAGTCCGTCGTTCTCAGTAGAGCGATTGAAATATCTGCCTATATAATACCAACATTCACCTCTCATATGACCACACCACAACTTTTAACCAATCCCCAATTCTTAGTTCAATCTGTAGTTCGTGATGCTCATGAGGTCACGCCATTAGACTCGTTGATGGAATGTCATCCGCGCTTGCCACAAAGAGATATGGTGTAACCTACGTTATTTCTCTGTCTACAATTTACACCGTAGTACATCGCGTACGAAACAACTCCTAGGAAAGCGGTAAAATCCAACATTTCAATCTTCAACTGCAAATCACCATTGCGTTATCAATAATACCTATGTGTAAAGCTGGCTTATGTAATTATATCTGTATTTTTCATTAATGTACATTGAATTCAATGGACTAGTAAGATATTTTGCCAACAAATAACACTGTCATTAACTAAATACGTTGAATTCACCAAATGTTTTATCCAATCATGTTTATCTCGCATTATAAGTAAAACGTTTTACCTCATTCACCGTTGCAGCATTAATAATAACTCTTTTTTATACGGAGGCCAAATGACGCATATTAGAAGTAGGAAAATGCCGGAGAGCAAACGGGCGATCGTCTTTGTCTGTTTAGTGGCAAGAAAACGTACTCCCTTTACAGGCCAACGAGGTGCAAACGTATCTACTTTTTGGAATGGTAGTGCAATTGCTTCTGTGGCTAAAAATTGAAAATATGAGGATTGGCTTTGTTTTTTCCACCATTTTACGCCAACCCACTTAACTGTAAAATATTTAGATAGGTGCCCTCTTATTTAGATTTATAAATATAGTTATTTTGATTTTTCTGTTTAAAATTAATATTTGGACACTTGAATAAAGAAAATCTCCTCGTAGCCAGAAACATAAATTTTGATTGAATTGAGAGAAATAAAAAGTACTAAGTAGAAACAAAATAGGCTCACTCAAACATAAGCTTTAAGTGCAACATTAACCTAATGCAGATATACTATTTCCATAAGTGAGCATGCTATTTGGTATTTAAGTAAGATAAAACGTTTAATGCCTTTTATAAGCGGGTATTTTTTTTCTGGTGGCCTCTTGAAAATCCGAAGTCGGTTGGAAAATGCTGCTCAATTCCAGAATAATTTTATGCAATTGAAACTTTACATGGTTTTCCATTTCGAGCTGTAGTTTAAAGTTTTAATCATTAAAATTAGCTTAGAGTACGTAAAAATGTTATTATTCCTGCTGAGAATAACTAAAACAATAGCTTTACCAGGAAGGTATAAGCGTGCTTTTATGCAATAATGAAGCTGCAGCCTAGAGTGAGGGATTATACGAGCATTATACTCGTAAGCATCTCGTTCAAATCCTTGGGGTGTAACGGGGATTTATTTTCCGTAATCGACTCTTTCTCTCTCAGTAATTTCAAAGCCTCTCACGTTTTTTTTAAAATAAATATTCTTATGGTAAATTTATGGTATCCTTAGTATATAACTCAATTGAAATTTTATTCTTGAAAACTCTAAGGCTTAGTATTATTGCTCTTTCAAAGCAATCGACGACATTGAAACCTCAATATTACCCGAAAAGATATAAAATGCGCAAATATTTTTACAACCTGGAATTTTCCCAACGAAAAAGGTTTTAAGTACGATATCTTGAATATATTACCTGTAATAAATTAGAATTCATTCCAACAGTAGAGTAATGTGATTATTGTCTTATTGTTTTCGGTCTCGAATACTTTTAAATTCCAGAGATATAAACAGAACGCCCCTTGCTGACTGTGAAAACCGCAATAAATTTTAGGCTTTTTCAAATCTTCACTTTCATAATCTGTTAGCCTTTTGGAGTGAAATTCTCGTCATTCAGCAAATGCGAGATTAAAAGTTGAGTAACAGATATTAAGAGCTACGTCCTTTCAACTTCCTTATACGCTTTTCCGACCCTCCGTTACATCCATTCTCTTTCCTACGGCGATTTGTTGCGTAAACCTCCTGAGGAATGCTAGTCGGGGTTGGGGTCTGTAATTGCGACGCTACAGATTAAACGAAGCACTGTGATTCGAAAGACCGGGAGAAACGCTAATAAACTCCAAGGCTACAAATTTGTCGGTCCGTTTAATTTTCTTTCAATTCCTTACGGTATAAATGTGGCATCTAATAAATGGCTCTTTCCCTGCAATGAATTAACGGCTTGTTTGATCAGGACTGTTTCCATTACGAAGGCAACGCTGGAGGGAAGGTAAGTAGGGCGGGTCCCTTATTCAAGGGGTTTTAGATCTTCATTTCAATCGACTTTCATTCGCGTCCTCAGACCTGAATTTGAGATATGGGGATGCGGGAGGAGGGAGTAAGGAGGAAGGGGACTCGGTTTGGCGTAGTTGGGGATAGTTGCTAATCCCTGTGCCGGTCGTCTTAGGGGAACGAAAGTCAGGGGAAGGAGAGAGTCATTCCCTCCCCTTAGCTCGGAGTGAAGAACCGAAGAATACATATTTGCTCGGACCGCGATACACCCCCCGTCCTTCCCCCTCTTCATCCTGATCGTCGCAAGCCGAAGGGACCCTGCAACCAATCTCTCGATTGGGATAAGAGACATCCTACCACGCAATGCAAGGTAGCATACTTCTCCATTCAGAGCCAGCTACCATTTACATTCCATCTAATTCAGTTTTTTTCAAGTGCACACTGGCTGGCGCATTTTAAGACTAATTTTTTTCAGGGGCGAATTCGGCTTGGAGTGTAAAATTTACCAGTTCCTTTTTTTCGCATCGGATAGAAGCCAGAATAAATTGCGCGAATGCGACGGGCTACCCGTCGGGAATGAAATAAAAATTACCGACGTAGTAATTTAGCTGGTAGACTCAACTGAGTAACCAACGCAAGTTCAATCAAGCGACTTTTTTCAAGTGTTTATTCTAATGAAACTAAGAGAAAAAGGAAACAAATACTATTCCTACCGCGATCGCCATGAGAAGTTAAGGGATTTGAATGCATAAAGGATTTAGAGACTGAATTAGAATGGAGTAGGAAAATAGTAACTTGCGACTCATAGGGTTCACTACTCATATGGGGTATTAATGTACTGCCAGAGAATGTATAAATGCGAGTAGTAATTAAGTTAAAGTCGTAATTAATTCTCGGTTTGGAAAATAAATAATTCTTTGTCTTCGAAGACACTCTTTTAATATGTATATATATATATATATATATATATATATATATATATATATATATTTATAGATACATATATATATATATATATATGTATTAATATACATATATATATATGTATATATGTATATATATATATATATATATATATATATTTATATTTAGTTAGATACAGAGGGTATGAAGAATGATTATCTTACGATGATCATATTTCTCTCTTCCTGAAACGATACCCAATGTTTACTAATTGCAAAACACCAAAGATATCAAAAAATATTTTAACTAAGAGTCATAGAAATTATTTTTCACGAACGCTAAAATCGGGTATAGAGATTGATAACATTATATCGGTTTCCATGAAGTGAAAACTTAAAAATTGTAGGACTCCTTTCGTTGCGATTGGTACATTTAAATCGTGAAATAGTAGTCCCCTTGAAATGAAAAGTCAATTTTTCAAAGGGCGAATGGCGCTCAAGCTCAGCTCACTATACCATAATTCCATAATTTAGAGTTTGGATGCTTTTAAAACCCCAATCGGCGGATTAAACAAATAAGCATCGTTGCCCGCGCGTTTAAATTTACGAGTTTTGCTAGCTTCATTATGCAGATATAGCTGATTACTTTGATATCGTATATATAGTATGATTTGAGCAACCTTTTGCAATGAGTTAATCAAATTTTGGAAGGTCTTCGTCAAAGTGTGGAATATATTTTGACACCGTACGAGCAAATGTTTTAAAATATTCACTTCAATTCATGAAATGCCAAAATAATTTGGAGTCAGAAGGCATGGAGCTTGGAGCTCCCAAGGCTGGATGAAAATATTTTGCCTCCGCTCGACAACCAATTACGTGCACACGATCCCTCCAAAAAGGGAACGGGAACGCTCATCGTTCGTATGCTAGCGGTCTGCCGGAAGTGAAGGGAAAATAAAATCATCCAGGTCGTTGTCTCGTTTTTTTATATACGTATTTCCTTCCGCGAATGTATCAAAAAAGATGGAATTAATGTGTTACATGCGTGTATGTGCATACGATTCGCTGGGTGTGTGTTATAAATATGAAATATAGATTTGATGTAAAATTGATACATGTATAAATAATATGCGTATACCTGTAAAAAATAACCTTGCTCTCCTAAGTGCATGAATGATATATGCTCCGTGCTTCCCAACATAAATGCGCGTTATTTTACTTTGGGAAGAGATAGGCGGGAAGGAGAGAGGACGGCAAAAGACCGAAAATAGGAGCGCCCTGTACGTATTGCGAACGTGCATGCAAAACATGTGCCTCCACTGAAAGTGAAAAAGGGAACTCATTTAACCATTCCTGCGCGGAACTCTCCCATCTCCCTCCCTATGTCCCGTGTTCATGTGTGTGTGTGTGTGTGCCCGCGTGTCCGTGTGTGCGTGTGGTTCTGCGGACAGTGGCGTAAATGTAAGATTAGGAATCGTGCAAGTGTGCTACTGGGTCGAACTGAGCAGTTGTGGGAAGGGGAGTAGCAGTGAAAGAGAGGGAAGAGGGTGAAGTCTGTGTGGACAGGGGAGCAGGGGATGGTAAAGATGGGGGGAGGGATGGGGTGGGACCTGCACCACTCTGCCCTCCACCTCCCATCCCTCCCCCCACTCCTTCCCCCCAATCCCTTCTTTCTCCCTCCAACTTCCTCTCCCTCCCTTAACCTGCCTCACCCTCCATCATTTGCCCTCTCTCTCTCCACGGGGGAAAATGGGAAATTCTGCTGTCGGAGAGAGAACCACCGAATGAGAATTGATGTTCGGGCTTCGGTGGAAAAGGAGAGATAAAGAAAGAGAGGAGACGATTGAGGGTAAAGAGGAGTAAGGGAGGAGTGGGCGAAAGGTGAGAAAAAAATACTAAAACGGAACATTCATTATCATGGATCCAACGCTAATGGAGATTACCAAGGGGGTATTTACAACTGCGGGAATAGTTTAAGAGTAAATCATAGACATGAAATTTAATTGGAAACCGTGAGGCAAAGAAATTTATATCTAAACTCAAAGTGAATGTTAAACCAGTGTGAAAAGCGGTTCGTAACGTAACGTAATTATAACGAATGTCATATTAAAAAACAAATTTCTTCAAACATATTTAGCGGATTCAAGAGAGATAAAACTACGACTTCATCTTTGGTAGAGCATCAGCATTTCCCGATTTAAAAGTTCTTAATAAATTCTTCGCTCTCAGCTGCGACGGGAGGAAGTTCCGCGAGTGGAGCGTCGTTGTGCCGCATGATCTGTCGTGTTCGGGATGAGCCTGAGGCCCGGTCTGAGTAAGTGAGGAGAGTGTGGGTAAGGATCTCTGGATATCGGCTTCGACTCGGCATTGCTGGGAAAGAAAGGGAGAGGAGACGGAGGATGAGGATGTGGGAGGGCAAGCGGGAGTGAGTCGGCCAGGGCGGACGGAATGCCTCTCGGTGCTTGTGAAGTTTGCAGAGAGAGAGAGGATGGGGATTGAGTGGGGAGGAGGTGGGTGGAGTGCAGGAGGCGCCGAGGGGATTGGAAGGGATAAAAGGGGGTGCAGGAGAGGAGAGAGGAGGGGACGCAAAGGGAGCGGAAGAGTAGGAGGGAGAGATAAGAGAAAGGTAAAGTGGAAGTGATGGAGGAGGAGGAAGAGAGGGAGCACCGCGTGCAGTCCCATCCGGAGCTAAGAGGGAGTGCAAATGGAGAAAAAGGAATAGCTTCGTGCCAACTCTCAAGACTCCCTCTACCCCCCCCCCCCAATTCCACCTTCCTCCCCGTCGAGTCACATGGGTGCGCTTGCAACGAATGGAGTTTCTAAACCGTCGGGACTTTCACTCAGTCAGCCACCCGACGCTATTGGCTATTGAATTAAGTTGATTGCGCTGTGTATAATGTTTCCAGTACAAAGTACTAACCCAGGGAGGGTGGTTTTAACTTTGAGATTCCAAGGTTTTATTCGTTTACGACAAGTTATACCTGCTACACACGCTAAAGACTCCATCAACGAATTTCAAGATAGTTAAAGAGCATAAATTTTATAAAGTAGATCCCCTTAAAGTAAATTCCCGGAGGAAGAATGAACTCAAAGTAGATCCCCCCCTTCTTTCAAGATCCAGGATTGGGTTGTATATTTAAGCATTCCGTCATCATAATTTCCTGTTCAATCAAAACTATTCATTAGTCTTCTTTGAAAACCTACATTTAAGAGAGAAACTTGTTGTAAAAATTAAAATGAGAAAAAAAATATTCTGTCGAAGGGCACGTGGTGACAGTCATCTAGCAATATGTAGTGAATGAACAGCCCGTTTCCTTGGTTTTGTTTCCCCGACGAGGGCCAACGGGTGGTGAGAGATACCGAGTGATTGCCATTGCCTGGACCGTTTAGGCGGATGCTTTTATCATTTAAATGTCTACATCTTTATGATACCCTACAAGCCACGGACATGATGTTGTGCGGCAATGGGGGTGTGTTCACACGAGGCATACTCAGAACACGAAGAGTTCTGATCACTCACCATGAATGACATATTGGTAGTTATAAAGAGACATGCCGGCTGTACCAAACAGTGATCAAAATTACGTGTGTTAATTTTGAGGAGGGAGGACCATAACTATTACTGGAAAGATAGTGCGAACAGAGAAAAGTATTTGTTATCCTAAAAAAGATAAAAAATGCCCTATGAATATCCTAAATGGATAAAAAAAGGAAATAAATCCGGACTGCTTTGAAAATAGAAGCTACTTAGAATAGAAGGATTAGTGCAGGCATTTCCCTCTGCGGCACAAAAAAGAGAAATAAAACAAGATAGGAAGAAGGAAACCCATTTATCTTACTTATGATTGTATTTATTACTTAGTTGTCGTGGGTCGCTTTCTACTATCGCTTTCAGGAAAAACGACTTCTTAAACCTATCCGTCATGCAATCAAACTCTCGAATTTTGAAAGCATTATATTGTGATCCATATATGATTGTGTTTTCATGATGTGAAATTAACATATTAAAAAGCATATTTTGGGGGTAGTTTTTTTATGAGAATTCAAGTCAGTCTCGGTGTCGGCGGGATTCTAATCTAGAGGGCGGATTTTTATTTCCCTCTTCGGTGAGTTTTCCTCCACCTAGGTCTTGATTCTCTGAGATTACCCTCGTGGTTACACCTTGTTAGATAATCGGAAACAAATACCGATTGGCAATTTTTCGGATTGTTTTTTAAAATGAATAAGCAACGAAATTGATTAAAAACACCGCGCAGTGTAAAACCTCTCAAAGATATATTCAGCTAACATTAGGGCGAATAAAGAAATGAAAACTACGGGGAAAGTGGCGAAGGGGAGAAACATTTTAGAAACGAATTAGAAAGCCCTTGAGCACTCAAAGCGAAATGAAAATCAGAGATCGGCGAAACGTGAGAAATCCCTGGCTGCCCGCCCGCCGTGTGCCAGGGAGGAATTTCCAAGCATGGCGGGGCTAGAGATAGGATTGGGGGAGGGGGGAGAGGGTAGAGTGAACGAAACGGGGATGGGGCTAACGTTGGTCTTGCGGGCTGGCAATGAAACGTTATGTAGTGCTTACACGCGAAAGCGCAAATTTATTTCAAATTTCGGACGGCGGGGGAGGGATTTGGTGGGGGGGGAGAATATAATAGGGTCTCGAGGAGGACGGGAGATCACGTGTGCATCCACTCTCGTCCAAATCGCCGATCGACCAAGGAGCGATCCCGTGGCGTGAGAGGGGCGGGTGGGTGGTTTCCGAACGGGGGGTGCGAGGGCGGGAGTGTACGGAAGGGGCTAGGGAGGGAGGAAAGCTTTTTGGCGGAGGGGGTAAGGACCGAAAATGCCGGGAGGGAATTCGGGAAGGGGGAGGATGGTAGGGGTAAGGTCAGCGTTGGGATGAGAGCTGGGAGAGCATAGAGAGGGAGAGGGTATGAGTGAGTGCGTGTGTGTGTGTGAGTGGCAATGGGGACGGGAAGGAAAGGTGGGTTGCTGCGGTTTTCTCGGTTCGTGGCGACGGGCGAGTGGGCTGTTTCGAGACCCCAGCATCGGTTTAGGGCGGGAAGGAAGCCGAGAGCGGATGGAAGGAGACGAGGGAGCTCAGCCCCCGTGAGGAGCGCGGGAGGACGCGAGGCTACCCTCGCCCACACCCTATCCCTCTCCCTTACACCCCTTCTCCACCCTCTCCCGCACCCTCTGGTCCCCCTTCGACGTCTCTAAGGCAAGGCAACGGAGCGGAGGAGGAAACAGACCGCGCTGCTTAAGTGTAAGTGGGGAATCTAGGCTTTGTCCCGTTCGCCCACTCTCTGGCTCCTCTTTCACGTCTCCTTCTCTTTGTTTCCCCGCTTCCTTTGCCTCCCCATCCCCGTGCTCTACCCTTCCGATCATCTCTGCACCCCTCCCTATCTCGAGTCTTCCCAACTAGTTCGGTAAGGGGAAGGAGGATATGGGGTATTCGACCAAAGTTTTTTTTTCGCCTCCTCCGCCCCCACCGCCATAAACCGATCCCCCGTCTCCCTTGGCGTTTTTCTGCTTTGGGCCCCTAGCCCAGTTCGTCAAGCAAGGGGGCTCGTCCTCTCCCGGCCTTTCCCACGGTCCCCCCCAATCCCCTCCCCTCTTCAAGAACCCATCACAAAGGCCAGGGCTTTCCCTAAACCTACACCAGCCCTGCGGAATATTTTTCCAGCCCTTTTTATCGCGTTTCATTCGAGGGGTGGGTAAGGGAGAGGGGGCGGAGAGTGACGGAATGAGTGTGTTCGATGGCCACAATTTAGACCGGGCAGCGGAGGGGGTTTCGGGTGAGTTTATTGGCCATTCGGCACGTCTCGAATCGAATGGATCAACTGGGCGTTTCGCCCGGACCCGTGGTTTGTTCCATTGGGATGTCCTTCCCCTCACTCCCTTTTCCCTTCACCGTAACTTGGATGGTGAGTTCACACTGGATTTTTCTCGTGTGTTGCAGAATTACGCTGACCTCGCCCCTTGCGTCCGTCCGACCTCACTCACTCTCCAAGCACTCCTAAGAAAGTTTGCTACCAAAGGCCTTCTCTCTCTTTCTATGAAGGAGCCATGCCATAAAAAGTCCTGACGTCACTCCCAACTTGCGGCGAATGGTCTGCATTCCTCCTCCAGTTACTGCTCATAATTTTCAAAGACGGTGACCTGTCGGTATGTTGTTGTCAATTGTAATAGCTTTCTCCCTTTTATTAAAGAATGGCATGTGAAGACATTGAGTCGTCAAAGTTTCTCATGGTTGGTCTATTATTTTTCAGGATTTATTTATTTGAACACATTTCTCCTACCCTTAAGCCAATCTCACGCGATCAAGATTTATTTAGGCAAGAAATTTGAATATAAATGCGTCATGATCGGAAATATGTTCAATAAGAATACACTTGGTTATTCAGTACCGTTCCAAGTCCTCGTTTACATTTCTGCTTCGAATTACACTTAAATGTATTCGAGTATTGAATCAAATTAACCAACTAGAGCGTGAGCCAAGTTTGTACCCTCAAGCAGTGGCTAAGAAATCTTATTCATCGCTATAAGAGAACTATGTAATCCATAATATGTTTCTTCTATTGTCTTCAGCGGGTATTCGAACTGTCTTTCTTCTCTGATATATGTTTGAAAACCTTGACTTAAACAAAATTTATCCTTGCGTGTAACGTGCCATGCGCCAGGGGCCAAATTGGTAACTGGTTCCATCAAAGATTATTCGGTCATGTGAAACTCTCGTCAAAATCCGTCATTTAATTCTTAGGAAATGGGCGCCACGAAGTTTAAGCTACTATTCAAAGAGTCTTATTAAAAAGTGTTTATTTTCGAGTGTCCATAGCATCGTGTGATGGTGACTTTTAATTATGCCTCCGGATAGACCCAGTGAGCTTTCATCGGTCCAGTTTGACGAGCGATGCACCAGACTCTCAAGTTTCCCGAGATCAATTCCCTCTCCAGCTTCTACGCTACAATATCGTGGAATGGATTTCCCTCTGCCGGGTTCACTGTATGATATGAGCGTACTAAAGCATCATCTTGAAAGCCCAGTTACCGCCGCTGTTACATATCAACACACCAAGGCATCACCCTTCACCGTCGATGGGCGTTAAGAATTTCTCTAACTCTAGCCACGTTAACGCCACCTTTTCCCCTCTCCTTCAATTCGCACGTTCCCCCGCCTCCCTTCGTGTCGGAGCACCGGAGTGGACCTCTTTAAGAGCCGGCGAGCTCAATTCAGCCCATTGTGATTCCAGCGGCAGCGTACTTTCTAACCACTTTTCAAATGATCTTTCCCTTCTGGTGGTCCATTTCATTTTTTCCTCTCCATCACGACTGCTACTCATGATGCCCATTCTCCGCCGTCCTTTCATTTCGGAACTTTCATCATCCACGCAGTTTCCTAGAATTCCATTTTATGCTTTCATCATGTCCCCGAAATTTCCGGCGTCTATTATTGAACTCGACTTTCGAAATAGAAAATTCTATTCAACGATCACTGGGTCTTTTTTTTGGTATCATTACCTTTCACATTTTACGAAACTCGATTTAATCATTTTCTGCCTCACGGAGGCTCAGATTTATCCGCAGCGACGGAATAATTCGACTTTTTCAAGATTAAATTCGTATAAATGTATGACCACCACGTTCGGAAATGCAGAGGTCTTCTGAAATTGGACCGTGGCGGAATCGACCTTAACGGAGGACATAATAAAGGACGAAGAGGTGAAAGGCTACCATAAAAAAGGCCGGGATGCTCATCGTTGTCAATGATGTTGAACGCGTATATTGAGAAGGCAATTAAACAGATCAAGGATAAGATAAGAGGCAAGTGTTTTCAAGAAGAAAGATAAATATGCTTGCTGTGATTTTCGGAGGACAGAGCTGTAATTTCTGAAAATAAATAAGATCAATGATTCAAACCAATACGGCGAAGGAGAAGGAAAAGCGCAGCCTTATGATAAACAAGATTTCAACAAAGATGGCCTGAAGTAGAAATAGGAAAGAGTATGTAAGATTAAGGAAAGTCATGCAGTATTAGAGGAAAACTTCATCTACTTAGGCAGCAGGAAGGGAGGGTTTAGTTTTATGGGTGGTGACCGACAGCTAGGGTCACTTGCGCCATTGGGGATGGATGGGAAAAGAAGAGGGGACAGAAAATCCGGTGTCAGCATTAGGCTAATCTTTTCGAAAGGCGCCAAGGGGTCCGCAGTTTAACGTCCCATCCGACGGACGTCGTACTCACTCAAAGTGCTCTTCACAAAGCACCTCAAGTAGGGATCGGGATACCACTGGAAAAAAATCTGTCGCCTCCAGGATTCGAACCCGGGCCCTTATGGTGGAAAGCCTCTAAGTTAGCCGCCGCAACATCCCGATCCTCATATTATGCTTAGAGGAAAAGAAGGAAGGAGTTCCTTCCTTCTCTTCCTCGAGAAAGGTGGCTTGACCACCGAAAATACTAAAGCGTTTGAGTTTCTTTTTTGCGTGTCACTGTGTTTTTGTTTATATACGCTAGTACTAACACCATATACATTATTATTCACATCCGTGAGGTAATCTACTGGTTATGGTTGGTTTTGGATGGACTCGACTACCAAATGAATATCTTGTCTCTCCTAACAAAACACAACCCAAGCAACTCTATCCTATTTTTGCCTCTTCCTCAAATTCCTAACATTCTCCCCTCTATTACAGTCTTCAACATCTTATCGCCTATCAATATCCTTTTCACACAATTTTTCTGTATACTTATGATTTGTCCCAACAATGTCCTCTCCCCGACCACCCTCCCTAGCATTTTCCCCTTTGGTTACCTTTCTGCCCACATCTTCTCCATTCTCCTCCATACCCACATTCCGGAAGCCTTCAATCTACGTCTATCATCCTGCTTCAATGACCATATTTCCACGCCGTATATAAATACGCTGCATATCAAAGTTTTCACGATCCTTTTCTTAACATCCTTACGCCAAGTCCCTGTCATCAAATCTCTCCTCCTTGTGAAAGCCTCTTTGCCTAACGCAAGTCTTCTCCTTTTGCCCCTACTACTTTTTCCATTTTGGTGCAAAACACAAGTAAACTCTTCCACCTGTTTTAGTTTTTGCCCTCCTATTTTAAAGTTTAGCTTGGCCTTTATCTTTCTGAAAAAACTCATAGTCTTCGTTTCATTTATATCTATTCTCACCCAATAGCTGTCGAAATGAATTTTCAATTCATTCAGCAATGCTTGCAACCCATTGGCTGACTGGCAAACTACTTGTTCATCAGCGAACCAAACTAATTTTTTAGATTCCTCTCGAACGTTCTTTCCTATCTTTAGTTCTTCCCATACCTCTTTAATCTTTTCCTCCACATTTTGGTTGAACAGCACAGGTGATAATGCAAACCCCCGCCTTTCACCTCTTCATAACACTGCCCATCCGAATTCTCCGGATCACTCTCGCATCTGAGCAGTCTGAGACATGTACAGGTTATATATATATATATATATATATATATATATATATATATATATATATATATATATATATTTATATATATATATATATATATATAAATATATATATATATATATGTATACACACACATATTTTTTTATCACACCTTATATACATATATATATATATAAGGTGTGGTCAAAAAAAAAAATATATATATATATAAATACATATATATATATATATATATATATATATATATATATATATATATATATATATATATATATATATTTGATCTTTCCTTCTCTATGCATATGAAACTTGGACAATAGAGACTGCAGAGAAAAAGGTTTGCGGGAGTGGAATGCTACAAAGGAGTAATGAAAACAAATTGGAGAGACCAAATAACAAGTAAAGAAGTACAGTGTGTGCTTAGAAGAGGGTGTGAAGATAAACGTTCATGGAGGGCCCGCGCAAGAAGAAAAGAAAAAAATAATTGGACATATCCTGTGGGAAGATAGATTGCTTTAAAGAAAGTATTTAAAGAAAATACGTTAAAGAAAATATTAAAAAGAAAGGCCCAGGAAGAAATATTAGGAGCAAGTAATGGAAAATATCGTCGCAAGGAACTATGAGGAAATTAAGAGAGATTTGGGGTGCAGTATGGTTTGGCAAGCTTCCCCAAATCAATCCCTGGATTGAATACACATTATGCCTACGCGCACTGATCGTGGATAAAGTATTTAAATGATGTTAGATTTTGTGTAAATTAATGGAATATATTATTAAAACGGTAAGTTCGTGCGTACCACAAGCTTAATTCTACATCTACATCAATACCCTGCAAGCCACCAAAAAGGTGTGTGGCAGGTGGTGCAGCACCAGGAGGAAAGGGTAAGGGATGAGGGAGTTAGGGTTTTTCAACTGGATGGGGAAAGGTAAGGGGAACCTGCAAAAAAATACATAAATATAATCGTATAACCCTGCACAGTCGCTACCTTGTAGGTTAATACTTATTATAGTATGTCGAGCCGGCTCCAGGGGGATTTCGATAACAAGAATTCTGGTCTCTTATTGTTCTCGGAAAAAATAACCATTTAAATCTGTCTGCCCTGCAGTCAATCTCTCTAATCTTACATTCGTGATCCCTCCGCCCGTAAAAAGTTGGGGTTCGTATTATGTTCTTGATGTCATCGGAGAAGGACACATCTTTAAATGTTTTAAATAACTTTAATCTATATTGTAAACGCCGCTGTGTAAGGGAATCCCAGCCTAAATTTAGTTACGCTACTGCGTTGGTCATAACAATTTTTGACAAATCCAGCCCCCCTTTGCTGAACTCGATCCAATTCCGAAATCAAATTTATCTCTTGAGGATCCCATATACTGGCAGCATGCTCTAGGTGGGGCCTGACTAGGGCAAGAAAACATCGTTCCTTCACTTTTTCGTCACATTTACCCAGCACTCTTTTTACAAATCCCAATTTTTTATTAGCACGACCGCATATTTCCCGTATGTGCTTTCCCCAGGACAGATCGTGAGTAATTATTGCACCCAAGTATTTAAAGGAATCTACCCTCGCGATTTCTGTTTGCTTCACTATGTAACTAAATGGTGTTACTCTTTTCCCAAAAATGTATTACTACCCATTTTTTCAAATTTAATTCCAATTGCCATGTATCGCACCAAGTCTGGATTGCATTTAGGTCGTTAGCTAGTTAAACGTAATTGGCCGCAAGTACGTTTTGTCACGCTTAAGATCAATTAAACTTGGTGGAAAATACGAATTAAGTACTTTAATCAGCAAGTATTTATTCATTATTGATAATCCTGATCGCTTATGAAAAGTGTTTATGTGTGCGTAAGAGTAACTCTATTCTCCATAGTTTTCCACAGTAGCGATAGATAGATATGTTGCGATATAACAGGTAAATCAGTATGCATGTGCCCATCGCTAGTTTTAGGTCCGCGTACGAACATGTATGAGTATTTTCGCACTGGGTTTCGGTCTTCCATCCTATCCCCCCCATTCCTCCTTAATAAACTACCCTTTTTCCTCTCCCGTAGGCTCAATAAAAGGGCTTCTCCTCCTTAAAGAGCAGGGTTTTCGTAGTTGTTTTGAAGTTATCGGGGGCCTTCGTTCGCTTCTCCACTACCCTCCATCAGAGCCTCTAACCCCCCCCCTTCCCGACCCCCTCCCCCCTAAAGGTGCGGAGCGTGGCTTTCGGCCGCCTTATTATTAATTCAGGATCGCTTCGGGTGAGGAGGGCCTTAATACTTCGCCCTTCAAACCGGTCCGCCGGCTCACCCTCTCGACCCTCACCAACTCACTGCTAGCCCCTCCGAAGTCCCCCCCCCTCTGAATGATCCACTTATTGGCGAACTTTTTGACTCGTAGAGGGACTACGGAAATCATTCATACACGTCCTACTCCGATATTCGTGAACTGGAAAATTCGACCGGGATTGTCGCAGACTTAAGAAACGTCGGTAATAGTCGCGAAGTTGCTAGGAGTCTAAGACCTCGCTCACTCGTTCCTTCTTTTGAAAGACTCAGCGCCTTGTCCATCCTCTCGGTAAAGTTTGGTTCCCTCGAAGGAGTGAATGGCTAAGTAGTCTGGGGAAGACGCCCAAATTATTATTTTTTGGTCTCTCTACACATAGGCATAAATTCCTAAATGCCATTGATTTATTCTCTTTCTAAATCGGTGATCAGGGTGAGCAGGGAGACCTTTTCGCTCTGCTTAATTTTAGCATCAGTATAACCTTAGAAATGCAGTGTAATTCATCGTCAACGGAGAGGTAGTTGATTGTGAGGGAGGGAGAATGGCCTTCCGTGACGGATCCGGAGTCTATCCGTTTGGTGGATTGGTTTAAAAATTGGCGCAGCGAAATGGAATCGTTCCGAATGGAGACGCGTCGGCTATAAAAGTTGCGCGAATTTCTATAAAAAGAATAAGCCGAGTCTCCATCGACTGGGAGAGAATCGAAAGATTAAAATTCCTGCGAGCGCCACGAAAACATTCTTATTTTACCTGGCAAAGGGGAAGGATACAGAAAGCGAACTCGTAAAGAAGATGATTTTCAGGAAACTCAAAAGGCGTGCGCTGAAAAATGCACTTCAGGGCATGTGGGAGAGTGTTTAATGGTAAACGTGAAAGCCATTGGGAAATATACTGACTGGTGAGATCACACATGATATGGCCCTCGTCCCTCGCTCTCCTCTCTCTTTTCTCCCTCTCCCTCCCTCTCTCTCAATCGCTCTTCATCTCCTCCCTCTCCTCCTCCCTCTCTCTCATCTCCACTCTCCCCTTCCTCATTTCAATCCCTCTCACCCCCCTCCTCGCTATCTCTCCATTTTTATGATTCCCTCTATTTTCTTCAATCCCTCTCTCTCTTTTTCTCCCTATTCCTCCCTCAGTCTCCCCGCCTCTGTCTCCGTGGTCCTCTTCGTCCCCCTTACTCTCTCCCTCTCTCTTCACCCTCTTTTTGTCTCTGCCTCTCTGGTACGAATTCGGGTTGAAGAAAAATCCTTCCGGCGTCACCTCCATCGAAATTAGCCATCACCCTCGGTGGTATTTTCGTCACTCTAGATATTTCTATCCATTTTTTTCCTTATCCAATTAGCCCAATTATTAGCGGTTGCGATTCGATCAGATGGATTTCGCACGCCATCGATCCCGGGGAGTCCCCGCCGCGTTCGTCTCGAGTTGATTTGGTGCACGGTTGAGTGGGAGGGGAAAAGAAACGGGTTCGGGAATGGAAAAAGGCGTGGGAGGCCGTGAACATGGCGAGATCTCCATTGAATTCGCCTCCGCGCCCGACATTCCCCCCCTTTCCTCCCTTTATGCCGCCGGCCATTGTGTTTACAAGGCGCGTGTGGGCGTCTGGGGGTCGGGAGGGGGGATTCGAGGGGTACACGTAGAGTGGGAAAGAAGGCTGAGAGGTAATGTTCGTGTCGTCGTCAATTACTGCTCCGTGGTTGGCGCGCGGTCGTAATTTATCCGCGAAAATGGGTGATTTTTCCTCGTCACGCCGCGGTGCGGAGAGCCCATGGAGGGGGTTTCGTTGGGGGTTAAAGACGGTGCAAAGGAGTGAGGGGGTCGGTAGAGGTTTGGGGGGTAAGGTTTTGTGCACGATATAATAATAAAAATCGTCATAATGATAATAAAGGCCAGGTGAGTGTAAAAAAAGGCGAAATACCTACCCAGAGTGACACGACGGGTTCCTTTTTTATTCATTTCCATTCTTTTCCCCCGGGGTGACTGCAGATAGGGGGAGGTTGGTGAAAAGCAAAGGGGTTTTAGGGTGAAGCACGCACCTTAGGGAAGGGATTTAAGAGCGGAGCGCTTGAAATGGAAGGGACTGAACGGATGGGGAAGAAAAATGATGAGGAGAATTGTCGCGAGTCCGGGGTAAAACGACGAGAAATTTCGTGCGTCGTTTTGGAAGGGGAGAGGGTAGAAGCGAAAGAGGAAATGGGAAAAGCAGGAGAGAAAAAGACCTAGGAGCGTGTCACCATGCGCTCGGGAGGAAGCGCGTTAGTTGAGCGGGACGGCGATAAGGAGCAGTATGGAGAGATGGGAGGAGGGGTGAGGAGGCAAGGGGAGTCCGGACGGGAGTTAAGCCAGGCGATAAGAAGAGAAATTGGGATGTCACGGGAGGCAAGTGGGAGTGGCGGGCAGTGCCCTCGGGGTGGAATGGGTGTCGAGGGGAGGGTAGGTCGTGTGACCGAGAGGAGAGCTTGGATAAGTAGAGATTACGGAGGATGAAAAAGGGTCGGAATTGAAGCGAGAGGAATTGAAGATAATGCGAAGGAACGAATGTGTGAGTAGAGAGACGGAGAGAAAAAAAGAAGAGAGGAGAGCGAATGGAGGGAACCGGTGACGAAAGGGATTTTTAACGAGGGAGCAAAGCAGTGACTCCCTGTGCTGATAAGCACTTAATCATATCGTTTCCCTGCATTCATCCAAAGCAGAGCCTTCAAATATCGCCAGGGCGACCAAACTGGAATGGAAGGTATTGAAAATAAAAGGTAAATCCGGTCTCGCGAATTTGAGTGCAAATATTTGAGAGATACGGTGATACGAGCTAATTGGGGCCGCCGTTTATTTGCGGAATATATCAAAGGATAGGTCTAATCGAAAAAAATGGACCGAGTATTCTTCGCTTAATTGAGAAGGCCTTATGTTTATATGGCACAGTTGGCTTCGGTACGTACAAAGGCGAAATTACTCTGAGTAAAAATGTATCAATTTGTATAATAGGAAACTGGTTTCCTCCAGACTCCCTCCCCTTCCTTTTTCATCTGGATATCTATTATTATGTCCCTCTGCTGAGATAGGAATTAACCATTTACCACGGGTGTTAGTTCAGAGGTCTATGTTCTATCTTGAAGAGGTAACGTGTGTGGAAATCAAATGAAGGTTTTTAGGATGTAATAATGCCATGAGATTTAAAAGAAAACTAACGGCAGTTATTCGAAGTTTTAAAAAGCAATGGATGCCCCATGCGTGACTTGAGACGCAGGAACCTTTAACTAACAGCTGCTTAGAATGGAACGCGGCAAATATTTAAGCAAAAAGGTAAAGAAAACAGTCCCTTATTATTTATTGGTTCACTTGATGGCGTTTTCCACTCACAATCAACACGCGAAATATGCATGATTTCCTTGCCAATGGAGACTAAAAAATTAAAGAGTAGGGTAAAATAAAAATTAAATAATGCGTACGTTAGTTTTTTAGCTTAACTTTTGAATCATTACTATTTTTTCTCCTTATTTGTTCATTTTGTATCAATAATAAAAAAAATAGTCTAGGGCTAAGAGGAAAACTTGAGTTTTCGTTTATATCAGGGACCATTAATGATTTTTGTGTGACGATGGCGATGAGTAAAAATATATAGGTCTGAATTTAAATAGTAAAATATCAAATATTTAACCTTTGTTTTTTCTACAAAATACTGGAATAAATACTAACTCACGCTTTAGCTTTTTTCAGATATAATTTTGATTATAAAATCAATTAAACTTTGGATAATTAGGGCGTCTGGTCAGTCGGACCTCGGTGTGGGAAGCTACGGATGTTTCAGTTAACCGAAGCAGCTGGATAACATACGCATCACTATGTCTATACACTCGTAACCGTGTGTACAAAATCTCATGGGAGAAAAAAATAATCAAATTACGTTAGGTAAGCATTAATTCTCGCGAAACAGTTTTGTCAGAAATTTGTTTATGCATTGTCGCCGATGCAAAAACACAATTTGCTATCGACTCCCTTGTGTAAATATTGTCGTTAATTAATGCACGGACGAGTAAATTCCCAGCCGGCCGAATGGTGTTCTCCCAATTTGCGAAAGCAAAGCGTCTCTCATCCGTCTCGCTTGGCAGATGAGATCCGCATCCGGTGAGCGAGCGGGTTTCGGGCAAAAGGTTCCACGGCCGGGGAACCCCGGATGGCTCCCGCTGAATCTTCCCTGGGATCTCCCGCTCGTTCGGCGGTGATGGCGGGATAGGACGCCGACATCGCGCCACCTGATCACACACCCTCCACGTGATTAAATTCGCCAGTGAGAAGTTTTAAGGTTGCATACATTTCACGGAAACGAAGACGTACGTGTAGACGGTCGAGCAGCTTAGCTTCCATAACTGCAATGGTAATGTAATGAGGTGGAAGGGAGGAAAGTGGAAGAATGGGGGCGAGAGGCTAAATAATAGGGGAGGAGGGAGGGACGACGGGGGCGAAGGGACGGGAAATAACGTCGTCCCCAAAGGGGTCGAAATTGGAGGCGGCCCAAGGAACGAGAGTGGGTATGTAGGGGGAGTGAACAGTGAGGGAGGGAAGGAAATTAATGGCTTGGGAGAGAGGGAGATGTGGCGGGGGAGAGAGATGCTAGAGGAAGGCTGGGAACATCGCGAGGGTGGTGAAATATTCATGGGCAAGAGAAGAAAAGACGTGCCTATTCATTGGTCGATTGGCGGGGGTCCCGTAAGGCTGATTGTGAGAGCCGAGTATTGGAGGACATTCTCCCGTGCGAACCCTACCTTCCTCTTCGATCTCTGCCCCTCCTTCCCTTACCCCCTGGCGTTGCTTACATTCTAACGGAATTGTAAACCTTCCCAACTCCTCCTCCCCTGCGAGCGCAAGTTTGGAAACATAAGTGGAATTTAAAGGCTTTGTAATACATCTTTTACCTTGAGAGTGATCCGATGAAAGAGCATTCCGTCCGTGTTTGATGGTCATCGCCTGCCATTTGTGTTAAAATATAAATTACAAGAAGCACAGCCAGAAATTACGGATTTTATCGCTTAAAAAGGTCCTTTCTCATTAAAAAAATTAAATAATTTTTGACGTGCACAATACCGTATATAATTTCAACAAATAATTGAAAAAATAATTTGGGCATTTGCCTTTTTGAGAGCATAATTTTTAAATTATCTTTCCAAAAGGAAAAATTTGCTGTTCTATCGCAAAAAGATACCTGCTCTCCATTCTCGTCTCTCATATTTTTTAACTTTGCTTAGCTTAAAAAATTCCTTTGGATATTGAAACAGATTGCATTCGCCAAGCCGGGACTAATGCCGATTCTCAAAAGTTTCCCATTTGAATTTGTCGAGCATACTCTGACGGGGATAGAGATATTCGGTTCCTGCACTCTTTATGTATCTTTTGCACAAAAATGATACATGAAAATTAATTTCGTAGTTGATGAGTACATTTCAATTTTGTTTATATTACATGTTCCCATTCTGCATCATATGCAGTAAATTTATTATGGTTCTTGAATATCTTGCATCGATGTTGGCACGAAAGCCTTATGGTAGAGTAAAGACTCGCAGGAAGTCTTAGGGCGACTTCCAGCCGCAGAAAATATTCCTTTCAGATGGATTAAGATCTTTGTGTCAAGACAAGAGTGAGGAAGGCAATTATTTCATTAGAAGAAGAAATTAATTAGGGATGTTGTTAGTGCATTTTTATCAGAAATCGCGTTTAAACTTATTAATGACTTACTCCTAATAGTCTAATGTATAATCACTAACTTTGGACAACAGTGAATGGTAATTAGAAGCTAATTTTCTTCGCGGAAATCCACTCTTGGCAGAGGATGAAATTTTCATGTAGACAGTCGATCTAACAACTTGAACGGTAATGACATAACTGAGCCGCAGCGTTTTAAGACCAAAAGACTGAGCGATATTTAATCGAGTTCGAAAGTAGAGCACAGGAAATGCATTTTTCCCTACTGTCTACGAAGAAACACAACAAAAATATTATAAACCCTCCTAGGCTGGAATAAAAAACAATCGTAGGCACCATGTCGGGAGGGGAATGCACGTAAAGAGAAAATAGCGAGTCCTAAAACGAAAATGATGAGCGGCAAATTGCAGCGAATTGTAGCTTAATGAAAGAGGTCGTAATTCTAAATATATAAGCAGGCACAAAAACGTGGAATGAGTTGAATTCTCATGATATAAATTTTCCGTGACGGAGCATCATCAGGGGAGGGCATTTGGGTGATGAAAAATCGCCGCCCGTGTAAATCGTAGGAAAAGACCGCATAAATCTTTCCTTGGGATTGGAGGGGGGTATATTTTGAACAAAAATACCCCGAGGGGAGATTTTTGTTCTGGCTTTCATCCACCCAGGTTCCTTCCCTCTATCTCCTCACCCCTCTCAGATGTCCCCTCAGTCCCACAACGAAAAACCGGAGTCGGAACTACTCCCCCACGCTCGCAGAGCCGGGAGCAAGACACGGACTGGCAGTCACGCCGCCACTGGACCCCTGCCCTGGTTGAAGCGCGCACCAGTTCGCAAAACGAATTTATTAAAGTGCTGTTGACATTAAAGGCAGACGGAGTCGGACTGCGGGGGTGGAGGACGACTGGAAAAGATGAATCCTTCGGAATCAGAGCGAGGTAGAGGAGTGAATAAGAAATTTATATATGAGGTAGAGCAACAGGGATGACATCCAGGACAAAATCTTCGGGTAGTTAAGGTATTTAAATAAATGTCGTCCAAGGTGTAGTACTTCAAGACAATGGTAAATAATCCATTGTCTAGCACATTGTCCTTGTCGGGATCCTGACCTTAGTGGATTTTCTTTAAAAAATCTCGATTAACATTTTCCATGATCCCTTCTTTGTTTTTCGTCTGACGATCTACTATATGACTCGTTAGAATAAAAATTGCGATCGATTCTTATTACATACAAGATATCGATATATAATATATATTCTTGTACTTGTGAATACAAATAAGGTATTGTTGTGAAATTTTACACCTCTTGCACTTGGGTTCGAATGATGGTTCGTTGTGCAGATAGAGATATGTATCCTGTCCTTATAATGACAGCACAGAATTAGGTTTACGGCAGACAAATATGTCCTAAGGAACTACATATATTTCTCCACGCCTATTGCTCGAAGATTTCCGTAACAGACGACTCTCCCCGAGTGAGAGACTTAATTTTTAATAGTGTCTTATGAATATGTTGGCGTCTTTGGTCGAGCTCGAGCCAATGTCAATGTCGAGTGCGTGTTTATCCCGCCACTCCCCTCGGATACCCCCCTTCCTCCACTCCCCATCGCTTTGGATAAACTGTGGGAGACTCAGAAGTCGGTCGCCTACCCTAATAACTTTCTGCTGAGGCCGTTGATGGGGAAAATGAGAAAAGGGCGCGTGGGAGAGTCACCGTTGGTGTGGGCGACGATGCGTGAGTGATCGCTGACCGCGTTTCAGGGACTGCGCGTGATGGAAAGTTTCTTTTTTTTTCTAATGTCATCCAACGCGGCACGCGATACGCATGCGCCTGGGATGCGGCGGAGGAAGGAGGGCGGATGGCGGCGCCGTTTCGCTAATGATTTCTCGAGGCCTTCCCTGTCTCTCACGCCCATCGAGTCATGAGCCGCATCGAGGACATCCACGTGAACTTGGGTTTTCGATCCAACCCCCGGCCATGCCCGTTACCCCCTCCCTCCCTCTCTTCCTCTCCCAATGCGAACCCTTTTCCTCTCTCCCTGTCTTTGTCTGCTCCTCCACGCCCGTGGAAACGAGCGCCGAAGACGACCACCCTCTAGCCGACTTCCTCGCCACGGTTTAAGGGAAGCGTTCCGTCCTACTTCTCCTCTTCGCTGCAAATGAATTCAAGAGACTTCTGTCGTCTCACAAATTCCGCGAGACAATTATCTCGGTCTCGATGATCTTAAAGGAATGGCTGTCTCATTTGCGGATTTCTTCTCCTCCTGCGTTAAAAGTATGGCCGTGAATTTCCTCCCACACGTCAACTGACTGATGTGTTCAAATGTGGGGTCCGGCAGCTGTACTGCGGTGTGGCGTAATGTTTCGCGAAATGTGAGACTGGATTTTCTGTGCAATGAGTTCATTACGCATTTCGACAGGAGTTCAGTTACCATTCACTCGGACCCTTCACACAGTTTACTCCACGAGGTCAGTTGCCGAAGTCCAGAGTATCTGTTTTAAAAGATGAAATTATGTACACTAAAATGAAATGAAATCATATGTTAGTATTTCTATGCTCTTTCGACATCTCTACTGATCCTTTGCCCTTGTGACATGGGGGATTCCGATTAGCTACTCGTGACTGGTCATTAGGTGTTTCAATACCCGAAACATGGAAGGTCACAATACCCATTCCTAAGAAGGGACTCAAACCCGCGACCGTTGGGTCGGAATTCCTAGAAATGGTAAAAAGAAACTCTGTTTTACCACTCCTTACAATTGATTATCACTAGCGACCATGGTTTCGATGCCGTACAGCATCATTATGTGGTGAGGAATAAAGTGTGAAATGGCAGGGTTTACCTTTTTGCCATTTCTTAGAACATGGAGAAATTACACATAGTTGGGCCTGAGACAGTATCCTATGTTAGGTCAGAGGTCAAACGCAAGCTCGACTATCTCGGCCGGTGGCAAGTGATCTCGACACATTAAAAAGAAATATCTCCCCGAATGTAGGTCTTCAAAATCTGCTTAATTTGATAGCACAGTCCGCGCAGTAATTTCAGCCGCTTGTATAACGTCTCGTCCGGGCACAAATTCCGCGATTCGACCTCCCCTTCTGCCTGAATTGGTGTCTACTCCATCTGTCTGGTTTTTTTACTTGGACTGCGTGGTCTAGTAATTGATATTTAATGAAACGCAAAACGCTTGGTGATAACGTTGACTTTTACACGAAGTCGCTAGCAGGAAAAAACGGACCAAAAGAAAGTCATCACATTGAAATGGACCATTTCGGTCTGGAAAATCCATTACAAATTGCCGTGGAATTTCTTTATTGCCCCGGAATTAGGATCTATAAGGGCTGAAATTGTTTTATCCCTCCGTTCTAGATCCAATTTTCCCTCCGCTCCGCTGGACTCCCATAGTAATTTTACATTTGAGATAACTTTGTGAGAATTTACATGATTGATCTTTAAAAAGAAAGAGAGCAGTTTGGTTCCTTATCTGAATATAAACGACTCCAATTGTCTCCTCACTTGCGGAGGTAACATCTGTGATGGGGGCATCTTTTTTTATGCTCTCCGAACCTCTGCCAACCTCCATTTCTTTCTTACATTCAAATCTGGAGAAACGTTGAAGGATTTATGAGCAATGCATTCTATTTTTATTGTTAATCTCGTTCATTTTTCATTATAATATGTGTATTCCCGCTTACTATGGATATTGTCGAAAAAATGGGTTTTTTAAGATGGTAATATTTTGAGAACAGCTGTCAATATTTTGTTCATACATTGGCAGTGCGCAATGCATCGTATCCCAATTTTCACTTATTACCCCAAAATGCTACGTTTAATGTTCTATTGAGATTATTTTCTTAGATATTCGTGTTTTTGTAACCATTCCACAGCTTTATAAAACTCAATATTCGCTAAATAGGCACTAAATATTTGTTTTTCGGTTCCTTTAATGTCACTAAAACTCCTGGGCAAAAAGAAAGGTCTACCATCTTGTAATAACGCCTATTTTCGTCCAAGTGTATGCTGAAAAGAAAGTAATAATAGGTATCCTAATCCTATATTTCAGTGTAACCTACTTTCGTTGTTGAAAGGCAAAATATAATATAAGTAATGTCATTTAAAAAAGTACAAATTTAAAAGCCAAGTCGATATTATTTCATTTGATGTGCTTTTCTTTATTTCATTTGAGACATTTTTGGCAGGATACTCAGCTAATTGAACTTAAGTCTTTAAATCAGAGGTCGGAAGTTTTAAGTTCAGCATAGGGCATGAACATTGTAGGGGTTACTTAATTGATTTCATAGCCTCTGGCTCAATCTTTGGTCTACCAACCTTAAATTCTCACTCTCGTACAGCTAAACTCCTCTCTTAACAAGCATATAAGCATTCTCTGCATTCTCGGAAAGCACATGAAACCTTTTGTATTGTCATAATCTGAGATGATTTTGTTGGCATTTTAAGTGTTTTGGCGGATGCCTTTACATTTCACGACTATTACAACCAATAAAATTCAATTTTTGATAATTTGCATCCATGTCTTTGGTAAAATTCCATATCGTGACACTTCGGTTTTCTGATGAAATGGTCGCTCACTTATCTGAGCCATATCTGTCATAAATTCTCATTTTTGAGATTTCTCCGTATGTTGTACAATATTATGCTATTTCATATTTGAATCAAATGTATTGGAAAATAATACTTTTCAATGGTATCTGTTATGTCCGTTTCTTTGAAGAAGAGCAATTTCATTTGCTCACGACTGATCAGAAGCCTAAGCTCCATTTTATGATGATAAAGACTGGACGAGTTTGTTGCTGTACTAGGTCAAATTAGGACGAATGAAACTTCTTCCCTTTTTATTTGTAGTAGTCAACAGACTCAAGGAAATAACGATTCTTCAACCTTATAAAATTTAGTACGACCTGTCAAAAATTGGTCAAGTATAACAGGATCAATTAAATGGCATATAGTATTCATATAGTTTACGTAGACTCCCTTGGGTGGAATTTTTCTCGTGCCTGCTATTGTATAGGGGAAGCGCATTCAAATGTTGCCTCCAAAAACGAAGATTATAGGGTTCTTCAATAGAGTTTTCAAAAAAAGAGGCTCCAATAAAAAAATGCATGAGTCATTAATTATTCACTTTGTAAGTAATAACCAGTATGCCGATTTTACACAGCATAATTTTAATTCATGATTAAAATTATTATTCGTCCATTGAGGTCGTGAGTGCATTCAAATAGCATATAAATGCTCAAAACTGCAATGAATAACACACATTTTCTCAAAGTGAGGGCATAAATGTAATATTTTATCCCTGCTCATTTTTATTAATACTTTTGTCATTTAATTATGATGGAATTATGCTAATTCAATTGTTCTAAAAGAAATTTTTCGGCCTGAAACCTCGATAAATGACACCGGATGGAATTGTTTTTCGAGTTCCCTCTCCGCTCTTCCACAATTCAACTATTTACTTTGCACGGACTTTGATATGGTTTTGAAAACCTAAATCCACGGCCATTATTGACAATATTGCTCAAATATTTTGTTGCATTCTCTTCACCCTCACGGCTCTTCCTAATTCTTACCACTCTTGTATATAACCCCAGGTTATAGTTTTTTCCATTGTTCCCTGCGGATGTGGCCCTAAAATTGTGATTCTTTGATATCTGATTGATATTAAATTTGTATTTTAATATAAAAATGTGTATCTTGTTTTTCTAAAACGAGATATGAGTGTGTACAATTATTTTAATAAACTCAGTTAAAGTAGTGTCGTTTATCAGTACTAGTGAAAATGGAAGAACTTTTAACTCGTGCACTGAACACCTGATAATCATTTTTGAAGTATGTTTAATATTTCATTGGTACAATATATGCAGGTGTCATATTAACCCAATTTCCGTGAAAAGATAACGATTTATTCAATCCAACCTAATATGATTGAGTAAAAAATTATTTATTTGGTTGGAAAGTTCCATTCAATATTGGAATAACGCATTACTCTTATTTCAATAGAAAAATCCAGTGTAATTTGGATTCACTGTAATCGAAAATCAGCTCTTGTGCCCGTATCTCGCATTCGACGATACCTCAATTGAAATAACTACAGTGCCCAACGCAAGAGGAATCATGCCATTCGAACGACCTGGTTTTCAACAAAAATCAAATGAGAGTTTTAACTCTTTCCATTATTTCTTTTTGAAAGTACTTTAGTCATTGCATTGAAAAACTCTAATCGAAAGCATTGTTAATCAAAATTAAGATTATTTTCAAACCCGAGCGTAATACACTCGATTTGCATATATATTACGAGTGAAAATCAACGTTCTGTTTCCAAATCCCTTCCCTCATCGGTATTGGCGCGGAAATCACAAATCACTCCAAATGGGCTCCAAATAGCACACAAACCTGTAATCCGGGAAAAATTACCACCGTTGGTGAGGAAATCAATCGTAAAAGCGAGTATGAATGTTTTCTTTTCATTGATTTTCACATAAAGGGAAATACCCAGACCTTGCTTGATGGCTTCAGGATAGCCAGAGCTCGCCTGAAGGTCCAATGATTCCCTATATTAATGCGCGGTAGGAATCATAGGAGCTTTCAGAAGTGACGGTGGATAGGATGTCGACCTACTCTTCACATTCGCTCAGGAAATATTGGCACATTTCTGATTGAACGAGCATAAAATATAGATAAAATTTCACGAAATTCCTTTGATATTAGGCATTAACACTCATTACTTGTAATTATTTTTCTGCGATGATCTTAAGTATCCTAATACTTAAGCATAGTTTTGACTCAATAATGTTTTTGTAAGGTACCACCAGTTTTTTTTACGCTTGAATACAGTACCAAGTGTAGAACCTAGTGGCAAGAAAAACAAGAAACAAGATGATGAAAACTTTGCGTTATTTGTCATGATGGATGGGGAAAGAGTTTCTCATTTTTAGACTTAATAACGTAACACCTACTTTCCGAGCCTTCACTAGCAATAAAAACGTGCGCATTCGCAGAACTCAAAAGTTTTCTCTGTCTGAAGTGATGAGACTGCCGGGACGTTCTAGGTTCGCGGGCCGCAAGCCGAACACTACCGGGAACGATTACCCGGAGAGCCCCTGGGAAGAAACAAAGGAACGTGCCGAGGGAGTCCGACCAAAGGACGGTGCCCCTTCCCCTCCCCCCGTCCTCTCAGCAGCCACCAAGTCCCAACTTCCGGCGGCAACTTCGCGCGGGGGATCTACTCACTCCCCTGGCTCCCCCGCTCTCTCGGCATCCCACGCTCCCCTCAGCGTCGACACACACACGGATCGGGGTCGAATCGTCCGCCGCCTCCCCCTCTGCATCTCACCCGAGCGCCGGTGTCGCGACTGCAACACCCGCTTGAGTCAGGGACGAAAAAAACATTGCGAACGGGGAGGGAACTGAGATGGGTAAGGAAGTTTAGGGAGGATTGTGGATCGGTATTGTGCGTGTGATGAGGGGGAGCAGGTATGTGGCGGGGGGCGCACATATCGACCAAGGCCAGGGTTGACTCCACATCCAGAGAGACGCCCATCGTCGGTCGGAGGGAATGCACGCTGCCACGCCCTACGGGAAAAAGTGAGTGCGTGAAGAATGGATGATAAGCCTCGAGAGGTCGGGAAGTTGGGACGTGGATGAGGGAAGACTATTGGGGAAGGGGGGGGTGAGTGAGAAGAGGAGCTCGGGGAAGTTTGGGAGGGCACAGAGGAAAGAGGTTGGCCGCTCAGGGTTGAGGGGGAGAGAGAGATGTGGGGTGGGATGGCAGGCAATGAGCGAGCGAGCGAGCAGTTTTGGAATAGGTTCGAGTTTGGGGAGTGGTCGGATGGAGAAAGAGAGAAAGGAAAAAGGGGAGGAGGGTGGAAAGGTTAGGAGGTGGTCCCTTTGGGGAATCAAGCGGAATGGAAATATTCATATTTCCCCGTCCAACCAAATCTGAAAGTGGGGAGGGGCGCTCGGGAGGGGGGGCGGAGAGGCAAGGGGGAACTTGACTTTAATGGCTCCTCCGTCGGAGGTTGAGGAATGAGGAATTGAATGTGCATCGAGTAGGTTTAGGTGTGTGTGTGTGGGGGGGTGGGGGGTGAGAGAGGGTCTGAGGGAGTAGGATGGGATCCTAGGAACAGAGGAAAGTTTCATTCCGAGAGTTCGATTCGCAGAGAGCTCTCGGTTAAGAGCAGATGGATTTGTTAAATATGTATTAGATCGGCAAACGGAAAGGATCGGAGGCCTTATCCGGGGCCTTGTGCGTGGGAACTCTCGGAGGAGCATTTGAAACCGTCAAGATTAAAACATTCGGAATGTATAGAGGGTGAAATATTTCAAACTGGGCGCAAGAGGAAAGTCTCGTTCGAGTCTGAGAACGAGTAAGGACAAGAGAGGGTAAGAGCAATGCGAGAAAAGACTGCAAATAATAAATATTTGAGACGTAGTCTCTCTCTTCAACTCGAAATATAAAAAGAAAAAAAGGTCATTTTTATGAGAAAACGTAACTCAGTAGTCTTGCGATTATTTTCAAGAGCGTTTTATAAAGTGCATTGCCATTGGGAACGAAATATTCATCCATTAAAGATTGAATTTCGTTCACTCGGAAAAAAATTCCTCGTTAAGTTTTTGTGATCGGAACAAAATCAATCATTGAATATTTCTCAAGTCTTGAAAATTCAAATAGATCGTTCCTGTTGCACCAATAATAAGTTAGATGCTTGTGTAACTTATGATGATTCGACTGATTATAGGGGTTGTAGGGGTTGACCTGAGTTATCGATTTCACTCGTGAGAACTATTGTTTACAGGCATAATATTAAGCACACGTAATCAGAGGAAGTGGCAGTTCTTTCTAAAGTTGACTTCCATGGAGAAAAACCTTTTTATTGCCACATCCTCGAGAAAACAATTTAAATTCTACCTGCACGTCAGCCACGCCGCTCTCCTGTTTTCAGACTTAGCTTGGGCTTTAATTACGCCTTAGGCTCCTGCGTTTTAATACCTCAACTTGCGAAGTAAGCGCAAAAAAGATTTTTGATTGCGTCAACCGTTATTTGTACACGCAAGTTATGAGTTCATCCCTCAACCATCCCCTCCCTTCCACTAAATGTTTTCGAGGTGGCCACTAAATGGCCGCCGAATCACCACCAATGTGGTCACGGGGCCGTGTGCACGTCCATTCGCGTGCGAGTAATTTACGGTCAAAACCCATGCAGGTACCGTCGAGTGAGAAAATATTTCTCTACCATACCCACCGCGCACTTCGCTCGCAGCGACGCAATTCGTTCTCACGCCGCATTAGCGAGAAACGTTTCGTTCGGAACGGTTTGAAATGCTGTTGGTACCGGCTACTCATACGTCCGCGGCCGCACCCGCCGCTCAGCGTCATGTTTTTGTTTGCTGGGCGGGCAATGGGCCGGATAATCGGATGTCAAATGGGGTGACGGGGATGGGAGGGGGAGGACGTTGGGCGAGCTACCAGTAATCCGCCGATGGGGGTGCGGTAGAATATTTCGGTTGTGGAGGGGGTGTGGAAGCAGATGAGTGAGAGCGATGAAGCTAGAGATGCCGGTCTCCTCCCCCCCCCATCCCCCTCACACCTACCCGTCTCTCGCGCGTAATTTATCCTCACCAACTTCCTGCCTGACCATATCTCCCTAGGCTTTTCCAACTGCCCGCCTCGCTTTCCTCACCTACTCATCCAGCCTCGCAGTTCCCTATTCCCCCTCTCCCTATCCCCTTCCGCTCACTTCCAACACCCTTGTTTTTTCATTAAAATGGTTCCATTTGTGGGTTCCATGGATGTTCATAGTACCTGGCTTAGTGTTTGCGATGACATACAAGCGATGCCTTAGAAACAAGAGCAAACTTCGCGCGTGGTGTTGTTTCAAGTGTTTCTTCTCTCTCCGCTCCGAAGCAATTTAATTATTTTAGCGTTTTTTTTATCGACGCCATTAAGAGAATTCAAGCGATCCATTTAAGTGGTAATTTAATGAAAATGCTTGCAATTTTTAATTAATGAAAATTCCGACAGTCATTTAATACCAGTTTTAAGTAGCCTCTTCCTCGCGAAGGGATGATGGACGACTAAATGCTTTTAAAGAGGTCGCTTCCGTGAAGAATTCCCCGTGTATCTTAATATTACCATTCTATGACTGCTAAATTAAGGCCTCCAGAGTTTAAAGACCATCATTATCTTGGGCCCGTAGGAGTGTCACAAGCTCTTGCTTATGTGCCATCAACCCGTCGTTCCCTTGACTTCCAAGCACCAGAAGGCATTATTAATCTCTAATTAGTCTATTTTTAGTCTAGGTAGTTTTATTTTGAAATATACCCAAGTTCTATAGAGAGAACCAATAGTGTTTCTATAAAGAAGTAAATTTAGATGCCGTGCAATCTCTATGGCAAACGGTGTTTGCTCTCCCTTTATCGTATTTTGAAGCGATGGTAATACAGGGTTCGTCCGGAAAATAAGTGTACTGATTTTTTCCCGCCGCTCCAGGCGCACCCAGCACCGCTCTGACGGGCTGCGATTGGAGGGGGGTATGTTGGAAAGCGACGCTGAAAAAGGCAGTCGGCTCTGAGCTTTGGTGTAGTGAGGAGTTCTGTTAACGCGAACCTCCACGCTCGACCCACGTCACGGAACGCGATGCCGAAGTTTTTGGAGCAGCGTTATTCCATCAAATTTGCGGTAAAGCTTGGGAAATCGTCTACCAAAACTGTCGATGATTAACCAGGCTTACGGGGAGTCAGCCATGTCCAGAAACATGATCTCTCGGTGGCACAAGATGTTCGTGGAGGGCAGAGTCTTAAGAGGTCGACGACGAACCACGGCCTGGACGCCCATCAACGACACTCACCGACGAAAATGTGCGAAAAGTTCGCGATGTACTGAACTCTGATCGTCGTCTTAGTGTTCGGATGATAGCAGAGCAGTGTAATGCCCGACAGGCTTCGAAAACGAGTCGCCCGCGTCCGGCCAGCGATCAAAAACATCTGGCGGCTGCATCACGACAATGCGCCGTCTCACACCGCGCTTGTCGTGTCGGACTTCTTGGCCAAGCACGGCGTGGCAACGCTGCCGCACCCGCCCTACAGCCCGGACTTGGCACCACCGGACTTCTTTCTGTTCCCGAAGATAAAGAGGAGTTTGAAAGGAACGCGATACGGGACTTTGGACGCCGTTAAAGAGGCCGTGACGACGTGTCTTCGAGAGGTTCCCGATGATGCCTTCGCGGGAGCGTTCCAGGAATGGGAACGCCGCTGGAACAAGTGTACCGACTCACGAGGGTCCTATTTTGAGGAATATTAGCTTAAGATATGTTAAAGTGTAATAAATTTTTTTTCCTGAGCTCAGTACACTTATTTTCCGGACGAACCCTGTAAACTTGTGCCCAATCGCAAATTGCGATGCATTTACATTTTGTAGGAGTCATAGTTATGAATTGTTTTTTATTTTTTTCATTGAACAAAATTTACTTAGGAAATGATTTTGTCGGTAAATATTTTCCCTGAAATTTGATTTTTTGAATTTTATCAACTTAATTTAAACACTTAAAAATGAAAATGAAGTCACAGCTCCAAAATTGCGTATCTAAGTACACAGAAGTAAATAGTTACAAAAATGTGTATTGCTTTACATTCAGGACTAATGCTCAAAAATGGATGAATACCAAAAAAATCGACATAAATTATGATGCTAGTTTTTTTTTTATTTTCACACTATTTAACCTCCTTTTATTCCATGCAAAGTCATTAAATTAATTGTCTTCTATCATTGGTTTACCAAGCTTCTTACTTCTGATATTTCTGTGAGCTCTCTTAAAATCGCCATTTTCATAGCCATAATTCCACCAAGGTACTTAAATTCATTTGAACGTTCTGAGCTTCATTTGCCGGAGGCATGTGGATTGGGACTGGGTACAACAGGAGAAATTGTGTATTCTTTACGACCAGAAGGTAGCGAGGGCTGCGAAGGTTACTTACTCGACGCCACTGAGTAACGAAACACGAACAAAACGATCTCCGCGTCCATTCGACCTCCCGAAAGACATAATGACAACAACCAGGGGACTTTCCACGAGAGACAAATGCGGAGCTTAATCACGTTGGGAGATTGATGCTCCATTATTGCGCGCGCGTTCCTCCGTCCTCCAAGAATCGCGCGTATTCGTAAAATTAATGGGAGCCAATGATTTCGGGTACAGATAAAAATGTAATTTTGTGCCCGAGTGATATTAATTCAGCGACCCAGCCATTCGGCCCCATTATACTGTTGAGTGCGGCGGTATACTGTCGGGCTGGAGTATGGATGGAAGAAGGAAATATGGAGGGTAGAGCAGTGAGCGAGGAGGGAAAGAGTAGGCGGGAATGGGTCTAATGGGTGCGCAGTGGGGACACATTGGGGGTGCTGGAGCGTGCGGGCGGCTGGAAGAGAGCAGTGACCTGTTAGGGGGGGGGGGGGGAGAATTGGAGCGATTGTTTGTGATGGCGTCATTTTATTATTTCAGTTTCTTCCGCCTCACTGAGTGCAGCAGTCGCCCGCGAAGGCCGCAATTTTAGAAATGATCCGCAGCTGGGGTGAACTCGAATGTTTTCATTTGCGGCATCGGTGAGTGAGAGTGCCAGTCAGTCCTTTGGAGCCATTTTAAGGGTCATAATTTCAATTACCTTGGCAAGTAAAACTGCGGCAGTTACCTTCTCTGCAGAACATGACAGGAAGAGTAGCTTTCTATCTCAATTATACCCCCATTTCGTAAACTTTCGCGAACATGGTGTAAATAGCGTACGGATGCCGATAATCAAGTTTATTAGGAAAACACGGGGTCTTCGTTATTTTTATTCGAAGCTATCTATTTGATGATCACTTCAGGGTAACTTTTTAATGAATGAATCTTCATTGTAAATACGGAATGACATTTGTCCCAGCTCTATGACTTTGATTTCATACCATACCACATGCCAAGTGGTTTTTATGCGTTATTGCCTAAATACACACTTAATCCTCACATTCCGAAACACTTTCTTTCAGAAAATATTTCAATTTAAATGAAAATGACTAATAATAATGATGACTCTTTGAAATAATAGTTGCCTCTTATAAGAATAAAACCGACCATAACATTGTGAATTACCTTGCAGGCTAGAGATTCTTGCGTATCTATCGGTTTTAATTGATTCTTGCTATTC